>NC_140992.1:211985276-212585276 GCF_052327205.1 Somniosus microcephalus | reverse complement strand
ATGACCAGATAAGGGGGGCTGATTTTCAACAGCTCCTTCAGGCGTTAAAGAGCCTCCAAGGTGACCAAGGTGGGGACTTGAGAGCTGAAACACCGGTTTAGCCCGTGTTTAGCACAAGACGCCATATTGGTAAAGGAATTGAAGTTTGCACAAGGAACGGCAGCTCGGAGGTCCGCTAAGGGGCTGATTGCCACTTAAATTGCCTGCTAGTGCTCATTAATGAGGCTGCATGGCATTTTAGTGGATAGCGCTTGACCTAAAGCCCTCTCCTAACAGCGACTAGGTGACATGGTGGCATAGTGGTTAGCACTGTTACCTCACAGCGCCAGGGACCCGGGTTCAAATCCGGCCTCGGGTGACTGTCTGTGTGGAGTTTGCACATTCTCCCCGTGTTTGCATGGGTTTCCTCCGGGTGCTCCGGTTTCCTCCCACAGTCCAAAGATGTGCGGGTTAGGTTGATTGGCCATGATAAAAAAAATTGGCCCTTAGTGTTAGGGGGGATTAAATACGTGGGGTTACGGGGTTACAGGGATAGGGCTTGGGTGGGATGGCTGTCGGTGTAGGGACCGGGTGCTAAGGTTTGGATGATCAGCCATGATCTCGTTGAATGGCGGAGCAGGCTCGAAGGGCCGAATGGCCTACTCCTGCTCCTATCTTCTATGTTTCTATAGGGACTTAACAAGTTGCTGCAGAGGATTTCAAGCGTTACTTAAAGGTATATCACCTTTTACTGTTCACTTGCTACTGGAGGTTTGAAGAGTACTTTTGAAATACTTCGAGAGACTTTCTGGACTCTTTGTCAAGACTTCACCAACACTCTCAACATTTATTCCAGAAATTCTCTGAGGACTTCACCTAAAAAGAGTGAGTGCAGTGCTACTCTACCTTACTGGACACCTTATAGAGGTCACCAGGAGAAAGTGCATGCTTGGTCATCGGCATCCTATTAGGGGTCCCCCTTGTTCTGCAGAAGGAATGGGAGGAGGACATGAGGCCAGGCAGAGCAGCACCAGCTGCTGCAGGAGAGAGGGACAGGAGGAAAAGGTAGACTCCTTCCCCTCTGCGGGTACAGGACCTCCCTCCTCCTCTGGACCTCCTCTACCAGGACCTCCTGTGTTGCATCCAGGAACCTGTGCACTCTCTCACTCGGTCCCTGAGCCATCCTGGAACCTACCTCTATGTGCCAGCCAGCACACTCCACACCTTCAGTGGAAGTGGTTGCGTGGAGCCCACATATACTGCTCCACGAAAATTGCATCTAATCAGCACTTGAGTGCTAAACCTGTAGGTGTCTGATTTAGCAACTCCAGGCATGTTCAAATTATGCTGATCAGCAATTAGGACCAAAATTGCATATTAAAACCAGACTTTCAAACAGGCGTGTCTTATTAGCAAAGCAACCATTTAGCATCTGTTTTTACCCTTTCACCAAAATAATCCCCAACCTATTTTAGTGATGTTAGGATAAATATTGTCCACGACACCAGGGATAACTCCTCTGCTCTTCTTTGTATACTATGTTGACCTGTCAATGTGAAGCAATGCTGAATTAATTTAAATTCAACTTACTTTTATTGTAAGCTCAGTGTAGGCAAAAAAATTATCCAAAAAACTAAGGTGCCCACATCTGGTATTTAACTTTTGCGGTTGATTTTTCTTAGGCATGTACACATCACCGTGGCTTTGGCAGCACCTCTGGTTCAGAGCTCAAGTACACGGCAATGATTATGCTAACAAGTTTTCTCGGGTTAAACACTTCAGGTTATTTTTTAATAAGCTAGCCCAAATCTTTTCTAAGCTTTTCTGACAAGTGAATTGAAGGTTTGGTCTCAAAGAGTTTCTCACTGAGGAAAGAATTAGTTTCACTGCTTCAGTTGAATCAATGGCACCATATACACTTCAAAGGTTATAACAACTTAAAATAAAATGACGTGATTTATTTTCCTTAATTTATTTTCTTTAAATCTACTGGATGTAATGATCAATAACATGTCATTCTATAGTGGACACTAGGTGGAGCCGTAGAGCTGTATATAGCTGTATGTATAAGACTACACTACCCAGCTGTATGTATATTAAGACTACATTACCCATGAGGCACTAGGCGACCCACAAGGCAACAGTCAAGATGGAAGCCTCTACAGATACTGTACCTAGTCCACATGTGCTCAATAAAAGTGTCTAGCAAAAGCTAGCTGTGTTCATAATAAGAATGTCTATTTATTAATGAACATAAGATGGTACCAGGATGGTGAAGATCTGCTGAAAATTGTGAAAAGCGACATGGATAATTTGAAGCCACCAGAGCGTTTGAAACTCACAGGAAACATCGACTACAATTGGCAGACTCTTAAACAACAATTCGAACTCTACATTGCAGCCATCGGATTCGGTACGAAGCCAGACGCAAGGAAGATAGCGTTGCTGCTTACGGTTGCAGGCCCACAGGCGATAGAGGTATTTAATACATTTGTATTTAATCCAGAGGAGAACAGAGAAAAATTAGAAGATGTGCTAAAAAAATTTGATGCACATTGCTCTCCCAAAAGAATGAGACCTATGAAACATACATGTTCTGTTCAAGGACACAGCAACAAAATGAGACTTTTGATAGCTTTATAACTGATAATCTGAAACTGAAAGCACAGACATGTAATTTCTCTGAGCTGAAATCATCCATGATTCGTGACCAGATTGTGTTTGGTATTCATGATAAAAAAGTCAGGGAACGTCTGTTGAGAGAAACCGAACTAAATTTGGAAAATGCAGTGAAAATATGCCAAGCCAGCGAGCTAGCTCGAAAGCACGCGAAGACTTTCAGTGAAATCAATAATGATGCGATTGTAATGAGTGATAATGCTGCTGTCGGTGCTGTGTCCTACAAGGGGAAGAAACGTGGGCAGAACAGAAATGAAAAGCAATCGGAGGATGAAATTTTTAATTGTAAACGCTGTGGTTACAAACACCAGTTAAGACAATGCCCAGCGTTTGGAAAAATGTGCACAAAGTGTAATGGAAAGAATCACTTTGCCAAACAATGCTTTTCAAAAGTAAAAACAACGAAAGGGCAACAAGTTAATGTGATTGAGGACATTGATTTAAGTGAGACATTTTTTGTAGGAATGGTGTCATGTGACGATATCAAAAAAGATACAGAAAATGTGCAGCCCTCAGAAATGGACAATGCTGAACATAAAGTCAATGCAGTAAAAGTGGACAAATGGATGATCCCACTGCAGGTAAATGGAGCATTAGTTACCTTGAAACTAGACACTGGGGCAAAAGCAAACTTAATCAGTATGAGTGACATTAACAATATAAAAGAAAAGCCCAAAATACAGAAAAAGTCAGTACTACTGAAGAGCTATAATGGACAGAAAATAGATAGCTTAGGTGTATGCAGACTTAAAGTGACAGTCAAAGACAAAGTGCATCATCACATGTTTTCTGTTGTGGCTGAAAGACTTGATTCGATACTAGGTGACAAAGCTTGTGAAGACTTAGAACTGGTCAAGAGAGTCTACCGTATAAACTGTGCCATAAGCAGACCAGATGACTCAGGTGATGAAGCAGAGAGCCCATCAAGGATGAAAAGGCCAAAGGGTATCCATGTCTTCAAAAAGCCTAGTTTCTCCAAGAAGAAAGAAAAAGACTTTAAGGTCAAAGAGAAGCCAAAGGAAGAAAAGCACAAAGAGGAAAAACACAAGGAGAAAAAGCCCAAAGATATAACCGCAGCAGATGTTGTTAAGCAGTGGAAAGAGAAAAAGAAGAAGCCTGCACCAGAGCAGGAAGCAGTTCCGGTGGATACTCCTTCTTCCCTCAGGCCAATCTTTGGTGT
This sequence comes from Somniosus microcephalus, assembly GCF_052327205.1. Lineage (NCBI taxonomy): Eukaryota > Metazoa > Chordata > Chondrichthyes > Squaliformes > Somniosidae > Somniosus > Somniosus microcephalus. The sequence continues at coordinate 212,581,438 of NC_140992.1, read as the reverse complement.
TCCATTAGCCAAGGCTGCTGAGAGGACTATGCTGTATGATGGGATCCAGCTGCCAGCAGTTTTTCGAGAGTGCATTAACTACATTGAGAGTTATGGCATGAAGAGTGAAGGAAACACTGAAACCCTCTCCAAGCAAAGATCGCAAGGAGACCTCGATCTATACAAGAGCAGATTGATGACAATGCCGCAACTGCATCTTGTCATTCACCGCCAGAACAATCTCATGAAGACACATCAGACTTACTCGTGTTGAGAAGATCCACACGTGAAGTAAAAAAGCCTGATAGACTTAATCTTTGAGTACAATGTAAAGCTTTGAAAATGTGTTGACTGTTTTGAAAATGTTTATGTTTATAGAGCACTAACAAAAGTGTTACTGATATTATCTTTATTGTTTTCTTGAAAGTTGATTGATATTGATTTTGTTAAACCTCAAAGAAAGGGGGATGTAATGATCAATAACATGTCATTCTATAGTGGACACTAGGTGGAGCCGTAGAGCTGTGTAGAGCTGTATATAGCTGTATGTATAAGACTACACTACCCAGCTGTATGTATATTAAGACTACATTACCCATGAGGCATTAGGCAACCCACAAGGCAACAGTCAAGATGGAAGCCTCTACAGATACTGTACCTAGTCCACATGTGCTCAATAAAAGTGTCTAGCAAAAGCTAGCTGTGTTCATAATAAGAATGTCTATTTATTAATGAACATAAGACTGGAGACGAACTACACCACCTCTGTAACACCTTGATAGTGTTACTACTTCTAATTCTCTAACCTATACTTTTCCTTGGGACACCCAGTTCCTGCAAAACATATATCTGATCCATTAAATATCCCTGTGCAGTGAATCATTTCCTGTTTATTTGTGTTATACAGAACTTACATAAAAAGTTATATTTAAAACCCTGAGGCAAGCAGAAAATTATTTCTTAAATGCTCAGCATCTAAATATCGTCAATTCACTCTGGCAGAGAGCAACGCACTCTGCAGCAGATTTACTTCTTCACTGCCTGGGCATTAATCATCAACTAGTCAGAGTGCAGAAAGGAAAATCTGGCAGGGATATTTTCACGCTGGTGACAGAACATGCTGGACCTGCCTTCCATTGAAATGAATGGAAGGGAAATCCTGTAGGTTCTGTAAGTGATCTGTGATCCTCCCTGCCAGATTTTCCTTTCTGCGCTTCGCTCAGGTAATACTTATTAGCAACATGGTAAGGACAAAAATCTACCTCTCTGTATCTAATACGCATTTATATTGAGTATTTTTGAAGGTTTTATTCAGACTGTATTACTGATTGAATATTTGAAGGAGCTGCACTATAAATACTGGCAAATTGATATTTGATTTATTTATAAAATTATTTTCCTACCTTTCCCATTGGAGTCTCCACAAGCATCCCCTGCTAAGAGGGTCTACCTGCTCCCAGGGTCTATAACTGGTTATTTAGGAGTATGTTCCAACAGATCTGGTGACTGGCCAGCTGATTGGCACACCCCCCCCCCGCCCCCCACCGCCCCTCTTGGCAAGTGTCTGACCATCACCAAGCATCCTCCCTGGAATGGCTGAGTTGATGGTGCTGGACCATGAGGCAAATCCACGTCCAGCCAATCTGTGGCCAGGTTTGTTGGAACTCCCACTCCCTCCCAGCATGCTGTGCAACTATCCACAAGTCAGATTTTTAAAAAAAAATTGTGGCTAATTCTGCAAAAGCCGATATCACATTTTTTGTTGCCAAATGAGTACGGTTCGGCAACACCTTAGGGCGTTTTACTGCATTAAAAGTGCTGTAAAAATGCAAGCTGTTGTTATGTAACATCTCAATTTTGCACGGCCCCTTTATTTTGATCCAGCTTAGCCCTGCATAAAATGGCCCATTCTGAAATTGGACTAAAGATGGCTCCCATTTCTAAGCACACCCACACACGCTGTGTGGAAGCCCAATCCTCACAGATTTCATGGGTTGACTAATTAACATAATTTACATTATCTCCCTACATAGTTTTCCATATTCAAGGAACACTTAGACACCTGTCAGACCATATGGAACAATGCTGCTCCAACATCTTTGTAGGCATGCAAAATGATTTTGTTAACATGCAGAGCACCATGAGGCGAGGGGCAACACCAGGATGTCCTGCAGCGGAACCCCCAAGGACACAGGGCTCAAGTGCTGTTGCAATTTTGCTTGCCAACACTGTGGCTGCCACTGTTGAGATTCCAATTCACAGGAGGCTGTTAATTCTGATCTACAGAGGCTAGTGTATTGGCATCTTGAGTACTAAATCAGATTAACTGGTCAGTTATCTCATTTGCTATATGTGGAACCTTACTGTGCGCACTGGATATCAAGAAATGGCTGAGTGCACTGGATACAGCAAAGGCTATGGGTCCCAACAACATCCTGGCTGTCATGCTGAAGACTTGTGCTCCAGAACTAGCCGTGCCTCTAGCCAAGTTGTTCCAGTACAGCTACAACACTGGCATCTATCTGACAATGTGGAAAACTGCCCACAAAAAGCAGGGCAAATCCAATCGGCCAATTACCGCCCCATCAGTCTACTCACAATCATCAGCAAAGTGATGGAAGGTGTTGTTGACAGTGCTATCAAGTGCCACTTACTCACTAATAACAGGTTGGGTTCTGCCGGGTCCACTCGGCTCCAGACCTCATTCAGCCTTGGACAAAGGTGTAAACATTAGGCTCAGATCCCATGGATTTTTAACCCCTATTAAAAACTGGACAGGCTGCTTGGAGGGAGGAAGCAGTGAAAAACCACTCAAGCTGGAGATGACTCATTCGTATGAAAACGAACTGCCCTTGGGAACAATGGCCCGGGAGGCCCACTCCCAAGTCTTGATTAACAAGGCTAACGACTCATTGTTCTGGTCAAGATGAACTCGTTAAGTTAATCGGCTGGAAGATCAAAATGAGATCAAAAACCATTAAGGAAGCTTGAGGACCATTCCCTGAGGCCATGTTTCCATTAAACCCACAGACAGCAGTCTGTGTATTGGAGGGGTATATTTAGAGAGCAGTTTGGATAGCTCTCTCTCTCTCTCTCTCTCTCCTGCCCTCCACACAACAGAACATCAAGAGGAGCAGAGCCTTGCTCTTCCAACTGAGACGAACTTCGACCAAGGCTGAGACTCGCATGCCGCAAGGCCAGTACGGAACCAGGTAGCCGAGACGTACAGGAGGAAGCTGCAAGCTTGGTCAAAAGGGGCAATCAAGGTGAGCATTGCCAAGCCTATCACTTAGCTGTGTGAGGGGATGCCTGTATGTTCCTACCAAACCAGAGGGGGTTTAGCGTTGGAAGGGTCCTGTGATAGTTTAGTTCACGGGAGGGTGTTTTTAGGCCATGGTAAGTCAGCACGGCAGGGGCTTGTTGGACAAGTCAGGGTTGTACTGTTTTAAACTGTACTGTTGTGTTCACACTGCTCGTGCTGTATGCGAGTGGAGTGGTTTTTGTTAATCTTAATAAACACTGTACGGGTGAGCCCGAAAACACTGTCCATGTTCAAATCTGTCCTCAGTAATCCCTATCGTCCAGATCTTGTAGTAAGGGGGTTTGTGTGCTCGCTATGGGCGGGGCGAAACCACTTACAATAATTGGCGATTGCGGCAGGGGCCATAGGAAATTGGCCACCGCAAAAACCGGTTACAGAATTGGTGACCGCTGGCAGGACGATAGGTTGTGGATTAGATGTGGACAGTTTGGAGGGCAAGAGATCTGGAATGGAGGACAGAATTTCCTCCTACGTGTTTAAAAAGGTTAACGTATTCCAGCAATGGGTGCTGGAGATGTTGCGCTCTGAGAGTCCCCAGGGTAGGGCCACAAAGTGGACAGGGAGCAAGGAGCACAGGAAGTCCAAAGAGAAGGTGATCTGGCTCCTGTGCTTCCAAAAGCAAGTTCAACTGCTCTGGGAGCAGGTTGAAAAGCTCAAAAACGAGCTGAAGGAGTCTGAAGACAAGTCAGACGCGATGGGGATAGTCGCGAGTAGATTAGTGGAGGAGTTGCGCAAGGAAAGACAGGAAAGACGCGCACGGGAAGAGACCTCCCGTAATATGGGGGAATACCTGCGGTGCCAGGTTACAGAGGCCAGGTTAAATGAGCAGGCCTTACCGGAGGAGAACGCAAGATTAACAACGAGAGCTGACGGTTTGGAGGGTCAGCTAAGGGACATTAAAATAGCTCATAAGGTAGCTAGAAGTAGGGGCTATGAAGACTCTGATCACGGTCCCTGTGAAGAAAGGATTAAAAAATTGACCCAAGCCTTGTCTAGGGCCAGAGGCTGGTCTGTTTAATGGCACCAGGGGAAACCCGGGTGGAGTGGGACGAAGAGAGTCAGGAAGCAGAGGATAAGGTTCAGGACAGGGAAGTCCCACTGGCGCCGGAAGCGCCACCAAGACCAATGTATCCTCTGCGGCAGCAAAAGTACAGTCCACCCACACCAAACGGTGACCAGGGCCCGCTGCAGAGCAATTACATGGTCCCATTCACCACCCCGCAGTTTCAAGCTATGGTAGCAGAGTTGCCCAAACTAAAACAGGGCGGGGACCCCTCAGTTCACTTTATGGAGGTCAAGCAGGTAGGGGGGATCAACGGGTGTAGCGAGGGCGAGATCCACAGGCTGATGCTGCTCTCCCTTGATAGGAAACTGTATCAGAGCCTGTCCGCAGCCACAAAAATAGGATGAGGCACCACAGAGGGGTTGAAAGAGGAGACCCTGAGAGCCATGGGGCATACCCAGGGTAGTCTGTTCTCACAAGTGGAACGGACTCTACAGTTGGCCGGCGAGGTACCGGCTGCATTTGCGGACAGGCTATGGCCGGTGTACGCAAAGGCAACTGGAGGTGCGCCAGACCGCGCGCAACTGATGGGGGTCCCCAGAAATCACTGGCTCAGGACCCCGGTAGCAAACATCCTGCCATGGATTAAAGCCAAGGCAGAAGCATGGTTTGACTCCGAGGACCTCGCGAACATGGAGGCAGGCGTGCTCCGCAAATTGGGCTTAGCTTTCAAGGCTGGTTCTGGGGATGAGGTCAAACACAAGGGGAGGGTACATGAGATGAAGGCCAGTAAGGGGGATAGGAAGGAATGGCGTCAGGAAGGGGTAACACCGACGAGCCTAAGACTTGTTTCAAGTGTGGGAAGACGGGACACTGGAGGCGGGATTGCCCGGTCCAAAAGGTGGGGGTCAGGCTGAGGGGGTCCTCCCGTGCGAAAACCCCAGGTCACTGAGGTGAAGGAGGCGACCAATGAACCGTTTGATGTTCTGGTGGCCGCCCTTCGCACGGTGCTGGGGAAGGACAAAGGAAGGCTAGACGCTGCCGTGAGCAACATAACGCCGACCGCACCCGCATGTCCGCCTTCCTCCTGACTAGAGCACGCCCAGTCTGAGTACTGGTGTCCGCTCACTTATGATGAGTGGGACAGGCCCTGTGATAGGATGGGGGTGGAGACGGTGCAGGGGACATATTTGGTGGACACCGGAGCTTCCAGCACGGTGGTCCATTCGGAAGACCCAACCAATTCACCCTGGTCTAAGAAGATCCCATTTAGCCTAATGGGATTCACAGGGAACGAGCAGGTGGGGGCGATGTCCAAACCCCTGAGAATAGAGCTATGGTCCCTCCGCAACACGTGGAAGTGCGTGCTAATGAAATGGGAGCAACCAGGGTGGGGAGTCCTCGGGGCTGATTTCATGTTAGCCAACCGGGTCATTGTGGACCTGAGGAATCACTGTCTGTCGGGGGCAGTGGTCTCGGACAAGACAGACGAGGTGATAGTGATCCCCAGAGATAAGGGAGGAACGGGTAGTGTGTGCACCATGAAACCAAAATGGAGTTACGACCTGGAATAGTTGGTTAGTTGCACCCCTGCCCAGTACCAGGCGAATGTATGGGACAACCTCGCCGCAATCGCCACCCATAAACATGATTGTGGCAGGGTGACCGGGGTAGAGGACCAGGTGTAAGGGGACCCCATGTCACAGCCACAAAAGCAGTATAGTTTCCCCCTGGAGGCAGAAGCCAACATGGAGACTGGGATCCCTGGTAAAACAGCGGGTGTTGAGACTAATAGCCACCCACGTGAACTCACCACTCTGGCCGGTGAAGAAACCCAACCAGTCGTGGAGAGCCACCGTGAACTATCAGGTCCCAGCTTGCGCGCCCACAGTCGCAGCTGTCGCCGATCTGATAGGGAGCATTCCAGCAATCGCAACCGCATTCACGGTGCTGGATATCTCCAACGGGTTTTGGTCGATTCCCCTCAGACGGGAAGGCCAATACAAGTTTGCATTCACTTTTAAAGGGCAGCAGTATACATGGACATGCCTTCCCCAGGGGTTCCACAACAGCCCCTCCATATTCCACCAATGCATGGCAGACGCATTAAAAGGCTTCAGCCGACCCCACCAGTTAACCCAGTACGTGGACGACCTGCTTTTGTTCTCCGCAGAGGGGGAGAACCACGGGCCACTACTGGACGAGCTGCTAAAGCTGTTGCAGGAGGCGTGGTTCAAGGTCAACCCCAAGAAAGCCCACGTCGGCCAGGAGGAAGTCAAATTCCTCGGGCTGACCGTAAGGGCCTGTGAACGGGCCATAGACGAGGCTAGGAGGAAGGCAGTACAGGAGCTACCCTCCCAAGAATGTGACTGGGGTAAGGTCTTTTCTGGGACTCACAGGGTACTGCCGGGACTTCATAGAGGGTTACACAACCACGGCAGCCCCTCTGCTTCAGCTCTTCCGCAAGGGAGTCAGTGGGAGTGGGACCAGAACTGCCAGGAAGCGTTCACTCGCCTCAAAGGGGATTTGCAGACAGCTCCCGCACTGGGGCCATCAACGGAGGGGAGGAATTCTTTTTAGAGGTAGCAACCAGTGGGGATAGCTTGAGCGCGGAGTTGCTGCAGGAGCGACACAGCAAGCTACGGCCCGTGGTCTACTCATCTAGGGTTCTTACCGAGGTAGAACAGGGATATTCCAACTGTGAGAGGCATCTCCTGGCCATGCATTGGGCTGTAAAGCGCTCACAGCTCTTTATGGGATCATCCCTGATAGTTCTACTCACCCACCATACCCCCACTCAGATGTTGTTGGATGGGAGAATAAAGGACGGGACAGTGAGCAGTGCTCGCATTGCCCGCTGGACTTTATTGCTCTCGCAGATGAACTTGAGAGTGCAGGGGTTGACCAAGCCAAAGCTAGCAGCCAACATGATTTACCCAGGGACGGCCCACACGTGTACAGTAGAAGGGGTGTGGGATGTAGATGAAGGATTCCGGGCTGGGATACACCCGACGGGCCGGGACATCTATATAGACGGGTCCAATTCGGTCGTGAAGGGGGAGCGTCTCACCGGGTGCGGAATCTGTGACCTTACGGCTGAAATAGCAAAGGCCATTAAACTCCCCAACACCCTGAGCGCTCAGTACACCGAACTGGCGGTGGTGGCGTACATGATCACCCACCTCGATGAGTTCCCCACCCCCTACACCATTTGCTCGGACTCTATGTTCACGTGCAACTCATGCACGGAATACTTGGCAATCTGGGCCAGGCGCGGATTCAAGTCCGCAGATGGGAAGCCCTTAGCAACAGCACCGCTGCTAGGTAAAATTTTGGAGGTCACAGGCACCCGGGGAGATCACTATATTCACAAAGTTAAAGCCCATTCAAAGACAGAGCCCAAGTGGGAGGGCAACCAAAAGGCAGACTAGCTGGCCAAACAGGGGGCCAGGGAAGGAGTATTCTGGGATCCGTACAAAGCAGGTCCGGTAGCCGCAATCCGGGACAAGGGAGGCACACAGTGGGTAGCTTTGGCCCCGGACTTAAAGCAGGTCCAAGCCCAGGATCCCGTCCTGAAGGCCGTCTTGGTAAAGAGAGAGAATGGGGAGTCCATAGAAGGTCCGTTCGGGGCAGCAGACATTATTATCAAAGAGGGGATGCTTTTCAAAGGGGATCGGTGGGTAGTCCCAGCGCAGCACCGAGAGGAGTTCCTCCAGCTGGCCCATGGGGGCCTGGGAGCGGGACACCCAGGGCCGGAAACTACCTGGCAAAGGGTAGAGGGGGCAGGGTGGTGGCCCCAATTCAGGGAGGATGTCCGAGTTTTCTGTGCGCACTGTTTGGTGTGCGCAGCCAACAACCCCGATCCGCAGCGCAGGAAAGCCCCCATAGGACACACCAGGAGGGTAGAGGGGCCGTGACGTTCCCTGCAGGTCGATTTCATTGGACCACTGCCCACCACTAAAGCAGGCAACAAGTACTGTTTAGTCCTGGTGGACGTATTTTCCAAGTGGGTGGAAGCCTTCCCCTGCTGAGCAGCCACGGCACTAGCAACAGCTAGAGGTGAGGTGAGAGAAACTGCCCTTGATATCAAGGCAGCATTTGACCAAGTGTGGCACCAAGGAGCCCTAGTAAAACTGAAGTCAATGGGAATCGGGGGGCAAACTCTCCACTGGCTGGAGTCATACCTAGCACAAAGGAAGATGGTTGTGCTGGTTGGTGGTCAATCATCACAGCCCCAGGACATCGCAGCAGGAGTTCCTCAGGGCAGTGTCCTAGGCCCAACCATCTTCAGCTGCTTCATCAATGACCTTCCCTCCATCATAAGGTCAAAAATGCAGATGTTCGCTGATGACTGCACAGTGTTCAGTGTCATTCGCAACTCCTCAGATAATGAAGCAGTCCATGCCCGCATGCAACAAGACCGGGACGACATTCAGGCTTGGGCTGATAAGTGACAGGTAGCATTTGCGCCACACAGGTGCCAGGCAATGACTATCTCCAACAACCGAGAATCTAACCACATCCCCTTGACATTCGAAGGCATTACCATCGCCGAATCCCCACCATCAACATCCTGGGGGGTCACCATTGAACAGAAACTTAACTGGACCAGCCACATAAATACTGTGGCAACAAGAACAGGTCAGAGGCTGGGTGTTCTGTGGCGAGTGTCTCACCTCCTGACTCCCCAAAGCCTTTCCACCATCTACAAGGCACAAGTAAGGAGTGTGATGGAATACTCTCCACTTGCCTGGATGAGTGCAGCTCCAACAACATTCAAGAAGCCCGACACCATCCAGGACAAAGCAGGCCGCTTGATTGGCACCCCATCCACCACCTTAAACATTCACTCCCTCCACCAGCGGCGTACTGTGGCTGCAGTGTGTACCATCTACAAGATGCAGTGTGTACCATCATCATCGCTGGGTCAAAATCCTGGAACTCCCTCCCTAACAGCACTGTGGGAGCACCTTCACTGCACGGACTGCAGCAGTTCAAGAAGGCGGCTCATCACCACCTTCTCAAGGACAATTAGGGTTGGGCAATAAATGCTGGCCTTGCCAGTGATGCCCACATCCCATGAACGAATACAAAAAACACTGACTGCCATGTTTACCTACATTACAACAGTGACTGCACTTCAGAAGTAATTAATTGGCTGTGAAGTGCTTTGGCATGTCTTGAGGATGAGAAAGGCGCTATATAAATGGAAATTCTTTCTTTATCTACGACATTTTATGTCCTTCCATGATATGATGTTTTCAGGCTTCATTATTGAAAAGAAATCTATGCAATTCTTATCTGTATTGAAGCAATTAAAGAAGCAATACTGCGAGATAAACTGAACCAACAGTAATCTAAGTAATCTAAGTAAATGATAGACCAATAGATGCTCTAAAAGAAGTTGCCTCACCAAGAGGATGTACTTAAAAGGCCCTTAGAACACTCAGTGCTCCAGAAATGTCTACGGTTTCTCAGCCAAACATTTTTCTAGTTATTCAGCTCACACATTGTGAGGCAGAATTTAATATTACAGTAATAAAGCTACTCCGATGTGGGGAGTAATTTTCATACTGTTAGATAAACCCTAGACAAATGAAATGAAGAAACAAAAGCAATAAAAAGGAAACACTTTGCTATATACCCTAGATTGCCATTCTCTTTTTGCTCTCTATCTTTTAAAGCAAAAATTATCTTTACTTCTAACTTCTTTTAAAGTGGGTCCTTATAATAAGATCCCCTCTTCAAATACATTTGCATGAGAATTAGACCTTGTACATGGCCCAGAATAATTTAATTATGGTATGATATTGTATCGAAAAGGCTGAGTTCGACTCAGGCAATTAAAACAATGAACTTTAATGGAACAAAACAGGTTTTAACTGGAAACTGCTGGAATACATCAACTACAGGTCTGCTCTCCTTGAGGGCTCCACGAGGACTGATCCCCTGGTCAGAAGACTGACGTCATGACGTCATCACGTTCTTCCCGCCATTGGGGCATCACGTGACTAACGGCATGACGTCATCACGTTGAAACCGCACTGTAAAGGTAACTAGACATTGTACAGTCAAACAGTGTAATTAAAGGTACAGGCACAGACAGTAACTACATTGCTGTTAAAGGAATTATGTACAACCGCTCTGAGTCCTTTGGTGGCTCCGCCACAATATCATGATATTTTTGTAAATAGTTATCCTAGTAAAGTTCTGTTGAGTGAAACAGATTGTAAGGAATCTTGATTTGTTTAACATTATCTAAAGGACCCCAAACTAAACCAATAATGTTTACTTATTTGGCTTTGCCAAGTGAATTGTCATTCACTAATTCAGTAAATCTCTCTTTCACTGCAATTTTTGTGCTCATCAAAGTGAAGGATGTTAGTGTTGGCGAATGGAGAGGCACACTGGTAGCACTTATAACCTGTCTGTCAGCCGTGGCTCAGTGGGTAGCACTTCTCTTGCCTCTGAGGCAGGAGATTGTGGGTTCATAATCCCACTCCAGAGACTTGAGCACAAAAATCTATGTTGACACTCCCACTGCAGCACTGAGGGAGTGCTGCACTGTCTGAGGTGCTGCTTTTTGGATGAAATGTTAAAGCGAGGCCCCGTCTGCCCTCTCACGTGGACATAAAAGATCCCATGGCACTATTTTGAAGAAGAGCATGGGAGTTCTCCCTGGTGTCCTGGCCAATATTTATCCCTCAATCAACATTACTAAAAAAACAAATGATCTGGTCATCATCACATTGCTGTTTGTGTAAGCTTGCTATGTTCAAATTGGCTGCCACATTTCCTACATTACAACAGTGACTACACTGCAAAAAAAGTACTTCATTGGCTGTAAAGCACTTTGGGATGTCCGGTGGTTGGAAAGGCGCTGTAGAAATGCAAGTCAAATATATATCATATCATATAATATAATTTTTAGCACACTTCCCTCCACCCAATACCATTAATGCTCTTTGTGTTTTTTTGCCTCTATTCACAGCCTGCCAACATTTCAGGCATCCAGTGTTAGCATCAAGCACTCCCAGGTCAAGTGTAGCATGGTTGGATGCAGAATAAAACTCCATCCACTCTGTCCCAAACTCAGAAGAGAACCTACTAATCCACGAGCATCGCAATTATCCATTTCTCACACCATTTTCTTTCCCAGCCATCTTAGTGCCTCTGGAGGTGAATTCCAAAATTAGAGACGGTTTTGTGTTATGCCTCAATGTCCAGTAGGAGCTGGAGTGAGAATGCCTAAATGTATATGTTCATTTACAAAAAAAAATAAAGTGCATAGATGGGTAAGAAATTTTAAAAATGGAATAACAGGACAGATATTATGTTGGGTAGATAACTGGTTGAAATCATTCACAGAAAGTTATTAATGGGATTGGTCCTGATTGGGGCCTGGTTACTTGGAGTTCCACAAGGTTGTGTCAGAAATATCGCTGTTCATTATTTTCATTAATGATCTCAAGGATGGTTTAAATGGATCATCCTAGATAATATAAAAATGTGTGCTGTGGTTCATAATGCAGACCAAATCAATCATTTGAAGGCTTTATATGTTAGATGAATTGGCTTGTGTTGCAGCAGTCATTGTTGAATATGAACTAGTGCAGTGCCATGCACTTGGGATTGGGCATGTTTATACCATGTATGGGAAACCATTGAAGATAATAGATCAAGAAAGAGACCTGTGAGTAATTGTTGATCACCATTAAAGGTGCACAAGCAATCTGAAGAGGGGAAAGCAAATAGGGTTTTAGGTTGTATTTCTAGGCCCATCGTGTACAAACTAAACAATACTATACTTAGCTCATATAAGGTTCCGATATGCCCTCACTTGCAGTATTGCATCCAGTTTTGATCCCCACACATGGTGAAGGATGTTAATGTTCTGGATAGGAGGGCAACCCGGATGATACTAAGTCTTAGGGGGGAAAAGTTGTGTATCGCCCATTTTAGGGCGCTAATATTGGCCGGGCGCAAAGTTTAGCGCCCGGCGCTAATTATCGCCTCCGAATTCAAAATCGCCTCTGTCACCCCTCAAGCGCTACAGACCTCCCTTAAGGCACTAATGTCGGGGAGCGAGGCGCTACCTCAGAACCCTACCAAACCCAGACAGACTGGCGCCATCCAGTTCTTAAAGGGGAGGGTCCATCTTGCTGGCCAGCCACACCCTGCTAATTGCAGCATTGACTCTTGAGCTGGAAAAACCTAAGCCATCATTGTGCTGAAAGTTCGGATGGATGGGCCCAGGGAGAGAGCTCGTCGCTTTAGCGACCAGGCCTTGGTGTCTCTGGTTGGTGCTGTTGAACGGCGACAGGCAGTGTTGTTCCCAGAAAGTGGCAGGAGGCCATTGCCCCGAGAGTACCAAAGAGTGTGGAGGGAGGTGGCCCAGCACGTGTCCTCAAGGAGCCTGGTGCCAAGGACTCACACTCAGTGTTGGAAGAAGTTCAACGACCTCACTTGGGTGGTCAGGGTGAGTACCTGCTTTTCAATACCTCTACATCCCTCCGTCTCAACTTCACTCTGTGCCCAGATGGTTTAAAAACCCAAATGCCCAACACTCATTCAAGATCTATGGCCATCTCATAAAACACACATGCACATTCCACACCTTGCACACATTAAGGGCTATTCAACTATGGCACATCAGCCAAGCACATGGCTGCACACTCACTCAGACGCTGTCTTTTTTCTTGCAGGCCAAGCTCTCTCATAACAGATGGAAGTAGCAATGCAAGGGAGGAGGACCGGCTGACCTACACCCCCTGACTGAGTTGGAGGACAGAGTGCACAGGATCGCTGCCAGCCAGGTCATAGGTGCCGTGGCCGCTGGAGAGGTCGATCCCCTTGGGGACAGCAATTAGCTTTCTTTCCTCTCTTATACCACTTCCCCCTCACAACACCAGCCTTTTACACTTTCAAGCCAACTAAATGTCTCCAGGCCTTGCTCCCTTCCTGCCCCCCTGCCCTCATGCTAAAGCTATTCTTGTACCTTCCTGCTTTCAGATAGTGAAGCACCAGCTGACCAGCCTGTCCCTCAGCCTGCCAGTGGCAGCGACGCACCAGATGAGAAGGAAGAGGAAGCTGGAGCCTCACCACCTGCGTGTCCTGAGGGTGACACTTCCAACACTGGGGCCACGCCTTCCCTGGAGGGGAGCAGGGTGTTAGGGTCTGATGAGGGCGAAGCTTCGGGAACCAGCAGGCTGCAGCAACGCCATGGGGACAGGGAAGCTTGGGGGCCATCTCCCCGGAGGGTGAGTAGACGCACGAGTTCTGCTGCACAGGACTCAGATGAGTGTAATGATATCAGCAAATAGTGATGGTATTTGCCTGTTTGATTATGATGCCTTACCAGCATATTTGCCTGCTTGATTATTTATGCCTGACCAGCAGAGGGCATAGGAGAGAGGCAGTTTAGTTTAGTTTAGTTTTAGTTTAGTTTTAGATGGATCTCTAAGATGGTGTCTCCTGTAATGCTGTTAACTGAGTTGAACATACTTTAGATAAAAAGTCATTCTCTTTCATGAATGTGTCGTCATTGAACCCACATACAAATCAATACATGGTGTCAGAAGTGATTGAAAGAGATGAAGAGGAAAAATCTGAAGTTAGCAACTCGACGAGATAGTGGCAAGCAAGCTATCCAGCGAAATCAGCTCTCCACATATTAGCAAGCCAAAAGAGAACATCGTTACTTACCATTGGAGAATAGCTAACGAAGTGAAAAATGGTAGGATTACACCCACCGGCGAAGTTTCAGTTGACAGGTAATGTGGCTGAAAATTGGAGGAGGTTCAAACAACGTTTGGAGTTGTATTTAGCAGCAATCAGAGCTGACGAGAAAAGTGATAAAATGAAAGCGTCAGTGTTCTTACATGTCGTGGGTGATGAAGCGCTGGAGGTGTATAATAACTTCACATTCGCTGCTGATGGAGACAAAATGAAGTTAGATAAAATAATGGAACAGTTTGAGGCCTACTGCATACCTAAACATAATGTGACATTTGAGAGGCACAGATTTTTCACATGTGTACAGAAAACGGGAGAGACTATTGATCAGTATGTGACTGAACTGAGAAACAGAAGCAAAACGTGTGAATTTGGGGGACTGACAGACTCGCTGATAAAAGACAGACTGGTGTGTGGTATTCCAGATAATGATCTAAGGGAAAGACTGCTAAGAGAGCAAAATCTAGACCTGGGAAAAGCCATAGCACTGTGTAGGGCTACAGAGACTGTGAGGTCGCAGGCAAAGGAGCTGTTCAGTGACAATAGCTGCAACGTGGATGCAGTGAGAAAGAACGGACACAAACCGTTTAACAAAAAGAGCGCCAATGTGAAAAAAGAGGCATGGCCAGCAAACAAAAATGAAAGGGGCAATCGAAAGTCATGTAGTCGATGCGGTACACAGCATACACCAAAAAAGTGTCCAGCATATGGTAAAACATGCAATAGTTGCAACAAAAACAACCATTATGCCCGTTGCTGCAAGAACCAAGCGCAACAAAGCAAGGTCCATGCAGTAGATGAAAGCGAGGTAGAGGAGTTCTATGTAGATGTTGTGTCTGAAAACAAAAAAGAAAAAAGAGACTGGATGTTGACACTAAAGGTGAATGACATACACATTCCATTTAAATTGGATACTGGAGAGACTGATTTTAAGAAAATTAGACCCAGACCAAAGATACATGGAATAAAAGTGAAAGTGACAGGATGCTCAGGTACTAATATACCAGTGAAAGGAAAATGCATTGTCAAAGTGACACACAAGGACAGAGCGCACAAGCTAGCATTAATCGTGGTGCCAAAGGATGTGTAAGCCAAACTAGGTTTAATAGCCTGTGAGAGACTGAACCTGGTAAAGAGAGTCCTTGTTGTGGAAAGCGAAGGAGAGACAGTCTATGATGAACTCATGAAAGAGTACAACGACCTATTTCAGGGTCTAGGCTGCCTTCCAGGAGAACACACGATCAGAGTAGATAAAAGTATACCAACGGTCATACATCCATGCAGAAAAGTTCCGTTTGCTCTTCAAAAGCAACTGAAGGCAGAGTTGGACAGGATGGAAAGCCTGAACGTGATTCAGAAGATAGATGAGCCAACTGAGTGGGTGAGTTCCCTCGTCATTGTGGACAAAAAGAATGGAAAGCTCAGAATTTGCCTGGATCCAAGAGATCTAAACAGAGCAATAAAGAGAGAGCACTTCAAGCTTCCTACACGTGAGGAAATCATGTCACAGTTTGCAAATGCAAAATATTTCAGCAAGTTAGATGCATCATCAGGATTTTGGCAGATGAAATTGGACGAGGCAAGTTCAAGACTGTGCACGTTCAACAGTCCATTTGGCAGATACAGATTCCTAAGGTTACCATTTGGCATTGCCTCAGCTCCTGAAGTGTATCACAAAACTATCCATATGATCTATGAGCACCTGGGGGGAGTTGATACATCAATGGATGACATCATAGTATGGGGAAGCAATCAGTGTAGAGACTGACCATAAGCCCTTGATTGCATTGTTCCAAAAGCCACTAAATAGCTGTCCGCTTAGAATACAAAGAATGATGATCAGGCTGCAACGCTATACACTGAATGTTGCGTACACACCGGGTAAGCTGATGTATACAGCAGACACGTTGTCCAGAGCTGTTGACCCAAGTGAGCCCGCAAACACCAAAATGGATGAAAAAGTGAACGCCTACGTGGACATGATCACAACTGCACTGCCCATGGAACAATGCAATCAAGGGCTTATGGTCAGTCTCTACACTGATTGCTTGTCCTGCCACAAACTGGTGAAATCTTTCACAGGCGTATGTGATGCTGAGCAGCTCCTTTTCTATTTGAGCATATCGCGTCTCCGCGTCTGTCATTGAGCACGATGCATATGCAATAGGTTGCCAGTAGTCATATTTTTGCAGAAGAACTTCACCGAGCCCACTCTGTGATGCATCTGATGATATCTTGATGGGTCTCGCTGGGTCATAAAACCTCAGAACTGGTTCCTCTGTGAGCAGTTTCTTTAGATCGCTCCATGACTTCTCATGCTCATGATTCCATTCCCATTCTATATTCTTTTCAGTTAGTTGTCTCAGTGGCGCCATCTTTTCTGAGAGGTTGGATATGAATTTACCCATATAGTTGATCATTCCATTAAACTTCTGCATGTCCTTTTTGCATTGTGGCTTTGGCATATTCTCAATGGCGGACACCTTTCTGGGATCTGGTCTGATGCCCTCACTGCTAAGGATATCTCCTACGAATGTCAGTTCTGTCACCCCGAGCTGGCATTTCTCTCTATTCAGCTTCAGGTTTGTTTTCCTTGTTGCTTCCAGCACTTTTTTCAGTCTCTCATCATGCTCAGTTCTCGTGGTTCCCCATACTATGATGTCATCCATTGATGTATCAACTCCCTCCAGGTGCTCATAGATCATATGGATAGTTTTGTGATACACTTCAGGAGCTGAGGCAATGCCAAATGGTAACCTTAGGAATCTGTATCTGCCAAATGGACTGTTGAACGTGCAGTCTTGAACTTGCCTCGTCCAGTTTCATCTGCCAAAATCCTGATGATGCATCTAACTTGCTGAAATACTTTGCATTTGCAAACTGTGACATGATTTCCTCACGTGTAGGAAGCTTGAAGTGCTCTCTCTTTATTGCTCTGTTTAGATCTCTTGGATCCAGGCAAATTCTGAGCTTTCCATTCTTTTTGTCCACAACGACAAGGGAACTCACCCACTCAGTTGGCTCATCTATCTTCTGAATCACGTTCAGGCTTTCCATCCTGTCCAACTCTGCCTTCAGTTGCTTTTGAAGAGCAAACGGAACTTTTCTGCATGGATGTATGACCGTTGGCATACTTTTATCTACTCTGATCGTGTGTTCTCCTGGAAGGCAGCCTAGACCCTGAAATAGGTCGTTGTACTCTTTCATGAGTTCATCATAGACTGTCTCTCCTTTGCTTTCCACAACGAGGACTCTCTTTACCAGGTTCAGTCTCTCACAGGCTATTAAGCCGAGTATGGCTTGCACATCCTTTGGCACCACGATTAATGCTAGCGTGTGCTCTCTGTCCTTGTGTGTTACTTTGACAATGCATCTTCCTTTCACTGGTGTATTAGTACCTGAGTATCCTGCCACTTTCACTTTTATTCCATGTGTCTTTGGTCTGGGTCTAATTTTCTTAAAATCAGTCTCTGATATCACATTAACTTGTGCTCCAGTATCCAATTTAAATGGAATGTGTATGTCATTCACCTTTAGTGTCAACATCCAGTCTCCTTTTTTGTTTTCAGACACAACATCCACATTGAACTCCTCTATCTCGCTTTCATCTACTGCATGGACCTTGCTTTGTTGCGCTTGGTTCTTACAACAACGGGCATAATGGTTGTTTTTGTTGCAACTATTGCATGTTTTACCATATGCTGGACACTTTTTGGTGGATGCTGTGTACCGCATCGACTACATGACTTTCGATTGCCCCTTTCATTTTTGTTCGCTGGCCACGCCTCTTTTTTCACATTGGCGCTCTTTTTGTTAAACGGTTTGTGTCCGTTCTTTCTCACTGCATCCACGTTGCAGCTACTGTCACTGAACAGCTCCTTTGCCTGCGACTTCACAGTCTCTGTAGCCCTACACAGTGCTATGGCTTTTCCCAGGTCTAGATTTTGCTCTCTTAGCAGTCTTTCCCTTAGACCATTATCTGGAATACCACACACCAGTCTGTCTTTTATCAGCGAGTCTGTCAGTCCCCCAAATTCACATGTTTTGCTTCTGTTTCTCAGTTCAGTCACATACTGATCAATAGGCTCACCCGTTTTCTGTACACATGTGAAAAATCTGTGCCTCTCAAACGTCACGTTATGTTTAGGTATGCAGTAGGCCTCAAACTGTTCCATTATTTTATCTAACTTCATTTTGTCTCCATCAGCAGCGAATGTGAAGTTATTATACACCTCCAGCGCTTCATCACCCACGACATGTAAGAACACTGACGCTTTCATTTTATCACTTTTCTCGTCAGCACCGATTGCCGCTAAATACAACTCCATACGTTGTTTGAACTCCTCCAATTTTCAGCCACATTACCTGTCAACTGAAGCTTCGCCGGTGGGTGTAAACCTTCCATTTTTCACTTCGTTAGCTATTCTCCAATGGTAAGTAACGATGTTCTCTTTTGGCTTGCTAATATGTGGAGAGCTGATTTAACTTCAGATTTTTCCTCTTCATCTCTTTCAATCACTTCTGACACCATGTATTGATTTCTTTGTGGGTTCAATGACGAGACATTTATGAAAGAGAATGTCTTTTAATCTTAAGTATTACAACTAAGTTAACAGCCTTACAGGAGACACCATGCTAGAAATCCATCTAAAACGAAACTAAAACTAAACTGCTTGTCTCTGTCACATGCTCTCTGCTGGTCAGGCATAAGTAATCAATCAGGCAACTATGCTGGTAAGGCATCATAATCAAACAGGCAAATACCATCACTATTTGCTGATATCATTACAGTCACCAGCCCAACTCCTTATGGGGCGTCTGCTAAGGTCAAACCTACCCATCCCGGAGAACCTCCTGAAAACAAAAGAGGGGGAGAAAGTGAGGAAGTTCAAAGAACAACAGAAAGAAAAGCAAAAGTACTACTATGACAGAGGAACACAAAACCTACCTGAACTCCACACTGGTGACCAAGTAAGGTTCAAAGACAAAACAAACATATGGACTCAGAAGGGAACTGTCCTGAGTGAAGTTCAACCAAGATCATACACCATTCAGACAGATGAGGGTGCTGTTCTGTGAAGAAATCGTCGGGATCTTCTCATGGGACCAGCCACAGCAGGTCAAAAGACTGATACTGTTGAACAACCTGATCACACAGCAGGTCAAGAGACTGATACTGTTGAACAACCTGATCACACAGCTGAGATATCATCATCTGAGGCAACAACTCAGATTCAAGGACAATCAATCAGAAAATCCTCAAGACACGTGAAGCCTCCTGAGAGACTCATTGAGCAAGTTTAAGGACTCTTGTTATAGAAGGAAGTAATGTTATCTTATTCTTTCTTCAAGTTCTAGTGTATTTACATATTTCATGTGAACACACAAAACAAGGTTAACTAACTTTGATAATGATAATGTAAGTTCATTAAGTGTTACAGTTAAAATGCAGAGTAATACAAGAAAACATGTTGTTAGATAAAAGTAAAATACTTTTGTTTTAAGAAAGGGAGATGTAATGATATCAGCAAATAGTGATGGTATTTGCCTGTTTGATTATGATGCCTTACCAGCATATTTGCCTGCTTGATTATTTATGCCTGACCAGCAGAGGGCATAGGAGAGAGGCAGTTTAGTTTAGTTTAGTTTTAGTTTTGTTTTAGATGGATCTCTAAGATGGTGTCTCCTGTAATGCTGTTAACTGAGTTGAACATACTTTAGATAAAAAGTCATTCTCTTTCATGAATGTGTCATCATTGAACCCACATACAAATCAATACAATGAGGACCTCGACATCGCAGCCATGAATAGCTAGGCGATGAGCATGCATACGGAGCTCGTGGGTGCAATAGCAAGGGTGCCCGATAGCATGGATGCACTGGCTAGGAACATGGAGGAGTCCGCCGCCAGCACAGCTGTCATCTGTGCGCAAACCCTCGAGCCCATCGTTGCTTTATTGCAGAGGATGGTTGAATTGCAGGGAGACTGTGGGGAACCAGAGCCCATGCCGTGTGTAATGGGTGAGGTGGCAGCATCCATTGCAGCACAGGCCAATGCAACGTAACGGCTTAGTGCTGCAATCAAGTCGTTGGCTGGTGCCATCCAGCCTCAAACTGCCCTCATGCAGTCTCAGATTGATGTCACACAAATGCTGACTGCTGCCATCCTCACTGGGGCGCCCACTGTCCACCAGGGATCAGGCCAGCAATCTGTGCTCGAGCAGATTGCTCCGGATGCTGAAGTTCTGCCCCGGGGAGTGGCAGTATGTCGGTCGAGCAGGAAGGTGCCGTCCTCTCTCAGGATGTCAGCATTCCTGCTCCCACCACTGTCACTTTCCCATTGCGCTTGGCACGGCCTGCAACACAGTCAGCCCAGACTTCCGCCGCCCATGCAAAGTCGGTGCAGTCTGCAGCCGGGCCTTCCAGGCCCAGAGCTGGTCGAGGGCATCCTTCAAGGCCATCTGCAGTCTCTGGATCCGAGATTCAGCAGCCTTCCACCAGCCTTGCTGCAGCCACTGGGGCCACATTACGGAGAAGTAGTAGGGTGGGAAGGGGGGAAGTGCGCAGGGGATGGAGATCACCCTCGAAGGCCCAGCAGTCGAATCTTTAAATAAATGGGGGGAATATTTGTGGGAAAGTTCGAGGTTGTTGTTATTATATTTGTTTACTGTTTTGCCATTTATCTCCAGGTTGTGAGAACGAGTTTTGTTCGTTCATGATTTGTTGGGTTTGTTTCATATTGTTTGTCCTGAATAAATGACACAGTGTTTATATTATAAATAAATAAAATTATTTTAACTTTACATCTTTGCTGATTTGACTCATTGCAGCTTTGCCCGGCAATAGGCGGTGCAGGATGTTTTTGATGATGTGCTTCTTCATCCCAGAAGCCATCTTCTCTGTAAAGGGTTAGAAGTGGTGTCTTATGAGCCATTCACGGATGGCCCTTGCAGTGGCAACATTGTGCGCCTCCCTCCCACGTTGGTGCTGCTGATCCTCCTCTTCATCATCCTCCTCCTCCTCCTCCTCCTCCTCCTCCTCTCCTTCTTCCTCCTCCTCTTCAGGTGGTCCACCAATCCCTGGTGGCAATGGCTAGGTCCTCATGATTGCAATGTTATGAAGCATGCAGCACACAACAATGAAAAGGGAGACTCGCTTGGGAGAGTACTGCAGGGTTCCTCTGAGTGGTCCAGACACCGGAACCGTTGCTTCAAGATGCCGATCGTCTGCTCTATGAGGTTCCTGGTGGCGCTATGGCTCTCATTGTATTGCAGCTCGGTGGGGGTGTTGGGGTTATGGAGTGGTGTCATCAGCCAGGTGCAGAGTGGATAACCCTTGTCCCCGAGGAACCATCCACCAGGTTGACGCGGTGGTTGGAAGAGGTCTGCGACACAAATCTGGCGCAGGATAAAAGCATTGTGGCTGCTGCCAGGATAGCGGGCATCGACGGCGAGGATGAGCTGTCTGTGGTCACAAACCAACTGGACGTTCAGAGAGTGGAAGCCCTTGCGGTTTTGGAACACCTCTGCATTTTCATGAGGTGCCCGCAATGCCACATGCGTGCAGTCAATGGCGCCCTGAACCATGGGGAAGCCCACTATCCTAGTGAAGCCACATGCGCATTCATGCTGTTTGTCCTGGGTCATAGGGAAAGAGATGTCCTTGCGTCTCCTTTTATACAGAGCATTTGTCACCTCCTGGATGCAACAAAGAACAGCAAACTGCGAGATATTCACTATGTCCCCGGTAGAAGCGTGAAAGGAGCCACTGGCATAAAAATTCAGAGCCACTGTCACCTTCACTGCCACTGACAGAGACGTTCTGGTCCTGAGCTGAGGCTGCAGATCTGGTTGCAGGAGGTGGCAGAGCTCAGTAACCACCTCCTTGCTGAAGCGCAGCCTTCTGAAACACTGCTCCTCAGACAAATGAATGTAGGAGAATTGCTCCCGGAATACCCTGGGAGGGTAAGGTCTCCTGTGCAGAGGCCTGTTGGCCCTCCTCCCTCTGGCCACGTTTGCCATTCTCTCTCTGCACCTCTGCTGCCTCCGAAGGTGAAGCAGGACGACAATGCCCCGAGTTAGTACAGCCCCCATAGAAGCTTGTAAATATGGTAAATATGAAGGTGAAATAAATATTAACCTCAAAAGTGGTGCTCAGGACCCAAAGCTCCTTCGGACAGCGTCCAATCTCTCCAGACCTCTCTCTCCATCTTAACCTGCGTGTTCCAAAAAATTTTCCCGACAAGAAAAGGCAGGAAGTGCCCACCTTTAAATAGTGCTCCCCCAGCCCCTTCACGACTTGAAAACGTTCCCCTCTACCTGTCGTTGCTAGCGGCAGGTGCTAAGGCAGGAGGCGTGACTCAATTTCCAATCTGGGGCACTACCGGGGCATTGCACGCTCGAATGACGTCACGAACTGCGGGCGCAGGAGATCATGGCAGTAGTGTTTAGCACCAGCACAAAAACGACTGGTCAATTTTGCGAGCGGCGCTAAAATCGCCGCACTCGGGCGCTAAATTCCTAGTGCCCCGTTAACACCCCCTGGAGGCGCTAACGGGAGGCGCTAACCAATCGAATTTTTACTCCTAGATCTTTTAGTTATGAGGATGGGCTCCAAAACTTAGTGAGTCATTTAATTTGGAGAAATGGAGACTTACAGGGGATATGATTGAAGTTTTTTTAGATGGTGAACAGATTGGATACAATCTGGTTAGATAGGTGGGGTGTCTTGAAATGGATAGGGAAGGTAGGACTAGAGGTCTGGGCTAAAAGATCTGAAGGCAAATAGTTGCATGGCAGGAAGTGTTTCTTTTCACAAAGTGTTGCCCTAGGAACAAACAGGCATATGGTGAATAAATAGTTGATATAGTTCTTTAAAATAGAACTTGACAAGTTCCCAAGAGAAGAAAACATTTCTAGTTATAGAGGATAAGTTGCTACTTAGCTAGGATTGTGCGAAGTTGTGGTCACTGGAGTGCCCTTAATTACCTTAGGAATCAGAGAAGAATCTCCCAGGCCTTTTTCTTAATGCCCACAGATTTTTGTATTCCTATTTCTCCCACTCCAGGAGATAGTGTGTTCATCGGGGATGGGTGAATGGTGTATGTGGTTGCACGGTTGAGTGGATGGAGCAAACTTAGTTGGGCCTAATGGTTTTTGATTTGCCCTTCGTTTGTACGGTCGTATATGTTTATGTATTTCAGGTAGAACCCTTAAAGTCAGCAGACAGACAGATTTTCATCCTGTTAATCTAAAGTGGATTTGAACCCAGGACCTATTACGTCCGTGAATAATTGAGACACGGACAGCAGGAGGGTAACAAAATAAGTCTTTCTTGATGGAAGTCAATAGTGAAACTGAAACAACAGAGGCTCACTAGCGCCTTTTATACAGGGGTGGTCACTGCCGGTACTGCAGTCTGAGACCAGTTATTCTCTTAAAGGTACATACACAACAATTCCTCCCCTTTTAGATAAACAGTACATAACATTCATTTAACAACTAAATGATAACTAATTACAATCACAATTACGGTTGCTAGATACATTGGTTAAGTTTAAGCAATTATAAGTTCAGTCTTTGAGGAGGCTTCCTGATTCTGTCTGGATAACGCCTCTTTGGGGTATCAGGTTCTTCTGGCAATGTTGAGTCGGGATCAATGTCGTTGTTTGGTTCATCTGCTTCCAATATTACCGGTTCTGCGGTAGCTGCAATTGGAACGTCGATTTAATTACCAGGTGTATCAGATCGTGGTGTGGAGTTGACGTTTTCCAGTGACTCTAGAATCTGGTCAGCATGGCGTCTTACAATGCTCTCCCCAATGTCCACGGTATACATGAGAGGTCCTTGTCATGTACAAATCGTTCCTGGCTGCCATTTCTCAGTGCGGTAGTCCCGGGCCAAAACTGGTTGACCTATCTTAAAACTCCTGGTCGGCCTTTCATGCATATTCTGAAACTGCCTGTTCTCCACATCTCTTCGGACGTTTGGCTTAACCAAATCCAAGCGGCACCGTAGTCTTCGATTGAAGAACATCATGGCTGGAGTTTGGTTGGTAACCGCATGTGTCGCATTCCAGTTGTCCACCTTGTGTTGTAGGGGTATATCTTCATTACACATTGCCTTGATAGCCTTCTTGAATGTTTGGACAAACCTCTCGGCCAACCCATTAGTGGCTGGATGATATGGGGCAGATGTGTAATGCTTAACATCATTGTTCTTTAAGAACCTCCGGAACTCTTCAGACACAAACTGTGGTCCATTGTCAGAGCAAATCTGTTCAGGCAGCCCATTCCTGGTGAATATGGTTCGTAAGACTGTGATAGTTTTTTCTGTGGTGGTTGAGGACATTTTTATTACCTCTGGCCACTTTAAATGTGCATCCACCGCAATTAAAAACATCGAGTCCATGAAGGGACCAGCAAAATCAATGTGCACCCTTTGCCATGGAGATGAGGGCCACTCCCATGGATGCAGAGGAGCTTGTGGTGGGGCGTTTTGGACCTTCTGGCATCCTGCACAGCTCTTGGTCATCTCTTCGATTTCTCTATCAATTCCCGGCCACCACACAAACGCTCTGGCTAAGTTCTTCATTTTTACCCCACCCAGATGACCCTCATGAAGCTCATTGAGCACTCCATCCGTCAACTTAGGTGGAATTACTACTCTGAATCCACACATCAAGGTTCCTCTGCACACTGACAGCTGTTCTCTTCTCGGCGAGAATGCTGGCAGCAGTGGTTCGCCATGTGCTGGCCATCCCTTCACCGTTAAATCATAGACCCGTGATAGTGTCGGGTAATTCCGTGTTTCCTTTTCTATGTTTGCATTCGTCACAGGGAGACATTCGACTATGGTCGAGTGGACTAACTCCATTGGATCCACTGCAAGGTCTTCTTCTTCCACCGTCGGCAACGGTAGGCGTGACAATCCATCAGCATTTCCATGCTGTTTAGTTCCTTTGTACTCGATGTCATATTGGTGTGCCCCTAGGAAAAGGGACCATCTCTGCAGCCGTTGTGCTGTCATTATCGGTACGCCCTTCTGAGGGTTGAAAATGGAGACAAGAGGTTGATGATCGGTTAGTAGAGTAAATTTTTGACCGTGCAGGTAGTGATTGAACTTCTTCACCCCCCACACTAGGCTGAGGGCCTCTCTGTCAATCTGGGCGTAGTTACGCTCAGCAGAAGTTAACGAGCGTGACGCAAAAGCTATCGGCCTCTCTAAACCATAAAGGAATTTATATGACAGTACCGCCCCAATGCCGTAGGGAGACGCAGCACACGCCAGTCTGATCGGCAGTGCTGGGTTGTAATGAGCCAATACTTCCCTTGAAGTGATTATGTCCTTACTCTTCTGAAAGGCACGCTTACAATCATCGCTCCATTTCCATGCTACCCCCGTTCGTAGCAGGGCGTTCAGTGGGTGCAGAATTGTCGACAAATTCGGCAAAAACTTATGATAGTAATTCACCAATCCGAGGAATGACCTCAGTTGCGACACATTTTCAGGTGCTGGGGCCTTAACAACTGCTTCAATTTTGTCAGGGGACTTATGTAACCCCTCTTCACCAATCATGTGGCCACAATACGATATCTGTTTCTTAAAAAATGTGCACTTGGGGCGGTTGGCTCGCAGCCCATGTTCCCGTAGTCTCGTGAGCACCTGTTCTAGGTTGTTAAGGTGTTCACTGTCATCTTCACCTGTCACAAGGATGTCGTCCAAGTAACACTGAGTCCCCGGAATCCCTTGCAGGACTTGTTCCATCGCTCTTTGCCATATCGCCGGAGCCGATGCTACTCCGAATACCAATCGATGATACTGGTAAAGACCTTTGTGAGTGTTTATTGTGAGATACTTCCTAGAGGACTCTTCAACCTTCATCTGCAAATATGCTTGTGCTAGGTCAATTTTTGTAAAACGCTTCCCTCCAGACAGTGAGGCGAAGATGTCTTCTATCCTTGGAAGAGGATATTGTACTGTGTGAAGGACTGGGTTCACCGTCACCTTGAAATCCCCACAGATGCGAATCTTCCTTGGCTCCCCGGACTTATTGCTTAACGTTTTCTTCATGACAGGAACGATGGGTGTCGCCCACTCGCTCCAGTCGACCTTAGACAACACGCCTGCCTTCTCCAGATTCTCCAGCTCTGCCTCGACGGCTGGGCGAATTGCATATGGTACCGGTCTTGCTTTGAAAAACTTGGGAACTGCATTCTCTTCTATTTTTATCGAGGCAGTTAAGCCTTTAAGCGTGCCCAGTTCTTGTTGAAATACCTCTTTGGCGTTAGCTAAGATTGTTGACAATCGTCCAGGAGTGACGTCTTCATCTTTTTTACCATCCACCGTCATTGCATGAATGGAGTGCCAATCTAAGTTTATCTTCCTGATCCATTCCCGTCCCAATAACGGTGGTCCACCATTTGGCAGTATGTAGAGATACAATTTCCGTATTTTCTTGCCGTTGTATTTGACAGGCACCCTTATTTTTCCTCTGGGGTATACTTTTTGCCCCGTATACGTCGTCAAGACGATGGATGTCTCTCTCAAGGTTATGTGTGAAAATAGCCGCTCGTAGTCTCATTGATTCATGATGGTTAGCGCTGATCCTGTATCCAATTCCATTTTAACTTGGGACCCTGCTATCGTGAGGGTGACCCAAATGGTTCGGTGATCCTCTTTTGCGATTACATTGTGAAGTTTGAGACAGCTTAGTCTCCTGTTCCCGGATTCACTATCGCTCATCTGGTCTTCGGAACTACTGTCCGTCATCTTTTGTACTTTCTTGTACGGTTCCTTAGTAGCCTTTTTGTTGTCGCTGGTCTTCTTCCCAGACCTGCAAACTCGTGCAATGTGTCCCATCTTCCCGCATTGCCGGCATATTTTGTCTTTGGACCAGCAGTCCTTCTGGTCATGGTTAGTTCTGCCGCAGCGATAACATTTTGCAAATCCCCGTGTCATTTCGTGGGTGCCATATTCCTGTGGTTTTTGTTGAAATTCTGCAGCTCCCCTGGCTGCTGCTTCATACGATACTGCCACGCTGAAAGCCTTATCTAGCGTCAGCTCTTTCTCTGAGAGTAACTTCTTCTGTGTTCCTTCACTCAGGAGTCCACAGACAAATTTGTCCCGTAGGGTATCTGCCAGTCCTGCTCCGAACTGGCAGTGCTTTGATAGCTTGCGTAGTTCCGTAAGGTACTCAGCATTGCTCTCATCTTTATGCTGAGTTCTCCTGTGGAATTTAAATCTTTCTGCTATCAACAGCGGTGCAGGGTTTAGGTGTTCCTGTAGGACAGCAACAATTTCGTTAAAACTCTTCGCCTTCGGTTTGGCTGGAGTAATCAGGTCCCGCAATAGGCCGTACGTTCTAGTGCCCATTAAGTTTAGCAATATCGATGCCTTTTTCTCCTCCGCTATTTCGTTTGCCTCGAAATATACCTCGACTCTTTCCACATACGTGGTCCAGTCCTCTGTTGTATTATCAAAAGCAGTGATACAGCCAGTCTTCGGCATCTTGCAAATCTAAAATGGCGCCTCCCGCGCTTTGCCTTCTTCCCCGATTTAACAAAATGGCGCCTCCCGCGCTTTGCCTTCTTCCCCGCTGATTAAGATGGCGCCTCCCACACTTTGCCTTCTTCCCCGCTGTTGTTAGCGCTGCTTTCCGCGGTTTCTTGCGCGTTTAATTTTTTTTTTTTTATTATTTTCCCGTCATGGAACAACCCTGTGGGACTCTTGCCTCCCTCTTCGCGGGTCTATACGCAGCCCGGCTTCGTAGCACCGGCCGCGCCCTGTGTGCTCCACCCTCTCTCTCTCTCTTCTTCCCGACAACGCTGCTCGGCCCCGTTGCAAACCATCCGCTCGAGTTCATGACCGCCGCAGCCCAGGAAGGATCAGTGCACTACCTGCCACCAGCCCGATTAGCTGAAGCACCATCGACAGGAACCAGGCCCGCTTCCGACAGCTTCTCCAGCAATCTTCAACTCCGCAACACAGGGCGGATGCCCACGGTCGACGCCCGTTTCTACTGCTTCTTACTTTCTTTTCTTTCTGGCCTCGACCTCTGCTCACTTCGCTGTAGGAATGGATCCCAGGAGGTGGTGCAGACTGTAGGTAGGTCCGTATCTGCTCGTCGCCAGTATTACGTCCGTGAATAATTGAGACACGGACAGCAGGAGTGGAACAAAATAAGTCTTTACTGATGGAAGTCAATAGTGAAACTGAAACAACCGAGGCTCACTAGCGCCTTTTATACAGGGGTGGTCACTGCCGGTACTGCAGACTGAGACCAGTTATTCTCTTAAAGGTACATACACAACAGGACCCAGAAGTGAAAACCCAGTATCTAATTCACTGCAGCAGTGACCTCCGTCTGTAATGTGTTTGATGATGTGCTTCTCTGCGATATAGCTGATACCAAGTTAGTATGAAAAGTAAAAATTTATATGTTGGTTGTGCCATAAATTAAACATTTTCATCTTTGTTCAGACCATTTTTCAGAATCTTTATTTTTGACCGCACTGCACATTTTAAAAAATTTGTTCTGGGGATATGGGCATCACTAGCAAGGCCAACATTTATTGCACGTCCCTAGTTACCCTTGAGAAGGTGGTGAAATGAGCCTTCTATTTGAACCACTGCAGTCCATATACTCCCACAGTGTTATTAGGTAGGGAGTTCCAGGATTTTAACCCAGTGACTATGAAAGCACAGCGATATATGTCCCAGTCGGATGGTGTATAAGTTGAAGGGAAACTTGGAAGTGATAGTGTTCCCATGCACCAGCTGCCCTTGTCATACTAGGTGGTGGAGAGCGCAGGTTTGAGAGGTGCTATCGAAGAAAACTTGGTAAGTTGCTGTAGTGCATTCTGTGGATAGTACATACTGCAGCCATGACATGCGGTGGAGGGAGTAGATATTTAAGGTGGTAAATAGGCTGCCAGTCAAGTGGGCTGCTTTGTCCTGGATAGTGTCAAGCTTTTTGAGTGTTGTTGCAGCTGAACCCATCCAGGCAAATGGAGAGTATTCCATCACACTCCTGACTTGTGCCTTGTAGGTGGTGGAGAGGCTTTGGGAAGTCAGAAGATGAGGCACTCAGTTAAGGTTGTATGTGAGTCACACATACAGGGTTAAGATCTGTTTCTAGCTGTTTTCTGCAAGGTGATTAATATTCACTCCTCAGGACAAGGTGGAGAGATTTCAAGTTCTGGGAATCCTTGGTATGCATTGTCTGATTGCTGCTATTATATGTGGCTGCGAGCCCAGACAGGTTGTGTGAATGGACAGGTTGGGTGATTGGGCAGAAGCGTGGCAGATGCAATATAACGTGGATAAATGCGAGGTTATCCACTTTGGTGTCAAAAACAGAAAGGCAGACTATTACCTGAATGGCAATAGATTGGGAGAAGGGGAAGTGCAACGAGACCTGGGTGTCCTTGTGCACCAGTCGCTGAAGGTAAGCATGCAGGTGCAGCAGGCGGTGAAGAAGGCAAATGGTATGTTGACCTTCATAGTGAAAGGGTTTGAGTACAGGAGCAAGGATGTCCTGCTGGAGTTGTACAGGGCCTTGGTGAGACCGCACCTTGAGTACTGTGTGCAGTTTTGGTCGCCTTATCTGAGGGAGGATGTTCTTGCCATGGAAGGAGTTCAGCGAAGATTCACAAGGCTGATCCTTGGGATGGCAGGAATGACGTATGAGGAGAGATTGGGTCGATTGGGCTTATACTCGCTGGAGTTTAGAAGAATGAAAGGGGATCTCATCGAAACTTATAAAATTCTGACAGGTCTGGACAAACTAGATGCAGGTAGAATGCTCCCGATGGTCGGAGAGTCCAGAACCAGGGGTCATAGTCTAAGGATAAGGGGTAAGCCATTTAGGACAGAGATGAGGAAGAATTTCTTCACCCAGAGAGTGATGAACCTGTGGAATTCTCTACCACAGAAGGCGGTTGAGGCCAAGTCTTTAAATATATTCAAGAAGGAGTTGGATATATTTCTTAGATCTAAAGGTATCAAGGGATATGGGGAGAAGGCAGGTACGGGGTACTGAGTTTGGATGATCAGCCATGATCTCATCGAATGGCGGAGCAGGCTCGAGGGGCCGAATGGCCTACTCCTGCTCCTATCTTCTATGTTTCTATGTTTCTATGGAAACAAAAACAGAAAATGGCAAACACCAGGTGCGGCAGCATCTATGGAGAGAACAGACAAGTTAACCTTTTAGATGTGGACCCTTCATCAGAACATGCTGAATGGGTATTGGTGAGGAAATGCTCATGCATTAGTAGGTCTGTAAGCGGTTTTTGATCCTAGCCCAATTGCTAGACGGACGGTTCGAATCACCCCCGCCTTATGAAAGTTCTATACCCGGGAATTATTATTCAGAGTGTAAATGAAATACGTCATGGACAGGAATGCTTTGGTGAAAAATCAAACTTATATTTATTTGGTCTAACATACACAGGCTAAAACATGCACTACTAAACGAAATCACTGTCTCTGTGGAGAATAAAATCCAGGTTACAATCAACATACATACAGTACAAAACTGGGGACTATAACAAGCAGTAATTCCCTTGTTGCTATGGTGGACTCTAATTCCACCCCTACCAATGAATTACCCAGTCGCATAAACCCCTTCGCCTGGCTGAACCAAACGAATCTCCCACCCTCGGAATAACCCAAAAACTTTACTCCCGAGAGCCCTTACAGCTCACCCAGCTCGCCTGGGATATCGGGTTACTGGCTTGGGATACTCGAGACTATGCTTACCCCCACACACAGTCGGTCTCGATCGCTCCGCTCGGCGGCTTCTCTGGTACTTCTCGTTCGGTCGATCTTGTTGGAGCGGGAGTGAGAGAGCGAGAGAATAGTGGGAAAGGATCTATCTTTATAGGAGTCTGGCTACCCCTATCCTTCCCGCCAATCTTTAAAATCCTTTTGTTTCTAAGCACTCCGGTGCTTAATCAGTGATGGGTCATCATCGGACCCATGAGTATTCCGTGATTGGATTAATGGCCCTAAGTCTGGGACACATCTTTGGTCTTTGTGTTGGGAAATACTGGCTCCTCTTCGGCTGGCTAGACTAGTGGGTTCATTGTTCTGCTTCTCTTCTGAGATGGAGGTGAGAAGTGCTTTTGCACATTAGAGTGATTTTCTAATAAGATGATAGCAAAATACTGCAGATGTTGGAAATCCGAAATAACAACAGAAAATGCTGGAAAAACTCAGCAAGTCAGGCAACATCCGTGGAGAGAAATTTGAGTTGACGTTTCGGGTTTGACCCTTCTTCAAAACTGGAGAGAAAAGGAACTAGATCGAAGGCAGGGCTGCGATCGGACAAAAGAATAAAAGAACCAAAAGAAGTAAAAGAGATTAGAAGCTAGACGAGATGGTAATAGGCTGTGATTAGGTGTAAAGTGTACTGGCAGGGCAAAAGATAGCTGCCAGGTGTGAGAGAGAAACAAAAGGAAAGGGGGGGGGGAAAGGAAAGGAGTGGAAAAATATAAGTGAAAATGAAATAGGGGCCGAGGTTATGATCTGAAATTGTTGAACTCGATATTGAGACCGGAAGGCTGCAGAGTGCCTAATCGGGCGAACCCATACATTCTGGATGACTGACAGTTCTTTTGTCACAGCCAACTGCAATGCGTTCTCTGGAGTTTTAACAAACCAGTCCCCCACGCATCTGCACAGGGCAATCCCACCACAGGGAAAACACCCTCAGCCCATAAAGTCCACAAAAATATTTTCGACTGAGTCCATTCTTCAAACAGAGACTTTGCGATCTCTTCAGTCAGTGACTGGTTCCTGTTGAAACAAAAGTTGGTTTTAATATGTTAATACAGATTGAATGTAGAGGAATTAGGTTGTACCTATTTTCTGGGGTGGGAATTCCTGATGTCCTGGCACATGCCAGGAGAGCATAAGGTGAAATTCTTCACCCCCCACCAGCCTATGATTTCCTGAGCATTAAAATTAATGATTTGAAGATCAAGGGAAGGGGGACACTGAATTTCCAGATATGCACTTTTGGTAAGTGACAGGAGCACTGAACAAAAAACATGGCCAAGATATTTTTGATGGCTTGATGGATGACGCATTGGCCTTGATTTTCATTGGGCCGTGAGGCGGGCTTTTAGGCGTGCGGGGGGTTAAAATCGCAAAACCTAGGGGTCACGACCACCCCCCCCCCCCCGCCTGGTTCCTGCCTCCACGCCATTTTAACCTAGGTGTGTCTGATTGACCCAAATCAGTCCCGCCTACAACAGGCGGGACTGGTCTTTAGGGCCCTTAAACAGCACTGATTGGCCTTTATAATCCCATTTTAACAGGCCCTTGCCTGTTTAACCCTTTTCCCACGTAAAACGTGCCTGGTGGGGATGACGCCTGTGAAACCTGGCGTGAACACTATTGGCTTGCTGACTATCAGCTGCAGGTCCAACATTAAAGAGGCTATTTGATCAGTCATCATTTGCAGGTGGCAGGACTTTGTTGTCTCAGGTCTGGGGAACTTATACCAGGCCTAGCCACACCTGTGGAAGGTTGGAGCCTCACACACATCTCCAGTGTGACCTCCTGGGAAACCCCGCTCGCCACCTTCACTCAGTGCTTCCTCAACAGAGTCATACACCAGAAGCATGGGAGCCATTTATTTCCTTCCCTTCTGGGCATTAGATGAGCTCGAACACCAGCCGCGGCACCAGCAGAACCAGGAACAACAGCAGCAGCAACAGGAGCGCCAGGCTGCTGCTCACCCACCTGAAGCTGCACAGGCCAGAAGGGGCCAGCGCTTGCAAGTGGCTTGAGAGCACCTTGCTCACATCAGGGGGCCATGGGGACCTGTATCTGCACTGGCAGTCCTACTCAGAAGGACTTCCATGAAGGTCTGGTTTCTCTGTTCAATAGATGCCCATCGCTCCTCAAGAGATGTCATTCTATTATGAACACTCACCATGTTCTCCATACCCTGGCGACTTATCTCCTCCATGGAGGTTGCCATCCTTTCCATGGTGATGCATTCATGTGCCAATGACTCCACAAAGGCTCTGCTCATGTTCGCAATGGACTCCTCCATTCGCTCCACACTTGCAGCTACCCTGGAGACAAAACCTGCCAGAGACTCCTGCATCTGTTCCTGGAGTTCCAGCACCGCTGATCTTATGGATGGACCCAGAGGCAGAGGGTCGACGTGCAGCTGAGCCGAGCTGGCAGAGTCCTGCGCCCTCCGGCTAGGACTCCCCACTGCTATCCCTGTCTCCACAATCTGCTGATGCTCACTTGTGAGCTGTGATACACCAGGTGACAACAGTACTCTATGTCCCGAAGGTCCCACCGAGGTGTGAGTGTCTGCGCTGGTGCTGGGTACGCTGAATTCTGATGACGCTGCGCCCTCAGAGGTTGCAGATTCCTCTGAGGAGTCTGGAAGCTCAGGCTCTTCCTCCTGGACAGTGGGGATGGGGGCTCTCGATGGTCCTGTGGGGGAGTGAAGGAAAGAGTTGGAGATGTGAGGTCAGGGTTACATGCACATTGCATATTGCAGATGATCATAGGTCCATCTGTTATAGCTTCAGAATCATTATCAGCGACTCATGCAATGCCAATGAGAGAGATAGAAAACTATTCTGCCACCAGCTTGCTGTGATGCACCCGTCTGTCCGTCCCCCACTTGCGCCTCATCCTCCTGTCCTGCGATCTCCAGGATCGCCTCCTTCCAGGGGGTGAGGTGGGCTACTGATGGTGGCCCTCCTCCTGTCCTCGCTTGTACTCTTTTATTGTGAGCTCTCTTTTCCTGCACTGCAACCACATTCTTCGTGTGAGCCCCAAGGAGTTGACTTGACCTGCCACCTGTAGCCACACAGCCTTGGTCTGACTGGGAGGCCTCTTCCTCCCTGAAGAAGGGAACAGGGCCTCCCTGTGGGCCCTAGCACCATCCAGTAATGCCTGGAGTGAAGCCTCATCAAATTTGGGGGCAGATCTGGCCCTCCAGCTGGCCGTTGCTCCTGCAGGCTCCTGTGCCATTGTAAGGGGTTTTAGATCACAGAGGTTTCTCTCTCTAGAGGCCTCTCTCTCTTGCACAGTAAAACCTTGAGTGGTTCGACCCACTCGCCCCTTAGATTCTATACTCTGGACTTTGGGGCAGGAACTACAATGTAGGGAAAACTCTTGTAGACCAAGTTTGATGAAACGAAATGAAATTTTATTGCATAAGGAAAAATAAATCAAATGCAAGCAGATAAGAGAGTACATGGGAGGGAAAAACACAAACAAATCATAACGACACAATACTAACTAAGGCAAATACAGGCATCTTATACTCTACAAAGATCATCATGAAATAAGGAAACACACGGAACATCGAGGGACAACAACTCATGTTAATTGTACCCTTAAATCCACCCCCTTAAACCTATCTAGATCTGATTGTGAAGGGCCAGAAACATGCTCACCAATCCAACTAGGAAGTGCAAGTTTTTGAACCAGTCTGCGTTTGATCCTTTCAGGCATCCCGTCTCCACGTGGATCATGGAGCCCCAGCGAGCTGCGCCACACCTCTCTCCTGAGGTGGGGGTCGGGGGCGGCTGGACACCGGCTGCTTCTGTCGTTTGTTTTTGTCTCTCCTCCCGAGCTGGGAGAGGGCCTCTCGTTTTCGTCAACGGCCCGGGGTTGGTCGATGATCTCCCGATGTTTGACCCCGGAGCGGGACGCCGGCTTGAACGGTCTTCTTGATGGCGGCTTAGTCTTCTTCTTCTTCCTCCGATGGTGGAGAGGAGTTCGCTGATCTTCTCCCAAACCGGCTCCTCTTTACCCAGCTCAAAAGCTGGACCGGCTGCCAACGCTCCAGGGCTGAGCTCGAAAGGCTGAGGCTCACCCCACCGCTCCGAAGAAGCTCCTTCTCCACTCAACAACCGCCGAATTCCACTGCTCAACCAGCACTCCTCTTCCAATTATACTTTTTCTTCAGAAGCTTCCACGTCCCGCCCAAAATCAGGTTAGTCTTTGTTTAACTTTTGGCGGGCTGGGAGCACAGCGGGGTAGTTATTATATTTTAAAATATTTTAGATGGCCGGTAAAGGCCCATCTCTGGTCTGGAATGACCGTCATTGTTTTTAATGTCCTGCTGATCTCGTTATCTAGTCCTTGGTGCTGTTCTCATGAATATGAAATTGTCCCCTTTTGTCTGGGTCAACATTTAGATGGCCTCTGTCTCCAGGCTGATCTTGACTGGATCTGCATCTAATCCATATGTATATGTGGGGGTCTGGTTTCGTTCTCTCAGAAACGGCTTCCAGAACTTACTGTGGGTTGAATCCACAAAGCTGTCTGAGGATTCGCAGGAACCATTTTAAAATGTTCCAATAAGCTGGTCACGTGGTATGGCGGCCATTTTGTATGCCCCTTTTTCTGGGCTTCTTTTAAAACAGTCTTTAAAAATCACGGCCTCTTCTGCCATTTGACCCTTTATAATATAAAGTTCAATTTTGCGACTCCTACGCCATCTTAATGGTGAAGTTTGGGAGCCTGCAGAGGAAGCAAGGCTTGCTGTGGACCTTTGAAGCAGCAGCAATGATGAGGTCATATTCTGCAACTTTCTGACTGGAAATATTCAATTGCCAAGGCTTCCCGCACGCTGGAAATCAATTGGCCAATTGTGTTAAATTTGCATCAATCTCACAGACCCATTTACAATCGTGTCGGAATCACTAAATTTGGGGAACCCGCCAATTCCCCACACCTAAACTAAAATCGACCCCATTAAGTTCCAACTATGACAGATATTTCAAACTGGGGGCACAGAATGGCTAACCACCTAATGTAATTAAGGAAATTTTGTGAATAGGATTTTTTTCCATTCACCATCAAAGGATACAGAATTGGGGTTGCCAACTCTGGTTCGACGTATTCCTGCAAGTTTCATCACATCCTCCCACCCCGACTCCACACTTCTGCCATGATGACATTTGCCTTATAAGGGGTAGGCGATGGCTCTGCCCCTAATAAGGCAGGGTGGAAAATCCTAGAAATAGTGGAGACCTGGCGCAACCAGGTACCTGCCATCTTCCTGTGGGTTCCACTGGTGTCCTGCTGGAGTTTTATTTTTTTATTCATTTTTATGGGATGTGGGCGTCGCTGGCAAGGCCAGCATTTATTGCCCATCCCTAATTGCCCTTGAAAAGGTGGTGGTAAGCCACCTTCTTGAACCGCTGCAGTCCGTGTGGTGAAGGTACTCCCACAGTGCTGTTAGGGAGGGAGTTCCAGGATTTTGACCCAGCGACGATGAAGGATCAATGATATACTTCTAAGCCAGGATGGTGTGTGACTTGGAGGGGAACTTGAAGGTGGTGGTGTTCCCATGAGTCTGCTGCCCTTGTCATTCTAGGTGGAAGAGGTCGCAGGTTTGGAAGTTACTGCCGAAGAAGCCTTGGCGAGTTGTTGCAGTGCATCTTATAGATGGTACACACTGCAGCCACGGTACGCCGGTGGTGGAGGGAGTGAGTGAGTTACAGTGGGAGCCCAGCAGAACTCCGCAAGGAAATTTAATGTCTGCATGTACTTCTTTAAAATCTATAAATTTAGAGTTAGTTATGTGTACAATTGGAGAAATAGGTGGAAAATCAACAGAGAAAAAACAGTGATTCTTTTTAAAACAATCTAATAAACTGTTATAGTAACTTGTTGGGGGTACTATAATTGACTTCAATGTACCTGAGCTAGCTTTTAAAAAAATCAAACAGTTCCCATTTTGGAACATTTTATAGTGACCTCCTTCTGTGAAATGCTTACAATGGGTGGCATAGTGGTTAGCACTGTTGCCTCACAGCGCCAGAGAGTAGGGTTCGAATCCGGCCTCGGGCGACTGTCTGTGTGGAGTTTGCACATTCTCCCCGTGTTTGCGTGGGTTTTCTCCGGGTGCTCCGGTTTCCTCCCACAGTCCAAAGATGTGCAGGTTAGGTTGATTGGCTATGATAAATTGACCCTTAGTGTTAGGGGGATTAAATATGTGGGGTTACAGGGATAGGGTGGGATATGTGTTGGTGTAGGGGTTATGGGGATCGGGTGGGATATGTGTCGGTGCAGGCTTGATGGGCCGAAATGGCCTCTATCTGCACTGTGGGGTTTCTGTGATTCTGTGATTGGATGAGAACAGCATCAGTTTAGCTGAGGTGCTCCCCATGCCTGCTGACTAGTAGTTCAGAAGTGGGTCGAAACACTAGGATGGTGTTAAGGCCATTAAATAAAATGGAGATAATTTTCACCTTCATCGAATGAAAAATGGAAATGAAAATTGTGTGAGTTCTATAACAGGTGAATAATCTACTCCGCCAGTTTATTGCCTAAGTGGTGAAGGTGAAAATTACCCACACTGAATTCCTGATGCTCCATTTGGCTTCATTTTCTGTCCTTCACCACGTGGGTATTATAAAACACTCTCATTTGCATAGATCAAATATCTTGGCTGGAATTTTTACTTCTGAGTCGGGTCGGGTGCATGTGGGCCGCATAACGGGTCTGGAGTGTGATGTCTTGATCAGCCCACTTTTTAGAGCGACTTTAACGTAATGGCCCCAATTAAACCAGCCATGTGCGTTTCCCGGCCCTATTAAGGGGTGCGGGTCTGATGACATCATCGATGACTCATTTCCAGCGCCCATATTTAAAGCAGCCTTGCATGCAACCCATTTGAAGGTTGGTAAAGGAGTGTGGAAGGAGCATTGGAAAGGTTGGAATTATTGTGCAAAGTGAAAAATATTAATACCTAAAGGGTATGCCTCATTACATATTCAGGTCGAGGCAGTACATGCATGCAGGGAGGTCCTCTTTCCAGCAGATGGGCACAAGAGATCGCCCCAAGAAACCAAAATGGCCTGACTGGAAATAGCAGAGGAGGTCAGCAGTAGGGAGGTCGTGAGGAGGACCTGAATCCAGTTCAGGAAGAGATTCTATGATCTGATGAGGTCAGGAAAGGTGAGTGCAAAGCCACAGTCGCCTTCATTCTGATGTGCCTGTCACCACATTCCCATCTTTCTGCCTTCCCAAGCCTATTCCTGCACATCATTACTCACACCAACATACCTTCCAGCCCCACCCATCCCTCTCTATCTACATTATCACATCCCCATCTGACTAACCATCCCTCACATTCACCCTCATCCTAATGCAATCATAGCAAGTAACAGCACAAAAGAAGGCCATTTGGAATTGGCACCCCACTCCCTCATAGTCACCCTCTATAGATGTAATCCATCCATTCCTTACACTCATTCCATCACTCTCACTCAAACTTCTCTTCCTTCCCTCCTTGCAAGAGAAAAAAGCCCACAACAAGAGAGAGAGGGAGAGAACCGGAGGTGGCCCTCCAGTCTTCGCACACCTAACCCTAGGAGAGGGCTTTGGAGGTTGCAGGAGCTCAAGGGACGCTGGCGGTGGGAGACGGAGAGAGGAGCACATCCCAGCAACCTTTTGACAGAATCACATCTCATAAAGCCACATGGCATTCAACAGTCACTCATATGGTGCCCTTCACAGGCAAGGCACCCGATCTCTGTGAAACCCATGCTTTTGCAGTAAAACTCAGAAGCTGGCGTTAAATAGTGGGGTTACATTAGCTACCCTCTAATCCATGGGAACTGTACCAGAGTCTATAGAATTTTGGAAGATGACCAGCAATGCATCTACTAATTCTAGGAGAAAAAAACGGGGAATTATAGACTGGTAAGCCTGACATCGGTAGTGGGGAAAATGCTGGAGTCCATTATAAAAGATGTAATAGCAGAGCACTTGGAAAACAGTGACAGGATCGAACAAAGTCAACATGGATTTACAAAAGGTAAATCATGCTTGACTAATCTACTGGAATTTTTTGAGGATATAACTGGTAGAATAGATAAAGGAGAACCAGTGGATGTGGTGTATTTGGACTTTCAGAAGGCTTTCGATAAGGTCCCGCATAAGAGACTAGCGTACAAAGTTAAAGCACATGGGATTGGGGGTAAGGTACAGACTTGGATAGAAAACTGGTTGGCAGACAGGAAGCAAAGAGTTGGAATAAACGGGTCTTTTTCCGAGTGGAAGGCAGTGACTAGTAGGGTACCACAGGGATCGGTGCTAGGACCCCAGTTATTCACAATATATATTAATGATCTAGACGAGGGAACTAGATGTAATATCTCCAAATTTGCAGATGACACAAAGCTGGGTGGGCGTGTGTGCTGTGAGGAGGATGCAGAGAAACTCCAGTACGATTTGGACAGGTTGGGCGATTGATGTGCCAAATGACTGCCTGAATCCGTGAAGTTAGCTTAAAACTAAAGGCTTTTATTAAGTAAGAACATGGCATCAAGTTAACACAGTTCATCACCGACCCAGCCCTTGGTAGAATATTCCAGAAGAGGGGCGGGGCTAGGGAGGAGCATAAGTTGTTACACCGGTTCGACATTCCAGACATTAGCATGTACAACAACAACAACAACAACAATGCAAATGCCAGAACACAGAGTTATTTCATCACATTCACCTCCTGCTATAGATTCAGTCTGTCAGGAGTTCTGATAATCCTCTGGGAATGACGTAACTCTTGCTGCGGCTCCTCCCGGAGTACTAACTCCGGTTCATTCAAATTCCCAGAATCATCAGTATTTTCCACACTGAGGGTTTGTGTCTCTGAAGGTCCAATACCACGATTGAAAACTCTACTCTCAGAGTTGAACTCTTTTTGAGCTCCAGCAGGTGCAAGATCTTTAACAGAGACCGTATCCTCTCGCCCATCCGGATATTGAATATACGCATACTGGGGATTAGCATGAAGGAGTTGTACTTCCTCCACCAGTGGATCAGTCTTGTGGCCTCTCACATGTCTACGCAACAACACAGGGCCCGTGGTCGTCAACCATGTGGGTAACATTACTCCATTAGTAGCTTTTCTTGGAAAACTAAACATCCTTTCATGAGGGGTGGCATTCGTCGCTGTACACAAAAGAGACCTTATGGAATGCAGCACGTCTGGCAGGACATCCTGCCAGCGAGAGGTCGGCAGGCCTTGCGACTTCAGAGACAGTACGATAGCCTTCCACACTGTCGCATTTTCTTTCTCGACCTGCCCATTACCACGAGGGTTGTAGCTGGTAGTTCTACTCGTTGCATTCCCCTTCGATAACAAAAACTGTCGCAATTCTTCGCTCATTGTCCGGACCTCCTCAATAGAGTAGGGTAGATTGTGGGACTTAATGAAGTGGTTCATTCTGGTAACCCCAGGGTGGCAGAGTGCTTCGTGGAGACTTTGAAGCTTATCTATACCTAGACTAGCACATGCTCCTCGTGACAAAGCATCCGATGGCTCATTAAATACTCCAGGCCTGTACTGAATATCATAGTCATATGTTGACAGTTCTATTCGCCATCTTAAAATCTTATCATTTTTGATCTTGCCTCTCTGCTTAGTGTTGAACATAAAGGCCACGGATCGCTGGTCAGTAATGAGCGTAAAACGTTGGCCAGCGAGATAATGTCTCCAATACCTGACTGCTTCGATAATCGCCTGTGCCTCCTTTTCCACTGAAGAATGTCGAACTTCTGGTCCTTGCAATGTACAAGAGAAGAAAGCTACTGGTCTACCAGCTTGGTTAAGAGTTGCTGCCAATGCAAAATCTGATGCATCACTTTCCACTTGAAAAGGGATCTTCTCATCCACGGCACATACCACTGCCTTCTCAATGTCCCGTTTGATATCAAGGAAAGCCTCCTGAGCTTCCGCCGATAGCGGAAAAGACGTCGACTTAATAAGAGGTCAGACTTTATCTGAGTAGTTAGCCACCCACTGGGCATAGTACGAGAAGAATCCCAGACACCTTCTTAAAGCTTTTACAGTGTGAGGCAAAGGTAATTCCTTAAGTGGGTGTAATCTTTCAGGATCTGGCCTGATTACCCCATTCTCCACAACGCAACCAAGAATACACAAACATGTAGTATTGAAGGCACACTTGTTTTCATTGTAGGTCAGGTTTAACCTCTTTGCAGTCTCTAGGAACTTCATGAGATTTTGATCATGCTCCCGTTGGTCGCGCCCACAGATAGTAATATTGTCCAGGTACGGGAATGTTGCTTCCAATGCGTATTCATCCACCATAAGATCCATCTCCCGTTGGAAGACGGATACCCCATTCGTCACTCCAAAGGGCACCCTAAGGAATTGGTACAGGCACCCATTAGCTTCGAAGGCCGTATAAGGTCGGTCTTCTATTTTAATGGGGAGTTGATGGTAGGCAGACTTTAAATCAATGGTGGAGAACACGCGGTACTGAACTATCTGGTTCACCATCTCAGAAATACGAGGCAAAGGATAGGCGCCTAATTGGGTATACAAGTTTATAGTCTGGCTATAATCGACCACAAGTCTTTTCTTCTCATTAATTTTAACCACCACCACCTGGGCATGCCACGGGTTATTACTGTGTTCGATGATTCCCTCCCGTTGAAGCCTTTCCACTTCCTCTTTTATAAATGTGTTATCTTCTGAACTATACCGTCGACTCTTAGTCGCTATTGGTCTACAATTAGGAGCAAGGTTCGCAAACAAAGAAGGCGGACTTACTTTTAAAGTAGAAAGGCCGCAGACTGTGAGTGGAGGCTGAGATCCACCATACTTAAGGGTAACGCTCTCACGCTGACACTGGAAGTCCAAGCCGAATATTAAGTTCATACACAACTGAGGTAATATGAGAAGTTTAAAGTCCTTATACTCCGTATCCTTAACGGTCAATGTGACTTTACAATAACCAGTTACCTCTGAAGTAAGGTGTGGTGTATGTAACTTGTTCCACCTTAAGAGAACTTAAACCTGTTCCACCTTCAGAGATGTACAGGTAGACTACCCTTTATCCGGACTTCCGAAAACCGAAACCCTCTAAAAACCAAAGGTTTTTTCGTTCAGCGTAAGTCGTGCGTACGAACGAAAAAACCTTCGGTTTTTAGAGGGTTCCGGTTTCGGAAGTTCGGATAAAGGGTAAGTCGTGCGCACGACCCCCCGCCGACCCCCCCGCGGACCCCGCCGGCCCTAACAACCGCCGACCCCGCCAGCCCCGACAACCGCCGACCCCCCCGCCGGCCCCGACAACCGCCGAC
This sequence comes from Somniosus microcephalus, assembly GCF_052327205.1. Classification (NCBI taxonomy): domain Eukaryota; kingdom Metazoa; phylum Chordata; class Chondrichthyes; order Squaliformes; family Somniosidae; genus Somniosus; species Somniosus microcephalus. The sequence goes on along the minus strand of NC_140992.1, from coordinate 212,539,290 downwards.
CCCCCCGCGGACCCCGCCGGCCCCGACAACCACCGACCCCCCCGCGGACCCCGCCGGCCCCGACAACCGCCGACCCCGCCAGCCCCGACAACCGCCGACCCCCCCGTGGACCCCGCCAGCCCTGACAACCGCCGACCCCCCCGCGGACCCCGCCGGCCCCGACAACCGCCGACCCCGCCAGCCCCGACAACCGCTGACCCCCCCACGGACCCCGCCGGCCCCGACCCCCGCCGACCCCGACTGACTTACGCTGAGCGTCAGCGTAAGTCGTGCGCACGACCCCCCGCCGACCCCCCCGCGGACCCCCGCCGACCCCCCCGCGGACCCCCGCCGACCCACCTTCCGAAATCCAAAATTCTCCTTTATCCGAAACTTGGCTGGTCCCGAGGTTTTCGGATAAAGGATAGTCTACCTGTACTACTTTCTCTGGCTGCTGTATACGGTAATACCGGTGGTGACCACACCGGTATGTAAGTGCTGTGTAGTAATTTGCTGGGTAGTACAGCCCTAACCTCCGAATAGTAAAGACCTATTGAAAAGTTATTCTTGTAGTCTGTGTCAGTAATTGACCTTAAATATAACTGGAACACACAGACTTAACAGTGGCGACGAGTCCGATCTTACCCTGCGGCAGTTTACATCCACGGCAGCTTCGTCCTCAGAACGGGCGTCAAGAAGAGGCATCCACCCTCATCATCCTGCTGAACAGCACGTCGCGCGGGAGGCATCGAGGACCCGGAGTGAAGAAGAGAAATTCTGAACTCGAAGCCCCCATCAGCGGCAGACAGCTATCTTCCTTCTACCACGGTGGTGGGTAAGCCAATCAGCGAAAGTCGGCCACGTTGGCTGTAGCGAAGGGGAGGGAAGACGGAGGAAAGAGGGCGGTGAAATTGACCGCGGCCGGTGAAAAGGGCCGGGCCGCATTCGGGCCGAAAGGCGCAGCGACTGGGGCAGCTGAAGGCGCAAGAGCCGCGGTGAATTCGAATGCAGCGGGTGCACATAACCGGGCTGCAAGAAGGGCTGCGAGGCACGACAGCAGGGAAGCGTGAATGCCCACGGGAACCGCGGTGGAGTAGAAGCAGCGTCGGGGGAGTTGTTAACCACTGGGGAGGCGAGACCGGCAGCAGCACAGCAATCGCCATTGCAGCCAGCGGGTGAAGAAGACGAGCGCGGGAAAGACCGCCAAGCGCGGGAAGCTGCCATTTTGGAAAAAAAAAAAAATTGCAAAGATGCCTAAACATGGGAACATTAATACTTTTGATAGCGACATCGAAGATTGGACCACGTATGTAGAATGCATAGAAGTTTATTGTAGAGCAAATAAGATACCAGATAGGGAGAAAGCACTAACCTTATTAAACTTAATGGGTGCGAAGACATACGGGCAATTGAAACACCTTCTATCACCAGAGAAACCGGCGGATAAGACTTTCACGGATATTGTTACCGTCCTGAAAAATCATTTAAGCCCCACGCCGCTGATGCTAGCGGAACGATTTAAATTTTACAGCAGAAAGCAGCTGAAAGATGAAAGCAATGCTGAATTTTGAATTGAATTGCGTAAGCTAGCAAAGTACTGTCAGTTTGGAACAGGACTAACAGATGCGCTAAGAGATAAATTTGTGTGTGGATTGTTAAAAGAAGAGACACAAAAGCGACTGCTTGAGGAGAATGAGCTGACGCTTGATAAAGCTGTCGCTATGGCAGCATCGCACGAAGCCGCAGCGAGAGGCACGGCGGTAATGCAGCTACGGTCACCGGAACTCAGCACAAATCAAATGGTCTTGGGTACAGTAAAATGTTATCGTTGTGGAAAGACAACGCACGATCAGAACCAGTGCTGGTTCAAAAATAAGGAATGCAGAAAATGTGGCAGGCTTGGTCACATAGCTAAAGTATGCCAGTCAGGAGAGAAGACCAGCAACAAAAAGTCACCGCAGGGAAAGTACAGAAAGGTACACAAGGTGACAGAGAACAGTTCGAATGAACAGAAGTCAGATTCAGACGCCAGCAGTAATGAACTGGGTAGCTTAAGAGTACACAACATTGGTAAGGAAGCAGACCTCCAGACAATTTGGGTCACACTTCAGATAGCAGGAGTCCAAGTGAAGATGGAATTGGACACTGGATCGGCATTGACGGTCATGAATAAAAAAGATTACAAAAGGTTATTCCAACATATTCCCCTATGGGATACGGAGATTGTATTGAAAACATACACGGGGCAAAGAGTATACCCCATCGGAAAGATAGAGGTAAAGGTGGTCCACAAGGGCAAAGAAAGCCGAGGAATGGACTTATATGTGCTACCTGAAGGAGGTCCACCACTACTGGGACGGGAGTGGATTAGAAAAATGAATATGGACTGGCATTCCTTAAAAGCACTAACGGTAGATGCCAGGGAAACAGATGCCAAACCTAAACGATTGTCCAGAATATTGGACGATGCTAAAGAGGTGTTCCAGCAGGGACTGGGAACACTGAGAGGAATTATGGCAAACATCAAGATTGAAGAACATGCACAACCAAAATTTTTCAAAGCCAGACCGGTACCCTATGCGATACGACCTGCTGTGGAAGCGGAGCTGGAAGCGCTAGAACGTTCAGGAGTACTGTCTAAGGTAGACTGGAGTGAGTGGGCTACGCCCATTGTTCCCGTGATGAAACGTCCTTCGAGCAACAAGCCGGGAGAACCAGGGAAGGTTCGCATCTGTGGAGATTTCAAGATCACTGTTAATCCGGTGCTTCACACGGTGCAGTATCCGCTTCCGCGGATTGAGGATATCTTCGCTTCATTGTCGGGCGGGAAACACTTCACCAAGATAGACCTGGCGCAGGCGTACTTACAGATGGAAATTGAGGAAGAGTCATGCCAGTACCTCACGATCAACACGCATAGAGGCTTGTACCGGTATAATAGACTGGTTTTTGGAGTGGCATCGGCTCCAGCAATTTGGCAGAGGGCCATGGAGCAGGTATTACAGGGAATTCCAGGCACACAATGTTACCTGGACGATATTCTGATTACAGGAGATGGTGACGAGGAACACCTCGCAAATTTGGAACTGGTGCTCATCAGATTGAAAGAATATGGACTTCGAGTTAATCGGCAGAAATGTGAGTTCTTTCAGAAGCGGATCTCGTACTGTGGCCATGTCATTGACCAGGAGGGACTTCATAAGTCTCCTGACAAGATCGAAGCAGTTGTGAAGGCTCCCGCTCCGGTTAATGTATCTCAGTTGAGGTCGTTCCTAGGATTGATTAACTATTACCATAAGTTTCTGCCAAATTTATCCACGGTACTGCACCCGCTGAATGCTCTTTTGCAGAAGGGAGTACCATGGGAGTGGAGCGAGGACTGTAAGAAGGCCTTTCGCAAAAGCAAGGAATTAATAACCTCAGAGGAAGTGTTGGCTCACTTCAACCCAACACTGCCTATTCGTTTGGCTTGTGATGCTTCTCCATATGGTATTGGGGCAGTACTCTCACACAAGTTGCCAAATGGCACGGAGAGGCCAGTCGCGTTCGCATCCAGATCATTGACCTCCGCTGAGCGCAACTATGCTCAGATAGATAGGGAGGCTCTCAGCCTTGTGTGGGGAGTAAAGAAGTTTAATCATTACCTGCAGGGCCAAAAGTTTACGCTTCTGACAGACCATCAGCCGTTGGTATCCATTTTTAACCCTAAGAAGGGTGTGTCGGTGATGACAGCACAGAGACTCCAGAGATGGTCCCTTTTCCTAGGGGCACATCAATATCAGATAGAATTCAAAGGTACAAAGCAGCATGGTAATGCTGATGGGCTGTCGCGCCTGCCACTACCTGAAGAAGAGGAGACAACGAAGGTTGACCCTGTTGAGTTATTTCACTCGACCATCATCGAGTGTTTACCAGTCACCAATGCAAGTATTGAAAGAGAAACCAGGAACGACCCGACACTGTCCAGAGTCTACGAGGTGACAGTGAAGGGATGGCCAGCACATGGTGATTCTCTGTTACCGGCATTCTCGGCAAGACGAGACCAGCTGTCCGTCTGTCAAGGAACATTGATGTATGGAACGAGAGTGATTATTCCTCCTAAGTTAAGGGAAAGAGTTCTAAAGGAACTGCATGAAGGTCATCTGGGGGGAGTCAAGATGAAAAGCCTTGCTAGGGCTTATGTGTGGTGGCCGGGTATCAACCAACAGATAGAGGAGCTGACGAAAAGCTGTTCAGGGTGCCAAAAAGTGCAAAATGCACCTCCGATTGCACCGCTGCATCCATGGGAATGGCCTTCAGCCCCATGGCAACGCGTACATATTGACTTTGCTGGTCCATTCATGGACTCCATGTTTCTAATTGCGGTGGACGCACATTCTAAATGGCCAGAAGTGATCAAGATGACTACCACTACTTCAGAAAAGACAATTGCGGTGTTAAGAACGATATTCGCAAGGAACGGATTGCCAGAACAAATATGTTCCGACAACGGACCACAGTTCGTGTCAGAAGAATTCCAAAAATTCTTAAAGAAGAATGGGGTGAAACATTATACCTCTGTCCCATATCATCCGGCTACAAATGGATTGGCCGAGAGATTTGTACAAACATTCAAAAAGGCAATAAAGGCCATGAGCGAAGATCAGATTCCACTACAACATAAGGTGGACAAGTTTCTACTGGCATATCGAAACGCTGCTCATGCAGTGACAAACCAAAGTCCTGCCATGATGTTTTATAACAGGAGGTTGCGGTCCAGGTTGGACTTGTTAAAACCAAATGTGCGGAGGGAAGTTGAAAACAAACAGTTCCAGCATATAAATAACAAGACCACTCGGAGTTTCGAGGTAGGACAAACAGTGTTGGCCAGGGACTATGGAAACGAGAAATGGCAATCCGGAACAATTCGGGCCAGACAAGGACCCCTGATGTACACGGTAGATGTTGGTAAAAATGTAATATGGCGTCATGCTGACCAACTGGTAGAATCGAGAACAAGGGTCGAACCCATGGTTACGACAGAGACAACCGTGGAAGAAGTTAGTGAACCTGAAGCATCTACCTCGGCAGTGAATGTACCTGATGATGATGTCCAAGACATAAGAGACCAACTAGAGGAGTCACCTCAGCAACAAGAATCAGAGACCCCTGAAAGGCGTTATCCAACTCGAATCAGGAGGCCTCTTGAGAGACTGAACCTTTGAACTGTTTCTACATGAAGTTGTATATGTATATATGTTATTAAGTTATGTTAAATGGGGATATAACTGTTAAGCTAAAAAGGGAGGATTGTGGTGTATGTAACTTGTTCCACCTTAAGAGAACTTAAACCTGTTCCACCTTAAGAGATGTACTACTTTCTCTGGCTGCTGTATACGGTAATACCGGTGGTGACCACACCGGTATATAAGTGCTGTGTAGTAATTTGCTGGGTAGTACAGCCCTAACCTCCGAATAGTAAAGACCTATTGAAAAGTTATTCTTGTAGTCTGTGTCAGTAATTGACCTTAAATATAACTGGAACACACAGACTTAACATAAGGGACTTGGACGCCATCACAATTTCACTTCGAGTAGGATACACCTTCAATGAACAGGAGTTAACAAGGTTGGGGTGTATAAAACTTTCAGTACTGCCACAGTCTATCAAACACCCAGTAGGACGACCATTAATCTTGATGTCCATCATAGATTTCGACAAGGAACACGGTATGGTTTGGTCAACCGTAGCCGAGGCTAGAGTAAAACGATAGGCGGCAGCAGAGAAGACATCGGGTACAGGATTTCCCTTACACACTTTACTAAAATGTCCCTGTTTCTTACATTTAAAACAGGTAGCCTCTCTGGCTGGGCATCTTTGCCTGGGGTGTTTAGATTGGCCACAAAAATAACACTTAGACCCATGGGGTACAGCCGCAACAATAGGATTAAGTGGAGGCTCCATCGGTGTTATGGATGCCTCCATACTCGGAACACATGAGGCTGAGAGAGATGCACGGGCTGATGCATACACTTCTAAATTCTTCTGGGCTACATTTAACGATCGAGCAGTAGCGACGACCATTTTTAAAACTAACGAGTCGTTCTCGAGGAGTCTCTGTCTAATATAATTAGATCGGAGGCCAGATGTGAAAGAATCGCGGATAGCTTCTTCCTGATACACTATGGCAGAGACAGTCTTGTAGTTGCAATCCTTAGCCAAAGCCTTAAGGTCCTGCAGGAAATCGTCCAGAGATTCTTTGGGTAATTGCCTGCGAGTAGACAAGAGATACCTGGCATATACTTCGTTAACCGACTTAAGGTACTGGGCCTTAAGGGCTGCGAGGGCCTCTTCATATGTAGTAATATCTTCAATTATCGAGTAAGTTTGATGACTTACCAAGTTGGTTAGAAGACCCAACTTGTTAACTGTCGAATCGAGCGGTGCGATGAAGTGTTCAAAACATCGAAGCCAATGTGTAAACTTCTTCGACGCGTCTGCCGAATGGGGATCGATATCCAGACGCTCTGGTTTCAAAAATCGATCCATCTTCCAAAAGTTGTTACTTAATAAAATTGATGTGCCAAATGACTGCCTGAATCCGTGAAGTTAGCTTAAAACTAAAGGCTTTTATTAAGTAAGAACATGGCATCAAGTTAACACAGTTCATCACCGACCCAGCCCTTGGTAGAACATTCCAGTAGAGGGGCGGGGCTAGGGAGGAGCATAAGTTGTTACACTGGTTCGACATTCCAGACATTAGCATGTACAACAACAACAACAACAATACAAATGCCAGAACACAGAGTTATTTCATCACAGCGACTGGGCAGATGCATGGCAGATGCAGTATAATGTGGATAAATACAAGGTTATCCACTTTGGTGGCAAAAATAGGAAGGCAGATTATTATCTGAATGGCAATAGATTGGGAAAAGGGGAAGTGCAATGAGACCTGGGTGTCCTTGTGTACCAGTTGCTGAAGGTAAGCATGCAGGTGCAGCAGGCGGTTAAGAAGGCAAATGGTATGCTGGCCTTCGTAGCAAGAGGATTTGAGTACAGGAGCAAGGATGTCTTGATGCAGTTGTACAGGGCCTTGGTGAGACCACACCTTGAGTATTGTGTGCAGTTTTGGTCACCTTATCTGAGGAAGGATGTTCTTGCCATGCAGGGTGTGCAGCGAAGATTCACCAGACTGATACCTCGGATGGCAGGAATGACGTATGAAGAGAGATTGGGTCGATTAGGCTTATATTCGCTAGAGTTTAGAAGAATGAGAGGGGATCTCATTGAAACTTATAAAATTCTAACAGGACTAGACAGACTAGATGCAGGAAGGCTGTTCCCGATGGCGGGGGAGTCCAGAACCAGGGGTTGCAGTCTAAGGATAAGGGGTAAGGATAAGAGAGTGGTGAACCTGTGGAATTCTCTACCACAGAAGACAGTTGAGGCCAATTCATTAAATATATTCAAGAAGGAGTTAGATATATTTCTTAAGGCTAAGGGGATCAAGGGATATGGGGAAAAAGCAGGGACAGGGTACTGAATTTGGATGATCAGCCATGATCGCATTGAATGGCGGAGCAGGCTCGAGGAGCCGAATGGCCGACTCCTGCTCCTATCTTCTATGTTTCTATGTTTCTATGTTAAAATTACTCTTAAGGGTCTGTAAACAACATATAATGATTTCAGTGAGGTCACCCACCTCTGCTGATTGGGTCCATATCACGCCTTTAAAGCCGCCTGAGTTAATTGCGTGAGGCGGCAGGATGACAGCAGGTTCCCGATGCTCTCGCTATTTCCGGCATTTTTACTGCTGGCCCGCTCTCAAACCCGCATGTGAGGCAATGGGAAAATTCCAGCCTTTATTTCCAATTGTTAAAAAGGAGAATTTGAATAACTTTAACTAATTTTTCCATTTGGTTACATAACTTCTACCAACATTACTTTAAGTGTGGAGCAGAATATTTGCAGTTAGCAGCTCAGTGATAAATGTATCTGTGTATGTACATGTCTAGTAGCCAGCTCGCGTGCCTTTATATCCAACAGTACAAATACAGGGACCCTGGTTCCTTTAAACAATAACAATGCAGAAACTTGTTGCAGTCTTAAACATTCACTCCCTCCACCACTGACATACTGTGGCTGCAGTGTGTACCGTCTACAAGATGCACTGCAGCAACTCGCCAAGGCTTCTTCGGCAGTACCTCCCAAACCCGTGACCTCTTCCACCTAGAGGGACAAGGGCAGCAGGCGCATGGGAACACCATCACTTCCAAGTTCCCCTCCAAGTCACACACCATCCTGACTTAGAAGTATATCGCCGATCCTTCATCGTCGCTGGGTCAAAATCCTGGAACTCCCTCCCTAACAGCATTGTGGGAATACCTTCACCACACGGACTGCAGCAGTTCAAGAAGGTGGCTCACCATCTTCTCAAGGGCAATTAGGGATGAGCAATAAATGCTGGCCTTGTCAGCGAAGCCCACATCCCATAAAAACTAATTAAAAAAAAGTCATGTTATGGATACCTAATTCTGAAGATAGTGAAAGTTAATATGTAAATTCAATATCATTTTTTATAGATTTATTCTGCCCTATGTAACAGGGCCCCTTATATAAACATGTTCCTTAATTGTATCAAAGTAATCTCAAAATACTTGGTTGTGGACATCATTTTTACATTTATCAATAAAATACTAAATAGCATATCATAAAAAACATCTATTGTTATCAAATTGACTGAAAGATTTGATGTGACTAGGAATATATATAAAACCTTTCTACTTCTTTAAAGGCAATACTTTAGGGATTTTTTGACATGATCCATTCACCCCTGCCACCTGTACTCACATTCAATTGAGATTCCATGAATGTTTCCTCTTTTTAACAGCTTCAGATCACAAACAGATTTAACACAAGCAGCCTGATTCCATGGGGGTGGGGTTGGGGTTGCACATCAACAGAACAAATGTTCATCCATGAATGGCACTAATTAGCAACCTGAGTCAGAGATAGACAAATAGAATTAGTTTGGGGTGGGGGGGAGAAAAGTATTTCTGATGCATTAGGAGCAGATACAATCTCAGGAGATACAATCTCAGGAGTGGATACAATCTCAGAATTACTGAAAAGGGAGCTCTGTTTCAGAACTTTGTACTTACATCTGAGCTAAAAGTACAAGGGGTCATTACTTAACTTTGAACCCCAGTAGGGAACCTCACCCACTGGAAGTGCATATCAGAAATCTCGCCGCACATGGCGTATCATTTTCCAGTATTCGCCCCCGGCTCTTTTAGGTACAGGGGGATTGGGGACATTTTATTCTCTTCCACCTGCCAAATAGTTTGTTCTGATATAGCAAAGGGCAAAAACTTTGCGGAATAGCAGATCTTACACACCAGACTAGAAGTAGCAGTAAAGGAAATCTGTATCTTTGTAGAATTTTTAGAGTTAATGACAATTCAAAATTTCATGTGGACCATCATCAGTTGGCACCTCATTCTGTCGCTGTACACTTGAGGGAGATATATCTGGTTCACATTTAACCAAGGCAAATCCTTTTCCATGACACAGTCCCAAACCTCAGCCTGGCAGATTGTTTCTTTCCCTTTGGTGGTATCTATTTCAGTGTTTGTTTTGGTAACCTTTGGTCTTCCTTCCACTAAATGCTCCCAGCCTTAATGATCTATTTTGGGGGATTGTATTCCTTCTGCTTTCTGCATTGACGTATGCCTGAATTGGGTCCTAACATGTTCCATTGGAATCTTAATATCTTGTGTATAAGCTATAATGTGGAGTGGATTGAGCCTTCTTTTGATGTCTTTTTAAACAGCTATACCGCTGCAGCATGGAGGATGGTCACGAACACTGGTGAATTGTAAAGATTTTATGTAATCTCTTTTGGGTGATCCTTCCACATTTCAGTAAGTTTTGTTTGGTGATTTCTTGTCCTTGTCAATGCAAGTATCAACTTTGCTGTACCTGTTTCAGTTATGATACTGTCAAGATCTATGAAACCATGGAAAGACTATTATATGTTTCAGAGTGCTATACAAATAGCTTAAATAAATAGATTTCAGAGAAAAATATTGAAGCAGTAAATAATTGAGGTAGTAAATTAGTAATAACTTTTAAAGGGTGGTCTGAATGGAATGTATCCGCGCATATTAAAAGAAATCAAGGAAGAGATAGCAGAGGCACAATTACATACAAAAAATATCATTAGAAAAGTGAGTAGTGCCAGTGGACTGGCAGACAGCTAATGTGATTTATATATATATTATATATATATAAAGGGAGCTAGAACAAGTCCAGGGAACTATAGACAAATTAGCATAACATCAGTGGAAGGAAAGATTATGGAATCCTTACTCAAAGATGTAATAGAAAAACATCTAGAAACTTAAAATGTAATAAAAAGTAATCAGCGCGGATTCTAAAAGGGAAGGTCATGCTTGACAAACCTTATTGAATTCTTTGAAGAAGTAACAGAACGGGTAGATAAGGGTAATGTAGTAGACGTAATATATTTGAATTTCCAAAATGCCTTAAATAAGGTATTGCATATTAGACACATGACTAAGGTCAGAGCATGTGGAGTCAGGGGGCAAGTAGCAGAATGGATAGCAAGCTGGCTGCAAAACAGAAAACAGAGAATAGGGGTTAAAGGTAGTTACTCAGACTGGCAAAAGGTGAGAAGTGGTGTTCCACAAGGATCGGTGCTGGGACCACAGTTGTTCATCATTTACATAAATGATTTGGACTCGGGAATCGCAAATACAATTTCAAAATTTGCAGATGACACTGAATTGAGGGGTCACTGGCAAGGCTTGGAAGCTAAGCAGAGTCAGGTCTGGTTAGTACCTAGAGGGGTAACCATCAGGGAAGACCAGGTGCAGAAGGTCATGGAGAGGAGCCCCGGGAGGGGCGGCTGGTGAGCAGGCCCGGGCTTTGGGCTGAAAATTGTCGGACAGGTGGAATGGTGGCGCGCACAGACGCAGCGGCTTTGCTTCTCCCAGGACGGTGTTATTTACGTTTAATGTTAATGTTATTTGTACTGGACTCATGGGAGCTTGCAAGATCACATTTTGTTGTTCATGTACTTGTGCATTGTACAATGACAATAAAGTTGAATTATTATTCTGCTAGAATAGAGTATCTGGAATGCCAGATTACTGAGGCAAAGATCCATGAAGTGAGAATACGAGAGAAGAACGCCCGCCTCGCACAACAGCTAAGAGCGCAGGAGGAGAGAGTAGTGGAAGTCAAGGCAGCTTACAAGCTATCCCTTGAACATGGGTTTGAGATCGCAGACCATGGCCCCTGCCAAAAGACCATAGAGGACCTGAGAACAGCCCTAGTTAAGGCAAAAGGCATGGTATGCCTCGTAAGCCCAAAAGCAAGTCAGATTGACTTTTTGCAGGAGTCCAAACATCCGGTTCCTTGCGAAGTAGTTGTGGCACCAGTCACTGAACCCTCAGCCCCACCAAGCTATAGTGAGGCTTGGCCCGAAAAGGGGGTGGTGGAAGAAAGGGCAGCTGAGATGGTAAAGGAGGAGGAACAGCCCCTGGTAGCAAAGCCGGCACCAATGTGTCCTGCTCGGCACCAGAGGTTCGGTCCCAACGAGGACAATGGTGATCCCGGACCCCACATGAACCAGCTCGTGGTGCCCTACGGTGCCCCACAACTAAGATCCATGGTGAGCCACCTCCCAAGACTCACAGTAAAGGGAGATCCGTCAGTTCATTTCAGGGAGATAGAGGAGACAGCCGCCATCAATGATTGTGATGATCTTGAACAGGCAAAGATGCTGCTCTTCTCCCTGGATAGCACAATCCTTCAGTGCCTCTCAGACGAGAGTAAGAGGGGACGGAAAGGGTATACGGATCTCAGGGATGAAGTCTTGGAAGTTATGGGAGTGGACGACGGTAATCCGTTCCAATGGGTGGAAGGGACTGTGCAGCTAGCTGGAGAACCCCCGTGGGTTTTCGCAGAAAGGCTGTGGCCAGTGTATTGACGCAGTTGTCCGGGCATGCCTGAACGGGTTGGAATGAGCGCCGAACAGCGGGTTCATTGGCTCCGTTGCTTGGTTGCTAACAGCTTGCCACAGATACAGGCCTTAGCCAGGTCCTGGTTTGACCCCCAAGGTCCCGGTGTCACGGAGGAAACGGTGCTCCGCCAGCTCACTGTGGCATACAAGAATTGTAGAGGTCAGGAGACACCTCCCTCTAAGGGAAAAGTGCATGAGGCAAAACCCGCAGCCCCAAGCAAGAAGGAGTGGCGTCAGGAGGGGAATCGCCCTGCCCAAGCCAAGCTCAATTGCTACGGGTGTGGGAAGGATGGACATTGGCGCAAGGACTGTAGAAATCCGTGGAAGGATAGTAAGGGAAAATTTCCCGCAGCCCAAACCCAAGCCCAGACCGCCGCCCCAGCACCAGCCCAAACACAAGCCGCAGCTCCTGTCCCAGCAAAGGGAGCCGGTGCGGCTATGGATCCCGCTGCGATAGAATCAATTTTAGAGACAATGCGGTCTCTTATGATCGCGCAGGGAAAGATAGCTGTCACCATTGGTCTTGTCGTTCCCGAAACCCCGACTCCTGTGCCCAAATGACTGGAGCCGGCGCAGCCCGTCTACCTGTGTGCGCTGCGATATGATGTATGGAGGTGACCCCTCGTGGAGATGGAGGTGGAGGAGGTAAAAGGGATCTATTTGTTGGATACGGGGGCATCGTGCACCATGATCCACGCAGATAACCCCACCGCCTCGCCTCTGTCCACCGGGGTCCCATACCTTCTGTCGGGCTTCACGGGCGAAGAACAGGCTGGCGCACATTCCATTCCCCTCTCCATTCATTTAGGACCACTCCGCACCACGTGGAAGTGTACACTAATGAAGTGGGAGGTGGGGGGTGGAACAGGAGTCCTTGGGTCTGATTTCTTGGTAGCCCACGGGATCCTCGTGGACCTGAGAAATCACTGTCTCTGGGGAGCGGGTGCGAGCATGAAAGGGATAGAGGATGCCAAGGCCAACCCAATGAAAGCACGGGTCGGCCAGCAGAAAGTAAAATTCTTGGGTCTGACCCTTCGCGCTGGCGAGAGAGACACGGACCAGGATAAACCGGAATCGGTGCAAGATCCACCGGTCCCCGCCAGTCGCGTAGTGAAGGTACCCCAACGCAATAAGTGGTTTCACTTCAAGCCTGCTTGGAGGGAGAAGCTGTCCCGCCCACCTGGGAGGTTTCCCCACTGGCCTGGGACTCGGACGAGGAGGCGCCCGAACAGCTAGGCCCCGCCCTCGATACGATTCTGGAGGAGGTGGAGTCGGAGGACGGAGGTCCCGCCCTCGGCTCAAGCGTGGGGGAGGTAGAAATTGGGGGCGGAGATTCTCCACCTGTAGGGACAGGTGAGGAGGAGCCGTCTGCCACAAACCCAAATCCCAAAGGGGCGGAGCCTGAGGGGAGGGAGCCGAAGCCCACAGTCGTGGAAGAGCCACGGGCTGTGAACGCTGAAGTCCCACCCGAAGGTCCACTCGCTAAGGGAGCCTGCCCAAATCCCAAAGGGGCGGAGCCTGAAGGAAGGGAGCCAAAGCCAGCAGCCGTGGAAGGGCCACGGGCTGTGAGGGCTAAAGTCCCAACCAAAGGTCCGCTCGCTAAGGGAGCCACGCCCAAAGTACCTCTTCGCAGGTCGACTTGAATGCCTCAGCCGGTAAAACCTTGGCCCGATTCCCCGTTCTCAGTAAACGCCAACTTGGGAAATCCCTGACAAAACGCAGTCCCCGATTGACAGCAAAAGGCTGCGGGGAACCCAAGCCACAGGTCACTGCAGCCCCGCCACAGGGAGCGGCAAGCTGCAGTCCAATCAGGGATTAGGCAAGCCGCCCGGGGATGGGCGGCACTGTACATAAGTTAAGTTTAAGTTGTGTAAATATTAAAGTGATTAATGTTAAGTAGTTTTGGAATCTGCTCAGTATGTGTGTGTTTTTGGATCGAGGTCGAAAGACCCGATCATGCCTTCACCTAAGCCAGAATCTCTCGGGAGCCTGGCTACATCGTTTAATTTTGTTAAAGGACCCAGAGAGATGAGAGGGATTCTCGTCGCGTTCGTGGTGATCGGGTGGAGCTGGGCCTATCGGGGCCGCACCAAGGACTCCACGATCTACGGGTGCTCAGGGAGCACAGCCCCCATTGCGACTGATGGGACAGGCTTTTTTGCACTATTCATCATATCCTGCAACTTGGACTGTTATTGTTATACTTTCTGCTTATTTGCTTATTGTTTTTATTTATACTTGTTTTTACTTTTTGCTTTTATATTTATATGCTTGTATTGTGGGAGTGAGTGGGGAGTAAGCATTCCATTGTACTAGTTACATATGGCAATAAAATGATCTTGAATCTTGAATCTTGAATCTTGAATCTATTTCCACGAAGGGAGGTGGCCAGGATGGCTGGGGTCGAACTCTACGGAATACTCCAGCCAGTCCGGGTTTGCGTACCGAGAGACTTCCTTGATGTGCCCCCGAGTGAGGGTCATAGCACCCAGAGTCAGCGTTACCGTCGGGAAGAAGATTTGCCTTGTGTGTTTTGGACATGTTCCTTTGGACCAATGGTGGTGGCTGCGCAAGTTGAGCAGAACCATGAAGAACTCCACGGTCGAGTGGGAAAGACTGGGTAACAATACCCATCGGACTATTACGGGGACTCAAGGGGGGTTGAGTGTCTGTTGGGACAAATGGTGGGAACCAGATGAGGGGATTTACATCTGTATGTGGGGTTCAGAACGCGCCTGCCCCACAGGCGTCTCCATCTTTTTCCAAAGGCAGTGGCAGGATGCTGGGAAAGGAATGAGGTGGGACGTTAGCACACGGGCGTGCGGAGTCCCATACTCTCAGATCCCAGTAAACGCCACTGAGCTCATCACCCGCCCCCGCAAGCCCCTGCCCATGATTCCGGTAGCCAAAGCCCACAAGGAAGGGTGCCCCACCACTACCAAGGGACCCGGGAACGGATTGGTATTCGTACCCACAGGTCAGGTGCTGTACCAAGGGGTGCACTACGCGGTGGCCTTTTAAACCTCACCGAGGTGCGATTGCCAAAGTGGTGCCCCAAGGAAACGGAGCAATTGTACCAGGTCCTGTTAACAAGCATGTTCAGACAGTTTTATGAATTCGACTTTGTTGTGTATGTACCTTTAAGGGAATAACTGGTCTCAGACTGCAGTACCGGCAGTGACCACCCCTGTATAAAAGGCCCTAGCAGGCTTCTGTAGTTTCAGTTTCCAGGTTGTCTCCATTCAGTAAAGACTTGTTATAATCAACTCCTGCAGTCCGTGTCTCAATTATACAAGGACATAATACAGGCGACGAGTAAGAAACGAACTTACCTGCAACTCGGCAGCACCTCAGACGACGTTATTGAAGGTCGAAGCCAGAAGAAAGAAAAAAATAATAATCCAAAGAAACTCGAGAAACGGGCGTCGACTGTGGGCAACCGCCCTCCAAATCATCGAATTGAAAAGTGCAGGAGAGACTGTCGAGAGCCAGGCTTGGTCTCCAGTCTGTGGTTTCCCAGCTAATCGGGCTGGTGGCAGGTAGTGCATTGATCCTTCCTGGGCTGCGGTGGGCTAGAGCTCGATCGGGTGGCTCTGCAACGGGGCCGGGCAGCGAGTCGGGAAGCAAAGAGAGAGAGAGAGGGTGGAGCACACAGGGCGCGGCCGGTGCTTCGCAGCCGGGCAGCGTTCGGACCTCAGAAGAGGGAGGGAAGTGTCCCAGAGGGTCCGCTCCACGACGGGAACGGTTCTTCAATTAACGGAGCAAATATTGAAGCGCGATAGAAAAATAAATATAATCGCCAGCAACAGCGTTGGCAGCAGCGGCAGCGGCGGGAAAGCGCGGGAGGCGCCATCTTAACTCGGCAGGGAAGAAGGAAAAACGCGGGAGGCGCCATTTTGATCCATTGGGGACGAAGGCAAAGCGCGGGAGGCGCCATCTTAGATTTTCAAGATGCCAAAGACTGGCTATATCACTGCCTTCGATAATGCAACAGAAGACTGGACCACGTATGTGGAAAGAGTCGAGGTATATTGCAAGGCAAACGAAATAGCCGATGAGAAAAAGGCATCGGTATTGCTAAATTTAATGGGCGCAAGAACGTACGGCCTATTGCGGGACCTGATTACTCCAGCCAAACCGAAGGTGAAGAGTTTTAACGAAATTGTTGCTATCCTACAGGAACACCTAAATCCTACACCGCTGCTGATAGCAGAAAGATTTAAATTCCACAGGAGAAATCAGCATAAAAATGAGAGCAATGCTGATTACCTTACGGAACTACGCAAGCTATCAAAGCACTGCCAGTTCGGAGCAGGACTGGCAGATACCTTACGGGACAAATTTGTCTGTGGACTCCTGAGTGAAGGAACCCAGAAGAGGTTACTCTCAGAGAAAGAGCTGACGCTAGATAAGGCTTTCAGCGTGGCAGTATCGTACGAAGCAGCAGCAAGGGGAGCTGCGGAAATACAACAAAAGCCACAGGAATACGGCACCCACGAAATGACACGGGGATTTGCAAAATGTTATCGCTGCGGCAGAACAAACCATGACCAGAAGGACTGCTGCTCCAAGGACAAAATATGCAGGCAATGCGGAAAGATGGGACACATTGCATGAGTTTGCAGGTCTGGGAAGAAGACCAACGACAACAAAAAGGCTACTAAGGAACCGTACAGGAAAGTACAAAAGATGACCGACAGTAGTTCCGAAGACCAGATGAGCGATAGTGAATCCGGGAACAAGAGACTAAGCTGTCTCAAACTTCACAACGTAATCGCAAAAGAGGATCACCGAACCATTTGGGTCACCCTCACGATAGCAGGGTCCCAAGTCAAAATGGAATTGGATATAGGATCAGCTCTAACCGTCATGAATCGACGAGACTACGAGCGGCTATTCTCACACATACCCTTGAGAGAGACGTCCATTATCTTGAGGACGTATACGGGGCAAAAAGTATACCCCAGAGGAAAAATAAGGGTGCCTGTCGAATACAACGGCAAGAAAATACGGAAATTGTATCTCTACATTCTGCAAGATGGTGGACCACCATTATTGGGACGTCAATGGATCAGAAACATAAGTTTAGACTGGCACTCCATTCAGGCACTGACGGTGGCTGGTAAAAAGGATGACGACGTCACTCCTGGTCGATTGTCAACAATCTTAGCTGACGCCAAAGAGGTATTTCAACAAGAACTGGGCACTCTTAAAGGCGTAACCGCCTCGATAAAAATAGAGGAGAATGCAATTCCCAAGTTTTTCAAAGCAAGACCGGTACCATATGCAATTCGCCCAGCCGTCGAGGCAGAGCTGGAGAATCTGGAGAATGCAGGCGTGTTATCTAAGGTAGACTGGAGCGAGTGGGCGACACCCATCATTCCTGTCATGAAGAAAACGTTAAACAATAAGTCTGAGGAGCCAAGGACGGTTCGCATCTGTGGGGACTTCAAGGTGATGGTGAACCCAGTCCTTCACACAGTACAATATCCTCTTCCAAGGATAGAAGATATCTTCGCCTCACTATCTGGAGGGAAGTGTTTTACAAAAATTGACCTAGCACAAGCATATTTGCAGATGGAGGTTGAAGAATCCTCTAGGAAGTATCTCACGATAAACACTCACAAAGGTCTTTACCAGTATAATCGACTGGTATTCGGAGTAGCATCAGCTCCGGCGATATGGCAAAGAGCGATGGAACAAGTCCTGCAAGGGATTCCGGGGACTCAGTGTTACTTGGGCGACATCCTAGTGACAGGTGAAGATGACAGTGAACACCTTGCCAACCTAAAGCAGGTGCTCACTAGACTACGTGAACATGGGCTACGAGCCAAACGCCCAAAGTGCGAGTTTTTTAAGAAACAGATATCGTATTGTGGCCACGTGATTGATGAAGAGGGGTTGCATAAGTCCCCTGACAAAATTGAAGCGGTAGTTAAGGCTCCAGCGCCTGAAAATGTGTCGCAACTGAGGTCATTCCTCAAATTGGTGAATTACTACCATAAGTTTTTGCTGAATTTGTCCACAATTCTGCATCCACTGAACGCCCTACTACGAACGGGAGTAGCATGGAAATGGAGCAATGAATGTAAGCAGGCCTTTCAGAAGAGTAAGGACCTAATCACTTCAAGAGAAGTATTGGCTCACTACAACCCATCACTACCGATAACACTGGCGTGTGATGCGTCTCCCTACGGTGTTGGGGTGGTACTGTCACATAAATTCCTTAATGGTTCAGAGAGGCCGATAGCTTTTGCGTCACGCTCGTTAACTTCAGCCGAGCGTAACTACGCCCAGATTGACAGAGAGACCCTCAGCCTGGTGTGGGGGGTGAAGAAGTTCAATCACTACCTGCACGGTCAGAAATTTACTCTACTAACTGATCATCAACCTCTTCTCTCCATTTTCAACCCTCACAAGGGCGTACCGATAATGACGGCACAACGGCTACAGAGGTGGTCCCTTTTCCTAGGGGCACACCAATATGACATCGAGTACAAAGGAACTAAACAGCATGGGAATGCTGATGGATTGTCGCGCCTACCGTTGCCGACGGTGGAAGAAGAACTGGCAGTGGATCCAGTGGAGTTATTCCACTCGACTATAGTCGAATGTCTGCCTGTGACGAATGCAAACATAGAAAAGGAAACATGAAATGACCCGACACTCTCCTGGGTCTATGATTTAACGGTAAAGGGATGGCCAGCACATGGCGAACCACTGCTGCCAGCATTCTCGCCGAGAAGAGAACAGCTGTCAGTGTGCAGAGGAACCTTGATGTGTGGATCCAGAGTAGTAATTCCACCCAAATTGAAGGATAGAGTGCTCAATGAGCTTCATGAGGGTCATCTGGGAGGGGTAAAAATGAAAAACTTAGCCAAAGCGTTTGTGTGGTGGCCGGGAATCGATACAGAAATCGAAGAGATGACCAAGAGCTGTACAGGATGCCAGAAGGTCCAAAACACCCCACCACAAGCCCCTCTACATCCATGGGAGTGGCCCTCATCGCCATGGCAAAGGGTGCACATTGATTTTGCTGGTCCCTTTATGGACTCGATGTTTTTAATTGCGGTGGATGCACATTCAAAGTGGCCAGAGGTAATAAAAATGTCCTCAACCACCACAGAAAAAACTATCACAGTCTTACGAACCATATTCGCCAGGAATGGGCTGCCTGAACAGATTTGCTCTGACAATGGACCACAGTTTGTGTCTGAAGAGTTCCGGAGGTTCTTAAAGAACAATGGTGTTAAGCATTACACATCCGCCCCATATCATCCAGCCACTAATGGGTTGGCCGAGAGGTTTGTTCAAACATTCAAGAAGGCTATCAAGGCAATGTGTAATGAAGATATACCCCTACAACACAAGGTGGCTAACTTCTTGTTTGCCTACCGGAATGCGACACATGCGGTTACCAACCAAACTCCAGCCATGATGTTCTTCAATCGAAGACTACGATGCCGCTTTGATTTGGTTAAGCCAAACGTCAGAAGAGATGTGGAGAACAGGCAGTTTCAGAATATGAATGAAAGGCCGACCAGGAGTTTTAAGATAGGTCAACCAGTTTTGGCCCGGGACTACCGCACAGAGAAATGGCAGCCAGGAACGATCTGTACACGGCAAGGACCTCTAATGTATACCGTGGACGTTGGAGAGAGCATTGTAAGTCGCCATGCTGACCAGATTCTAGAGTCACTGGAAAACGTCAACTCCACACCACGATCTGATACACCTGGCGATGAAACCGAAGTACCAATTGCATCTACCGCAGAATAGGTGATATTGGAAGCAGACGAACCAAACAACAACATTGATCCCGACGCAACCTTGCCAGAAGAACCTGATATCCCAAAGAGGTGTTATCCAGACAGAATCAGGAAGCCTCCTCAAAGACTGAACTTATAATTGCTTAACTTCAACCAATGTATCTAGCAATCGTAATTGTAATTGTAATTAGTTATTATTTAGTTGTTAAATAAATGTTATGTACTGTTTATCTAAAAGGGGAGGAGTTGTTGTGTATGTACCTTTAAGGGAATAACTGGTCTCAGACTGCAGTACCGGCAGTGACCACCCCTGTATAAAAGGCCCCAGCAGGCTTCTGTAGTTTCAGTTTCCAGGTTGTCTCCATTCAGTAAAGACTTGTTATAATCAACTCCTGCAGTCCGTGTCTCAATTATACACGGACATAATAGACTTTGCTGATGTAGACAGAGCCGAATTGTACACCACACCACATGAGGTCTTGGACAGGGTAGGGAGACAAAGAAGGGGTACAGTAAATGATATTTTTACAGCTTTTAACACAGGGACTTCCGTCATCAACACTCTGGATGACGTAGAGCTGCAGACCCAGATTAATGGTTTGAAAACACAGTTACGAAAGATACTGACTGACGAGAACAAGGTAGTGGGTTCTGAGTTACATGAGGACCAGGCCATGACACTACACTTAAAAGAAATTATTGCTGAGCTGGAGAAACACGCTAAAACGGTAAATGCTCTCATCAGGGAGGATCGGAATGCGTCCGATCAGGCTGCGCAGAACGAAGCTTGCGTGCTGTACGGGGCGTGGTTACTGGGCGAGGGCCGCAGTAATCTGGAGGATTTAAAACAAGGTTTAGTCCCCTCCTGGATCAGCAACAAGCACCTCGCAGCCCTCCACCCTTTTGAAAACGCATTAAGTCCGTGCCAGCTCAGACTAGCTTCAGAAGCCTACCCAGTCTCAGTGGACTGTGGACGGTCTAATCACACCATTATGGGTATAGTGGTAAGAATGCCGGTGATGGGAAAGACAGCTAAGCCCACCCTGGTATACAGGGTGGAGAACATTGGAGTCATTCAGGGGGGTGCACACGTTCGCTGTACAGCGGTCCCACCTTACATCATTCGATGGGAGCATGCAATGACGGGTACCGACCTCTCGGGGTGCTGGAGCCGGGGAGCACACATCATCCTGTGTCCCCAGCACTTGAATGCCTATTCGAAACCGCAGTGCGGGTTCAGAACTGATGGCGCGAAGCCTATAAATTGCACCATGGTGGCAATGGCACAAGGCCATGTGCCCCCGCAGGTAGCATATATAGGAGGTGGGACATACTGTGTCACTACTGCAGCATCCCACTACCAACATGGACAGCACGGCTGGTGTCCGGTGAGTGACAGCAGTTTCTGTTTCAAGCCCAAGGCAGAAGTTCAAGTGGCCCAAGAGCGAATTGTCCCCATTCCTGAACCTTCCACTGTTCACATCACTGTTAAAGAGAATTTCACCGATCTGTAACGATTCATTGCACATTTCGGATATATCATTCCCCCTCTCCCTGAACACCTCACCAAGATATTAAAAGCTGTTGTCGTGTCACAGAAACATTTTTACACACTGGAGCAGAAGACCTTAGAGATAGGGGCAAACATATTGGATATAGTAACCCCACCGTGGTGGGACCTGTTCACTAATGTAGAAGTCCCTTCTTGGATTAGGATAGCCTCCCACATCCTTGTAGTGTGTCAGGTTTTTATTGTGATTTATTTACTGTCTGTACACTGTAAAAAGGTCAGACATTCACAGAAGTATGAGAACAGGGGAGAATGGAGAGAGCATTATGTGCGGGTAGAAGAAGAGACACCTGTTTAGATTTTTGCTGCTATTCTCCCTCCTTTTTGTTTAATGTTTGATCATGTGTGATTTTTGAGTGTACTTTATTTTTATTATTGAAGTTTATTAAGCGAGTTGGTATTAATAAAAGATACTGGCCTAGAAATTCAGTGCCCTTAGCACCGATTTTGCGGCGCTAGAGGGCCTAGCGCTGCAATTGGCGCCGGTTCCTAAATTGCCTGGGGCCCTTCCGCGGCGGTAGACCGGTAGCGCTGCGCCGGCACCGATGACGTCATCGGTGTGCGCAGCGTCCCGGTTGCCGTGGTAACCCGGCCCCAAGCCGAAATTCAGTTGCGGCCGCCTTGCCAGTGGCAGCCGCAACTAAGACTCCGGCAAACGAGTGCTGCCGGTGTCTGCGCCGGCGCTTTAAGGAGGCGCGGCGGCCGGCCGCTTTCCCGCCGGCCGCCTGCCCGCAGCTCCCTCCCCGGACTTCTCCCCCCGCCCCCCCCCCGGAACAGATGCAAGCCCGGCACTTGTCCGAGGTGCCGGGCTCATTTTTGAGGAGATTTGCGCGGGCCACGGCCGGGTGCAGGCAGCTCCTCCTTAACGGAAGGAGGAGGCCTGCACTTCCCCAGCCTGCCGCACCGCATCGGGTGCCGCAGCGCCGGAATTGCGGCGCGAAACGGCAGTTAGCGTCCTTTTCCAGGCGCTAAGACCCTTCAGTTGCGCCGGCAGCCGTTTGGGCGCGGCGCCACTGAATTTTTGGCGCGCGCAGGGGACTTAGCGCCGGCACTAATTTCCGGCGCTAAAGCCCTGGCTAAGCCAAAACCCAATTTCTAGGCCAATGTGTATGAACCAGGTGGTGTAGGGTTATTAGGCCCCCCTCCACACCTGGAAGAATGTGTTTCAAGATTTTAAACCCAATGTATTGCCATCTATAGATGCTTTACGCACACTGTAGGTTTTCTGAAATGGGAAATACATGTGTCGTGGGGTCATAGACAGGTAATTACAGGGGATGGTTTAATTGTGGAAGGTCAGAAAATTTTGCTCACCCAGAATTATGATACTTCAAGCAAGTTGTAGTATCATCAGGGGGGACTGTAAGATTCGCAAAATTGATATTGTATTAATAAGGGCCAAATGGCAGAAGAGGCCATGATTTTAAAGACTGTTTTAAAAGCCCAGGAAAAAGGGGCATTCAAAATGGCCACCAGACCCTGTGACCAACTTATTGGGACACTTTAAAATGGGTCCTGCAGTCCACAGACAGCTTTGTGGATTCAACCCACAGTAGGTTCTGGAAGCCGTTTCTGAGAAAATGAAACCAGACTTTAACTTATACATATAGATTGGATGCAGATCCAGTCAAGATCGGCCTGTAGATAAAGGCCATCTAAATGTTTACCCAGACAAAAGGGAACAGTTTCGTATTCATGAGAAGAGCATCAAGGACCCGTTAAGGACATCACCAGGACATTAAAAACAATGAAGGTCATTCCAGACCAGAGATGGCCCTTTACCGGCCATCCCAAAGTATTTTAAAATATAATAACTACCCCGTTGTGCTCCCAGCCCGCCAAAATTAAAACAAAAGACTAACCTGATTTGGCGCGAGATAAGGGCTTCTGATGAGAAGTATATCTGGGGAACCCGGGGGTAGCAGAAAAGGACAGTCATCGTGGTGCTACCATCGCATGGGTGGCACCATCGCTTGAAGAAGAAGAAGAAGGTGGTTCGAGCCGGCGTCCCGCCCCGGGGTAAAACATCGGGAGATCATCGACCAACCCCGGGCCGTTGACGAAACGGGAGGTAATAAAAGAAATACTGAAGAAACCTATATGAAAGCCGGCTAGGGGCTTCCAACCGTGGTCAAGCAAATGATCTCCGCCGACATCCAGGCCAGCCGGTGTCCAGCCATCCCCAACCCCCACCTCAGGAGAGAGGTGTGGCGCAGCTCGCTGGGGCTCCACTAACCACATGGAGACAGGACGCCTGAAAGGATCAAAACACAGACCTGTTTCAAAACTCTATACTCTTCCCATTGGATTGGTGAGCATGTTCCTGGCCCTTCGTAATCGGATCTAGATAGGTAAAAGGGGGTAGTCATTTTGGGTATAATTAACATGAGTTGTTGTCCCTCGATGTTCCGTGTGTTTCCCCATTTCATGATGACTTTTGTAATGTATATTATGCCTGTATCTATTTTAGCTAGTATTGCATTGTTATGATTTGTTTTTCCCTCCCATGTATCCTCTTGTTTGCTTGCATTTGATTTGTTTTTCCTTATGCAATAAAATTCCATTTTGATTCATTAAACTTGGTCTACAAGAGTCTTCTCTGCATTGTAGTTCCTGCACCTCAGTCCAGTGTTGAGAATCTAAGGGGTGAGTGGGTCATACCACTCAAGGTTTTACTGTGCAAAAGAGAGAGAGAGGCCTCTGGCGAGAGAAACCTCTGCGGCCTCGTTCCCGAAACCCCTTACAGAATAAAAGAGGATCTAGGGGTACAGATTCATAATCATTAAAAGTAACAACACAGGTTAACAAAGCCATAAAAATGCAAACAAAGCACTGGAGTTAATTTCTAGAGGAATAGAATTCAAAAGCGAGAAGTTATGTTAAACTTTCTAGAACCTTGGTGAGACCACACTTGGAGAATTGTGCACAGTTCTGGTTTCCATATTACAAAAAGGCAATAGAAACACTTGAGAAAGTGCAAAAAAGATTTACAAGGATAATACCAGAACTAAGAGGGTACAACTATCAGGAAAGACAGGCTCTAGAAAAGAGAAGACTGAGAGGTGACCTGATAAAGGTCTTTAAGATTATGAAGGGGTTCGATAGGGTAGACATAGAGAGGATGTTTCCACTTGTGGGGGAGTCCAAAACTAGGTGCCATAAATATAAGACAGTCACTAATAAGTCCAATAAGGAATTCAGGAGAAAATTCTTTACACAGAGAGTGGCTAGAATGTGGAACTCTCTACCACCTGACGTGGTTGAGGCAAATAGCATAGATGCATTTAAGGAGAAGCTAGATAAGTATATATGAGGAATAAAGGAATAGAAGGTTATGCTGATAGAGTGAGATGAAGTAAGGTAGGAGGAGACTCGTGTGAAGCATAAACACTGGCATAAACCTGTTGGGCTGAATGGCCTGTTTCTGTGGTGTAAAATTCCATTTAAGACATGCATCATGTTCTGCTTGGTAGTGTAGGTGGTTCGAATCACCCCTCCTACTTAGTTCTATATGACAGCAATTACAGTGAACAGGATTGGGACACAGACAAGCTTTTCAGACTCAACCGTCTGGTGCTTAATAAGGTTAACACACACACCCGCCTCCAGTACGTAAAATGCCTGGTGGCGTAAAACAAACAGTACAACAGTACAACAATACAACTTGGCTCGTCAAACAGGCCCCTGTCTTGTATTAAGATGCCTAAAATCACACTGTGTTGCATACAGAGTAAAAAAATACACACAGAACCTCCCCACTAAACCCCTCTGGATTGGTTGGGACACACAACCCCCTCACTTAAGGTCTTAAGGATGCGTGGGCTTGGACAATGCTCACCCCGATTGTCAATTTTCTTGCTCGCTGCCCCCCTGTGTAGAGCGTGTTTCCTGGTTCCGTATCGCTGATGCAGTATCCAAGTCCCAGTTTCGAGGTTCGTTCCTACAGTCGAAGAGCAAGGCAAGGCTCTTGTCGCTCGTGGTGGTTTAGTGCAAGCGAGAGCGAGAGAGAGAGAGAGAGAGAATGAGAGAGAATAGCCAAAGCTGCCTTCTCTATATCTCAAAAGTTCACTCTGGTCTGTGTAGTTGCAGTGATGTCTTTTTAATCACCCTTTCTTTGTCTTCTTTGTCTGATTTCCCGCCTTTCGGGGCTATCCCATCTAGGTGCTGGTGTTAATGGCAGATGATGGGCCGCACTTCTCACCTGATCCTGGGTTAAATGGCTTCCCATTAATTTACAATGGCCCTCTTTTGTCCGGTTTCCGCCTTTCGGGGCTATCGCATCTAGGTGCTCGTTACTGTATGAGTCACCTCCCCGGACCCATTGTCTTCCCAGAGAATTCTGTCTGCCCAGACATTCTCCCATAATTAGTTTGTAGGCCTGGCTGGAGTCTCCTGTCAATGAACACCTGGGCCCCTCCCATCTTCTCCAAACAGGCAGTAACAGTCATTCAAAAAGTCTGATACCAAAATCCTTGGGGCCTGTGTTCGATGCTTACAGTAGGGTGTGTGATGAAGTATTCCATTCATCACTGCCTGTGACTGTGGTTGGTTTCAGGTTTCAGTTCCCTTACCTCAGTTCCGTCTCCTCACCATTGTATTGTATATTGTAATGTATTGTGTGTAGGGCTCCGCCCATACCTGGCCCCTATGTAAGCAAGCTCAGTCTGGCCTCATATCCAGTACTGCAGACCTCCAGATGGAAGATACCTCTCTCCACTGCGTGTTACCTTCTAAGTTAATAAAAGCCTTGTTTTGTTTCGCTAACATCGAGTCTCGGAATTATTGAGGCACATCAGGGTGTAGGTATATCGGCCTAGAATTTCAGTATAGCCAGTTTTGGGCCCGAAGTTAGCGCCCGCCCCAAAGTAGCGCCCCGTTGCCGGAAATTCAGTGGCTTCGCCCTAAGAGGTTGTTGGAGCGCTAAAAGAGGCGTTCCACTACTATCTTTAGGCGCTAAGCCGGCGGTCCAGAGGGATAGCGCCCAGGCGGGGCGCAGCGCGGGTGCGGTCATTTTTTGACTGACAGCAGACCCCGTGGCGCCGACCAGCTCTTAAAGGGGGAAGGGATGAATTGGTCTGCTGCCACGCCCTGCACACTGCAGCCTTGCAAAGAGGCCTCAACACTGCTGCTCAGCCCCAGGGAGTCATGGCAACGCCAGAGAAGGCCCGTGAGCGTGCCCTGCGCTTCTCAGAGGGTGATCTGGACATAATGGTCACAGCTCTGGAGCAGAGGCGCAGGATCTTGTTCCCAGAGAGTGGGAGGAATCCGAACCACCACGACTACACCAGAGCCTGGAAGCAGATCGCCCAGAGGGTGACGTTCACCGGCGATGCCCCCAGGACCCACAAACAATGTCGTAAAAAATACAACGACCTGACCAGGATTGTCAGGGTGAGTACCCTTTCCAGTCTCCTCCTCATTCTTGCATGTACACCTGACATGATGGGCAAAGGGAGCTGAAAGTCCTAATGGCCAGCCCTCAGCCAGCAGCATTGGGACAGTCATGAGCATCAATTGGCCATTCTGCACTCTACACTCTGGCCCAGCTATTCCACCATGGGAGGCAGTGCACACGACATCAGGGCAACACTCTGGCCAAGCTATTCCACCATGGGAGGCAGTGCACACGACATCAGGGCTACACTCTGGCCAAGCTATTCCACCATGGGAGGCAGTGCACACTACATCAGGGCTACACTCTGGCCAAGCTATTCCACCATGGGAGGCAGTGCACACTACATCAGGGCTACACTCTGGCCAAGCTATTCCACCATGGGAGGCAGTGCACACTACATCAGGGCTACACTGCGCACTTACAGCCCGTCCTTTCTCTTGCAGGCTAAAGTTGCGTATAATCGCCAGGCCCGTGCCAGGGCCAGGGGAGGCCGCGCAAAGCTGCAGAAGCTCACTCGGCTGGAGGAGCGCGTGTGTGTGCTCATGGGAGCCCGTCTGATCATGCGCACAGCGTGCGGAGTAGCCGACCCTCCACTGCCCGGCAATGGTAAGGACCTCGCCTTTTGGCCCTCTCGCGTCGCACTTGCGCATCCGAGCTACCTCCTTTGCCACTGTCCCACCAATGCGCTGAATGCCACCAGTCCTAACTCCCTCGCTGACGCCGTCTCCTCACTCTGAAGCTACTCTTGTGCATTCCTGCTTTCAGCTGGTGACGACCAGGACCCTGAAGCTGCCAGTGACAGCCCCTCCGAGCAGGAGGAGGAGGAGGAGGAGGAGCAAGCCGGACCATCGGGGGAACACTCAGGTCCCGCCGGAGAGGACGAAAGGCTTGACACGTCCTCACTGGACGAGTGCCTGGAGGAACTGTCGCAGGGGAATGCAGCTTCTGGGACCAGTGGCGTCCAGCCACCCAGGAGCCGTGCGCGTGGCCCGCGGCCTTCCCCCCAAAGGGGGGAAGGATCAGAGGGGAGTGCTGCTGATCGGCACACTCGCCGCCACCAACGTGGCAAGGTTCCCCGAGTTCGGCCCCCTCCTCCCCAGCGGGAGAGTCGCGAATCCAGTCCGGACACCTTCACCTCGGAGGAGGTGCGGAAGCTGGATAAGATGGCCGAGGATTCGGACCGGCGCCACACGGAGCTCATAAGCGTGGTGGGGCGCATGCCTGAGGCCATCGAGTCGCTGGCGACCAGTGTGCGCGAGTTCGGGGCAGCAACTGCCGCGAGTGGCCCAATGCTGACTGATGCCGTCAAGACCCTGGCGGGTGTGATGCGGGCGCACACCAGGACAACAGGGGCACTCACTGCTGCCACATGCGCTGCCTCAGGCAGGCATCGCCAGGGCAGCCGCCGCGCTGGAGCATCCCAGCGAGCCGCCCCTCGGCTGATTGTTGCGGATCCTGCAGTGCGGGCCTGGCCGAGTGCCAGCGCGCCACAGCACCAGCCAGCCCATCCCAGACGCCAGCTGGCCCACATTGTGCCATCCGTCGCCGCCATTCCCCCACTGGGGCGTCAAGGGCAAGCGGCTGGAGCTGATGTTGGCCAGGCTCAGGTGCGCCACTCAGCAGACGGCCCCTCGAGGCCCAAAGGCCGTGTAGGCCGCCCCCCAGCAGCATCTGGCGGAAGGACATCTGAGCCTCAGGCGCCTTCCCCCAGCCTCGCAGCAGCCACTGGGCAGAGCTTGCGAAGGAGCAGCAGGCCGGGCAGGGGAGGCAAAAGGCTGGGCAAGGTCTCGCCCTCGCGGGCCACTCAGTAGAGGGTGTGGCCAGCTTTCGTTTTATATGGCAGTGGCCATCTTTCTTTTGCCCATGGTTGTTTGGTTCGTGGGCTTTTTTTTTGCGTTAGGCCGAGGTTGAGGCCCGGGTTGTACAAATGTGGAGTGACTCCTCCCCAGTTTGTGGGAGTGAGTCGTTTGTTGGGCTTTTTGTTGGGCCCGTTGATTGTTTTTGGGGATTCATGTGGGAAGGGGTTTTCATTTTTGTGTAATAAAAATTTATCTTTATTCATGCAGTCTCCATGGTTGTTCTTCTTAGTGTTTGTTGGCTTCGCCGGCTGAGGGCTTGCGGAGCGGCTGCATTCATCTTCCCTCATGGCCCCAAGGCATTCCCTGACAGGGGGCTTAGAAGTTGTGGTAAACCACTGTTTGTATTCCACTGTGTACATGCCTGGACATGCCTCGGCTGACTCCTCCCACAAGTCCTAGTATAAAGGTGACTGCTCCCCAGCCCCCTTTGTATTCTGGACCGGTCGACCACTCGAGGCAGACCTTCATTCTTTTGTTAATAAAAGCCTTTAGTTACTCTCTTAACTCTCAGTCTTTTATGAGTAATTGATAGCGCATCAGAAGTACCGTGTAATAAGGTGGCGTCGCGCGACCCTTGGCCCTGGTCGCTCCCTCCTGGGAACGTACTCCTGCACCTCCTCCTCCTCCTCATGCTCCTCCTGCTCCTCCTCCTGAGGTGCTGCTCCAACGTCAGGTGGCAGTGCCTGAGTCCTGCGGATAGCCAGGTTGTGTAGCATGCAGCAAACTACCACAAATTGGGAGACCCGGTCCGGCGAATACTGGAGAGCTCCTCCGGAGCGATCAAGGCAGCGGAACCGCTGCTTGAGGACCCCAATAGTTTGCCCGATGATGTTGCAGGTGGTTTGATGGCTCTCGTTGTAGGCCTCTTCAGCAGCGGTCCTGGGTGCGCAGAGCGGGGTCATGAGCCAGGTACACAAAGGGTAGCCTTTGTCCCCGAGTAGCCATCCTCTTGGGGGAGGCTGTGCCTCGAACATGTCATGCACAGTACTCTGCCGCAGGATAAAGGCATCGTGGCTGCTGCCTGGGAAGCTGGCATTGACAGCCATGATGCGCTGCTTGTGGTCACACACCAGCTGCACATTCAGAGAATGATAGCCCTTCCTGTTGCGATACTGCTCGCCATGCTCCAGAGGGGCCCGCAAAGCCACATGCATACAGTCAATGGCGCCCTGCACCAAGGGGAAGTCCCCGAGTCTGGCAAATCCCAATGCGCGCTGATGCTGGCTCTCCAGGGCCATGGGGAAGGAGATGAATTGGCTTCTCCTTCTGAACAGTGCTTCGGTCACCTGGCGGATGCAGCGATGCGCGCCGTACTGGGAGATGTTTGCTATGTCCCCAGCAGCGGATTGGAAGGAGCCGGTGGCATAGAAGTTCAATGCCACCGTCACCTTCACTTCCACCGACAGAGACGTCCTGCACCTGAGCTTTGGCCGCAGATCTCTGCGAAGCAGGTGGCAGATCTCTGCAATCACCTCCTTTCGGAATCGGAGCCTTCTAACACATCGCGCGGCACTCATGTTTAGGTAGGAGCGCTGCTGGCGGTATAGCCTGACTGGGTAAGGCCTACGTGGCCGACGCCTGTAGCCCCCTCTGCCTCTAGCCAGGGCTGCCCCTCTCACAATGCGTCTGCGAGCCCTACGGACATGGCGCTGCAGCTCCGCGTTGGCACCCCATGCAACCCCCATCAAATCCTGGCAAACACTCAAATTTCCAAAAGGCCACTTGCAGCGCACTGGCCTGAGTCCAAAAATACCTGAGCTGTTGCTGCTTGAAACCAGTTAGCTATCCTCCTTGTTGTGTGTCCAGAAATGCGTTGCACTAGAGTGTTTGCTGAAAAATGGCTGGCCTTTATACTGGAGGGCACGTCCCCTTTAATTTGCGCCCCCCGGGGCCCGCGCTGGTTGTGTTGCGTTCCTTTTTTCAAACGCTCCGGCCGCCAGCCGCACAATGGGGCGGTGCGACTGAAGTTTGGAATCGGGGCGGCCAAAGGGCGTTGCACGAGGATGTGACGTCATTTTCTGCGCGCGCATCCGGGCGGGCGCTAAACTTTGCGCCGGCGCTAACGGCCAACTTAATGTGGGGCGAGGCGCAAACTGCGCTGCGCCCGGGCGCTACACGCATAGCGCCCGGAAATCACTTCTCTTAAGGCGCTAACTGCTGACGCAAGCAACTGAAAATCTAGCCCATCATCCCTTACACACAGGATGCCTGAAATTCTTTTGATTATCAGATGGTATATTGAGATACCTCAGCTATTGAAGGTATACGGAAGTTAGTTTTTGCAGCACTTCAGACCGATGTGTATTGCAATTGTCATAAAATGGTGGCTTTGATTGCTGAGCTCTAGCTGGTGATACTCATATTTCAGGTCTTTGAAAAACGCTGAATCCATTTTGTTATACATTAATCTCATTCGGGGTTGGAGGACCACATTGTTTATGATTAATTGCTTTGTTTGCTGTTTGCCTATTGACAAAAATGTGTATATAGTACATGTGTATAGCTGGCTATGCGTGTGAGGGAGCTTCACTCAGGATTCAGAGCCAGCAACAAAAGATTGGTAAATGGATTCATCAATAATGTTCTGTAGACAACCAAAATAACAGTGGCTTGTATCAGTAAAACCTTGAAAATATGCTGTTGTTGGCTTGTTGCTGATTACCGAATTGATGGTGTAGTGAAAGGGTGAACAAACATCTCGCTTTCACAACCACATATTTTTCCTCAGCAACTGTCTCTGGCTCCGACTTACTCCACATGGGTTCCAATTTAAAAAGGGCAGTAGACAGAAGGCTGGAAACTATAGACCGGTTAGCCTAACATCTGTGGTAGGTAAAATATTGGAGTCCATTATTAAGGAGACAGTAACAGGACATTTGGATAATCATAATTTAATAGGACAAAGTCAGCATGGTTTTATGAAGGGGAAGTCATGTTTGACAAATTTGCTGGAGTTCTTTGAGGAAGTAACATATAGGGTGGATAAAGGGGAACCAGTGGACGTAGTGTATTTAGACTTCCAAAAGGCATTTGACAAGGTGCCACACAAAAGATTATTGCTTAAGATAAAAAAAATCACAGGATTGGGGGTAATATTCTGGCATGGATAGAGGATTGGCTATCTAACAGAAGGCAGAGAGTTGGGATAAATGGTTCATTCTCGGACTGGCAATCAGTAACTAGTGGTGTTCCACAGGGGTCAGTGCTGGGTCCCCAACTCTTTACAATCTATGTTAACGATTTGGAGGAGGGGACCGAGTGTAACATATCAAAGTTTGCAGATGATACTAAGATGGGAGGGAAAGTAGTGAGTGAGGAGGACATAAAAAACCTGCAAGGGGACATAGACAGGCTAAGTAAGTGGGCAGAGATTTGGCAGATAGAATACAATACTGGAAAGTGTGAGGTTATGCACTTTGGCAGGAAAAATCGTAGAGCAAGTTATTATCTTAATGGCAAGAAACTGGAAAGTACTGAAGTACAAAGGGATCTGGGGGTCCTGGTGCACGAAACTCAAAAGGTTAGTATGCAGGTGCAGCAAGTGATTAAGAAGGCCAATGGAATGTTGGCTTTCATTGCTAGCGGGATAGAATATAAAAATAGGGAGGTATTGCTTCAGTTGTACAAGGTATTGGTGAGACCGCACCTGGAATACTGCATACAGTTTTGGTGTCCATACTTAAGAAAAGACATACTTGCTCTCGAGTCAGTACAAAGAAGGTTCACTCAGTTAATCCCGGGGATGAGGAGATGGACATATGAGGAGAGGTTGAGTAGGTTGGGACTCTACTCATTGGAGTTCAGAAGAATGAGAGGCGATCTTATTGAAACATATAAGATTGTGAAGGGGTTGGATCGGGTGGATGCGGGGAGGATGTTCCCGATGATGGGTGAAACTAGAACTAGGGGGCATAGTCTTAGAATAAGGGGCTGCTCTTTCAAAACTGAGATGAGGAGGAACTACTTCACTCAGAGGGTGGTAGGTCCATGGAATATGCTGCCCCAAAAAGCAGTAGAAGCTACATCATTACATAAATTTAAAACAGAAATAGACAGTTTCCTAGAAGTAAAGGGAATAAAGGGTTATGTGGAGTGGGCAGGAATTTGGACATGAGTCTAGGTCGGATCGGTCATGGCCCTGTGGGTAGCGGAGCGGGCCCAGGGGCCGTGTAGCCTGATCCTGCTCCTATTTCGTGTGTCTAATTCTGTTAGATTCAGGAGATGGTTCTGTGATAGTAGATTGGCGGTTAGGATCGGGTCAGCCATGATCTTATTGAATGGCGGAGCAGGCTCGAGGGGCCGATTGGCCTACTCCTGCTCCTATTTCTTATGTTCTTATGTTCTTAACTGAAATTCCACCCTTCGTGTTTTGGATCCACCCAGGACTACAGATATCTCCAAGATATTCAGCGTTCCTTGAACCACTGCTCTTGCCATATCCTGAGATCCATGCTGAGTGCCATGCAACGCCACATGAACACCCTCGACCTCTCTCTTCAGCAGCACCGACTCACTCTATCTCAAAGCTGTCCTGGTCCACAGTTCCATTTCATCCTTCGCCTCATCCGGCGCTTTAACAAAAAACTTTTTTCTTCCTTTCAGGTGTCAAGGATCGCAAGTTTCAACAACTCTTGGACACCAATGCCCCCTCTGGAACTGCCTTCCCCTTCACTTTCCTCTGGCCCCATCCCTTCTCCCAATCTCACCCCCTGCCGCGTTTTCACTATCCCCTCTGACCTTCCCCTCTCTGACCCCGAATGATCAGTCCGCAGCAAAGGCCTGAACTTCATCCCCTTACGCCCCCACCTCAATGCATTTCGAGCTCAGCACGATGCTGTGATCTTTTTCCGCCGCCTTTGTGGTGTATGTAACCGTTCCACCTTTAAGAGAACTATTTTAAGAGTTGCACTACTTTATCTTGGCTGCTGTATACTGTAATACCAGTGATGACCACACCGGTATATAAGTGCTGTGTAATGATTTATTGGGCAGTTCCGCCCTGACCTTCAAATAGTAAAGACCTGTTAAAGTTTACTCTTGTGGTCTGTGTAGTAATTCTCAATATAACACACAGACTTAACAGCCTTCATCTCCATGCCCACTTCTTTGGCCAGGAGCCTTCCCCCCGCATGGCTGACCCTTTCTCCTGCTTTCAGAATTCTCGTTCCACCTGGACCCCTCCCTCTGGCCTCTTACCCTCTCTAGATCTTTTCATTGCAAACTGCTGGCGTGACATCATCCGTCTCCATTTCTCTGCTCCCCTCACTCACTCCAACCTACCTCCCTCTGAACTTGCAGCATTCCATTCTATCAGATCCAACCCCGAGATTGTCATTAAGCCTGCTGACAAGGGTGGTGCTGTTGTTGTTTGGCGAACCGACCTCTACCTAGCGGAAGCTGAACGCCAACTCTCCGACACCTCCTCCTGCCTCCGCCTCGGCCATGACCCCACCACCGAACATCAAGCCACCGTTTCTAAGACTGTCACTGACCTCATCTCCTCTGGAGATCTTCCCCCCACCGCCGCCAACCTCATAGTTCCCCAACCCCGCACAGCCCGCTTCTACCTCCTTCCCAAGATCCACAAACAGGACTGCCCTGGTAGACCCATCGTTTCAGCCTGTTCTTGCCCCACGGAACTTATCTCTTCCTATCTCAACACTATTTTTTCTCCCCTTGTCCAGTCTCTTCCCACCTACATCCGCAACTCTTCCGATGCCCTCCGCCACTTTAACAGTTTCCAGTTTCCTGGCCCCAACCGCCTCCTTTTCACTATGGACGTACAATCCCTCTACACCTCTATCCCCCACCAGGATGGCTTGAGGGCACTCTGCTTCTTCCTTGAACAGAGGCCCAACCAGTCCCCATCCACCACCACCCTCCTCTGCCTGGCTGAACTTGTTCTCACATTGAACAACTTCTCCTTTGACCCCACTCACTTCCTCCAAATCAAAGGTGTTGCTATGGAAACCCACATGGGTCCTGGCTATGCCTGCCTTTTCGTGGGATACGTGGAACACTCTTTGTTCCAGTCCTACTCAGGTCCCCTCCCTTACCTCTTTTTCCGGTACATTGATGACTGTATTGGTGCCGTTTCCTGCTCTCGCCCTGAACTAGAAAATTTCATTCACTTTGCTTCCAATTTCCACCCTTCCCTCACCTTCACATGGTCCATCTCTGATTCTTCCCTTCCTTTCCTCAACTTCTGTCTCCTACTCTGGGGATAGGTTATTGACAAACATTCACTACAAGCCCACTGACTCCCACAGCTACCTGGACTACAGTTCCTCCCACCCTGCCTCCTGTAAGGACTTTATTCCATTCTCCCAGTTTCTCCATCTCCACCTCATCTGCTCTGATGATGCCACCTTCCATACCAGTGCTTCTGACATGTCTTCCTTTTTCCTCAACCGAGGATTCCCCTCTACAGTGGTTGACACAGCCCTTGACCGTGTCCGTTCTATCTCCCGCACTTCTGCCCTCACCCCTGCCCCTCCCTCCTGGAACCACGAAAGAGTTCCCCTTGTCCACACCTTTCACCCCACCAGCCTCCACATTCAACGGATCATCCTCCGCCATTTCTGCCACCTCCAGCGTGATCCCACCACCAACGCTTCTTCCCTTCACCTCCCCTTTCAGCACTCCGTAGGGACCGCTCCCTCCGCGACGCCCTAGTCCACTCCTCTATCACCCCCAACACTCCCTTCCCCTTTGCCCGGCACCTTCCTGTGCAAGCGCAGGAGATGCAACACGTGCCCTTATACCTCCCCCCTTCCCACTATCCAGGGCCCCAAACACCCCTTCCAGGTGAAACAGCAATTTACTTGTACTTCTTGCAATTTAATGTACTGTATTCACTGCTCACGATGTGCTCTCCTCTACATTGGGGAGACCAAACGCAGATTGTGTGACCGTTTTCCGGAACACCTCCCTTCAGTCCATAAGGGGGACCACGAGCTTCCAGTCGCCTGTCACTTTAATTCTCCACTCCACTCCCACTCAGACCTCACCGTCCTCGGCCTCTTGCATTGTTCCATGGAAGCTCGGCGTAAGCTCGAGGAACAGCACCTCATCTTTCGATTAAGCACTTTACAGCCCTCTGGACTCAACATAGAGTTCAACAATTTCAGATCATAACCTCGGCCCCTATCATATTATTATATATATTTTATCCACACTCTTTGTCTGTCTTTTTTTTCTTCTCCCCCACATGGCAGCTGTCTTTCATTCTGCCAGCGCAATTTACACTTCATCTAGAACCATCCTTTGTTTCTTAACCTGTCCCATTACCATCTCCTTTTGTCTTGAATATCTCTTAATGTCTCTTAACCTCTTCCGCCTTCTATCCTATCACGTGACCGCCAGTGGCGCGAAGAACGTGGGGACTGTAGTGTATGTAACCGTTCCACCTTTAAGAGAACTATTTTAAGGGTTGCTCTACTTTTATCGTGGCTGCTGTATACTGTAATACCGGTGGTGACCACACCAGTATATAAGTGCTGTGTAATGATTTATTGGGCAGTTCCGCCCTGACCTTCGACTAGTAAAGACCTGTTAAAATTTACTCTTGTGGTCTGTGTAGTAATTCTCACTATAACACACAGACTTAACAGTGGCGATGAGTACGATCTTACCCTGCGGCAGAGATACATCCAAGGCAGTTGACGGGCGTTGAGAGGAGGCATCCGCCCTCATCATCCTGCTGAGAGAAGACGCAGGTCTGAAGAGCAAAGGAAGAATCCTGACATGAAGTCTTCCATCAGCAACAGGCAGTGATCATCCCTTCTATCACGGTGGTGGGTAAGCCGATCAGCGACGAGCAGCAAGTCGGCCACGTTGGCTGTGAAGTAGGGGAGGGAAAAACGGAGGATATAAGGGTGGAGAACTCGACCACGGCCGGGGAAAAGAGCCGGACAGAAGTCGGGGCCAGAGGCGCTGAGACTGGGACAGCGTAAGGCACGGGAGCCGCGGTGAAAACAAACGCAGCCGGTGTAAAAGACCGGGCTGCAAGCGGGCTGAGAGACGCAACCGCGACCGGTGAAAAAGGTCGGGCAGCTACCGAGGCCGCGAGGCACAGCGACCGGGTCAGCGTAAGGCGCGGGAGAAAATTTAAAAAAAAACGCGGAGAACTCAGCCGCAGCCGGGGGAAAGGACCGGACTGCAAGAGGGGCTGGGAGGCACGATTTGAAAACCGCTGGGGATGGCGAACGCAGCAATACGGCAATCGCCATTACAGCCAGCGGGGGAGAAAGGCAAACGCGGGAAGCTGCCATTTTCGTAGGCGGGGGAAGAAAAGCGCGGGAAACCGCCATTTCGTAAAAAAATAAATAAATAAAAATTTCTTTTTGTTTCTCAAGAAGATTGCGAGGATGCCTAAGCGTGGTAACATCAACGATTTCGATTCCGATGTTGAAGATTGGGCCACGTATGTAGAACGCATAGAGATTTATCATAAGGCAAATAAAATATCAAATAAAGATAAAGCACTAACCTTACTAAACTCAATGGGTGCGAAGACATACGGGCTATTGAAGCATCTTCTATCACCAGCTAAACCGGCGGATCAGACCGTCGCTAATATTGTTGCTGTCCTGAGAAATCATTTGAACCCCACACCGCTGATGTTAGCGGAACGATTTAAATTTTATGCGAGAACGCAACGGAAAGAGGAAAGCAACGCGGAGTATTTAATTGAACTGCGTAAGCTAGCGAAATACTGTCAGTTTGGGGAAAGACTGACAGAGGCATTGAGAGACAAATTCGTGTGTGGATTGTCGAAAGAAGGAACACAAAAGCGGCTACTTGAAGAGAATGATCTTACACTTGATAAGGCTGTCACTATTGCAGCATCGCACGAAGCCGCAGCGAGAGGCACTGCGGAAATGCAGCTGAAGGCAGCGGTACTCGGCGTAGATCAAATGGCTTTGGGTACAACGAAATGTTATCGTTGTGGGAAGACAACACACGATCAGAACCAATGCTGGTTTAAAAACCAGGAATGTAGAAAATGTGGCAAGCTTGGTCACATAGCTAAAGTATGCCGGTCAGGAAAGAAGACCAGCAACAAAAAGTCACCGCAGGAAAAGTGCAGAAAGGTACATAAGGTGGCTGAGAAGAGTTCGGATGAACAGAATTCGGATTCAGACTCCAACAGCAAGGAACTGGGTAGTCTGAGAATTCACAATGTGAGTAAGGAAGCTGACCGACAAACTATCTGGGTCACACTTCAGATAGCAGGAGTCCAGGTGAAAATGGAATTGGACACCGGATCGGCGTTGACGGTCATGAATAAGCAAGATTACAAAAAGTTATTCACACATATTCCCCTACGGGAGACGGAGATAGTATTGCAGACATACACGGGGCAAAAAGTATACCCCATCGGAAAGATAAAAGTCAAGGTGGTACACAAGGGCAAAGAACACCAAGGAATGGACATATATGTACTACCTGAGGGAGGTCCACCACTTCTGGGACGGGAGTGGATCAGGAAAATAAATATGGACTGGCACTCCCTAAATGCAATAACGGTAGATTCCGGAAAGAAAAAAGATGTCAAACCTGAACGATTGTCCAGAATATTGGATGAAGCTAAAGAGGTGTTCCAACAGGGACTGGGAACATTGAGAGGAATTAAGGCAAAAATCCAGATTGCAGAACATGCAAACCCAAAATTTTTCAAAGCCACACCGGTACCTTATGCGATACGACCTGCTGTGGAAGCTGAGCTGGAAGGGCTTGAACGTTCAGGAGAGTTGTCTAAGGTGGACTGGAGTGAGTGGGCCACGCCCATTGTTCCCGTCATGAAGCGTCCATCGAGTAACAAGCCAGGGGAACCGGGGATGGTCCGCATCTGTGGAGACTTCAAGATCACAGTTAATCCGGTGCTTCATACGGTGCAATATCCACTTCCGCGGATTGAGGATATCTTTGCTTCATTGTCTGGCGGGAAACACTTCACCAAGATAGACCTGGCGCAAGCGTACTTACAGATGGAAGTTGAGGAAGAGTCGCGCCAGTATCTCACAATCAACACGCACAGAGGCTTGTATCGATATAATAGACTGGTTTTTGGAGTGGCTTCGGCTCCAGCAATTTGGCAGAGGGCCATGGAGCAGGTATTACAGGGAATTCCAAGCACTCAATGTTACTTGGACGATATCCTGATTACAGGAGATGACGATGAGGAACACCTTGCAAATTTGAAACTGGTGCTCACCAGGTTGAAGGAATATGGCCTTCGAGTTAATCGCCAGAAATGTGAGTTCTTTCAGAAACGGATCTCGTACTGTGGTCATGTCATTGACCAGGAGGGGCTGCACAAGTCACCTGACAAGATCGTAGCTGTTGTGAAGGCTCCCGCTCCGGAAAATGTATCCCAGTTGAGGTCGTTCCTAGGGTTGATTAACTATTACCATAAGTTTCTGCCAAATCTATCCACGATGCTGCACCCGCTGAATGCTCTTTTGCAGAAAGAAGTACCATGGAAGTGGAGCGAGGACTGTAAGAAGGCCTTTCGCAAAAGCAAGGCATTGATCACCTCAGAGGAAGTGTTGGCTCACTTCAACCCAATGCTACCTATTCGTTTAGCTTGTGATGCTTCTCCTTATGGTATTGGAGCAGTACCCTCACACAAGTTGCCAAATGGCTCGGAAAGGCCAGTCGCATTTGCATCCAGATCATTGGCCTCCGCTGAGCGCAACTATGCTCAGATAGATAGGGAGGCTCTCAGCCTGGTGTGGGGAGTAAAGAAGTTTCATCATTACCTGCAGGGCCAGAAGTTTACACTGCTGACAGACCACCAGCCGTTGGTATCCATATTCAACCCTAAAAAGGGCGTTTCCATTATGACAGCGCAAAGGCTACAGAGGTGGTCCCTTTTTCTAGGGGCCCACCAATATGACATAGAATACAAAGGATCAAAACAGCATGGGAATGCTGACGGTTTATCGCGCCTACCGTTGCCAACGGTAGAAGAGGCGCCTACAGTGGACCCAGTGGAGATGTTCCACTCAACCATAGTGGAGTGTCTACCAGTAACAAATTCTACGATCGAAAAGGAAACAAGAAATGACCCGACTCTCTCACGAGTCTACGATTTAACGGTGAAGGGATGGCCAGCACATGGCGAACCACTGTTGCCAGCTTTTTCGCAAAGAAGGGAACAGCTGTCAGTGTGCCGAGGAACTTTGATGTGTGGATCCAGAGTGGTGATTCCACCCAAACTCCAGCATAAAGTGCTAAAGGAGCTTCACGAGGGGCATCTGGGTGGAGTGAAAATGAAGAACCTAGCCAGAGCGTTTGTGTGGTGGCCAGGTATCGATGGAGACATCGAAGAAATGACCAAAGGCTGTCCAGGATGCCAGAAGGTCCAAAACGCCCCACCACAAGCTCCTCTACATCCATGGGAGTGGCCCTCATCTCCATGGCAAAGGGTACATATCGACTTTGCTGGTCCATTTATGGACTCAATGTTCTTAATCGCGGTGGATGCACACTCCAAGTGGCCGGAGGTAATAAAGATGTCCTCCACCACCATGGAAAAAACCATCACAGTATTAAGGACCATATTTGCCAGGAATGGGCTGCTGGAACAGATCTGTTCTGATAATGGACCGCAATTTGTGTCCGAAGAATTCAGGAAGTTCTTGAAAAACAATGGGGTTAAGCACTACATGTCCGCCCCATACCATCCCGCCACCAATGGATTAGCTGAAAGGTTTGTCCAGACCTTCAAGAAGGCCATAAAGGCCATGGGTAAGGAAGACATAAATCTACAACATAAGGTAGCTAACTTCTTGTTGGCGTACAGGAATGCAACACATGCGGTTACAAACCAAACTCCCGCCATGATGTTTTTCAATAGAAGTCTAAGATGCCAGCTGGATTTGATCAAGCCAAACATCAGAAGGGACGTAGAGAACCAGCAATTTCAAGGCATGAATGAAAGGCCAACTAGAACCTTCCAGATAGGTCAACAAGTTTTGGCCCGGGACTACCGTACCGCGAAATGGCAGCCTGGAACTATTTGCACACGACTAGGACTGCTGATGTATACCATGGACATTGGTGAAAGCATAATAAAGCGCCATGTTGACCAGATCATAGAGTCATCCGAAAAGGGACAACCTACTCCACAACTCTATACGCCTAATGATGAAGCAGAGATACCCATAGGAGCTACCTCCGATCCGGTGATACTGGAATCAGATGAACCCGACACTGGCATTCAAGCCGAATCGACCTTGCCAAAAGAACCTACTACACCACCGAAAACTACTACACCACCGAGGCGTTATCCGGACCGAGTCAGGAAGCCTCCAGAGAGACTGAATCTGTGAACTGTTTTTACATGAAGTTGTGTATATATGTTATTATGTTATGTTAATGGGGAATATATACTGTTAAGCTAAAAAGGGAGGATTGTGGTGTATGTAACCGTTCCACCTTTAAGAGAACTATTTTAAGAGTTGCACTACTTTATCTTGGCTGCTGTATACTGTAATACCAGTGATGACCACACCGGTATATAAGTGCTGTGTAATGATTTATTGGGCAGTTCCGCCCTGACCTTCAAATAGTAAAGACCTGTTAAAGTTTACTCTTGTGGTCTGTGTAGTAATTCTCAATATAACACACAGACTTAACAGTGGCGATGAGTACGATCTTACCCTGCGGCAGAGATACATCCAAGGCAGTTTAACGGGCGTCGAGAGGAGGCATCCGCCCTCATCATTCTGCTGAGAGAAGACGCGGGTCTGCAGAGCAAAGGAAGAATTCTGACATGAAGCCTTCCATCAGCAACAGGCAGTGATCATCCCTTCTATCACGGTGGTGGGTAAGCCGATCAGCGACGAGCAGCCAGTCGGCAACGTTGACTGTGAAGTAGGGGAGGGAAAAATGGAGAATTTAAGGGCGGAGAACTCGACCACGGCCGGGGAAAAGAGCCGGACAGAAGTCGGGGCCAGAGGCGCTGAGACTGGGGCAGCGTAAGGCACGGGAGCTGCGGTGAATGTAAACGCAGCCGGTGCGAAAGACCGGGCTGCAAGCGGGCTGGGAGACGCAACAGCGTCAAGAGAGAGCTCGACCGCGACCGGTGAAAAAGGCCGGGCAGCTACCGAGGCCGCGAGGCGCAGTGACCGGGTCAGCGTAAGGCGCGGGAGAAAATAAAAAACCGCGGAGAACTCAGCCGCAGCCGGGGGAAAGGACCGGACTGCAAGAGGGGCTGGGAGGCATGATTCGAAAACCGCTGGGGAGGGCGAACGCAGCAATACGGCAATCGCCATTACAGCCAGCGGGGGAGAAAGGCAAACGTGGGAAGCTGCCATTTTCGTAGGCGGGGGAAGAAGACAAGCACGGGAAACCGCCATTTTGAAAAAAAAAGAAAAGAAAAATTTCTTTTTGTTCTCAAGAAGACTGCGAGGATGCCTAAGCGTGGTAACATCAACGATTTCGATCCCGATGTTGAAGATTGGGCCACGTATGTAGAACGCATAGAGATATATTGTAAGGCAAATAAAATATCGGATGAAGATAAAGCACTAACCTTACTAAACTCAATGGGTGCAAAGACATACGGGCTACTGAAGCATCTTCTATCACCAGCTAAACCGGCGGATCAGACTTTCGCTAAAATTGTTGCTGTTCTGAAAAATCATTTGAACCCCACACCGCTGATGTTAGCGGAACGATTTAAATTTTATGCGAGAATGCAACTGAAAGAGGAAAGCAACGCGGAGTATTTAATTGAACTGCATAAGCTAGCGAAATACTGTCAGTTTGGGGAAAGTCTGACAGAGGCACTGAGAGACAAATTCGTGTGTGGATTGTCAAAAGAAGGAATACAAAAGCGGCTGCTTGAAGAGAATGATCTTACACTTGATAAGGCTGTCACTATTGCAGCATCGCACAAAGCCGCAGCGAGAGGCACTGTGGAAATGCAGCTGAAGGCAGCGGTACTCAGCGTAGATCAAATGGCTTTGGGTACAACGAAATGTTATCGTTGTGGGATGACAACACACGATCAGAACCAATGCTGGTTTAAAAACCAGGAATGTAGAAAATGTGGCAAGCTTGGTCACATAGCTAAAGTATGCCGGTCAGGAAAGAAGACCAGCAACAAAAAGTCACCGCAGGAAAAGTGCAGAAAGGTACATAAGGTGGCTGAGAAGAGTTCGGATGAACAGAATTCGGATTCAGACTCCAACAGCAAGGAACTGGGTAGTCTGAGAATTCACAATGTGAGTAAGGAAGCTGACCGACAAACTATCTGGGTCACACTTCAGATAGCAGGAGTCCAGGTGAAAATGGAATTGGACACCGGATCGGCGTTGACGGTCATGAATAAGCAAGATTACAAAAAGTTATTCACACATATTCCCCTACGGGAGACGGAGATAGTATTGCAGACATACACGGGGCAAAAAGTATACCCCATCGGAAAGATAAAAGTCAAGGTGGTACACAAGGGCAAAGAACACCAAGGAATGGACATATATGTACTACCTGAGGGAGGTCCACCACTTCTGGGACGGGAGTGGATCAGGAAAATAAATATGGACTGGCACTCCCTAAATGCAATAACGGTAGATTCCGGAAAGAAAAAAGATGTCAAACCTGAACGATTGTCCAGAATATTGGATGAAGCTAAAGAGGTGTTCCAACAGGGACTGGGAACATTGAGAGGAATTAAGGCAAAAATCCAGATTGCAGAACATGCAAACCCAAAATTTTTCAAAGCCACACCGGTACCTTATGCGATACGACCTGCTGTGGAAGCTGAGCTGGAAGGGCTTGAACGTTCAGGAGTGTTGTCTAAGGTGGACTGGAGTGAGTGGGCCACGCCCATTGTTCCCGTCATGAAGCGTCCATCGAGTAACAAGCCAGGGGAACCGGGGATGGTCCGCATCTGTGGAGACTTCAAGATCACAGTTAATCCGGTGCTTCATACGGTGCAATATCCACTTCCGCGGATTGAGGATATCTTTGCTTCATTGTCTGGCGGGAAACACTTCACCAAGATAGACCTGGCGCAAGCGTACTTACAGATGGAAGTTGAGGAAGAGTCGCGCCAGTATCTCACAATCAACACGCACAGAGGCTTGTATCGATATAATAGACTGGTTTTTGGAGTGGCTTCGGCTCCAGCAATTTGGCAGAGGGCCATGGAGCAGGTATTACAGGGAATTCCAAGCACTCAATGTTACTTGGACGATATCCTGATTACAGGAGATGACGATGAGGAACACCTTGCAAATTTGAAACTGGTGCTCACCAGGTTGAAGGAATATGGCCTTCGAGTTAATCGCCAGAAATGTGAGTTCTTTCAGAAACGGATCTCGTACTGTGGTCATGTCATTGACCAGGAGGGGCTGCACAAGTCACCTGACAAGATCGTAGCTGTTGTGAAGGCTCCCGCTCCGGAAAATGTATCCCAGTTGAGGTCGTTCCTAGGGTTGATTAACTATTACCATAAGTTTCTGCCAAATCTATCCACGGTGCTGCACCCGCTGAATGCTCTTTTGCAGAAAGAAGTACCATGGAAGTGGAGCGAGGACTGTAAGAAGGCCTTTCGCAAAAGCAAGGCATTGATCACCTCAGAGGAAGTGTTGGCTCACTTCAACCCAATGCTACCTATTCGTTTAGCTTGTGATGCTTCTCCTTATGGTATTGGAGCAGTACCCTCACACAAGTTGCCAAATGGCTCGGAAAGGCCAGTCGCATTTGCATCCAGATCATTGGCCTCCGCTGAGCGCAACTATGCTCAGATAGATAGGGAGGCTCTCAGCCTGGTGTGGGGAGTAAAGAAGTTTCATCATTACCTGCAGGGCCAGAAGTTTACACTGCTGACAGACCACCAGCCGTTGGTATCCATATTCAACCCTAAAAAGGGCGTTTCCATTATGACAGCGCAAAGGCTACAGAGGTGGTCCCTTTTTCTAGGGGCCCACCAATATGACATAGAATACAAAGGATCAAAACAGCATGGGAATGCTGACGGTTTATCGCGCCTACCGTTGCCAACGGTAGAAGAGGCGCCTACAGTGGACCCAGTGGAGATGTTCCACTCAACCATAGTGGAGTGTCTACCAGTAACAAATTCTACGATCGAAAAGGAAACAAGAAATGACCCGACTCTCTCACGAGTCTACGATTTAACGGTGAAGGGATGGCCAGCACATGGCGAACCACTGTTGCCAGCTTTTTCGCAAAGAAGAGAACAGCTGTCAGTGTGCCGAGGAACTTTGATGTGTGGATCCAGAGTGGTGATTCCACCCAAACTCCAGCATAAAGTGCTAAAGGAGCTTCACGAGGGGCATCTGGGTGGAGTGAAAATGAAGAACCTAGCCAGAG
Organism: Somniosus microcephalus; assembly: GCF_052327205.1. Taxonomy (NCBI): domain Eukaryota; kingdom Metazoa; phylum Chordata; class Chondrichthyes; order Squaliformes; family Somniosidae; genus Somniosus; species Somniosus microcephalus. The sequence goes on along the minus strand of NC_140992.1, from coordinate 212,494,333 downwards.
CGTTTGTGTGGTGGCCAGGTATCGATGGAGACATCGAAGAAATGACCAAAGGCTGTCCAGGATGCCAGAAGGTCCAAAACGCCCCACCACAAGCTCCTCTACATCCATGGGAGTGGCCCTCATCTCCATGGCAAAGGGTACATATCGACTTTGCTGGTCCATTTATGGACTCAATGTTCTTAATCGCGGTGGATGCACACTCCAAGTGGCCGGAGGTAATAAAGATGTCCTCCACCACCATGGAAAAAACCATCACAGTATTAAGGACCATATTTGCCAGGAATGGGCTGCTGGAACAGATCTGTTCTGATAATGGACCGCAATTTGTGTCCGAAGAATTCAGGAAGTTCTTGAAAAACAATGGGGTTAAGCACTACACGTCCGCCCCATACCATCCCGCCACCAATGGATTAGCTGAAAGGTTTGTCCAGACCTTCAAGAAGGCCATAAAGGCCATGGGTAAGGAAGACATAAATCTACAACATAAGGTAGCTAACTTCTTGTTGGCGTACAGGAATGCAACACATGCGGTTACAAACCAAACTCCCGCCATGATGTTTTTCAATAGAAGTCTAAGATGCCAGCTGGATTTGATCAAGCCAAACATCAGAAGGGACGTAGAGAACCAGCAATTTCAAGGCATGAATGAAAGGCCAACTAGAACCTTCCAGATAGGTCAACAAGTTTTGGCCCGGGACTACCGTACCGCGAAATGGCAGCCTGGAACTATTTGCACACGACTAGGACTGCTGATGTATACCATGGACATTGGTGAAAGCATAATAAAGCGCCATGTTGACCAGATCATAGAGTCATCCGAAAAGGGACAACCTACTCCACAACTCTATACGCCTAATGATGAAGCAGAGATACCCATAGGAGCTACCTCCGATCCGGTGATACTGGAATCAGATGAACCCGACACTGGCATTCAAGCCGAATCGACCTTGCCAAAAGAACCTACTACACCACCGAAAACTACTACACCACCGAGGCGTTATCCGGACCGAGTCAGGAAGCCTCCAGAGAGACTGAATCTGTGAACTGTTTTTACATGAAGTTGTGTATATATGTTATTATGTTATGTTAATGGGGAATATATACTGTTAAGCTAAAAAGGGAGGATTGTGGTGTATGTAACCGTTCCACCTTTAAGAGAACTATTTTAAGAGTTGCACTACTTTATCTTGGCTGCTGTATACTGTAATACCAGTGATGACCACACCGGTATATAAGTGCTGTGTAATGATTTATTGGGCAGTTCCGCCCTGACCTTCAAATAGTAAAGACCTGTTAAAGTTTACTCTTGTGGTCTGTGTAGTAATTCTCAATATAACACACAGACTTAACAGCCTTCATCTCCATGCCCACTTCTTTGGCCAGGAGCCTTCCCCCCGCATGGCTGACCCTTTCTCCTGCTTTCAGAATTCTCGTTCCACCTGGACCCCTCCCTCTGGCCTCTTACCCTCTCTAGATCTTTTCATTGCAAACTGCTGGCGTGACATCATCCGTCTCCATTTCTCTGCTCCCCTCACTCACTCCAACCTACCTCCCTCTGAACTTGCAGCATTCCATTCTATCAGATCCAACCCCGAGATTGTCATTAAGCCTGCTGACAAGGGTGGTGCTGTTGTTGTTTGGCGAACCGACCTCTACCTAGCGGAAGCTGAACGCCAACTCTCCGACACCTCCTCCTGCCTCCGCCTCGGCCATGACCCCACCACCGAACATCAAGCCACCGTTTCTAAGACTGTCACTGACCTCATCTCCTCTGGAGATCTTCCCCCCACCGCCGCCAACCTCATAGTTCCCCAACCCCGCACAGCCTGCTTCTACCTCCTTCCCAAGATCCACAAACAGGACTGCCCTGGTAGACCCATCGTTTCAGCCTGTTCTTGCCCCACGGAACTTATCTCTTCCTATCTCAACACTATTTTTTCTCCCCTTGTCCAGTCTCTTCCCACCTACATCCGCAACTCTTCCGATGCCCTCCGCCACTTTAACAGTTTCCAGTTTCCTGGCCCCAACCGCCTCCTTTTCACTATGGACGTACAATCCCTCTACACCTCTATCCCCCACCAGGATGGCCTGAGGGCACTCTGCTTCTTCCTTGAACAGAGGCCCAACCAGTCCCCATCCACCACCACCCTCCTCTGCCTGGCTGAACTTGTTCTCACATTGAACAACTTCTCCTTTGACCCCACTCACTTCCTCCAAATCAAAGGTGTTGCTATGGAAACCCACATGGGTCCTGGCTATGCCTGCCTTTTCGTGGGATACGTGGAACACTCTTTGTTCCAGTCCTACTCAGGTCCCCTCCCTTACCTCTTTTTCCGGTACATTGATGACTGTATTGGTGCCGTTTCCTGCTCTCGCCCTGAACTAGAAAATTTCATTCACTTTGCTTCCAATTTCCACCCTTCCCTCACCTTCACATGGTCCATCTCTGATTCTTCCCTTCCTTTCCTCAACTTCTGTCTCCTACTCTGGGGATAGGTTATTGACAAACATTCACTACAAGCCCACTGACTCCCACAGCTACCTGGACTACAGTTCCTCCCACCCTGCCTCCTGTAAGGACTTTATTCCATTCTCCCAGTTTCTCCATCTCCACCTCATCTGCTCTGATGATGCCACCTTCCATACCAGTGCTTCTGACATGTCTTCCTTTTTCCTCAACCGAGGATTCCCCTCTACAGTGGTTGACACAGCCCTTGACCGTGTCCGTTCTATCTCCCGCACTTCTGCCCTCACCCCTGCCCCTCCCTCCTGGAACCACGAAAGAGTTCCCCTTGTCCACACCTTTCACCCCACCAGCCTCCACATTCAACGGATCATCCTCCGCCATTTCTGCCACCTCCAGCGTGATCCCACCACCAACGCTTCTTCCCTTCACCTCCCCTTTCAGCACTCCGTAGGGACCGCTCCCTCCGCGACGCCCTAGTCCACTCCTCTATCACCCCCAACACTCCCTTCCCCTTTGCCCGGCACCTTCCTGTGCAAGCGCAGGAGATGCAACACGTGCCCTTATACCTCCCCCCTTCCCACTATCCAGGGCCCCAAACACCCCTTCCAGGTGAAACAGCAATTTACTTGTACTTCTTGCAATTTAATGTACTGTATTCACTGCTCACGATGTGCTCTCCTCTACATTGGGGAGACCAAACGCAGATTGTGTGACCGTTTTCCGGAACACCTCCCTTCAGTCCATAAGGGGGACCACGAGCTTCCAGTCGCCTGTCACTTTAATTCTCCACTCCACTCCCACTCAGACCTCACCGTCCTCGGCCTCTTGCATTGTTCCATGGAAGCTCGGCGTAAGCTCGAGGAACAGCACCTCATCTTTCGATTAAGCACTTTACAGCCCTCTGGACTCAACATAGAGTTCAACAATTTCAGATCATAACCTCGGCCCCTATCATATTATTATATATATTTTATCCACACTCTTTGTCTGTCTTTTTTTTCTTCTCCCCCACATGGCAGCTGTCTTTCATTCTGCCAGCGCAATTTACACTTCATCTAGAACCATCCTTTGTTTCTTAACCTGTCCCATTACCATCTCCTTTTGTCTTGAATATCTCTTAATGTCTCTTAACCTCTTCCGCCTTCTATCCTATCACAGACCTTCCCTTTTGTTCTTTCATCTCCTCCCCCCTTTCCCAGCCTCTACACTTGCTTAAAAATCTGTTCCATTTCCTGCTTTTTTCCAGTTCTGACGAAAGATCATCGACCTGAAACATTAACTCTGTTTCTCTCTTCACAGATGCTGCCTGACCGGCTGAGTTTCTCCAGCATTTTCTGTTTTTATTTATTATTAAACATGAGTCATCACTGTCTGAGCAGCCATGTTTCATTGAATGTTTTGTAGGATGATTGACAGCACATAGAGAAGTGATTTCATTTCTCATATGCATGACATTCTTTGCCCTTTGCCGCACAATCACCAGTATGGAGAAGTTTACGCTGTAGTAAGACCGCATTCAACTGGAGTGGACTTAAAATGACTTTGCCTTGACATGACATGGTTTGCAACAGCTTATTGTTACTTAGTTTCCACATCTGCTGTGTTACATTTAGCCAAATTAATTGCTCTGTCCAGTTCTAAAAGCTCATCTAAGATGCACTCTTCCTCCAGGGCTCAGCAATGCACCATTTTAGATGGTAATTAGTTTTGGTAATCTGTATTTTGTTTTCAGGATTGGCATCAGTAATATTGCATCTTGACCGAACAGTAATGAATAGAGGAGACTGAATGTACCTTTTACTATTTACTGAGTAAATGGGTGGACATTACAGCACATTGTCTGCATGGCAGAACCCAAAACTGAAAGTGAAAGACAAAGTAAAACCGAGCCCCCCAGCACCCCCTTCAGGTAACACCCGGGAACTGGGACAAACTTAATTGAAGCAAAACTCAAAACACAACACTCCTTTCCCCCCGGATAAAACCCCTTAGTCCTCCGGGCGTCTGGGATGGAATCTAACCTGACTTGAGTGCCGCTGGACAGGCATAGTCGGGGTGCCACTGCTAGCCGCAGGAAAACCTTCCTCCGTGGCTGATGACTCCGTGACACCTTCTGTCGATGTGGCTTCCGTCGTTGTTGCAGGAAGCAGGCCGTCACTGCCTGGCAGAGGTGGCGGAGACAATGGCCTAGCCTGTGACGTCTCTGTTACTCTCACCGGAGTACGACCCCGTAGCTGGTCTATGTGGCGTCTGTGTAGCTGGCCATCAGGTGTACGGACGCTGTATGACAGGGGACCCGTGGCCTGCTCCACCACGGCAGGCATCCATTTGTCTCCTCCTGCATAGCAACGGGCAAACACAGTCTCTGACGGCTCAAACTGCCTGGCGGTGCCCTGGTGCTTCTTACCCAGCTCTTCTTGCTTTGTGTGCATCTCATCCCTGTAGTCCGGGTGTAGCCGGTCCAGTGCAGTTGCCAGCCGGCGACCCATCAGCATCTTGGCAGGACTCTTCCCCGTTGCTGAGTTTGGTGTGGTATGCTGTGATAACAGGAACCTAGCCAATCTAGTTTGCCAGTCCCCCACCGATATCCTCACCAGTGCCTCTTTTGTGGTTTGCACCATCCTCTCTGCCTGCCCGTTAGAGGAGGGGTGATAGGGCGCTGTGGTCACGTGGCGGATCCAATTTCTGCCTGCAAAAGCCTTGAACTCCGCTGACGTGAAGGCTGCTCCATTGTCCGAAACCAGCACGTCGGGGACCCCATGTGTGGCAAACAGCAAACGCAACGTGTTGATCACTGCACTGGATGTCATGGAGCTCATGATAGCCACCTCCAGCCATTTCGAATGAGAATCCACCACTATCAAAAAGACATTCCCCTGAAATGGCCCTGCAAAGTCAATGTGGAGTCTTGACCATTTACGAGTCGTCCACTCCCAGGGGTGAAGGGGAGCCTTGGATGGGCTATGGCGAGTCAGCTGACATGTCTCACAGCTCTTTCCCACCTCCTCCACGTCTCGGTCCAACCCTGGCCACCAGACGTAGCTTCTCGCCAACGCCTTCATGTGCACAATCCCAGGGTGTGAGTCATGCAGCATTTTCAGCACCTCCTCTCTTGCGGCGGCAGGAACCACCACACGGCTTCTCCAGAGCACGCAGTTCTTGTGTGCAGACATTTCATGGCGCCTCTGAACGAAGGGCTTGAAATGCTCCTCCTGGACCTCGGAGGGCCAGCCATGCAGCAGCCAGCGTAGCACCCGTGATAAGACTGGATCTTTCTGTGTGAGGCTGCCAATCCGCTGGGCATGGAGTGGGGCCTCCAGAACCTCCTCCAGTAGCAGCACCTCCAGGGGTGGTGGCGTCTCAGCCATCGGCCGGTTCAAAGGCAAGCAACTCAGAGCATCAGCATTAGCCAGCATCTTCCCAGGCCTGTAGCAAAGTTCATAACTGTAGGCTCCCAACATCAGACTCCACCGAAGCATACGCGGTGATATGATCTGGGGCATGGGCTTGGAGTGATGCAGGAGCCCCAAGAGTGGCTTGTGGTCTGTGTAGATGACAAACTGTCTCCCTAACAGGTATTGGCTGAACTTCTTTACCCCAAATATGATGGCTAGGGCCTCCTTGTCAATCTGGGCGTAATTACGTTCTGTTGTTGAGAGCGTTCTTGAGGCAAAACTGATAGGCACTTCCCGGCCATCTGGCTCTATGTGACCCAACAGAGCTCCCAGCCCATATGGTGAGGCATCACACACCAACACCAATGGCTTGTTTTCATCATAGTGTGCCAGAACCTTATCTGCTTGTAGCAGTTCCTTTGCCTGTCTGTAGGCTGTTTCATGAGCTGAGGTCCAGTTCCACACTGTTGCTTGTTCTAACAGCCTATGCAGTGGCTCTAAGATTGTGGCTTTGCCCTTGAGAAAACAACTGTAGAAGTTTAACAGTCCGAGGAATGCCTGCAGTTTGGTCTTGTTCTTGGGGGTGGGAGCGCTCCTGATAGCCTCCACCTTCTCCGTAGTCGGATGTGTGATAATAATGATAACTTCCGGGAAGTTATGTGTCACTTCCTGTGAACTGTGAACTGTGAAACTATGAACTGTGAACTTTGTACATACATCATTTCCTGTCATACATCACTTCCTGTTGGACTGGTATAAATACTGAACTGCTCAGTATTGTAAGGGGCTTCTACCAGAGGCATGGTGAAGACCTCTCCTGTATATAGTGTGATTATAAGTTGCTTAAAGCTTACTTTAGAGTTACTTGATGTGTGAGACTCCTTTTTCTTACATCAATTTAAGCAACTTAGTATCTACACTCACAAATACTAGACCTTCGGACAAACTCGGAGTTAAGGATCCAGGGAACCACCCATCATGGAAAAAATCCTTAAACCTACTCGTCTGGACTTGGACCCGAACACACCAGCAGCTGGCAGAGTATGGAAGCATTGGTACCGTACTTTTGAGAATTTTCTGGATGAATGTAAAGCGGATGCTCCTACTAAACTGAGGATACTTATCAACTATGTGACCCCAACAGTGTTTGAATATGTTGATGAATGGGATAATTATGATGAGGTGATTCGGGCACTTAAGAAACTGTATGCCAAGACTCCAAATGAGGTCTATGCTAGACATCTACTGGCCACAGCCCGACAAGGGCCAGGGGAATCGATTAACGAATTCCTTCAAGAACTTCGCAGGCTCAGCATAGATTGTAACTTTCAGGCAGCCTCAGCTGAGCTGTATCGCGAAGAATTGATTCGTGATGCTGTCATCTGCGGGATTGCCTCTCCATTTATACGCCAGCGTCTACTAGAAAGTAAAACACTTGAGCTAGAAAAAGCTTTTGACCTAGCTTGTTCGCTGGATTCGGCAAAGAGAAATGCAGACCTCTATCAGCTGCCCAGATCTCGATCTGCTGCTGTAACTGCAACCAGACAATCCAAGTGGTCTCAGGTGAACCCTATCTTGGAGGAATCTAATCCTGATAATTCTGATGAAGAAGAGGAGGATGACCCCACTTTAGCAGCCTCTTGGCAATCTAGGAAGGAATGCTTCTTTTGTGGGGATGCTTTTCACCCTAGGAAATTCTGCCCTGCTCGCAATGCAATCTGCAGTTATTGCAAAAAAAAAGGACACTTTGCTAAAGTTTGCCAATCAAGAGCCTCTACGAGGGCCTGTCCAGCTAAGGCCTACCGAACTGCCCCAATTAGGGCCTATCAAGATGCTCCAGCTAGGACCTATCAAGCTTCCTCTCGAGCTCTCTCCCGAAGAAGCACACCGAGAGTTTCAGCCACTCTCTGTGCAACGACACCAATTACAGCTGCTTGCCCACAGAACCTGTTTCATGCAGCTACAAAAGTTTCAATTAAAGGGCATACCTTAGATGCCTTAATTGACTCAGGAAGTACTGATAGTTTCATTAAAGAACAGATTGTTGCGAAATTGAAACTACATGTCTTCCCATCGGACCAGGCAATTGCGATGGCTCAGTCATCACTTAATACCAGAGTCTCCGGCTTTTGTGTTGTTGATATGACACTTAATGGTCGCATGTATCCCTCCACCCGACTTTCGGTGCTCAAGGACTTATGTAGTGATCTCCTCTAAGGGCTGGATTTCCAAAAACAGCATAAGAAACTCACCATTGAGTTCGGCGGATCCAAACCTGGACTTACTATTTCTAATATACCATCTAAATTACCGTTTTGTGCATTATCAGCAGCTTCACTTGATGAACCCTCATTATTTGCCAGTATTCCGCCTCGATGCAAACCAATAATAACGAAATCGCGCGCTTTAATCAGGAAGACCAATCTTTTATTGAGGCTGAAATCTCTCGACTTCTAGCAGAGGATATCATCGAACCATGTTCGTCGCCCTGGCGGGCTCAAGTCGTCATTGTCAAGAACCCTCTAAAACCTCACAAACAACGACTATGCATTGATTATTCGCAAACCATCAATCAATATACCGACTTGGACGCCTACCCATTGCCACGCATTGATGATATGGTTAATAAACTGGCCGAATACAAAGTGTTCTCAACTTACGATTTAAAAAGTGCCTATCATCAAGTACCCTTGAAGGTCTCAGATAAGCAGTATACGGCCTTTGAGGCTAATGGACGGCTGTACCAATTTCGTCGCCTCCCATTCGGGGTTACTAATGGAGTGGCTGTCTTCCAACGGGCAATGGATGGCCTGGTTAAACAGGAAAACCTAAGGGACACTTTTCCCTATCTTGATAACATTACTATTGCAGGTCACGATCAACAGGAACACGACGCCAACCTCCAAAAATTTCGGGATGCCCTCCATCGCCGTAACTTAACCCTGAATGAATCTAAATCTGTTGAGTCGCAACCGACCATCAACATCCTCGGCTACTGCGTAGGCAATGGTATCATTAAGCCAGACCCAGAAAGACTTCGACCGCTCCAAGAGCTCCCATCACCTAAGAATCCGGCTTCTTTACATCGGGCTCTCGGTCTGTTTGCATACTACGCTAAATGGATTCCTCATTTTTTGGACAAAATCCAACCCTTGCTGCATGCTAGATCATTTCCATTGGGAACAGCGGCTGTTGCAGCCTTTAACCTTCTCAAACAACAGTTGGAGAAAGCGGCTCTTCACTCCATCGATGAGAATCTCCCTTTCATAGTTGAATGTGATGCCTCGGAGGTGGCAATCTCGGCTACTCTAAATCAGGAAGGTCGTCCTGTAGCATTTATGTCCAGGACCTTACAAGGTGCCGAGCTATATTATCCTCTGGTTGAGAAGGAAGCCACAGCCATCATAGAGGCAGTACGGAAGTGGAACCATTTTCTAGCTTGCCAGCACTTTACATTAATCATGGACCAGCGATCAGTCGCCTTCATGCTCGATAATCGAAAACGAACCAAAATTAAGAATAATAAAATACAACTTTGGAGGATGGAACTGGCCTCTTTTGGTTATACCATTCACTATCAACCTGGCAAGGAGAATGTGGCCCCGGACACCCTCACACGGGCATTCTGCTCCGCTATGTCATCCTCTACTCTCATAGATGTCCATAATGGATTGTGTCATCCTGGCGTTACGCGCATGCTACATTTCGTACAATCACGGAATCTCCCTTTTTCTACTGGAGATGTAAAGAAAATATGCTCAGAATGCCGGCTTTGTGCGGAATTAAAACCTCAGTTCTTCCGCCCCTCAGATGGTATGCTCATACACGCAACCCAACCGATGCAACGACTTAGCATCGATTTTAAGGGCCCAGTGCCCTCTTCCACTCGGAACACATATTTGCTCACCATGATTGATGAATATTCATGTTTTCCGTTTGCCTTCCCCTGCTCCAATATGCTGGCGTCCACAGTAATCTGCTGCCTTGAGCAGGTATTTTCTCTCTGTGGCATGCCGGCTTATATTCACTCAGATCGGGGTCCATCCTTTATGTCAAAGGAACTCAAGGACTACCTCTCAGAACGGGGAGTTGCTACAAGCAAAACAACACCATACCATCCCATCGGAAATGGGCAGGTAGAGAGGTATAACGGTATCATCTGGAATTCCGTACGTCTTGCTTTAAGATCTCGGGGCCTACCAGACCAGCAATGGGAAGCAGTGCTTCTGGATGCATTGCACTCTATACGGTCCCTTCTTTCTACAGCCACAAATACACCTCATGAGCGGTTCTTTGGATTCCAGCGTCGCTCATCTCATGGGACATCACTCCCGTCATGGCTAACTACTCCTGGACCTGTTCTACTCCGAAGATACGTTCGGACGTCTGAAAATGACCCTCTCGTAGACGAGGTCGAACTAACCGATGCCAACCCCACTTATGCAAACATACGATATCCCGACGGCCGAGAATCTACCGTATCATTACGGGATCTGGCTCCCTGCCCACCAGGACCTAGTGGGACATTGGGTGATGGTATTTCACCAGGAAACTCTTGGAACCTATCGGGTACCCCTCTCCAGGATCCTGATCGGACACCAACTAGCTTGGTGCCGGTAGAACTACGTACTCAAAGTTGCGATCCTCCCAGTACCGCGCACAAAAGTACTGATCCGCCACAGACCAGCTCTGCACCTCCCTCTGAACAGAGGCAGACCGACTTTGAACCTATTGGGGCTCATACGCGAAGCCATGACCTCTCCGACCCTTCACAGGGTAATCCAGGCCACACAGACTCTGACCAATGGCCAACCACATGTAAGCGGACCAGCGACCCTCTATGACGGGAACCCAAACGGGTGCGACTCTTCCTCGTTCGGCGGCTGCGGAACAAAAGGAAGACCACAGCCTTCTAATCCTGCAGGAGGGAAGAATGTGATAATAATGATAACTTCCGGGAAGTTATGTGTCACTTCCTGTGAACTGTGAAACTATGAACTGTGAACTTTGTACATACATCACTTCCTGTCATACATCACTTCCTGTTGGACTGGTATAAATACTGAACTGCTCAGTATTGTAAGGGGCTTCTACCAGAGGCACAGTGAAGACCTCTCCTGTATATAGTGTGATTATAAGTTGCTTAAAGCTTACTTTAGAGCTACTTGATGTGTGAGACTCCTTTTTCTTACATCAGGATGCACACCGTCTTTGTCCACTCGGAATCCCAAGAACTCCACCCCATTGGCAGCGAACACACATTTCTCCTTCTGAAGGCATAGTCCTACCTCAGCCAGCCGGCGTAGTACTTCCTGCAACTGCTCATCATGGGCTTCCTGTGTCTTGCCTGTAATCAGTATGTCATCCAAGTAAGGCTGAACTCCCGGAACACCAGCCAACAGGGTGTCCATGAACCTCTGAAAGATTGCCACAGCCGTAGACACCCCAAACTGCAGCCTTGTGGCTCGGAAAAGTCCTCTGTGGGTGTTGATTGTCAACAGCTCGGCTGACTCTTCATCCAGGACCAATTGCTGGTATGCTTGCTTGAGATCCAGCTTGGTGAACAGAGTGCCTCCAGCCAGTGTTGAAAACAGCTCTGTAACTGTTGGTAAGGGATACACATCTGGTAACACAGCAGTATTAACCGTACATCTGTAATCTCCACAGATTCGCAGGCCCCCATCCTTCTTTGCAATGGGCATGATAGGGGTGGCCCAACGGGAGTTCTTCACTGGCAAGAGAACCCCTTGGTTCACCAGCTTATCCAGGGCCTCATCCACCTTCTTGCGCAACGCAAAAGGAACTGGTCGCACCTTGAAGAACTTAGGCGCTACCCCTGGGTCCACTTCGATTGAGACTGGTGGTCCCCGACAGGCCCCGAACTCACCAAAAACCTCTTCATAGTTCTCCAACATAGGCATTATGGGCTGTCGCTGTACCGTGTGTACTCCTGTCACTTCAATACCGAGGGGCTCAAACCAATCTCTGCCCAGCAGGCTTGTGCCCTGCCCCGCCACCACATAAATTGGAAGTGTGTCCTTGACTGCCTGATACTTAACTTCCACATGAATCATACCCAGCACCTGGAGTTGAGCTTGGGACCACTGCCGTAGCACGCCACTGACCTGAGCCATCGCCGGGGGTTCACTTGGCCACAGCCTATTGTAAGTCTCTTCACTTATCAACGAACACGCTGAGCCTGAATCCACCTCCATGCAGAGTGGTGCCCCATTCATGATCACATTTGCCATGCATCCCCACTGTCTGTGGGGTAGCTGCTCAGCTTCCATGGTATACACTGTGTACTCATCGTTGTCCTCCAGTGTCAGGGTGTGTGTCTGCAATGCTTGTGTTGGCTCTGCTGCAGCAGCCTGAGCTTTCTTCATGCAGACACAAGCTATGTGTCCTCTTTTCTTACAGAAATGACATACCGCTGACACAAATTTGCATGTAGTGGAACCATGGAGAGCCCCACAGCGGAAACATTTTCTTCCTGTCTCTTTAGTTGCCTCCATGTCTCTCGCAGCAGCAGCTGCGTGTGTGGTCTTGTGCACCTCCTCGGCGGCCTGAGATGGCGCTGCCTCTGTACGGAGCATACGTGTGTTCATCGATGCAGCCTCTGCTGCTAAAGCCTTCTCCTCGGCCAGTCGGAACGTCAGGGCCTTCTCCGCTAACAGCTGTCTCTGCAATGCCGAGTCCAGCACTCCACACACAATTCGATCACGGAGCATATTGTCTAACTGGTCACCAAAATTACAATGTAATGAGCGTTTCCTCAACTCAGCAATGTAACTTGAAATAGATTGTCCAGGCTGTTGTTTACAATTGTGAAAATGGAAACGCTGCACAATCTCTGAGGGTTTTGGGTTAAAATGTTTCTGCAGCTTCTCAATCAAATCAGCATAATCCACCTCACTAGGTTTACGAGGAGCCACCAATGAACGCAGGACGGAGTAAGTAGCAGCTCCGCATACACTTAGCAACACTGAGCGCTTCTTCTCTTCTTTGTCAATATTATTGGCCTCAAAGAAACACCCCAGTCTTTCTGCGTATTCCTCCCATGAACTGTCCTTATCCCCAGAGAACTCTTCAATACGTCCCAAGGTCATCATAGTTTTAATGTGCACTGTCCCTTTAAGATCCACGGACTTTTTTCTTTTTTTTAAAAATTCTTTTTCTCCTCCGGCCAGAGTTACGGTAGCTACACTCACGGTAGTTGCCTGGCCCGCACAATACCCTGTCCGCCGTCTACGTCGCAGCTAGCCAACTATCAAAATGCCATTGATGTTGCTAGCTGAGTGGCCCGCTCGTCGCAATTTCCAATATCACGGCTGTAGGTTCGCATGTCTATCTCCGTCCTTCTAGAGAGTTCAACAGCCGCCTCATCGCCAGTATTGCATCTTGACCGAACAGTAATGAATAGAGGAGACGGAATGAACCTTTTACTATTTACTGAGTAAATGGGTGGACATTACAGCACATTGTCTGCATGGCAGAACCCGAAACTGAAAGTGAAAGAAAAAGTAAAACCGAGCCCCCCAGCACCCCCTTCAGGTAACACCCGGGAACTGGGACAAACTTAATTGAAGCAAAACTCAAAACACAACAAGTAACATTACATTTCATTGCTTGCCGATGTAAGCAAGTGCGAAAGGCATCTGCACATTCATTCTTGTATTGTTCAGCCTGCTGAAATATGATTGATTCATCAGTTGCATTTCGCTTGGGAGTGAAATGATGTCAGGTCTTAGCCTTATCACAGACTACATTATTTTCACTATATCTAGTCGCGTGTTGAATATATCTTTAAAATGCTCTCCCCCATACTGCAAAACTTTCTTTCATGTATCAATACCTGTAATGGCTCACCCATTTTACCTATTTCTCCCACTTTGAAGGGACTGAGGTCTGGTTGTTATATAGATTGAATGGAGTTTTGCAATATTACTAGAATTGTATTGTTATTTGTACATGGGATACACTGGATCTATGGTTATTGACTGATTCCAGACAACAGCTAAGCAAAACATGGGTAACCTACAGGAGTTAATTCACCATATTCATTACTCCCAAGCTCATCCTCATAACTATCATCCTAAAAAATTTTTTTTAACTCTCATTAATATTCTTGAAGCATCTTTGTTGCCAAAATGTTGTGTTTGTTTTTATAAACATGGATTATTTATTGACAGGAAAATTCTTTGGTTGCTCCCAGTTATACAAATGACACCATGCTCTTTGTTCCAACAGAAAAGCTCCCAGTTTCCTTTTTAATGTCTGCATGAACACAGTACAGCCAATCTTTGGTAGCACAAAAAGTATTGGGATAGAAATCGCAGATGTACAAAACATGCTACAGGAAAGAATGAAAAGAAAAAAATGCATTTTTAAAATTCATTTATGGGATGTGGGTGTCACTGGCAAGGCCAACATTTATTGCCTATCCCTAATTGCCCTTGAGAAGGTGGTGGTGAGCCACCTTCTTGAACCGCTGCAGTCTGTGTGATAAAGGTACTCCCCCAGTGCTGTTAGGGAGGGAGTTCCAGGATTTTGACCCAGCGATGATGAAGGATCGGCGATGTACTTCTAAATTAGGACGGTGTGTGACTTGGAGGGGAACTTGGAGGGGAACTTGGAGGTGCTGGCATTGCCATGCGCCTGCTGCCCTTGTCCTTCTAAGTGGTAGAGGTCGCAGGTTTTGGGAGGTGCTGCCGAAGAAGCCTTGGCGAGTTGCTGCAGTGCATCTTGTAGATGGTACACACTGCAACCACGGTACACCGATGGTGGAGGGAGTGAATGTTTAAGGTGGTGGATGGGGTGCCAATCAAGCGGGCTGCTTTGTCCTGGATGGTGTCGCACTTCTTGAGTGTTGTTGGAGCTGCACTCATCCAAGGAAGTGGAGAGTATTCCATCACACTCCTTACTTGTGCCTTGTAGATAGTGGAAAGGCTTTGGGGAGTCAGGAGGTGAGACACTCGCCGCAGAATACCTAGCCTCTGACCTACTCTTGTTGCCACAGTATTTATGTGGCTGGTTCAATTAAGTTTCTGGTCAATGGTGACCCCCAGGATGTTGATGGTGGGGGATTCGGCGATGGTAATGCCATTGAATGTCAAGGGGTGGTGGTTAGACTCTCGTTTGTTGCAGATAGTTATTGCCTGGCACTTCTGTGGCGCGAATGTTACCTGCCACTTATCAGCCGAAGACTGAATGTCGTCCAGGTCTTGTTGCATGCGGGCATAGACTGCTTCATTATCTGAGGAGTTGTGAATGGCACTGAACACTGCAGTCATCAGCGAACATCCCAATTTCTGACCTTATGTTGGAGGGAAGGTTATTGATGAAGCAGCTGAAGATGATTGGGCCTAGGGCACTGCCTTGAGGAACTCCTGCAACGATGTCTTGGTGCCGTGATGATTGACCTTCAACCACCACAACCATCTTCCTTTGTGCTAGGTATGACTCCAGCCAGTGGAGAGTTTTCCCCTCGATTCCCATTGACTTCAGTTTTACTAGGGCTCCTTGATGCCACACTTGGTCAAATACTGCCTTGATATCTAGGGCAGTCACTCTCACCTCACCTCTGGACTTCTGCTCGTTCGTCCATGTTTGGATCAAGGCTGTAAGGTGGTCGGGAGCCGTGTGGACTTGGCGGAACCCAAACTGGTCATTAGTGAGCAGGTTATTGGTGAGTAAGTGCCGCTTGATAACACTGTCGATGACACCTTCCATCACTTTGCTGATGATTGAGAGTAGACTGATGGGGCGGTAATTGGCCAGATTGGATTTGTCCTGCTTTTTGTGGACAGGACATACCTGGGCAGTTTTCCACATTGTTGGATAGCTGCCAGTGTTGTAGCTGTACTGAAACAGCTTAGCTAGAGGCGCGGCTAGTTCTGGAACACAAGTCTTCAGCACGATAGCCGTCATGTTGTCGGGGCCCATAGCCTTTGTTGTATCCAGTGTGGTCAGCCATTTCTTGATATCACGTGGAGTGAATCGAATTGGCTGAAGACTGGCTTCTGTGATGGTGGGGACCTCAGGAGTAGGCCGATATGGATCATCCACTCGGCACTTCTGCCTGAGATGGTTGCAAATGCTTCAGCCTTGTGTTTTGCACTTATTTGCATATATAGTGGCTTTCATGACCTCAGGACATCCCAAAGTGCTTCACAGTCACTGAAGTACTTCTGAAGTGTAGTCACTGTTGTGATGTAGGGAAAGCCAGCAGCCAATTTGTGTACAGCAAGGTCCCACAAAGAGCAATGAAATAAATGTCCAGATAATTTTTTTTGTGATGCTGGTTGAGGGATAACTGCTAACCAGGACATCAGTCAGGAGAACTCCCATGCTCTGCCACAAATAGTGTCATGGAATCTTTCATGTGCACCTAATAGGGCAGATGAAGCTTGATTTTAATATCTCATCCAAAAGACAGTTTAAAATATTTTTATGAATCATACATTTCTATATGTTTATGTTAAAGCTACCAATCTGCTCAATCACACCCTCACCTCCACCTTTGATGCCTTTGTCCCCATTAAAACCATTACTCTCTCCCACCCTGGTCATTCCCCATGATATGGCCTTCATCTCCACTCATTTAAGGGACACAGGCTTGACCGGCAATGGTGGTCAACTGGCTTAACCAGTCATCGTCGGTTCTGGCTAGACCACATAAAGCAGTACCAGGTCCTGTTCTCTTCTGTCAAAACTGCTCACTATTCCAGGACCATCCTGGAATGCAAAGATAACCACCGGCTTCTCTTCTCCACTTCAAACCGTCTTCTTAAACTCTTCTCTCCTGCCTCACCTCCAACAACAAGTGCAAGTAGCTCACGGACATCTTTGTCACAAAGTTTGAGACCATCCATTCAGCTGCCTCTGCTGCTTCCCTCCCTTCCCCTAACACACAAGGCAAAATTTCCCTTAAGATTCCCCCCTGCCCTAGCTCTGAACTCGCATCTTTTTCTAGTTTCTCTCCTATCTCCCATTGTGCCCTGTCTGAGCTCATCTTGTCCACGAGACCCACCTGATACTCCCTAGACCCTATCCCACCGCACTACTGACGACCCAACTTCCCTTCCTGGCCCCCATGTTAGTTGGTGTTATTAATGGTTCCCTCTCCTCAGGTACCGTCCCCCTCCCTTTCAAATCTGGTATCATCACTTCACTCCTCAAAAAGCTTACCCTTGACCTCTCTGTCTTTGCAAACCACCGGCCCATCTCCAAACACCCTTTCCTCTTCAAAGTGCTCGAATGTGTTGACGCCTCCCAAATCCTTGCCCGTATTTCCCGCAATTCCGTTTGAATCCCTCCAATCAGGTTTCCGACCCCCTGCCACAGTACTGAAACAGCCATTATCAAAGTCACAAATGACATCCTGTGTGACTGTGACCGTGGTAAACTATTCCTCCTCATCTTTCTCGACCTGTCTGCTGCCTTCAACATGGCTGACCACACTATCGCCCTCCAACACCTCTCCTCCATCGTCCAGCTGGGTGGGACTGCCCTCGCCTGGTTCCATTCTTATCTATCCAGTCATAGCCAGAAAATCACCTGCCATGGCTTCTCTTCATGCACCTGCACCATTACCTCTGGTGTTCCCCAAGAATCTATCCTTGGTCCCCTCCTATTTCTCATCTACATGGTGCCCTTCAGCAATATCATCCGAAAACATGTCAGATTCCACATGTACGCTGATGGCACTCAGCTCTAACCACCACCACCACCCCCCCACCCCACCCCAACCCCACCACCTCTCTTGATGCCTCCACTGTCTCTGATTTGTCGCACTGCTTGTCCAACATACAGGGTGAGCAGAAAATGCCTCCAACTAAATATTGGGAAGTCCGAAGCCATAGTTTTCGGTCTCCACCACAAAGTCCATTCCCTAACCACTGATTCCATCCCTCTCCCTGGCAACTATCTGAGGCTGAACCAGACCATTCGCAACCTTGGTGTCGTATTTGACATTGTGATGAGCTTCCGACCACATATCCGCTCCATCACCAAAACACCATACTCCCACCTCTGTAACATCGCCTAACTCCGCCCCGTCTCAGCTCATGTGCTACTGAAACCCTCACCCATGCCTTTGTTACCTCTAGACTTGACTATTCCAATGCTCTCTTGACTGGCCTTTCATCTTCTACCCTTCATAAACTTGAGCTCATCCAAAACTCAGCTGCCCATACCCTAACTTGCACCATGTCCCATTCACCTGTCACCCCTGTGCTCGCTGACCTACACTGGCTCCCGGTCTGGCAACGCCTCAATTTTAAAATTCTCATCCTGGTTTTCAAATCCCTCCATGGCCTCAACATTCCCTATCTTTGTAACCTCCTCCAGCCCTACAACCCTCCGAGATCTCTGCGCGCCTCCAATTCTGGCCTCTTGCGCATCCCCGATTTTAATTGCTCCACCATTGGCAGCCATGCCTTCAGCTGCCTAGGCCTTAAGCTCTGGAATTCCCTCCCTAAACCGCTCTGCTTCTCTACCTCTCTCTCCTCCTTTAAGACGCCCCTTAAAACCTACCTTTTTGACCAAGTCTGTCCTAAAATCTGCTAATGTGGCTCGGTGTCAAATTGTTGTTGTTGTTGACTTGTCTGAAAGTTTCTAATGTGAACTGGACATCAAACCCAAATTTTAAAACAGAAATACAAAAGTAAAATACTGCAGCTGCTGGAAATCTGAAATAAAAACAGAAAATGCTGGAAATATTCAACCGGTCAGGCAGCATCTGTGGAGAGAGAAGCAGCCTTCTACCCTATCACAGACCTTCCCTTTTGTTCTTTCCTCCCCTCCCACCTTTCCCTGCCCCTGCACTTGCTTAAAAGCTGCTATATCTCTAACTTTTTCCAGTTCTGATGAAAGGTCACCGACCTAAAACGTTAACTCTGTTTCTCTCTCCACAGATGTTGCCTGACTTGCTGAGTATTTCCAGCATTTTCTGTTTTTTATTTTAAAATAGAGATCTGTTTTTTCACTTAATTCTGTGTCGTGATGTGGAAACATTAATGTTGGGACTTTCAACTTATCAAAGGAAAAGAAAATCCCAAAATGTTAACAGACTTGGAATCCCAGATGACAATGAGCAAGTGGGGGAGTGGGACTAGCTGAAGTTCTCTTGCAGAGAGCCGGCACGGGCTCGATGGGCCAAATGGCCTCCTTCTGTGCTGTAACCATTCTATGATTCTAAGTGGGATTAACCGGTGGGCACTGGCAGGACTGGAGTACATCATCACCCGGGGAATAGAACTTTGATTTAATTTGTCAAGTTTCCTTTTAATTTTGGTTAAGTTACAGTTTTTATTGGTTGTGCCCCTTTAAGAAGGGTGCATATGCTTACCTCTAAATTGGTAATGGCAATTGCCATCCCCCGGCGCAATAAGAGTGAGCAATAAGAAGAGCTTGCGGAACACCTCTGTTCAGTCCGTAAGGGTGACCCCGAACTTCCGGTCGCCTGTCACTTTAATTCTCCGCTCCACTCCCACTCTGAGCTCTCCGTCCTCGGCCTCTTACACTGTTCCAATGAAGCTCAATTTAAGCTCAAGGAACAGCACCTCATCTTTCGATTAGGTACTTTACAGTCTTCTGGACTCAACATCGAGTTCAACAATTTCAGACCATAACCTCGGCCCCTATCATTTTTTTCCCTCTCACATGGCAGCTGTCGATCATTCTGCCTTTGCCATTTACACTTCATCTAGAGTCATCTTTTGTTTCTTAACTTGTCCCATTACCATCTCCTTTTGCCTTGCACCATCATCCCTTTTGTCTCTTAATCTCTCTTGCCTTCCATCCTATCACAGACCTTCCCTTTTGTTCTTTCCTCCCTGCCCCTACACTTGCTTAAAAACTTTTACATCTCCAACTTTTTCCAGTTCTGAGGGTCATCGACCTGAAACGTTAACTCTATTTCTCTCTCTACAGTTGCTGCCTGACCCACTGAGTATTTCCAGCATTTTCTGTTTTTATTTCAGATTTCCAGCATCCGCAGTATTTTGCTTTTGTGTTTGAAGAAGAGTGAGCAAGTGCGGAATTAAAAAAAAAGACTACAGCTCCTATTACGCACTGCGGCAGTCGCACATGCGCACCGAGCGGTTTGTTGGGAGGGGGGGGCAAGAAGGAGGGGATTGTCGACGCGTGGGCTGGTGACGTAAGAGAGGAGGACGCTGGCGCTGGGGCTCGGTTGAGCGTGTATTGGAAGGGGCGGGGCTGCGGCTGGCGTCACAGAGGGTTAAACAAACACGGCCGAGGCAGAACGAGCAGGGGGAACGCGCGAGGAGGGGATGAGGCTTCGTAAAGTTTGAGAGGCGCACGAGAGTGAGGACGGGGGTTAAGTGTTGGTAAAACGGGACAGGAGACTGAGCGGGGGAGCGAGCGGAAAACAACCACCCCGGCAAAGTTGGCGGACAGAGTTCGGAACCCTCCTGTTATGAACTTATTAAACAAGTAGGGGAAAAGGGAAACTGATAACCGATGACTACTGTAAACAGTGGCAATGACGAGTTTGACTTTAGACTGATATTTGGTGAAGACGGTCCGCAGCCTGGCCTAGGCCCTGCAGGTTTGTATGAGGGAGAGAGTGGGGGCGCTTCCAGATTGAGGGGATTACAACAACAGAAAAAGTTACAATCTTTTAGATTTTTTATGGGATTTTTTAAAAAGAATTAAAAAAAAATCCAGAATGTAAATGTTGAGAGATTTCGGGTATTATTCTTGTTGCATTAATGTTTTGAAATAAATATGAAAAGCAAAAGGCCAGGTTTAGCAAGCGTTCATATCTGTACCTTTTTGTACTCATGCGATTTGATCGCGCGGAATATATGCTCGAGTCGTATGGCGATGAATTGTATTATTATTTACACACACAACAACGGGGTGCCGTTTATGTTTTGCTCTGCCAGCGACAAGTGTTCTGTACACATATTGATTGTATATAGAGGTCATCGGTCTTTAAAAGTTCCAGCTTTGATTATTTTTCACCAGGGAAACGAAATTATGCCGTAATGCACTTGCAACATCTTCAGCTTGGCATGAATTATGGAATGTTTCATGTGTAAATTTAGCTTGCCACAGAATCTAATGTATAACTGGATATTACACACGTTAGCTTCCCCCCCCCCCCCTTAAACTTGTTTTAAAACTGGTTTGGCAAACGCCTTGTATGTGTGGTGTGTGTGTATATTTTTCCTCGGTGTCCTATCAGACATCACGCTGCAAAACGTAAATAAGGGAAGGTGTTGTATCTCTGCGAGCCCTTATGGGACGTGGGAATATACTAAAGTAGACTTGGAAGTTAGCCCAACATCCAAGTCATCAAATTTGCTTAGACACGCCATGTGCAGTTCAGATGACAGTGGAATTTAAGACGAGGGAAATGATCAGAAAGGTAGATCCACTTCCAGCAGCCCATGGCATAGTATTAATCTGCTGCTAGAAGTGAACGCTAATGTTGGCACATAAATAGATGCCATGCACCCACTTATTTACCTTTTCATAATGTCGTCTTTGTTCTTTCAAGTGGTCTCCAGGTTTGATAGGGACATAGACAGTAAAAGACTTGAAAAAGAAAGTGGAGTACGAGCTACTATAGTGCCTGAGTGATTGGATGACTGTAATTTCATCAGCCTCCTGGTTAATTATAATTAAATATCAGACTGACTTTGCTGTGAAAGGACTGTCAAGGTTTCTAAACTTTGTAGGAGTGCGTTTCTTTGAGACTTCAGGTTTATTTTGTCCAGTGCCAGGACTACGAAGTACATGATGCTTTGTGCCACATCAGCAGGTGAGCAGCAGTTTCTGAATTAGTGTTTTCTTGATTATTTGAGCTGGATCAGTTGTTGTTATATTGATATAAGAATTAATTTTAATTTAATGATTTTGATTTAATTAAAATTGCAGCTGTTGTTTCTGTGTTGGCTTTCACAGCTTCTTGGAACTTTTTAACCAAGTTCAATAGTTTTTCAAAAAGAGTGCTTTTTATTGTGTTATACCTTTTTTCTTTATATGGTTATATTTGTTATGTCAGTTTATGAGAAGGGAGCTTTCTATAATTTCTAGAGTGACTAGTTTAAGTACTGGTTACTATGTGTTTTGCTAAATAATGCGCAGGAGATTTGTTTCCATGGAGTAGAGATCAGATAGCTATGTGTGGTATTTCAGTAGTTTAAATTTAGTGTAATAGTAACTATAGTAGTGCAGTGACATGGCTCATTCTTAAAAATGCAGAATATAGTTACTGAAATGTAATTACATCAACTTACTCTTTGTAATTCTAGTATCAAGCGGAAGTTTAGAATTGTCTGTGTCTTTTCCTTCTAAAGTCCACTGAGTTTCTTTAATATATTTTGTCCTGTAGATTTGTCATTTTGAATAGTCACACACCACTGTCTGATTTTAACTTTCATTCTAATTCTGTAAACCAGAGGAGTGCAGGCTGCTATATTTATTTGTCCAAATTCATTGCCTTCTGAAGAACAAGGAAGGAAAGGAAGATTTAAAAAAAAACCTCTGTTTTATTTCTGGCCTAATGTATACCTTATCCACACAACTCCAGTTAATTGTATACTCATGATTTATATGGGATACCTAAAGGAATAATTTTGATTGTGGGATATCTCTGATGGAATTCGAATGCAGCAGAAATGTGTGGAAGATGCACATATTGTTGTAAAGCTGGTTTAGACAGGAGAGGAGTTTTTTGAAATATTTTTTAAAAATCGTAAAGAACAGACCTCTAATTTGACTGACAGCACCGTGATTACATGCGCATGTGGATGTGGATGGAAGAAAGGGCAGAGGAGAGAGCGAGAACCTAAATTGTAATCTTTTAATAGGTGGGACATGACAGTGGTAACTCTGACCAGAGCTTGCATTTTAAATGTGGTTTGCTGTTTTGCAATATTAATACATGGGAGTACATTAATATGTCAAACATTTTTATTTTCCATTATATATGAATATAAGGGGGCATATTGCAATACTTTAAGGAAATCTGTTCATAAGCTATGGGGAGAATATCCTCAGCATTTTGAAAAGTCTTGCATCACTGAAGTATTAAAGACTGACATTCCTCCTTTGACAATGTGTATCTCAATTAAGACGCAAGTCTTGGGGGAGGGGGTGAAAATTACCAATAAAATATGAAAATGGTTTTATTTTTTGTAAATAGTTAGTGCATTGTATGTCTGTTTCTGTTCTCTTTGGTAGTGAATGAGATGGGTATCTTAAGAATTGTAAATGCGATTTAGGCTTTAGAAAATGTTGGTTAGAATTTTACAAATTATGATTGTCATTTGGTGATCTGTTTGGTTTCATTTGTGCAGGATACAGTGGACTAAGTTCATAGTATGAAATGGTTTAATAATGTGTGTTCACCCAGTCTTAATTGATTATTGCCACGTGCATTGGGTGAAATGTGAAAAGGGCTTCATTTTGGCTTCATTCAAAAGCTGGACATCAGACTTCAGCAATTTTGTTTCTTTTTTGGTCCATTTGTGTAAGATATATTCATTTTATCAATGAACACAAAGTTTAGATATAATAAAAATGAAACTGTTCATCAGTAGGAATGTTTAGGCCTTGTGTAAGTCTTTGCGTAGGTGGCTGCTAATTATAGCAGTGGTATTTTGAAGTAGTGCATCAGTGTTGACAGTTAGTAGCATTCAGAGTTGCTTGAGTATTTTCTGAGTGGGCTAATCAACTATGGCTTCAGCTACATGTCGGGGTTTTAGTTGTGGTGATTTTGTTAATCTATTATTGGGGTTCAGTGTACTGCTTTTTTAATTTTTGCCTGGTCGGCATTGATTACTCATGTCACATTATTTATCACAAACAGTGACATTTATTCATTGTAAGCATGTTATTTGTTTACTGCTGTGAATTACGGAGCTAGTGTTTGAACTGTCATTTGCCTTAGTGCCAAATGATATCTACAGCTGTGTTTACAAAAACAACTGTTCTCAGTTCACTAAACTGCAGAGAAAATCCTGCTAATTAACACGAGATTCTTTACATTGCTAACTCCCATTTTTTGTGAATGACTGTGTATATTCACATTTTACTTTGAGAACATTTATTCTTGGTTAGCATATGTAATCTTGTTCCCATGCCTGGCATCATTTTGGAAAAAGAAAGAAATTACATTTTAGTGCCGGATAAAGTATTTTTCACTTTAGTGTGCTGCTATGTTTTTAAGAATGTTGCGATTGTGTAATTTACCCTTAATATTATGTGGTTTTGTGTTGTTGGCTGTTGTTGCCTGTTAGTTTGTTTTTTAAGAAAGCGAGAATTGCAACTTTGCTGTTATTTTTAAGTTGCCACCTGAAATGTTAATTTCTAGCTCTGACACTTAACACTGTTTATCTATGGCTCAGCAATAGGATTTTGACAAAACAAAACAGAAAATGCTGGCTTTTAAAATATTATTCTATGGATTGCGTGTTCCTAATTAAAATGATTAACAGTTGAGGTTATAATAGAAATATTGTAGCTAACATACAGCATAGTAAATACAGCCTGTACCACCTTTTGAGAGGGTAGGGATGATAGTGAAGTTTGTCAGCTTCTGCACACTGAGATTGTATTGTCCTCCTAATATTTATTTTATATAATTACATTTTTTCTTGGCAGTATTTGTGGTGAGTGGGCAGTATTTGTGGTGAGTGTGCAATGTAAGGTTGAGCATTTGTGAAGTGTGACCAAGGGTGTTGCTTAAACTGAAGGTGTACAAGATGGTGTGATGGGCGTGTAATAGTTGCATTTTCTTGGGAAGGGGTAAGGAGTTGAGTTGTGGTTTACTAGTATATATAAAGTGTATATATAATTAGTGCTCACAGCTGTTTTTGACAATTTCTATGTTACACAGTTCAAAATCATCTTCAGTATTAAGCACTAAGAAAATGCTTTGGGTCCTGTGGTTGGTTGTGAACAATTCAGGAAAGCCATGAAGTGTTAGTCTCAAAAGCAAAGCATCTTGGTTGGGAAGCACAAGTTTGAAAATTTAAACTTACGGCCCCCTCCCTGATAGATATTTTGTAGAGTTTTAAATAATTGGAGTTAGTTTTTCTCTGGTAGATCTTTCATGGTAAATCAGATGACCGATTATTTTATGAAGTAGGAGCATTATATCATGCAATACACATTGTATTATTTTGTTGCTCGTGTGAAGCTTTGTTTAAGATGTCCTGCCTCTCTAAGGTTACAAGTCTAATTGCTGTTCATATGAAACTAACAGGCGGGAAAATATCAGCTGAACAATTGAGCTTATACCTTGCTGTAATGTTGCAAATAAAAACCATGACCCCCAATGCTCCCCACCCACCAGCAGTCACGTAATCTCTTTTTGAAGAGGCAAAAAACCCAGATTTAAAAAAAAATCGTAGGCCAATACAGGGTAAAAAGAATTCTGGGAAATTCCTCTCTGATCCCCAAAGGAAATTAAAACAAGTTCCAGGAGAGCACAGTGGCTAGGAGGCACGTCGCCCAGTATCCCACCTACCTTTTGTATACAGTGATATTCCAGGAACTCGTCCAGCTCCTTTTTGCTGGAAATCCACACTCGCTGCCCAAGCTGGAAACTTGTTCCAAAAGTCCATGATCCTCTGTGAAAAGAGAAACTGACATCTAACTTAGTTCTAGACTTGCATAACTTATGCTAAGGTCAGTAATAACTTGAGTTGTAGTTTACTAGTATACATAAAGTGTATATATAATTATAATTAGTGCTCACCGCTGTTTTAGACCATTTCTATGTTACACAGTTCAAAATCATCTTCAGTATTAAGCACCCGTAATAAACGGGTCTTTTTCCGAGTGGCAGACAGTGACTAGTGGGGTACCCCAGGGATCGGTCCTAGGACCCCAGCTATTCACAATATATATTGATCTAGACGAGGAAACTAGATGTAATTATCTCCAAGTTTGCAGACGATACAAAGCTGGGTGGGCGTGTGTGCTGTGAGGAGGATGCCAAGAAACTCCAGTATGATTTGGACAGGTTGGGTGAGTGGGCAGATGCATGGCAGATGCAGTATAATGTGGATAAATGCGAGGTTATCCACTTTGGTGGCAAAAACAGGAAGGCAGATTATTATCTGAACGGCACTAGATTGGGAGAAGGGGAAGTGCAACGAGACCTGGGTGTCCTTGTGCACCAGTCGCTGAAGGTAAGCATGCAGGCTCAACAGGCGGTTAAGAAGGCAAATGGTATGTTGGCCTTCGTAGCGAGAGGGTTCGAGTACAGGAACAAGGGTGTGTTGTTGCAGTTGTACAGGACCTTGGTGAGACTACATCTTGAGTATTGTGTGCAGTTTTGGTCGCCTTATCTGAGGAAGGATGTTCTTGCCATGGAGGGAGTGCAGCAAAGATTCACCAGACTGATACCTGGGATGGCAGGAATGACATATGAGGAGAGATTGGGTCGATTGGGCTTATACTCGCTGGAGTTCAGAAGAATGAGAGGGGATCTCATTGAAACTTATAAAATTCTAACAGGACTAGACAGACTAGATGCAGGAAGGATGTTCCCGATGGTTGGGGAGTCCAGAACCAGGGGTCACAGTCTAAGGATAAGGGGTGAGCCATTTAGGACAGAGATGAGGGGGAATTTCTTCACCCAGAGAGTGGTGAACCTGTGGAACTCTCTACCACAGAAGGCAGTTGAGGCCAATTCATTAAATATATTCAAGAAGGAGTTAGATATATTTCATAAGGCTAAAGGGATCAAGGGATACGGGGAGAAGGCAGGGACAGGGTACTGAGTTTGGATGATCAGCCATGATCTCATTGAATGGCGGAGCAGGCTCGAGGGGCCGAATGGCCTACTCCTGCTTCTATCTTCTATGTTTCTATGTAAGTGGTTATTTGTTGTGATGAGGGAGATTTGCAGCTTCAGATGTAAATTTCCAGATCAAAAGGAACCAATATGGAATGACCGCTGTTTTTATGCTTTTGACATTGAGTGCAGTGGACACATGCTAGATATCAGATCTATATATTATGTTATAAAAACTTCCTATCTGTCACATATCATATCTGTCACCATTCAAACTTTACACTGTTAAATGCAAATTGCTGTCGCACCTTTTTTGGGGGGGGGAAAAGTATAAGTAAAGGCAGTAATATGAAATGTATAGAAAAGCTCTCCTGAAACATACAATTCTAGAGCAGTGTTGACCAGTAGAAATCACCTGACTAGGCACAGCAATGGCTACAGCGATACTGTTTTAGCCATGTGCACTAATTTTAGTAGAAAACACCTCGCACAGAATGCAGGTAAATGTATTTCATGTGCATATTTGCTTAATAAACATCTACCACCATTCATTGCGGAGCTTTGCAGTCTTTCTCACCAAAGGTTGGGATCCTGGCTTTAATTTATCAGATATTGTACATCTTAGTGCAGTTTCTTGTCCAGCAGCTGCAAGTGGTACTTTGACTTCATCAGAGTGATTGCAAGTCAAGTCAACATTCTCTGCATTGAAGTGCCACAGACCCACCCCTGCTCTCCATCCAGAGCATGGTTGACTGCAATGGAACTGAATATCGGGCACTGCGTATAACTGGTGACCGATCCAATGCCGCATGTTTTGCACCACCACCCGAGACAAATTTCTAGGCCATTGTGTTTTGCATCATCTGATTTACCATCAGCAGCACTATGGGACATTTGCTAGTTATATAATACAAATTGGTATCTCTAATGCACATGCATTTCTCTGTCACACTCGAATATCTCTAAATGATTTGCAAATGAACTGGCCAGAATAAGTTTGTATACCTTTTTTTAAAAAAAAAAAAAAAAAAAAAAATTTTTTTCCTTCCAAAATTGTTTTTTAAAATTTGTTTATGGGATGTGGGCATCGCTGGCATGGCCAGCATTTATTGCACTTGAGAAGGTGGTGGTGAGCTGCTGCCTTGAACCACTGCAGTCCATGTGGTGAAGCTACTCCCACAGTGCTGTTAGGTAGGGAGTTCTAGGATTTTGACCCAGCGACGATGAAGCATCGGCGATATACTTCTAAGTCAGGATGGTGTGTGACTTAGAGGGGAACTTGAAGGTGGTGGTGTTCCCATGCACCTGCGGCCCTTGTCCTTCTAAGTGGAAGAGGTTGCGGGTTTGGGAGGTGCTGTCGAAGAAGCCTTGGTGAGTTGCTGCAGTGCATCTTGTAGATGGTGCACACTGCAAGCCAAGGTATGCCTGGTGGTGGAGGGAGTGAATGTTTAAGGTGGTGGATGGGGTGCCAATCAAGCGGGGTGCCAATCAAGCGGGCTGCTTTGTCCTGGATGGTGTCGAGCTTCTTGAGTGTTGTTGGAGCTGCACTCATCCAGGCAATTAACATGACATGACAATTTAGGTATCTCACCATTAGGACCCCATTAAAAATTATTTTAATAAAGTTAACTTTTCCTGTTAAACATCTTAAAAGCATGATGAAGGCTAGTGACATCACTGGAGGAAACTCATTTTAGAGAAGTTATTGAATCTGACAATGTGAGGGAACTGAATTAACTATAGTCATTAAGCCAGGCTGCTTCAATTAAACTATGTTTGTACGTGGGAGCTGAATTAACACACAGTTGTATCAGCATAGCTTAATGGACTGTTTCTACAGATGCTCATACATCCCTTCATACTTCAGGGCTCGGGAACTACTCTATTCAGTTCCCACAATGATGTCATCAGCAGTCATTGTTTAATGTACATTATAAATTTATATGAAACACTCATGCCTTTGGGCCAACCAGTTGTCTCTTGTTAGTGTTGCTGTTTATGCTAGTCCAGATGCACAAGTTATCTGTGGATCATTCTCAATGGCCCAGATAGTGAACAAGGCTGCATTCATTCCTTGATATGATCTGTTTTAGTAGTAGGACTGTGGCACATATGATGATGGAATTGACTTGTATTTCAAACATCAATTGACAAAATATAGAAACCAGTTCCTTGAAGTCCTTTGGACAGAACTAATTGTGAAGAAAAGGAAGACCTCTTTAGAAATGGATTATCTTTCACCAACTGCTCACAATTCACTTTTGCTTGTCAGATGCATTTGCCATAGTTTGATTTTCTATATATATTCTATTGTTCTAATAGGTAACTTCAGTTAGCACCATCAGGAAGATAAGGTTTTGGATGCAGATTGGATTTAGTGGATGAAAGTTTCCTCTGTTATTGTCTGTAACTGTTCTGTGTTAATGCATTTGGATAGTCTGAACCCAATTCCTTGTGGCTATGTCATTAAATCGACAATATCATTCAGGTTACAAGGATTGCCAGCATGGAAATTGAAAAATTCTTATAGGTGCAGTATGGGGCGTTTGTTCTTCTGAGGTTGGTGCTAAGGCAAATAATTAGGATTTAAGTAGAGAGATTTACTGTGCAGCTTGCTGTGTTACAACCTAACCCTAAAGTGCCTGACAGTTTGTGACAAAAGTGGAAAAGTTGTTTCACTACACAGCACTGATCTTTACCTTGATCAACAAAATATTCCTCTACCTTGCCAAAAAAAGATACAAAACAAATAGTCATCTTCCAAGAATTCACCTCTTGTGTAAAACTATGCATTAATGTCATAAAAGTCTGTGTATTGCCCCTCTGCAGTGGTGAGTGCTGACAAGGAATTCCTGTGAACTTGGAATGAGTTAAAAATGTGGTTGTTTGTATCTACCTAAACGCTCAGAGAAATATACACAAAATTTAAACTATTTCCTTTAGTGGTTTAATATTAGCTCATAAACCCTAGAACAAAATGGTCAGTCAATATAAACTTTTGTTTTATTAAATACAAAGAGTATTATTGTGAGCTAGCTTGTGTCCCTGTAGTTGGGCAAAGACTATGATGACCTTGAGATTTTTTTTTATTTCTTTGAGTTATTGAATATAGTATTAAGTAGAATTTATAACTAGGTTGACAAATGAAAACTCTGGATTGGCACCAATTTAGAAACTGCAGAGAGAACTATGAATTTTTAAATGCATCTGGACATAACAATGGTTCCATTCTGTTAGCTCTATGTGGTCAGATTGACTTGGTATAATGCAGTCTGCTAACATAGTGAGTCAGTTGAGCTGGCATTTGACATTTTAATGGACAGTACTGCCTAAAGTGCTTTCAAAGTTATAAATTATTGCCCCAGTCCAATATTTACAGCACCTGCTAGTACTAGTTACCTGCTATCTTCTGCTGTTTCATTACATTTTGCAGAAGGTTCAACTTTGGGGGTGTAAAACAGGCAATAGCGGATCAGCCACCTGTTAAACAGCCCGCCTGGTTTTTGGAAAATCGGACAGGGTGTATAACGGACGGCTGATCCACTATTGCCCGTTTTGCACCACTGCTGAGGTTGAAAGTTCTGTTCATTGTTACAAAACTGGAATTCATCTTGCTAGCAGTTTACAGTAAATTGTGTAAGTCAACTGGTTGTTGAGTGAAAATTGCAAAGAATACTTGATTGCTGCTTTGAAGGTTATCTGCATATGTGCAGTACGTATATATGTAAACATCTGGCTTTGGATCTTGCACTGGGCTAAAATTTGCAACAGATGCTCAACTTAAATTTTCCATAATTCTAAAGTTTTTATGAATCCCATGAAAGTTTTAATCTATATTCTTGGCAGACTTGCGGAAACACATTTGGGTAACTACAGACTTAAACTGCAGTTGTACAGTCTTTGTACTCTTTGTTCAACTTTTTAGATGTTTTTCTTATACCTGTATGAACTTCAGGTTAGTAAAGCTCAGGTTGAGTAATGGTACATCACAATGCTACTGCTATTGTATCAGTGTTTTGTGGTATTAATTTCCTTGTGTTTTAATTATAGTATATTAATCATCTTGACTGCTATTG
Source organism: Somniosus microcephalus (assembly GCF_052327205.1). Lineage (NCBI taxonomy): Eukaryota > Metazoa > Chordata > Chondrichthyes > Squaliformes > Somniosidae > Somniosus > Somniosus microcephalus. The sequence goes on along the minus strand of NC_140992.1, from coordinate 212,463,613 downwards.
TGGTCTCATAGCAGCACAATACTACGTGTAGAGGTGTTGTAACTTTGTTTAGAGGGAGCTTCTGATCTTTGTATTTTTTATAGTGAATTTTAGATCTGTAAAGAAATAATTTTTAGGACCTTATCACATCTCTCAAACGCCCCATAGCACTTCACATACAATTAATTACTTTGAAGTACAGTCGCTGTTATATTGGTGAATATGGGAGCCATATTCTGCACAAACTGCAGTGAGTGTTATCCACATACCAAGAACTCTGTGCTCCTTTTTAAATAATACCATGGGATTTTTAAAATGTCTTCTCCGTATCACCGGAACAGCTAAATGGGGTCTCGGTTTAATGTCTCACCTGAAGGGCAGCACCTCTGACAATGTTGCACTCTTTCAGTACTGTACAGAAGTGCTCACCTAGATTATGTGTTTAAGTCCTGGAGCAGGCATGAACCTACAGCCTGACTCATGAGAGTGCAACTAACTGAGCCAAATTGATACTGATATAACATTAAATTATGGGACAGGGCACAGAGGAATTATGGTAGCTGAGAATTTTTCCTTCTCTTGAAGTGTAATTCTGCAACTCGCCCATTCATTGCTTAGTGCCTGTAACTTCAAGGATTGCAGAAATCAATGGGGAATAAATTCTTAAATTTAACAATGAATAAATTAGGATAATCGACTCAAACATACATGTGTATACCAGTTACATGTGCCTCTTTCTGAAACGGATCCTGGCATGTTTAATACTCACTTTTATGTGAAAGAAACAAAAAGCAAAAAAGGAGGTAGCGCACTTCATCTTTATATTAGTGAAGTCAACGGCTCTTGCATTCCATAATCAAAGCCACAAGAAACACATGGTAAATGAAAGGCATAGCTTATTTGTTTTGTTTTTCTTTCAGATACAGAGCCAGATGATTCTGCATCATTTTACATCTTTAATGAAGACAACCTTCAGTCAAGTATAATCCAACCAATAGGCGTTCATCACCATGAAACGCAGACACATTCTACAATATTTTCAGCACCACATCGGCTGCAGACGTCCAATATCCAGGAGTCTAAATATAATCCTGTAGGTGCTCCAAAAGCATTTGAATGCCCTAGTATTCAAATCACCTCTATTTCTCCCAATTGTCACCAAGGAATAGGGCCTAATGAAGAAGTGCATGCAAATGGCACAGATAATGACTATATGGAAAGACCATCCAGGGACCATCTATATCTTCCTCTTGATCCTGCTTATTACAGAGATGCATCACTAAGCCCAAGTCCTGCTAGCAGCATTTCTTCCAGAAGCTGGTTTTCGGATGCTTCATCATGCGAATCTTTCTCTCACATATACGATGATGTAGACTCTGAGTTGAATGAAGCTGCTGCTCGGTTTACACTTGGTTCTCCAAGTGGGTCACCTAGATGTTGTCCAGCAGATGAGACATGGCAGCCAAATTATGCATTTGCACATTCGCTATCGTCCAGACAATCACCCTGCCATTCACCTAGAGCTAGTGTTACTGATGAAAACTGGCTCAGCCCTCGCCCAACTTCAAGGCCATCATCTAGGCCCACTTCTCCTTGGGGAAAGCGACGACATTCAAGTGCAGAGATCTGTTACGCAGGTTCACTTTCACCCCACCATTCACCAACACCATCTCCAGGGCATTCTCCAAGAGGAAGTGTCACAGAGGATACATGGCTTGGTAATACTGCTCTTCAAGGTGCCTCAAGTCTAAATCATGGGTTCATACCTTTTCAGTGTTGTCCTCCAGAGACTGACATCCCTTTAAAATCAAGGAAGACCTCTCAGGACCAGGCTGCTACAGTGTCAGGAAAAATAGATTTGACTTCAGAAGATCAGGGAAGTTTGTCACCTTCAGTTGAATCTCCAGTAGATGATCTTTCTGGCTCTCCACATCCTTTAAAGAAAGATTTGTCAAGTGAACAGTTTCTTTCTGTTCCCTCACATTTTACTTGGAATAAACCAAAACCTGGTGGCCATACACCTATTTTTCGGTAAGTCCGGCACTTGTTTCAGAATAGAAACAGAAAATGTTGAAAATACTCAGCAGGTCAGGCAGCATCTGTGGCGCGAGAAACCGAGTTAACGTTTCAGGTCGATGACCTTTTGTTCTGCGTTAACTCTGTTTCTCTCTCCACAGATGCTGCCTGACCTGCTGAGTATTTCCAGCATTTTCTGTTTCTATTTCAGATTTCCAGCATCCACAGTATTTTGCTTTGTACTAGTTTTAGAATATTGCCTTTAGGATGTTTTTCTAAAAGAAAAGGGGAATAAAAAATGTAAATACTGTGGAGCTAAGGGCACCTCCAGATGGTTGTACCATTGGTAATGAATGCTTGGTTTGTTATACATACTAAGATTGCAGAAGTCCAATTCAAGGACTTGATGACTGAAAAGGATGAGAGTTTCTCGAAATAGTGTATGTTTCCCTCCTTTAAAAGCTGTAGCTAAAAGTGAAGTTAAAATAGCAGAGTTAATGTAGCTAATCTCAATGTTGGTGGTGTAATGTGTGCTTTTTGAAAGTAACTCTTGGTTGACCTTGAGACAAAATTCCATTTTGAAAATAGTACAGGAAACTTTCGATTAACCGGCCCCTAAATAACTGGAACGCTCTATCCACCGGCAAAATTCAGGAGTCGGTTCAGGTAACTTTTTTTTTACTTTTAGTTACTTTTTTTACTCCATTTGTTGCTGTGCAAGGGTGTAGCTGCAGCTGTTGCTAAGCTACAGAGACGCTTGCAACTTGTGCCGATTGTTTTGAAGCAAGCAACAGGGTTTGTTGCTTTATACGGAGCTCTGAGCTCCGTATCTTTTACTATAGCGTTCGGTTATCCGGAATTGTTGATGAACCGGCAACACGTCGGTCCTGTCCGTGCCGGATACCAGAAAGTTTCCTGTACCCTGACTGGGAAGTAACCGGGTTGTTGTATTGATTAGAATGGAAATGTAGTAAGCTTTTTACAGTGCTTTTAAATTGTTGATATAATTCCAGCAATCCAAATTGATGGAGTATGTTCAGTGTTTAAAATTCTTTGACCTGGAAGCAAATAAATATATTTGGCATGTAAACAGTACCTGCCATAGAGTACGTCATGAAGAAGTAAATTAGTTACACTAGTCATGCACAAGTCAAAATGAAGATGGTTCTTATTTATGGTCCTTAGCTTAAATAAAATTGCTGTTTATAGGGTAGATTCTCTTGTACTAAAGAGTATATAATGTATAACTCCAAACAACAGTAGTCCTTACCCATGCCACTTTAGATGAGGAGTATCTGGTCTAGACTCAACTACTCCAATCCTCTCCTGGCTGGCCTCCCATCTTCCACCCTCCGTAAACTTGAGCTTATCCAAAACTCTGCGGCTCAGACCCTAACTCTCGCCATCCTGTTCTCCCATCACCCCTGTGCTCGCTGACCTACATTTGCTCCCGGTTCTGCAACACCTCAAATTTGAAAGTCTCATCCTTCTGTTCAAATCCCTCCATGGCCTAACCCCTTCCTATATCTGTAACCTCAGCCCTACAACCCTCCGAGAACTCTGCCGTTCTGGCCTCTTGTGCATTCCCGAGTTTCTTCGCTCTATCATTGGTTGCTGTGCCTTTAGCTCCCTAGGCCCCAAGCTCTGGAATTTCCTCCCTAAACCTCTCCGCCGCTCTACCCCTCTCCTCCTTTAAGATGGTGCTTACAACTTACCTCTTTGACCAAGCTTTTTGAAATCTGGAACTCTGTCTCTCCCAAAAAGATGTTGAGCTTAGGCCAATTGAAAATTTCAAAACTGAGATTGATAGATCTTTAATAACAACAGCAAATGCTGGAAAAACTCAGTAGGTCAGGCAACATCCGTGGAGAGAAATTTGAGTTGACGTTTCAGGTCGAACCCTTTGTTTTGAAGAAGGGTTCGACCCGAAACGTCAACTCAAATTTCTCTCCACGGATGTTGCCTGACCTGAGTTTTTCCAGCATTTTCTGTTGTTATTTCGGATTTCCAACATCTGCAGTATTTTGCTATCGTTGATAGATCTTTGTTAGGCAAGGGTATTAAGGGCTATGGAACCAAGGTGAGTAGATGGAGTTAAGATACAGATTAGCCATGATTCAATTGAATGGCGGAAGAGACTCGAGGGGTTGAATGGCCTACTCCTGTTCCTATGTTCCTACCTGTCCTAATATCTCCTTATGCAGCTCGCTGTCAAATTTTGTCTGATGATGCTCCTGTGAAGCACTTTGAGACGTTTTACTACGATAAAGGTGGTACAAGTATATAAATGCAAGTTGTTGCTATGTGATCTTTAGAACTATTTCACTTGTACTGAACAAGAACTATTGACATTAAGCAGTGAAGAAATAACATGCCATAAGAGGGATGAAAGAAAGGAATTTATAATATCGAAGATAAAAATTTAAAATTAATTTCATCAGTTTTAAACATGGGTACAAATCCAGACTAGGTAATTGGATGAAGGTGCTTCTGCTGCCTATAAGGGTCTCTATATGAAAAGAGATCGAGTAGTCTTGGACTGGGTCCTAGTGTTCATGGGTCTACAATTCAAGGTACGAAGGATAGATATTGAGGGAAATGGAATTCATGCTGGTGCAGGGGAGTAGTCTTCTGAAGTGACCTGGATGTGCTTGCTTCTGGCATTGGTCTCCTATAAAATTATAAAGTGTGCATTCCCCCTGCACCTTGTTGAATAGAAATAAAATACACTTAAAAATAGAAGACTGAAAGGAAATGAGCCGTACCTTCTTCACTCTTGGCGCAGATCCTCATATGCCTGGTACACAGACCAGTCATTTTAATGAATTAAAAATTGGAGGGTGCACGCTCCCAAATTCCTGCACCTGAAATGCTAAAGACAAAAATGTACTCCCTAGTATTTAATTAAAATTATAATGGCTGATTTTACTAAGGTGCATAACCAGCCTTGCTTACTGGCCAAACTCGTTGTGAAACCACGGGCCCATGATCTTCTGTCCATTTATCTTGGAATCATAGAATCCCACAACACAAAAGGAGCTATCCAATTAGTTCTACTCTCCTGCTCTTTCCCTGTAGCCCTGCAAATTTTTCCTTTTCAAGTATTTATCCAATCTCCTTTTGAAAGTTACTAGTGAATCTGCTTCCACCCCCACTTTCAGGCAGTGCATTCCAGCTCACTGAGTTTATAAAAAAAAAAAAAAAAAAAATTCTCTTCATCTGGTTCCATTGCCAATTACTTTGAATCTGTGTCTTCTGGTTACTGACCCTCCTGTTACTGGAAACAGTTTCTCCCTACTTGCTCTATCAAAACCCCTTATAATTTTGAACACCTCTATTAAATCTCACCGTAACCTTTTCTGCTCCAGAGAACAATCCCAGCTTCTCCAGTCTCTCCACGTAACTGAAGTCCCTCATCCCTGGTACCATTCTATTAAATCTCCTCTGCACCCTCTCCAACACCTTGACATCCTTCCTAAAGTGTGGTGCCCAGAAATGGACACAATTCTCCAGCTGAGGCCTAACCAGTGATTTATAAAGGTTTAGCATAACTTCCTTGCTTTTGTACTCTGCCTCTATTTATAAAGCCAAGGATCTTGTATGCTTTTTTTAAACAGCCATATCAACTTGTCCTGCCACCTTCAAAGATTTGTGTACGTAAACCCCCAGGTCTCTCTCTTCCTGCACCCCCTTTAAAATTGTATCAGTAAGTTTATATTGCCTCCTCATTCTTCCAAAATGCACCACTTCACACTTCTCTGCATTACATTTCATCTGTCATGTGTCTGCCCATTTCACCAGTCTGTCTGCTGTCTGTCCTGAAGTCTGCGACTACCCTCCTCACTGCTTACTACATTTTGTGCCATCTTAATGAATTAAAAATCAGAGGCAAACAGCCAATTTCTCAATATACACAGGTGGTGGATGAGGCTCCTCCCCAGTATGGCTCATTTGTAAAATCAGCCCAATAGAATTGTTAAATGTCACCACCACCCTGCCCCGCCCCCCCCCCCCAAAAAAAAATGCAAAGGTCGGTAACATTGTCATTGGCAAACGTGAATGGTGCTGCTCTTAAGAACTGAAGTTTCTCCCCTAAGCATCTGACTTGAATAAAGTATTAAGAGTTTGTATGGCTTCATTCCTCTTGAACCTTGATTGAGTTGTCTGGGCATGACTACACTGCTGACAATGTGGATGCGATAATGTGTCCCTGCAGAAATGGGGTCTCTTCCATGCAACAGTATTTGAAAGGCAGGCATATGTTGTAGTATTTAAAATGAAACCAGGACAGCGTGGGGGAGGAAATGCAAGTAGGAATACAAATCAAGGAAAATGGAAATTAGCGGTTTTACATTTTGTGCAGTCAGAATGTCCCCCGAGCATCTTTTTGGCGTGAAAGCAGCAGATTGTCTTCTAACAGAGTAGTTAATTGGAAGTGCAGCAGTAAAGTAGCAATTGTGCTCACAACTCCTCCTATCCCATTTCTGAATACCAGAATCCTCGAACCCCCCACTGGTGCCAACAACAGTTGTCTGGCAACCTGTACCGCACCAGATTGCTAATGTTGCTTGCTCTTCTGTTGCTGCAACAGAGAGTCTGAGATTGCAGGTGACTTGCTTTCCACGTTGAATTAGAATTTCGGTTGTGCTCTCAGAACACCTGACATTAGAATCTGTGACCCCCTTCGGTGCAAACTCTGGGCCTATTGAAGGGAGGGGTAATTACTCTCACTATTTCCGCCCCCCTCCCCATTGAAACAAATTGGTGGCCAGGTGGATAGAAATTCCTGCAAATGCCCCCACTAAGAGCTAATTGTAGGCTTTGTGAATGAAAGGGATCACTCCTCAGTCCAGCAAAGAGCATATAATCCAGGCTGAAACTTTACTGCAGTACTGAGGGAGTGCTGCATTGTCAGAGGTGCTGCCTTTTGGATGAGATGTTAAACCAAGGCCCCATCTGCTCTCCGGTTGACACAAAAGGTCCCATAGCACTATTCAAAAAAGAGCAAAGGAGTTCTGGTGTCCTGCCACTATTTATTTCTCACCCAACTTCAGTTCATGTCATGTATCTCATTGCTGTTTGTGGGACCTTGCTGTGCAAATTGGCTGCTGCATTTCCTAGATTCCTTCCGTTACAACAGTGACTACACTTCAAAAGTATTTCATTGGCAGTAAAGCACTTTGAGATGTTCTGTAGTTATGAAAGACACCAAATAAACAAGTTTTTCCCCTTCCTTTTCCTTATCCTCTCATCCCCTTCACTCTTTTCCTCCACTCCTCTGATTACCCCCCCTCCCCCGGCTCAAATTCTTTTCCCCTCTCCCTCATCACCACCTTTTCTCACTAACCTTCCCTTCCACTTCCTCTTTTTCCACATCGTCCGGTCACCACCACCTCTTACTAGATTAGGGAATCAAATTTAACATTACCTTATAAACTACCTTCTTTAAACACATCAATTCTGAATGGCAGGTTATAGTTTTATGTGTTGAATCAGAAAAATAAGTCCATATTTTTTATACCTCATTTAAGTGATAAATATTGAAAATAGTTAATTTTTCAATACAGAATTTGTTTCTAAAGTTGAAATGACCGAGGGCACAGATAGACACGTGGGAATATGATATTATAGCTATTACTGAGACATGGCTCAAAGAAGGGCAGGAATGGCAGCTCAACATTCCTGGTTACAGGGTTTTCAGATGAGATAGAGAGTGGGATAAAAAAGGAGGGGGGTTGCAATATTGATTAAAGAAACAATTACAGCTGTGAGGAGGGATGATATCTTAGAAGGATCATCCAACGAGGCCATATGGGTTGAACTGAAAAGCAAAAAAGGGGCAATTACACTGCTGGGAGTGTACTATAGACCCCCAAACAGTCAGAGGGGGATAGAAGAGCAAATAGATAGGCAAATTTCTGAGACGTGCAAAAATAGGGCAGTTATAGTAGGGGATTTCAACTTCCCTAATATTAACTGGGATAAAATTAGTGTGAAAGGTATAGAAGGAGCAGAATTCTTAAAAATGCATTCAGGAGAACTTTTTTAGCCAGTACGTAGAGGGTTCTGGACCTAGTTTTAGGGAATGAAGCTGGGCAGGTGGAAAGGATATCAGTGAGGGAGCATGCTGGTGGTTCATAATTCAGTTAGATTTCGCGTAGTTATGGACAAGGATAGACCCGGAATAAAAGTTCTCAATTGGGGAAAAGCTAGTTTTACTAAGCTGAGATGTGATTTAGCCAAAGTGGACTGGAGATAGAAACTTGAAGGTAAATCAGTGTCAGAGCAGTGGGAGGCATTCAAGGAGGAGATAGTGAGGGTTCAGAGCAAGTATGTTCCCTTAACGAAAAAGGGTGGGACTACCAAATCTAGAGCTCCCTGGATGTCAAGGGGCATACAGGGAAGGATAAAGAAAAAAAGGGAAGCTTATGACAGATACCGAGGGCTCAATACAGCAGAAACTCGAGTGTAGAAAGTGCAGGGGTGAAATTAAAAAAAGAAATTAGGAAAGCAGAGAGGGCATGAAAAAATATTGGCAAGTAAAATCAAGGAAAACCCAAAGATTTTTAAAAAATACATTAAGAGCAAGAGGATAACTAAAGTAAGAGTAGGGCCTATTAGGGACCATAAATGTCCCTGTGTGTGGAGGCGGAAGACATGGGTATGGTTCTTAATGAATACTTTGCGTCTGTTTTCACAAAAGAGAGGGACGATGCAGAAATTGCAATCAAGGAGGGGGAGTGTGCAATATTAGATGAAATAAGCATTATGAAAGAGGAAGTATTAAGGGGTTTAGCATCTTTGAATGTTTAATTCCCTGCCTAAACCTGTCCGCCTCGCTACCTCTCTTTCCTCCCCTAAGACGCTCCTTAAAACCTACCTCTGACCAAACTTTTGGTCACCTGCCCTAATTTATCCTTATGTGGATCGGTGTCAAATTTTTTGTCTTAAAATACTGCTGTGCAACGTCATGGGACGTTTTACTACGTTAAAGGCGCTATATAAATACAAGTTGTTGTTGTTGAAAGTGGATAAATTCCCAGGCCCGGATGAAATGTATCCCAGACTGTTAAGAGAAGTAAGAGAGGGAGTAGCAGAGGCTCTGACCATCATTTTCTAATCCTCTCTGGCTACAGGTGTGGTACTGGAGGACTGCTAATGTGGTACCATTGTTTAAAAAGGGGGAAAGGGATAGACTGAGTAATTGCAGGCCAATCAGCCTAACCTCGGTAGTGGGAAAATTATTGGAAAAAATTCTGAAGGCCAGGATAAATCTTCATTTAGAAAGACACGGATTAATCAGGATCAGTCAGCGTGGATTTGTTAAGGGAAGGTCGTGTCTGACTAACTTGGTAGAATTTTTTGAGGTAACAAGTAGGGTTGATGAGGGTAGTACATTTGATGTACTCTATATGGATTTTAGCAAGGCTTTTGATGAGGTCCCACATGGCAGACTGGTCACAAAAGTAAAAGCCCATGGGATCCAAGGCAAAGTGGCAAGTTAGATCCGAAATTGGCTCAGAGGCAGGAAACAAAGGGTAATGGTGGAAGGGTGTTTTTGTGACTGGAAGGCTGTTTCCAGTGGGGTTCCGCAGGGCTCCGTACTGGGTCCTTTGCTTTTTGTGGTATATATCAATGATTTAGACTTGAATGTAGGAAGTATGATTAAGCAGTTTGCAGATGATACAAAATTTGGCCATGTGGTTGATAATGAAAAAGAAAGCTGTAGACTGCAGGAAGATATCAATGGATTGGTCAGGTGGGCAGTGTTAGATCCGTGTGTTAATGGAGACACGGAATGCAGGAGTTGATTTAACAAGTGTTTACTGAACAAAGTCTGGAGGTGAACTAACTACACAAGACGCTACACAGGCTTATATACCCGAGTGGTCACTACTGGTACTACAGTATACAGGGGCTTCAAAAACATAGTTCCTCTTAAAGGTACATACACTACAATTCCTCCCCTTTTAGATAAATAGTACATAACATTTTAAGTAATCATTAAATAACATTTTTACAAGAACAATAATATACACATTTGCTGAAGTTAATCAATTACAAATTCAGTCTGTCTGGAGGCTTCCTGACTCGGTCCGGATAACGCCTCGGTGGTGTAGTAGGTTCTTTTGGCAAGGTCAATTCGGCTTCAATGCCAGTGTCGGGTTCATCTGGTTCCAGTATCACCGGATCGGAGGTAGATACTATGGGTATCTCTGCTTCATCACTAGGCGTATAGAGTTGTGGTGTAGGTTGTCCTTTTTCGGATGACTCTATGATCTGGTCAGCATGGCGCCTTACTATGCTTTCTCCAATGTCCACGGTATACATCAGCGGTCCTAGTCGTGTGCAAATAGTTCCAGGCTGCCATTTCTCGGTACGGTAGTCCCGGGCCAAAACTTGTTGACCTATCTGGAAGGTTCTAGTTGGCCTTTCATTCATGCTTTGAAATTGCCGGTTCTCTACGTCCCTTCTGACGTTTGGCTTGACCAAATCCAGCCGGCATCTTAGGCTTCTATTGAAAAACATCATGGCGGGGGTTTGGTTTGTAACCACGTGTTGCATTCCTGTACGCATTCCTGTACGCAAACAAGAAGTTATCTACCTTATGTTGTAGATTTATGTCTTCATTACCCATGGCCTTTATGGCCTTCTTGAAGGTCTGGACAAACCTTTCAGCCAATCCATTGGTGGCGGGATGGTATGGGGCGGACGTGTAGTGCTTAACCCCATTGTTTTTTAAGAACTTCCTGAATTCTTCGGATACAAATTGCGGTCCATTAGCAGAACAGATCTGTTCCGGCAGCCCATTCCTGGCGAATATGGTCCTTAATACTGTGATGGTTTTTTCCGTGGTGGTGGAGGACATCTTTATTACCTCCGGCCACTTGGAGTGTGCATCCACCGCGATTAAGAACATTGAGTCCATAAATGGACCAGCAAAGTCGATATGTACCCTTTGCCATGGAGATGAGGGCCACTCCCATGGATGTAGAGGGGCTTGTGGTGGGGCGTTTTGGACCTTCTGGCATCCTAGACAGCTCTTGGTCATTTCTTCGATGTCTCCATCGATACCTGGCCACCACACAAACGCTCTGGCTAAGTTCTTCATTTTCACTCCACCCAGATGCCCCTCGTGAAGCTCCTTTAGCACTCTATCCTTGAGTTTGGGTGGAATCACCACTCTGGATCCACACATCAAAGTTCCTCGGCACACTGACAGCTGTTCTCTTCTTTGCGAGAATGCTGGCAACAGTGGCTCGCCATGTGCTGGCCATCCCTTCACCGTTAAATCGTAGACTCGTGAGAGAGTTGGGTCATTTCGCGTTTCCTTTTCAATGGTAGAATTTGTCACCGGTAGACATTCCACTATGGTCGAGTGGAACATCTCCACTGGGTCCACTGTAGGCGCCTCTTCCACCGTTGGCAACGGTAGGCATGATAACCCGTCAGCATTCCCATGCTGTTTTGTTCCTTTGTATTCTATGTCATATTGGTGTGCCCCTAGGAAAAGGGACCACCTCTGTAGCCTTTGCGCTGTCATAATGGGAACGCCCTTTTTAGGGTTGAATATGGAGACGAGGGGTTGATGGTCAGTCAACAAGGTACATTTTTGTCCGTGTAGGTAATGGTTGAATTTCTTCACCACCCCCCCCCCCCCCCCCCCCCCACACCAAGCTGAGTGCCTCCCTGTCGATCTGGGCATAGTTACGCTCCGCTGAGTTGAATGAGCGTGACGCAAAAGCTATCGGCCGCTCCGAGCCATCAGGGAATCTATGCGATAATACCGCTCCCACGCCGTAAGGGGATGCATCGCACGCCAGTCTGATTGGCAGTGATGGGTTGTAATGAGCCAACACTTCCCTGGACGTGATCAAGCCTTTGCATTTATGGAAGGCACGTTTACAGTCTTCGCTCCATTTCCAAACCACTCCCGTTGGTAGCAGTGCGTTAAGAGGGTGCAGAACCGTCGACAAGTTTGGTAAAAATTTATGATAGTAATTTACTAATCCCAGGAACGACCTTAATTGTGAGAGATTTTCAGGCGCTGGGGCCTTTACGACCGCTTCAATTTTTTCAGGTGACTTATGCAACCCTTCTTCGTTAATGACATGGCCACAATATGATATTTGTTTCTGGAAAAATTCGCACTTGGGGCGATTTGCTCGTAGGCCCCGTTCTCTCAGCCTCGTGAGCACCTGCTCCAAGTTGGCAAGGTGCTCGTTGTCGTTTTCTCCTGTTACAAGGATGTCGTCTAGGTAGCATTGAGTCCCCGGAATCCCTTGCAGGACTTGCTCCATAGCTGTTTGCCAGATAGCCGGAGCTGATGCCACTCCGAAAACCAGTCGATTGTACTGGTACAGGCCTTTGTGTGTGTTTATCGTGAGATACTTTTTAGAGGCCTCCTCAACCTCCATCTGTAGATATGCCTGTGCTAAGTCAATTTTGGTGAAACGTTTCCCTCCGGATAGTGAGGCGAAAATATCTTCTATCCTCGGAAGAGGATACTGTACCGTGTGAAGAACCGGGTTTACAGTCACCTTGACGTCCCCACAGATGCGAACTTTTCTCTGTTCTTCAGATTTATCATTATTCAACGTTTTCTTCATGACCGGGATGATGGGTGTTGCCCACTCGCTCTAATCTACCTTGGATAACACGCCTGCTTCTTCCAAATTCTCCAGCTCTGCCTCGACGGCTGGACGAATTGCGTATGGCACCGGCCTTGCCTTAAAAAACTTGGGAATTGCCGCACCTTCCACTTTTATTGAGGCGGTGGCGCCTTTCAGGGTTCCTAGTTCCTGTTGAAACACTTCTTTGGTGTTAGCCAAGATTTCTTTTAATCGTCCAGGTATGACCTCATCATCGTTTTTTTTCTTACTGGTCACCGTCAGTACCTGAATGGAGTGCCAGTCTAAACGTATCTTTCTGATCCATTCACGTCCCAACAACGGTGGACCACCATCTTGCAGAACGTATAAATACAACTTCTGTATTTCCTTGCCGTTGTATACAACAGGCACCCTTATTTTCCCTCTGGGGTATACTTTCTGCCCCGTATATGTCTTCAAGATAATAGATGTGTCTTTCAAAGGTATATGCGGAAATAGCCACTCGTAATCCCGTCGACTCATGACGGTCAGAGCTGATCCTGTATCTAGCTCCATTTTGACTGGGGACCCCGCTATCGCGAGGGTAACCCAAATGGTCTGGTAATCTTCTTTGGCAATTACATTATGTAATTTGAGACAGCTTAGTCTCTTGTTTCCGGAGTCGCTATCGCTCTTCTGGTCTTCGGAGCTACTGTCCGTCATCATTTGTACCTTTCTGTACTTTTCCTTATTGACTTTTTTTTACTGTCAGCGGATTTCTTTCCAGATCTGCATACACGTGCAATGTGTCCCATCTTTCCGCATTGCCTGCATGCTTTGTCCTTGAACCAGCAGTCCTTCTGGTCATGGGTGGATCTGCCACAGCGATAACATCTCTCGAAACCCCGTGTCATTTCATGGGTGCCGAAGTCCTGTGGCTTTTGCTGTATCTCTGCAGCTCCTCTTGCTGCTGCTTTGTATGATACAGCCACACTGAAAGCCTTGTCCAGTGTCAAATCTTTCTCAGAAAGTAGTCTTTTCTGTGTTTCTTCGCTTAGGAGACCGCAGACGAATTTGTCTCATAGAGAATCTGCCAGTCCTGCCCCGAATTGGCAGTGCTTTGACAGCTTTCTTAATTTGGTGAGGTAATCAGCGTTACTTTCATTCTTGTGCTGATTCCTCTTGAAGAATTTGAATCATTCCGCTATCAGCAGCGGTGTTGGGTTTAAGTGCTCCTGTAAGGTATCAACAATCTCCTTAAAATTCTTGTCCATTGGTTTGGCTGGAGTGATCAAGTTTCGTAACAGCCCGTATGTCCTTGCGCCCATCAGATTTAGAAGTACCGATGCCTTTTTATCATCCGCTACTTCATTCGCCTTGCAATATACCTCCACTCTTTCCACATATGTGGTCCAATCTTCTATATCACTATCGAAAGCAGTAATATTGCCAGTCTTCGGCATCTTGAAAATCTAAAATGGTGCTTCCTGCGCTTTTCTTCCCCGCCGAGTTAAGATGGCGCCTCCCGCGCTTTCCCGCTGCTGCCGCTGCTGCCAACGCTGTTCTCCGCGGTTCCCGTTGCGACCTGCAGCTTTTCGCGGTATTTCTATTTTTTTTAATTTTTATATATCGCTTCAATAGTTTCTCCGTTACTTGGAGAACCGTTCCCGCCGTGGAGCGGACCCTCTGGGACTTTCCCCTCCCTCTGCTCGGTCTGAACGCCGACCTGCTTTGCAGCACCGGCCGCGCCCTGAGTGCTCCACCCTCTCTCTTTGCTTCTGCTTCCCGACTCGCTGCCCGGCCCCGTTGCAGAGCCACTCGATCGAGCTCTAGCCCGCCGCAGCCCAGGAAGGATCAGTGCACTACCTGCCACCAGCCCGTTTAGCTGGTGAAACCACAGTTGTTTTTTTTTCTTGCTTCTGGCTTCGACCTTCGTCTGAGGAATCGATCCCCTTGCGGTGCTGCCGAATTGCAGGTAAGTTCGTTTCTAACTCGTCGCCACTGTTAGATCTGTGTGTTAATGGAGACATGGAATGCAGGAGTTGATTTAACAAGTGTTTACTGAACAAAGTCTGGAGGTGAACTAACTACACAAGATGCTACACAGGCTTATATACCCGAGTGGTCACTACTGGTACTACAGTATACAGGGGCTTCAAAAACATAGTTCCTCTTAAAGGTACATACACTACAATTAGAACAGTGGCAAATGGAATTCAATCCAGAGTAGTGCGAGGTAATGCATTTGGGGAGGGCTAACAAGGCAAGGGAATACACAATAAATGGTAGGACTCTGAGAAGTGCGGAGGATCAGAGGGACCTTGGAGTGCATGTCCACAGATCCCTGAAGGTAGCAGACCAGGTAGATAAGGTGGTTAAGAAGGCATACGGGATACTTACCTTTATTAGCCGAGGCATAGAATATAAGAGCATGGAGGTTATGCTTGAACTGTATAAAACACTAGTTAGGCCGCAGCTAGAATAGTTCTGGTCACCACATTACAGGAAGGATGTAATTGCACTAGAGAGGGTGCAGAGGAGATTTATGAGGATGTTACCTGGGCTGGGGAATTTTAACTATGAGGAAAGATTGGATAGGCTGGGGTTGTTTTCTTTGGAACAGAGGAGATTGAGGTGTATAAAATTATGAGGGGCCTAGATAGAGTGGATAGGAAGGACCTATTTCCTTTAGCAGAGGGGTCGAAAACCAGAGGGTATAGTTTTAAAGTAACTGGTAGGAGTTTTGGAGGGGATTTGAGGAGAAATTTTTTCACCCAGAGGGTGGTGGGGATCTGGAGCTCACTGCCTGAAAGGGTGGTAGAGGCAGAAACACTCATCACATTTAAAAAGTACTTGGATGTGCACTTGAAGTGCCGTAACTTAGAAGGAAACGGACCAAGTGCTGGAAAATGGGATTAGGGTGGATAACTCTGTTGGCCGGCATGGACAAAATGGGCCAAATGGCCACCTTCTGTGCTGTAAATGTCTATGATTCTGTGACTCCTAAGTAACAAAGTCTCAAGTGATTCCTGATCATGTTCCCCTCTCTCTCTCTTCCCCCCCCGCCCCCCAACATGTGGAAAACTCCTGCCCCCAAACCATTACATGAATGTTTTGTTACGAAGTCTATTTAAGGCCTCCCACTAGGGTTGCTAATGCTGGACGTATTCCCGGAGGTTTCATCACATGACCTCCCGTCTCCCTCAGCCCGCCTCCACCATCGGTCTACCAATGCATCCATCCTCGCAGCATACCGCCTTCCCATGCCAATTGAGAAGTGAACAGATTCTTCATTACCTGACTGGATGATTTTCAACTTCAGTCAAACTGCCTTTTTTCCCATCTCATAACTACTAAGTGAATGTGTACAAAGAATATATTTTTTTAATGCCCTTATGAGTTTTCTCCAGGGTTGCTCGCAGCAGTGCCCTAAAGATCAATCTTCAATTCCTGGATAATCCAGGACAATCCTGGAGGGTTGGCAACCCTACCTCACACATTAAGACACTCGAAGTCTAAAATTATATTTGTTTATTGGGTCAGGGTCTTGTTCCACTCCCTAACTACCACACACTGGACTTGGAGTGTATATTCTTCTTGACGGTACAGCTGCAAAATGTGTAATATATTCAAAGTGAAATAATTAGACTCCCCATGAGTCAGAACTAGAAATTCTAAACTAGTTCAGCAACAAAAATATTGCTTTTGTAGTTGAGTGATGACTGTGTAGATTCTGGGACTGGTAACAATGTAGTCCCACTGCTTGCAGCTGACTTGCTTAGACTTGTTGCATAAGGTGCAACTACCAAAATTGATTTCTCCTAAGATTGTAACAAAAGCTACATTTGAAGTGTTGCTTGTTCGAAGCAGGCGTGCCTCTGAAGAATTCAATTCAAACCTCCATGTACACCCCCAAATAAAATTTCCTCTTGAATTAGACTTGTATAGACCTCAAAGTCAGATTCAAAACACAGGCTTCTGTTTATACATTGACTTAAGCCTCGAGAAGCCTTGAAGCTAAAAATACCAGGCTTGTTGCAGCCTTAGTCCCTTGGTGCTTTTTCAGCGTTTGCTACTTGCTTCAAGGGAATGCTGGCTAGCCTTTTGGGAAATAATCAGCAGACCAGCAACTAAAATAAACTTAAGTGAAGGTTAAATAATTTAGATTGTGGGATCAGAAATCTTATTTACAGAATGCTGAAGGGACAGATTCTGAAGGAACCTCCTGAACGTGGTAGCTAAATTGCTATGTAGTTAAGTTAATTTTATTTAGTGTTGTTGAAACACTTAAACTTTGTATGTTAAATGATCAGGAGGGTGTTGCTGATGCTATAATTTTGCAATACAATGATCCAGCTATCTAGCTGTAACAGAAATGTTTTTAATAGGACTGGACCAAAAGCTAATGAGCTTGTAGCAAGAATTCTAGTTTACTGGAATCAGTAATGACTATTTTAGAAAAAGGATCAAAGATTTTTTAAATAAAATACCCCAGTTTACCTGTTCCCTCAAGTGATTCCAAAGCAGATGGTTAACCTATTATAGTCTTCTTTCAGCCTAATTGTGTTGAAAGGTAGGTCCATTGTAAAGATTGAACTATCAAATTAGAATTGTGGAATCCTTTTGTTGCATATCAATCTCAAGTTGTACCTAATACAGTTGCAAAATTAGTTTTGTGTTTTGAGAATGACATGTCCAGACAGTTAAATTTGGGGCAAATATATTTTTCTGGTTTGTGCAAGTCTTAATAACCTGTTATTTTAATGAAATTATCTGCTCACATCTCTGCTCATCTCCCTACCCATTAAAAAGAAAGATAGACTAGCATTTGTATAGCACATTTCATGACCTCAGGATGCCCCAAAGAGCTTTACAGCCAATGAAGTACTTTTGAAGTGTAGTCAGTGTTGTAATATAGGAACATTCTCCTTGCTGACTTCCCAAGCTCCTCCTCACGTGAACTCCAACTTGCCCATATCTCTGCCACTGCATCCTGTCCTGCTCACTCACCATCCTTGTTTTTGTTAATCTCCATTAGCAATTTTTCTCCCAATGGTCTAAATTTGAAAGCCTTGTCCTTAATTACAAATCTTTCCCTGGTGTAATCCCACCCTACCTCTACAATCTCCTCTAGCTCTACAATCCTGCCTGAGTCTGCGTTCTGCCCACTCTGGCCTCCGTGCAAACTCCCCCCCTGGCGTTTGGTGATGGTGCTTTCAGTCACCCAGGTCTCACCCCTTGGAACAACCCTCTCATCCCTGTACCTGTGCCTTGTTACTTCACTCGCTATCTTTTGAAAACCTGCTTAAAACATATTTTTGACTCTGCTTTCAGTCAGCTCTCCTAATTCTCCTACATCTCAATCCATTCTCGTACATGAAATGCCGTGGCACACTTTATTATGTTAAAGGTGATAATATAAATGCACTTCGGTGTTTCGTTCCTAATTTAAATATATTTTCAATTCACCGTCCCGTGTAAATGTTAAACTCCATTTTTAGTTTGGAATGAAGTCTTGCTTTATATTTGTTTTGCAAGTGACTGTGACATGAATTGGGTTAGTGTAGTCCCCAGCAAATCTGCAGCCTCATGGTGTATCACAGTGCGTATCTCAGACTGTAATTTGACACCATCTGCTGCATGGCCTGCTTCAGGTGCAGTAGTGCATTGTAAGTGCTGAGGAGATCAAATTCAGATCAAGATCAGTATCATTCAAACTGAATTCCACTTATTCTGTAAACAGTGGTCTTCCCCTATCTGATGTTCTCACAATTCATGCTGAGTTGACACTATTTAAAGAATAATAAGGAAATTGCAACATGAATGCCAAAATGCTGCGACTAATGTAAAGGGTTAAAGAACCAAGGGTAGAAGTAAGTTCTTGCCTATATTGACTATTAAAACCCAAAAAGGTCTTGTTAAAAGCTTTGTAATGATTTTCCTTTGCAGAGGCTCTTGAGAGTAAACAGGAGCAATTATTGGAGCTATAAATAATGTAAAAAATCATAATCAATGAGCATAAAAATTTAATCTTAATAATTGAAAGTAGAAAATTTGTTAGCTGTTACTGTATTAAAAATAAATTTTGTATTGCAAACATTGTACTTCATTTGAATTTTACTGTTACTAATTTTGACATCATCGTGATCAAACCATAACTGAATACCATTGAGAAATTTAGAAAACATTATATGTTATATTAATGCAAAAAATGAAAAATATCCTGGACTGCTTAGCAATGGTAGAGAGGCCTGTGTGATGATGCCAGTGTTCATCTTATTGTGAGCAGAGTTTAAATATAGATACCATGTGCATTGTCAGTTTGTAGAGTTTGCGAAAGGCTTTGTCTGAATAGAAATGACTAAATGGGGTAACTTAGACACTAGGTTAAAACATTGTGATATTTTAACACTGGGGTAATTTAGGTAGGTCAAATAATATAATATTGTTCTGAATTATAGACCCATTTGTATGAAACAAATGGGTGGGAAATTGCAATACTGAATTCTTACCCTTCAATTCATGTTAGTTTTAGTATGTATTTAAATTAGACTCTTGCTCTCAGTAGTAGAGATAGGATGCAAATAGTTCTGGTAATGGTCTCAGGATAAAAGGGGACTGTATTATTTGATCATTAATTACTGTAAGTATTGTAAAGTCCTTTTACCAGTTAATGATTAAGATCTAATCTGTAGTCTAGCTTACTTTTACCCTTGGTTCTTTAACCCTTTACTATTTCATACATCAGTTAGAAAAAGATAGAGTAACTTTGGATGTCCTACGTTATGTTAGTAATCAGCACATGGGTGATTTTAACTTAATTGGTTCATTCTGCTCATTAAATGATGGTAGTGTCTGGATAAATGTGTACATGATATAATTTCATGTACTTTGTTCTCTGTTATGTAGAATTTGTGATAATCCAACATTCAGGGATCTGAAACTGATGCTATGTAGAGAATAGTCTCAATTAATTTTAGCAATTGAGTATCAGAGATTAAGCTAAGCACTTCTGTGCTCAACTCAAATTCTGAAAATGTTTGCGATTTCCAATGAGTTTCATAGTGCTAATTGAATGTGTTTGTGAAGTTGCTTGAATCAAAATGAATTAAAATGTTTCTTTATGCTCTAACATAGTGTGACTGTGTGAAATTGAGTTGAAACCAAAATTCAGTAGGTCTGTTTTGAAATATGGTTCAGAGCTGCTTCTAAAGAGCTTTGCAAGTAATTCAGGCAGTGGTGTCTGTAGTCAACCCTTGTTACCAGTTTATCATGAAACCCATCGTATGTTTAATGACCAAAAAGATGCAAAAACATCCTTTGTCCTCCTTTTTCTTTTTAACCGACAAAGTTTTATACCATTCTGCCAGCCTGACTTGACAGTAGTGAATAGTTATTAAAGACTCATACCTGTTCCAGTTAGAAGTTCTTGTGTGAAAATAGGGAGTTGATTGTATTCTTATCAAAAGTGTCCAGACCTAAACCTCTAATCTGAATATAGAGCAGACTACTACCAAAAAATGCAGGAGACTTGAAGATTGTAGGATATGTATCTTAATTTAAGTATCATCAACCATTTGAGATGGCGGTTTATTATCAGAATTTATAACAATTGAACATATTAAAATATATATTGTTTATAATTCTGTTTTTTGTTTGTGTGCATATGTGAGCTCGCATGTGCCTGAAATGCGCTTGGTTTATATACACTAAGAGGCTGAATTTTTTTTTTCTCATTTTACATCCACATGAACAAACAGACAAACCTCAGTTTAATATCTTGCCCAAAGGGAAGCATCTCCCAACAATGTAGCACTTCCTCAGTACTGCACTGGTGTGAGCCTAGATTATGTACTCAAGTCCTAGAGTGGAGTTTGCACTTGCATCCTCTGACTCAGAAGCAGGAGTGTTACTAATGAACCAAACTGAGACTCTGAAAGCTCTGCAATGCCTCAAGAATGCTATATAATTGCCAACCTCCAAGCAGCCTGTACTGCAATAGTGTGTAATTTCCAATACGTTCTTTTTGGTCTTTTGGCTCTCTTTTTTTCCCCACTCTGCCCTCCCCCTTTACTCCATTCTCTTCTTTTCTCTCTTATATTGTCTTCTCTTCTGTCCCCGTCCCCGTCTCTTATAGTCTCCTCTTCTCCCACCCCCCCCCACCGCATAGTTCTTCATCTTCCCAATCCTCCTCTACTATCCTCTTCCTCTCCCCTAATTTTTTTCAGTTTAAATAGATTAGTGACCTCTTTAGGGGTTGAGAATTAATGTGTAAATCATGAAACTGAGTCAAGTTCCTCTTCTTATTCATAGCTTGCATCCTCTTCTCTTGGTTTCAATATACAAATGAGAATGATACAAGGATATATCTTTTCACAAACATTCAACTCGAGATTGTATAATTTACCCATAATTCTCAACAGGAAAATGTGTAACGGCAGCCTCAGTGGCCTGATTAAAAAGCACAGGTTACGCTTACTACAGAAATGTGATGAGTTGTGAAAAAGTCACAATAATTAAATTGGGTGAAGGGGTTGTGTAATAATGTGAAATAAATTACTTCATCTTGGGGTTTAGCTTCCCCTAACTCATGGAGATTGCAGTAATATTTCGGCACTGTAGTCAAAAATAAATCTATTTTCATAGTCCTAGCATAATGTATGTTAATCACTAATCCTTGTTTCTCTGTATTTGATCCTATATAACATTCATCACTGGAAACTAAAGAGAAAGTCAGTTTTGTAGTGTCTTATGAAAGAGGCGCACATTTTAGAAGATAGCAATAAGGCTTTTGGCATTCTGTATTTAGTGTCACACTGGACATCAACACAGAGTTTCTACTCTTTTTTTTATTTATTGAAAATAAAATCCCCCCATCCCAATTATCTCCCAGGGGGATAACCACCATGTAAGTCTGCGACTATCGCTCTGAACCAACAGCAGTGCGTGTGTGTGTACTTAAGAAAATTACTGAAAAGAACAGATGCCAAACCATGGGGGAGAAGTTAGGAATGGTAACTGAAGGCTAGGTCAAAAAGATGTGTTTTAAAGGAGGACAGATGAGTAGAGAGACTGAGGGGTTTAGGGAAGGAGTTCCAAAGAGTAGGGCTCAGGCGATTGAAGACTCTGCCACCAATGCCAGGGTGTGGGAAGGTATGTAAAAATGAAGGAAGTTGCTCTTCTCCACCTTTTACCAGCTGGTTAAAAAATGCACTGGAACTGCCAATGATCTCCTTTTCCTTCTACCTATCTTTGGAAAGGGCCCGATCTCTTGTTGAGCCACCGTGCACCTGGTTAAGGTCAGATTTCTGTAGAATGAGAATTGAACTGGAATCAGCACATTAGTGTTCCATATCCGTTGCACCACTGTCGTGTATTTTTGGTTTAAAAGATGTAACTCTAACCATAATTAAAATTTACGCATATCCTTTTTTACTGACTATCTGTAGCTTGTATGAAAATGCATTCTATTTGTTTTAATTAAATTTTTTGAAATTGATAGAAGCATGATTACTTTGTGTTTAAATTATAATTTAGTTAGCCTAATTTAACACAGCCTTCCAGCTTCCATGCTGCCCCTTGGGATTGGGAATCAACTTATGTGACCATCTTCATCCCACAGAATGCTTCCTCTTTTTGGTTGATCATGCAGTAGCATTGCCAGAGGGCAGTAGGGAAGTTTGTGACCTGTGGTGTTTTGTTTACTGCGCTGGAAGGGACAAATATGGTTGTAGATGTTAGCAGAAAGAGTATTGAAGAGAAGCACATTCTTTTTAATGGAAATATGTTTTATCTATACCCAATGTAAGATACTACTTGAAATGTCCGTACGATGGGTGTATTGGAAATACGTGTAATAAAATTTCACAAAGTGTACTTAAAGCATATGTTTTTTTGGGCTTTCAGTACATCATCGTTGCCTTCTTTAGACTGGCCCTTGCCAAGTCAGTATATGCAGTATGATCTAAAGATTGAAATGCAGCCGAAGACCCATCACAGAGCTCACTATGAGACAGAAGGGAGTCGAGGAGCTGTGAAGGCATCTTCTGGAGGACACCCGGTTGTTAAGGTACTTTCCTCATTTTGTTCAATTGCTGACAGAAGTTGATTATGTAAACCAATTTACCCGTACAAAAAGAAAGAGTAAAGTGTTTTGAGTGCATATCAAATTTTGCTTTTAGAAATGCCATAGTTATTGTGAAATTTGACATAGCTGGCAATCCTGTTTTATTTTCTCTTAAAAGAGTGGAGTCCGATACTTACCATATCCGTAACAATGCACTATAGGAAAGATCGTACATAAGCACAAATACTGCAAAATTATGTGATGGGCTTCTTTCTTGCTGGGCTTTCTTGTTGCCAGAAAGTTTATGTTATTTTAGCAGCGTTTTAATACTCAGTAAAATGTGACTGCAGCCAGTTTCACCTGGTTTGTCAAATATTAACAACCGTCTCTTAGTGAGGCTAATGGGCAAAAGGAAGTTAAACTAAAATTTGCATATCCTTTTTTTTCTCTCATCATAATTCTGCAGCATAATGGCCCAGAAATTCCAGAACGGGGCTTGCAGCGCGTGCAAGCCCCGTATTTACACTTACCCCGCGCTACTGCCGATCAGCTCCAGGGACGCCTGGAATTGGTGTTTCCAGAAGAAGAATCCCGGGCAGCGTATGACGTCACGCCGCCCAGGAGTGCAGCCAGCGCGAAGCCTGTAGCGTGCAGTGCAAGTGAGACACGCCCCTTGAGGTCTCAGTTTCACTGGACACGCCCCCAATGTTTCTGTCAAGCTGCTAACCATTTTTACATGCAAAGCAGCAGTTTAAATAGGTTTTTGGAAGTTTTTTGAAGATTTTGGTAACTTTTATAAACTTTTTAAAATGTTTACATTATTTTGAGTAATCTGAAGTAGTTTTAAACAGAATTAAAGCAATTTAAAGACTTTTAAAAGCCCTAAAAGAATTTTTTTAATTCCATTTATTTATTTAGCAATGTCGTCGTCATACGTGTCTTCACACTGTTCCCTTTGGGGAACTGTATGAAGTGGTGGAAGGATTTATGGCCATGATTAACACTCATTCCGTGACCGTGACCATCTTTGAACCAGCCATTAGGGCGGTTAGTCCTATGGCGGGAGGGTTTTACGGGCTCCCACAAGCTATACAAGGAGGGGGGGCCACCCACACCCACGGACGCAAATATCCCACTGGATGTCAACCCAGAATTTAGAGCCGGAGCTCCGACTCCACTTGCCGGGACTGTCTGGAGCGGGGTTCGAAACCCTACCCTGACCTGGCCCAGCGGCGGGGATCCTACCGCTATGACAAAGGCCCAATCCGATTAGCAACGTGAAATGGCAGCATAGGGCTCCAGTCACGGGGAGGGAAAAGGCGCAGGAAACGTATGGGTGTCACCTTTTGTGCGGAGTGGGCCTTTTGCGTAGCAGTAAGCATCCCCGCCGCTGGGCCAGAAGGAGTAGGGTTTTGAACCCCACTCCAGACAGTCCCGGCAAGTGGAGTCGGAGCTCCAACTTTAAATTCTGGGTGGACATCCAGCGGGATACTTGCGTCCGTGGGTGTTGGTGGCCCCCCCCCCCCCCCCCACCCCCCTCAGATGGGTTGTGGGAGCCCGTAAAACCCTCCCGCCATAGGACTAACCACCCTAATGGCTGGTTCAAAGATGGTTACGGTCACGGAATGAGCGTTAATCACGGCCATAAATCCTTCCACCACTTCATACAGTTCCCCAAAGGGAACAGTGTGAGGATACGTACGATGATGACCTCTTGCGCAATGCACCTCCTTGGACCCTCAGTCGCAGATGCGAGGGGGCAAGTCGTGCAATTGTTAAATTTTTCATTTTATTGACATGTAAAATGTTGGCCCAGTAATTCCCTTCCAAATGCGCGAGTACGGTCGGGGTACTTACGCATCTGGCTGGATGAAATGCCGGTTTTCAGCATGCACAGTGCATGTGGGGAAAACCGGCATTTCCTGTCCTCTGAACGAAGGGGTTCAGAGGCAGAACGCGTGCGACTGCACAGGCAGCGCGTGCGCAGTATAATTCGCCGCTTTCATTAATGCTTTCAGTGAGGTCAAGTCATTACAACTTACACATGAAAAAAGCATGGGCACAGTTGCTCCAGAGGCTGCGGAGGAAGATATTTCTTATCGTGGAGCTTCTGAAAGTATGTATGTCTGTATATATTCCTTTGCGTGTTATGTATATATTCCTTTACTTATGTGTATGAATGTATTATTTAATTATGACTTTCAGAGAAAGTAACTTATTGGAAAATCATAATTAAAAACATACATTCATACACATTAGTAAAGGAATATAAAACATACATACATATACGTAAAGGAATATATGTGGACATACATACATAACTCATTCTCACATTCCATTCACACAGCCACAATTGCTCCTTCTACCTACCGTTCTGAAAACCCTTTTTTTAAAAAAAAAAAAAAAAAAAAAATTTTAACTTTAAAACTTACTTAAAATTTCTTAAAATAACTTCCCTCCCTTTCCCAAACAAAAATATTGCATTTCAGAAGCTCCACGATAAAATGTTTCTTCCTCCGCAGCCAATGAACCACTTTACACTTGCTTTTTTTACGTGTAACTTCTGAGGACTTACCCTCACGGATTTCATGAATGAAATCTACGAAGTTCACTGCGCAAGCGCTGCCTGTGCAGTCGCACGCGCTCGAGGTCTGGAAATGCCGGCGTTCCCCGCATGCGCTGTTCATGCTGAACGGCGGCATTTCCAACGGCCAGATGCGTGAGTACCCCGCGCGCACTCACGCCTTTGGCCGCGAATTTCTGGCCCAGTATCTTTAGTGGTTGTGATGTGATTGCTCGGGGTCACAAGTCTACATCACCTGTTGATGCACTCAAAACAAAGCAGCAGGGACAGTTGATTGTCACTGCAATTTCATTGTGTTGGGAAAGTTTCATATTCTCTTACCTGTAACAGACAGCATCACCATGACATCATGAATTTAAAGGTGGCGCCAGGGACCTGTTCCTGACACGCAATTAATGCATGCAAGAAAATATTTCTAACTGCTTCTATCAATTGTACCAAGTTTGACAATAATGGTGCATTTATGTGGGAAAGTACTTGTTATATCTGCTTTCCATCACTTTGAGATGGTGACCTGCCTTTACCAAGACCTATGTGATGATTTTTTTGTGAAGATTTATTCTTATTGTAATAGTGCTGTTCACATCTTTCGTTTCACTGAAATTGTTTTGATATTTTAATAAAAATCCAATAACTTAAAAAAAAAATGTATTGGCATTTTTGTAAATGTGACTAACTGCATTCTGGAAACCCACCAGAAAAGGAAACCAAGCATTCAGCAAATTCCGCACAAGTTGGTTTTCATCTTGTAATATTTGAATACTTGTGTATCTTAGCTCATTTTGACTTTTTATGTATGAGAACTGCACTTTTTGGTGTTGCTCATAGTTTTAGTGTTGCTCATGAATGTACTAGAAACATGAGCAATGCTCGTGACACTTGTGTCCTTGTCACAATGTGGTAGTTTATTTTTTCACTAATGTTAAAAAAGCTGAGTGAATGCTTTTTCCTAGATTAGATCAGATAATCTCGCCCCCCCCCCCCCCCCAACCAACATTCCCATTCTTTAGGCTTGCTTGTGGAGCCTTATATATTCTCCATTTCAGCAACTGAAAGGAGTGGGGGGATCTCTTTGGGCATATCCACTGTGCCAGTGTTATTGTTTCATTTTCAGACTGATCACTGGTCATTTATGTATTTGTTATATCTGCTTGTATCACCTCAGGGCATCAATTCTGTTCTGATGCTGATATTCCGTATACATAGGTCTCCACAGAGGAGTCTTGCAAGTGGAAATATTTGGACAACTAGCATTAATTTTTGTTTTAAGTAATTTGGACTGAAGCTAAGTATTTTAATCATTTACTTGGCCCTGCTGTTGCTTTTGTCTTTGGTGGGTGGAAGGATATCTTGAGAAATTTAGGACTGAGATAAGGAGAAATTTCTTCACTCAGAGGGTAGTGAATCTTTGGAACTCTCTACGCCAGAGGGCTGTGGATGCTCAGTCGTTGAGTATATTCAAGGCTGAGATCGATAGATTTTTGGACTCTAAGGGAATTAAGGGATATGGGGATTGGGTGGGAAAGTGGAGTTGATGTAGAAGATCAGCTATGATCTTATTGAATAGCAGAGCAGGCTCGAGGGGCCATATGGTCTTAGAAAGCCATTCAACATTGGCATGGCCAAAATAGATGGAAACTTAAGCTTTCCCTTTCTGAATTGATGACCTTGTAGTTTGTTGTTTGCAGAGTGCACTCGGAGATCACATTAAAGCCATCAGAGCCATTAAACCAAAAAATAAACTTGCAGTCTTCAAAGATTGAAGACAACTTAATTCACCTTTTCTGTGTGGATCAGTGCCTTATGCTGAATATAAAAGTTATCTTTCATCCCCTTCAATGGGCATTGAGACTTGTAGAAATTGTTACCATTTATATTTGCCATATGTAATGCATCATGACCAAAGGAACCCTAAAACTAAAAATACATGTACCTATATGATAGTTAACCCAGGGAATTTCAGTGCATCTCGCTAGACAAATGAACTGGATATTATGGGGGAAATTTTAACCCCCAGGATGAGTGGGGGGAGGGAGGGATTAGTTATATGGTTAGATTCTTAAATAAAAAAGGGTAACCTGACCCCAACCCGCTGCAAACGAGCCTACTTCTGGGTTGGGGGTCGGGTAAGTAACCTGCTCTCGTGGCAGGTCAGGAATTATAATATTCGTGCCTCAGATTTTAGTAGCCATGCAGATTTAACGGCTGTGGGTCGGATTTCCCAGGGCTTGGGCAACCCAGCAGCTGAAGGGAGGCAAGAACTGCTGGATCCAGTAGCTAAGTGCGTTTCCAGCACTACTTGTGGGCAAGGAGGAGCAGTAGTGCTTCCCCGGCCCCCCAAGCTTACCTGCCACTGTCTGACTCCTTTCCCATGATCGGCACTTCAGCTCCCCCTGCCCCCCCCCCCCCCCCCATTCAAACATGAAGTGAACATTACGGAGCAACAGTTAGGATCAGACTCACTAATTCCATCAGTCTAAGTTGTCTTTGAATAATAATTAAAAATAAATGAACATGCTACCCTTCTGTAAATCAGTAGATCATCTTGCATGACTTAAACAAAATAACTTCTAACTACCTGCCTGCAACCTAGCCTTTTAAGTCTGACTAGAGGTTGCCTTAGCAGCTTGCGTGTCTAAAACCGCAATGTTTAAATATAGCTCTTTTCCAAATCCTTTCTGTGCAAAATTAGTCAAAAAATCCCAAAGCGTAACCTTGTCAAATAGAATTCTGGTATCAACCCCAAATGTATTGAATAATTCGCAGACGAGATATTCTTAGATTTTATCCTTTGTATTATTTCCACAATAGGAGTTATACTCACTTAATTGTATTACACATTAAATTGTTGTACTCTTCATTCATTATAGGTATGTAATTAACATTTCTTTCTGTTCTTGACTGAACAAAAATTCTGTGAAGTAATGCCACACTATCAGCAACATGCCTACTCCTTCGATAACTGAATGCCATTTGCTTTGTGTCACAGATAGAATGATTCTTAAAATCATTCCCATTCTTGGCAAACTGATTATTTTCATTTCAGTTCACATGCACTCTAATAAGACATCTGAGTCAATGACAAAGTTGAACACGCATGCGCACACAAGATGGCGGCAGCAGCGGTAAATGCTGTAGGTTTCTTTGGGAGGGAAGTCTCTGCTGAGCGAGAGCCTGAGGCCTTCAGTCAGGCCTCTTCCAAGTTATGGTCATTTAACAGTAGTAATGTGATTTATCAAAAAAATATTCAGTGATGGTTAGAACTCAGCTGGAGTATTGTGGCCAATTCTGAGCACCACACTTTAGGAAGCATGTCAAGGCCTTGGAGAGGGTGCAGAGGAGATTGACCAGAATTGCACCAGGGATGAGGAACTTCAGTTATGTGGAGAGACTAGAAAATTTGGGTTTGTTCTCCTTAGAGCAGAGAACGTTAAGGGGAGATTTAATAGTGTTCAAAATTAGGAGGGGTTTTGATGCAGTGAATAAGGAGAAACTGGCGGGAGGGTCAGTAACCAGATGAGACAG
Organism: Somniosus microcephalus; assembly: GCF_052327205.1. NCBI lineage: Eukaryota > Metazoa > Chordata > Chondrichthyes > Squaliformes > Somniosidae > Somniosus > Somniosus microcephalus. Next base: position 212,434,851 of record NC_140992.1, on the reverse strand, counting down.
GTTTAAAGTGATTGGCAGAAGAACCAGAGGGGAGATGAGGAGAATGTTTTTACGCAGGGAGTTATGATCAGAATGCACTATCTGAAAGGATGAAGGAAGCAGATTCAATAGGGAATTGGATAAATACTTGAAAAGGGAAAATTTGCAGGGCTACGGTGTAAGAGCAGGAGAGTGAGAGTAATTAGATTTTTTTTTAAATTCGTTCATGGGATGTGGGCTTCTCTGGCAAGGCCAGCATTTATTGCCCATCCCTAATTGCCCTTGAGAAGGTGGTGGTGAACCGCTGCAGTCCCTGTGATGAAGGTTCTCCCACAGTGCTGTTTGGGAGAGTTTTCCCAGATTTTGACCCAGCTACAATGAAGGAATGCTGATATACTTCCAAGTCAGGATGGTGTGTGACTTGGAGGGGAACTTGGAGGTGGTGGTGTTCCCATGCGCCTGCTGCCCTTGTCCTTCTAGGTGGTAGAGGTCGCAGGTTTGGGAGGTGCTGCCGAAGAAGCCTTGGCGAGTTGCTGCAGTGCCTCTTGTAGATGGTTCACACTGCAGCCACCTACGCTGGTGGTGGAGGGAGTGAATGTTTAAGGTGGTGGATGGAGTGCCATTCAAGCGGGCTGCTTTGTCCTGGATGCTGTCGAGCTTCTTGCGTGTTGTTGGAGCTGCACTCATCCAAGCAAGTGGAGAGTATTCCATCACATTCCTTACTTGTGCCTTGTAGATGGTGGAAAGGCTTTGGGGAGTCGGGAGGTGAGACACTCGCTGCAGAATACCTAGTCTCTCACCTACTCTTGTTGCCACAGTATTTGTGGCTGGTCCAGTTAAGTTTCTGGTCAATGTTGACCTCCAGGATATTGATGGTGGGGGATTCGGTGATGGTAATGCTGTTGAATGTCAAGGGGAGGTGGTTAGACTCTCACTTGTTGGAGATGGTCATTGCCTGGCACTTGTGTAGCGGAAATGTTACCTGCCACTTATCAGCTGAAGCCTGAATGTCGTCCAGGTCTTGTTGCATGCTGGCATGGACTGCTTCATTATCTGAGGAGTTGTGAATGGCACTGAACACTGTGCAGTCATCAGCGAACATCCCCATTTCTGACCTTATGTTGGAGGGAAGGTCATTGATGAAGCAGCTGAAGATGGTTGGGCCTAGGACATTGCCCTGAGGAACTTCTGCAGCGATGTCCTGGGGTTGTGATGATTGACATGCACTCATCTTCCTTTGTTCTAGGTATGACTCCAGCCGGTGGAGAGTTTCCCCCTACCGATTCCCATATACTTCAGTTTTACTAGGGCTCCTTGATGCCACACTCGGTCAAATGCTGCCTTGATGTCAAGGACAGTCACTCTCACCATTTGCAAAGATTGTCAATGAGAGAATATGAGAGTAGAATGGTGGTTAACATAAAAGGGAACCCAAAAATCTTCTACCGGCATGTAAACATTAAGCGGGTAGTAAGAGGCGGGGTGGGGCCATACGACCCCTCGAGCCTGCTCCACCATTCAATAAGATCATGGCTGATCATCGAACTCATCTCCACTTTCACGCCCGATCTCCATATCCCTTGATTCACGATGAGTCCAAAAATCTATATCTCAGCCTTGAGTATACTCAAAGACTCTGCATTCACAACCCCCTGGGGCAGAGAATTCCAAAGATTCACAACCCTCTGAGTGAAGAAATTCCTCCTCATCTCAGTCTTAAATGGCCTACCCCTTATCCTGAGACTATGCCCTCTAGTCCTAGACACTCCAGCCAAGGGAAACAACCTCTCAGCCTCTACCCTGTCAATCCCCTTCAGAATCTTGTATGTTTCAACGAGATCACCTCTCATTCTTCTAAACTCCAGAGAGTATAGGCCCATTCTACACAATCTCTCATCATAGCACAGCCCTCTCATCCCAGGAATCGATCTAGTGAACCTTCGTTGCACCGCCTCCAGGACAAGTATACCGTTCCTTAGATAAGGAGACCAGAACTGTGCACAGTACTCCAGGTGTGGTCTCACCAACGCCCTGTACAATTGTAGCAAGACTTCCATACTCTTATACTCCAACCCCCTTGCAATAAAGGCCAACATGCTATTTGCCTTCCTTATTGCTTGCTGTACCTGCATGTTAGCTTTCTGTGTTTCTTGCAAAAGGACACCCAAATCTCTCAACACCAACATTTGAAAGTTTCTCACCATGTTTTTTTATTCTTCCTACCAAGTGAATAACCTCACGTTTCCCTACTTTATACTCCATCTGCCATCTTACTGCCCACTGACTTAGTCTACCTATATCCCTTTGCAGACTCTTTGTGTTCTCCTCACAGCTTACTGTCCCACCTAGCTTTCTGACATGGAGAAGATGTTTCAACTTTTGGGACAGACCAAAATTAGGGGCCATAGATATAAGGCGGTTACCAATTAATCCAATAGGGAATTCAGGAGAAATGTCTTTACCCAGGGAGTGGTGAGAATGTGGAACTCGTTACTACAAGAAGTAGTTGAGGCGAATAGCATTTAAGGGATAAACACATGAGGGAGAAAGGAATAGAAGGTTATGCTGATATGGTGAGATGAAGCAGGGTAGGGAGGAGGCTTGTGTGGAGCATAAATCACATGGACCAGTTGGGCCAACTGGCCTGTTTCTGTGCTGTAATTCTATGTAACAGGATTTCTGTTTACACTGGAGGTCTTCAAAGCTCATTTTAAGAATCAATCAAGTAAATGGCATGGGTCAAAGACTATAAAGCTGTGCCTTTTTTGTAAGTCTTATAACAATTCTTATTATGCAACTTGCAGAGTCACTCCATAGGAACTCCATATCTTCTTACTGTTTCTGGAAATTATCCAGCAGATCAAGCATCGTTGAGCACAGTGTTATGGGACTCCACCACTTATTGTCCCTCTACTGCTTTTAATTAGAAGGGTGAAGCATAGGTTGTCAAACTGGGGTCCCTGAGATTTTGGATTTAAAAAAAAATGTTTTTGTTCACTTACTAGCGCATTCATTTCTGTTGCTTTATACTAATGAACATTTTCTGCAATAATATCACTCTATTCATTTGGGTAACAGATACTGTTCTTGAGAGGAGGTCTCTGGGAGTGTGTTATTTGCAGGGGTACCCCCAAACAGAAAAGTTTGAAAACCACTAAGGTAAAGCAATCCTTATGTATCTTTGGAGCTTCATTCAATTACCATCTAAAGGTGGACCCCATGAATTAATATTCTGAAATGTTGAATGTCAGCCAGAAATAATTCAGGAGATAATTTTCATACATTTGGATGGATTTTGGCAACCTCTTAGCATGAGCTCTCTTCTGGGGGTGGTGGGAGAGGAGGAAACATCAGTCTGTTTTAAACTAGCTCCAGGTTACAACATGTGCTGTAAATGTATGAGCAGCATTGATTTAAACCTTGTGACCTTTTGAATTTTGTAATGGTTTCATCAAGATGGCTGGGAGCACTTCCACCTTTACTTGGTGATTGGTTCTGTTTTTGGTAGTATTGGTTCAGGGGAGGAATGTTGTTCAGAACGCAAGCAGAAATCTCTGATTTTCCTCAACTACAGGAAACTTTGTTATATCCGGCACCGACGGGACCAAGCTGTTGCCGATCTATCAAAACTGCCGGACATACCAGCGTTAATATTGAAACATACGGAGGTTTCCATCTCCGTATCTGACAACAAACACTGTTGCCTAGCAACAGCTTCTAAACAGTCGGCCCGTACCTTGGAAGTGTCTCTGTAGCTTAGCAACAGCTTCAGAGAGACTTTCCAGAGCCTGACTGTTGGGGAAAAAAAAAAAGCCATGAGAAGAAAAAAAAAACGAACAAAACGGCTCCTGATTTCTGCCGGTAGATCGAGGTTTCCGGACATACAACCTCCGGATAAACCAAAGTCTCCTGTAATGTGGCATCATCAACGCCCATGAACCCACTGGAATAGGCAGCCGGAGCTTCTATTTAATGTCTCATTTGAAGAATGGCTCCAATGTAAAGGCAGTATAAGCTACTGTCATAAAAGCTTCCTCTGTGGGAAAGGTGTTTTCAATTTCCCAATGCCCTTCCAAGCTACTCTTGGAGTCTAGCTCTTGAGATTGGCCAGCCTCTCCAGATCCTGTGCAGAGAGTATCTACTAACTCCAAAACTGCCAACGTAAAGCTCAAGGCTCAACTGACACCCTGGCTTTCGGATGGGTTGGCTTCGAAGGATAGTGATTCTGACGATCTCTGTTCCTATCTTTGCTGACATCTGTGGAAGCATGATGCAAGATGGAAGTGTTTTTAAGTTCTTAGAAACTTAAGTGGTTTTTGCCAGCAATGCTATCATATTTACAGATCTGTGATGAGAAATCTAACATTTTGTCTCTATTGGAGCAAACCTCACTTGCTCAATTGCATTAGTACCTGTGCAAACAATGTCTTTGGAAGTGAAAAACAAAGACTTTACTTCACAATGCACATAGAATAATGTAACAATCTGGATGCAGGAAAGTAGCTGCCTATTACTATTATTTACAAAGAGGACTTGTATTGGATAACTGTTTTTCATTAACAATTTAAATTATATTTTATTATTGGGTCTTGATATTTCAATAGTGAAATACACTATATGCAATGTTTCTAAGCTTACACACCCAAGAGTTCCTGGTTAAATTCCTAATCTAAGTTCTGCATTTAGCCATTGATTCTCTGGAAAAAGGAGAGAAAATTGACCGGTGTTTCCACTCCTGATTGCTGTCCCAGTGGTGGACAGATCTTGGACTCTGCTTGTGTGAACATTTGATGAGGACAGAGTCTGGCTTGGCTAATGGCTGATGCCCAGTTGTTGAATAGCTTGTGGGCACTCATAGTTCAGGCTCACTTGAAGAGTATTGTGCTACCTATCGAACTGTACCCCAGCATGAGTCATTGAGGAAAGGCAAAGGGAGAACGTGGTGGAAGGAAGAATTTTCTTATCACTGTCGTTGGTGGCACTAGAGCAGGACTGATGCTTTCGGTGGGGGGGTTGGTTGCAGGGATTGTCAGATCATCGAGTGGGGCTGGACCTCTGCTAATTATGTGCCATGTGTGAACTTTTGGATATACTTGGGACCTCTTGCTAAAACCAGGTGATCGCTTCATTTTAATATTGTAATTGGAATGCCACGCTTGCTGGGAATGCAGTCTGCCTTGAGTTTGCCCATATAAAATGGGCCTTGGGGTAGGTACGTTCTTAACTGGCAGGGTTTCAGCATTTTAAAGCTGCATCCATCTGTTTTTGAAAAGATATCTGAAAGTTTAATTTGGTTTTCGATTTGTGCTAGATTTTCACTGCTTTTTTTATAAGTTTATTTTTAAGGTTTTGACCTCCGTTTTGGTTGCCACATATTTAGATGCTATAATTATAATTTAACAATGGGGATTCCTCACTTTCTATACTACTTGGAGGATGAGGAAGAGGAGAAAATAAAGGATGTAAGGCTGGTCAGTTTCCATCTGAGGTGTACTTTTGGCACCCTTACCCACAAAGCCACATTCAGAAAGCTGAAGTATAACTATTTTAGAATGTCAAAGGAAAACTACCTTCAGAGGCTGCATTTCACTCAGGAGACAGTTAAAGTTGTGCTATATCATGAAATCTGACCATCCTTTTTATTTGCTAATAAGAAATGCAAATTGCCACATCTGGATTCCCAATTAGCCACTTGTGGCTAATGGCTAACTTATTGGACAACACTGCACTTGTTCACAGTAGAATTGTTAAATATACACTGATTCATATGTATTAATTTCGAGCTGAGAACCATAACTGTTAGTTTGAGGGTCCTACGTTTAAGCCTGTCATCAGGCTGGACAGATCGTACAGTATCTGGAAGCTGACAAATTGGCATTGTAATTAATTTTTTTTAAATGGGAGCAATTTCCTTGTAGTTTAAGCAGCTGTATATGTATTGTCCAAACAAGATGGAATGCAGCTTACTCATCTGTATGACTTACTTTTATGCCTAAAATTTTCAAATTAGTGCCAAGCTTCAACAGAAGTTCTGAGGAATGAATGGTAAGGAGAGAAAGTGAAGTATCATAATACCTTGATGAGATGCATTTAAAAAATACTTGAAGATATTGTGGTGCTTTTAAGTGGAAAAGACATAAAAGAAAGATAGTGCGAGCAGAAAGAGAAATACTGAACATTTGAAAGAAAATTAGGAATAACATTTTGAAATTGGTAGATCACTCAATGATAAGTTCCCCATAGAAAAAGCTTACCAACACTTAAGGTGACCAAGAGAGGAGTTTATCAAATTTAACTGAACACTTTTGTTCTATTTTACACATTAATTGGGGAAACTTTTCACAGAACTAAAATTAATTTAAAAGCTTGATGTTGGACTTTTACAGTTTATTTGTATGTGATTAATATGTGACATTTAAGTTCATTTTGTGGCTTGTGAAATGATAAGTTATGTGTGTTTAATATATGATCTGCCAAGTGCCTGGATATTGTTTAGAAATCTAAATGCAGCTCTGTATTTTAGTGCTGTATTTGAAATGTACTGTATCATTTTTGGAACAATTTGACATAGCCTTATTAATGCTTTGGTAAACCTGCATTTTTGATTCAATATGATGACCACAACCATTTTCTGCAGTTGATGGAATGCTACCAACTGCAATCAAAAGTCTGTAGCTCATTTATATTTAATTCTAATTTGAAAGTAAACATCAAATCAAATCAAATCAACTTTTATTGTCATTGTTAGTGCACAAGTGCAGTACAACGAAATGTAGGCTTGTGGCTCCCGAGAGTGTACATTTGGATTAAGACATTTAAACATTCAACATACATTTGGCTTGTAGTATATTAACATAAATATAACCATATAAAGTGCATTGGCAGATGTGCAGGCTTTAGAGTTTATTTGTGGAGTTCAGTAGGATGACAGCCCTGGGAAAGAAGCTGTTCCTAAACCTGGCCGTACGGGTGCGAATGCATCTGTAGCGTCTCCCAGATGGCAGGAGGGCGAACAGACTGTGGCTGGGGTGGGTAGGGTCTTTGATGATGGACCGTGACCTCCGTAGACAGCGTTTCTGGTATATGTGCTCTATGGTCAGTAGCCGGGTGCCGGTAATGCGTTGGGCAGTTTTGACTACCCGCTGCAGGGCTTTCCGGTCATAGCTACAGCTGCCATACCATACTGTGATACAGTTTGTCAGGATGCTCTCTATAGTACATCAGAATTTCCAAGAATAGTTTTGGATAGCAAACCATTGTAGAAGTGTTTGATTTTTATTTGTGATGGTAGCTGCATAGCTGATGATTAAGTTGCAAATGAGCAATATTGGTCTCCTTGTGAGTACAGTAATGCTTAAGAATGCCTATTTATCCTATGATAAATATGCACCATATTGTTCTTACCCAACTGGTGTCATTGTTTTCTGTCGCATTCTTTTGAGCAGAAGTGGCCCAAGTAGAGATGAGGTGCTTTCCACTGGAGGAAGGGGGATTCACACTGCCTCTATGGCAGCCAGCTTGAATGGCATTGGCAGAGAACGCGTAATTGTAATGTAAACATTACTGTTGTCTAGGGAGCATGTGACTGAAATAGAAAGTCGGGCAGCTGTTTAAGTCACATGATTCCCAGACGTCAATACAATTTGAAATTGGGTTTGTTGCCTTATTTAACTGCCGAGTGCAATTGCCCTAAATATGCTCAGCAATCAAATCTGAATGCTGTGATGATGAGTAAGTCACCTGCTTGTTAGTTGTCATCTAGAAGAGGTATGTATGGAGCTGCAACAAAAAAGGTGGAAATAAATATATATATTTTTTGAACTTGCCATATGTAGATAATTGATAGAAATATCAGTTGTGGTGACAGGTAACAAAATTTCAGTTGAGACCATTTGCACAGCTTCTGCAATTGTGCCTTAGCCGAAGTTCTATGTTATACTCTTTTGGCATGCTTTCTGTAGCTTTAGTATACTTATGCCATTTCGTCAATGTTATTTTGAGACTTATGGAAGAATTTCCAAATACAGTTTTCTTTCCCACCATGTGTAGTTGTTTGGAATTGAGTATGTGTCTTTTCTTTCATTTCCCTTCATATCTTTGCAGGTGGGGATGCTATTTTTATGCAGACGCGTCAAAATGATTCCCCCTTTGATGCCAAGTATAACTGCAGTAAAAAAAAAAAATCTCCATTCTGGAAGTAATGATAAAATTATGTATTCTAAGTACATAAAAATAACTACTAACTACAGGAAACTTTGTGATATCGGGCACCGACGGGACCGAGCTGTTGCCTTCCCATCAAAACTGCCGGACAAACCAGCGCTAATGTTGAAACATACGGAGCTTGAGCTCCGTATCTGGCAACAAACCCTGTTGCTTAACAGTCGGCCATACCTTGCAAGCGTCTCTGTAGCTTAGCAACAGCTTCAGCAAGACCTTGCAGAGCCTGACTGGTTGGAAAAAAAAGCAACGAAAAGAAAAAAAACCTAACGAAACGGCTCCTGATTTTTGCCGGTGGATCGAGCATTCCGGACAGTTAACCTCCGGATAAACCAAAGTTTCCTGTACTTAAACAGCTATTTTGTGAGACCTCAGTGCAGCTGTTAGACATCTTGATAATCCTTTTGTTAATCCTATCACATATTACACAATGCTGATTTGGCAGTATTTAGTTGGTCTAAACATTTTGACAGTTTTTGAATCATAGTGAACAATTTACAGTGCCCTAATATAAGCATCAGAGGTTGATAACATTGGCGATAGTAGCCATTTTGACTGTAGTGTCTGTGACTGAAACAGAAATCTCAGCAAATGAAGTGGCAGTATGTTTTTACCTAGTTATGATGGGGAGACTATTTTACATTTGGGCCAGTGTGAAAACTAAGACACAATCGGATGTAACTTTAAAACTTTTAAGTCTAATTTTGCGCTTTTGTAGAAAAAAAGTTTGGACTTGAATGTTTCAGTGCAATTCATAGAAACCGTATAAATATATACTTTCAATGTCAATTTCCTTGTCTGTGGATGTCTTCTGCCATGAATACAATTGTGCTTTTTGTAATGAATATCCATATATAGATAGCCCATTATTATATTGGCCCAGATTTTGCGGTCAGCGACGAACAAACGTCCCCAGCCATTCATTACACATGCATTACACTTACACTTGCCCACAGACTTTCTATGTGCTTTTACACTGGAAGTTGGGGTGGTTGGAAAGCCATTTTGGCGCAGTGCCCTCTACCGGGTATTTGGGACCTGTGTGAACAGGACAGCAACTGTGTACCTCCTTAACCAATCCGATTGAAGAAAATCTTACTGCAGCATGCAGAGCCTGAACCAAAAAGTGTAAGTTAGAATAGTTAATTCAATGCCAAATCAGGTATAGAAAGCAGAATAAAGAGGGAAAGAAAGATTAGATGAAGAGAGAGAGAGGTAAGAGACAAAGAAAAAGTTTTAAAAAAATACATTTTTATTACATTTTTAAAATGTTTAAATCTTCAACAATAATGAAAATCTGAAGAAATGAGACTTTACACTTGTACAAGTTTATTTTCAGCACTAGAGAGGTTGTTTGGCAGTAATTAAGACTTAACACGCCATAATAAATTTAGTTACACTCGAATGGACAAGCCCCAACTTTTTTGGCGAATACTGAAACTTAACACCTTTCATGTGTTTCAGTGCCAAGTCTCTCGGTGAGATACCGTTCTAGCGAAGCTTCAAGGTTAGAAGGACTACATCTCTAATTGATGGGTGCACACAGCATGGGAATGTCGCACCTCCAGATTTGGTCCTTTTTATTTATAATACCCACACTTAGCCCTGACAGAGATTGACTGACTCCGTATTGATCAGGGAATCACCCTTTCTGTTCGTAACTTCTATACTAGCAGACCCTTCATGGCCACAATTCAGTTTGGAACAGGTACGGAATCCAATGTTGTAGTCAGCTTTATTTTATGTAGTTGTGACCAGAATGTTGGGGAAATTAGGGTCTCTTCTATTATGTGGCAAACCCATTCTTTTCAATTGGTTAGCTGTTTTTTTTTGTCTGTTTACCATTTTACTTCTTGCAGTAAATCATCTATATGGAATATTTCTACTTTTTTGATCATTCTGATCTTTAAGACATTTGTGACAAGTTTTGGTGAAAATGTTATTGGCCCGGATTTTGTGGTCAGTGGCGAAGGGATGGCACTCGTCGCTGACCTTGAAGAAAGCTGTCCACGAAGATTTAGCAGGCTACAGAGCATTGATTTCCCCTATTCCGACAACTTTCAATCTGGCGCCATCTCTAAGAGATCTCTGGCGTCCAGCAATAGTGAAGTCATCAAGCAGGCTGAGCAGCCATTCGGATTGAAGAATTCTCAGACAGCAAACCAGGGAGTAAAAAGCACAGATTATAATTCACTATTTAATCATTTTGCAGAAAGCAAAATAAAGATTGGGGCATATACACTGGATTAAGGTAGAAGCTGAAATATCAAACTTTAAAAAAAATAAAATTTTAATTTTAAATATGGAATTTTTATCATGGAATGGAGAGAATGACTCTCCACACTTGTAAAATTAGTTTTTCAGGGCTAGAGAGGTTGTTCAGCAGTAATTATAACTTAGTACGCCATTTAACAACTCAGTTACACCTCATTCAACAAGGTGTAACATTTTCAATGGTTTTTACCGTGAGAATAGTGTGTTGATTGTATCTGCAAAGACTGCAACAACCCTGTGGAGGAGCTTGGTATAATTGACAGCAACTTCCTAATTTCCGCATTTAACTGCGCATGAGTGGACGGCAGAAGTTGTTGTCAGTTTTACACCGTAATGGCGGCGAGTGCTGACAGTTTCGTCGTCATTACAACTGCAAATTCCAGGCCATTGTACTTGGATAAATTTTTAACTTCATTATACGTTTCTTGAGTGTGTTCCTTTGGACACTGAATTATTTTTGAAAGTGAGGGAGCTTGTAGTTTTTGGTGTTTTATTTTGTAATGAGGCATGTGCCACTTGAATAATTTACTAGCTAAATTTGAGTGATCAGTGGAGGAGGGGTAGTGTCCGGTGTCCTGCCTGTAATTCGGCTGCATGCAAATTCAGGTATAAATTACAACCCTTCTTTTCCCTTCCTCTTCCCCAAAATATGGGATGTGTGACAAAGGTGGATTTGGTTATGTAAGGAAGGCTTTTGAAGCCAATTTGGAATTTTGGAAACTGTTCCTTTCAGCCCCACTGAACCACTAGCATTTCGAAGGGAATGTCTTTCCCTGATGGCTCAAGACTTTGCTATGTTAGAATCTTTCTGCTGCTGAAAGTATGAAACGTTTATTTCGTTTGTGCAAGTGGGTATGTGTCCTTGTACATCAAATTTAAGCAATCCTGTTTATTAATATTTTTGACTGCAGATTTATGGATGTGTTGAAATGAAGACAATGTTGAAATGAAGAAAATGAACTGCTGCTTTTACGATTATCTATCCAGCGCCTCTTGTATTAAAAAAAATACTCTCTTCCTATATTGAAGGAACAAGGGTAATACTGAAATTTGTTGGTTTTGTTCAACCACATTGGAATACACTGGTCCCCAGCTGTATGGGCATATGAAAAGTTGGAGCGAGGTGTTGATTTGAGGGGGGAGGGGTTTCTCCTGAGAATTCCAGAATATTAGGGTAACAGAAGGAGTCTACCACGTTGTGAGGGGAAAGGAAAAGTCCAGATGGTTTTATATTCTATTGAATGTTTCCTTCTGATTTGAAAAATATATTCTGGGGAAAAAAGGAAAGGCAATTTACCATGCTGTCGTAGGGCAAGGGTGCACCACACATTATTAAATCTTTGTAAATATATGCATATTGCATTGTGGCTATAAGGAAGGGAGATAGCAGATTTATATGCATGCACAGTTTGTGTAGCATTGCTGTGCTACAACAGTGAACTGGGAAAAACCAGCCTATAGAAGTGGCTCTTTTTGTTTCTTTTACGCAGAGTTGGAACAAGGCATTATTTTTTTTTATTCGTTCCTGGGATGTGGGTGACATAAGAAAACTACTGGGCACTTGGTCTAAGCGCTAAACAAAGCTTTAATCAACTGTTTTACAACATGGAGGTCTAGTTGTGTCCTTCACTAGTTCCTGTTAAGAATGTCCTGCGCAAGCTGGGCTCGTGCCTGAGTATTTATACTCTCCCTGGACAACGCCACCCGCAGGCCACTCAGTATTATTTCATAAGCCTTTCTTTCATGAATGACTGATTGATGTCAGTGGGCGCCTTGAGAAGGTGGTGGTGAATCGTATTCTTGAACCGCTGCAGTCTGTTTGGCGAAGTTACTCCCATAGTGCTGTTAGGGAGGGAGTTCCAGGATTTTGACTCTGCAACGAAGGAACGGTGCTATATTAGGATGGTGTGTAACGTGGAGGGGACCTCGCAGGTGATGATCCCATGCGCCTGCTGCCCTTGTCCTTAAAAGTGGTAGAGGTCATGGGTTTGGGAGGTGCTGCCGAAGAAGCCTTGGCGAGTTGCTGCAGTGCATCTTGTAGATGGTGCACACAATGATTAAGGTGGTGGATGGAGTGCCAATCAAGCGGGCTGCTTTGTCCTGGATGGTGTCAAGCTTCTTGAGTGTTGTTGGAGCGGCACTCATCCAGGCAAGTGGAGAGTATTCCATCACACTCCTTACTTGTGCCTTGTAGATGGTAGAAAGACTTTGGTGAGTCGGGAAGTGAGACACTCACCACAGAATACCCAGCCTCTGACCTGCTCTTGTTGCCACAGTATTTGTGGCTGGTCCAGTTAAGTTTCTGGTCAATGGCGACCCCAGAATGTCGATTGTGGGGGATTTGGCGACGGTAATGTTGTTGAATGTCAAGGGGCAGTGGTTAAACTCTTGCTTTTTGGAGATAGTCATTGCCTGACACTTGTGTGGTGCGAATGTTACTTGCCACTTATCAGCCCAAGCCTAAATGTTATCCAGGTTTTGCTGCTTCATTGCCATCGATTACTGCTAAGCTGTGAGCCTGAATGGTTAACCGTTCAGTTAGAAGCTCATTTTATTAACTTAACCCTATTCACACTTCAGTTGTATGTTTTTACATGTGAAATAGTTAGCTCCCTTGCATTGCAGGATAAATAGATTTTGTGTGATTAGTACAGCATTGTGTCTGTTGGTTTAAAGGTTACTAAAGAATCTGTTAAAATACCATATCTATACTTTTTGTTTTTCAGTTGAATAATTTGGCTTAAAATTATTTTACGCTGTTTTGTCATTTAGTTAAGTGGTATATGACCTAGAGCAGCCACAATGACTGTAGCTGCACAGTTGCTTGGGATTGCTTTTTATCCTGTAATGACCTTTGGTGTTAGCCCCTTCACTGCAATTTTATTTACGCACACACTGACCTTTGCCATGGAAACACAAGAGAAACATAGAGAAACAACTTGGCAATGGTTCCATGTACAAGCAATGGGTGTCAGTGCAAGTGTAGTGTTACATGGGCTGTAGGTGGGTGGAGGTGGGGGGAGAAAATAGGCCTCACTGCTGGCATTGTGTAGTACCTAATGCACCACTAAAGTACCCTAAAGATGATGTATATCATTTTTAAACTTTACAAATGTTTTTAAGATCTTGAGAATTACGTTTTTGCAGTGTTTATAAGCTGATTTCTTTTGCTATTACTGGAGAGTGTTGAAAGGACAGATGGAGACCAAAATAAAATGTCCTTAAATTAGATGATCAACATATGTAATATTATACAGCAGTTTTATTTTAGTTTCTGTTTACTATCCCTGCAGAAAGGACATGTGGGGTTTTACTGATCTGGAAGGTATAAATGTCAGTACTTTAATATAACTCAGAATTCATATGCTTGAGTTGTGATGTGTAACAGCTGGTCGGCTGAGGTCTTGTTAGATTAAATAACCACAAACCCTGCAGACATTGCATTCTGCCCTGTAACATGGTGTGTTTGATCCGTACTTGCCAATTGAAATTTGGTATATGATTGACGAAAGAATGCCAGGTGCGTTTTAGGAGAGCGACAGTCCAATGTTGTCCTTCTATTCATGGATATTTTAATGAGGTAAAGGAGTTGTGCTTTTATCACAATAAGTTGAAAAGTAAACATCCCTCTCCTTCCCAATCTCTTTCCTCCTGCCCAGCAAAGATTCTTGGGATTAAGCCTACATGCATCTCAACATATTAGAAACCCTTACGATCTGTCTGTTTTATTTTTATTTATAATATATGAAAACAAAATCATCTCAGACATGAGTTTTGAAGCTGCATTATAACTTTAGTGAAAATTCATTTGAAATCAGTTGATTATATGTTGAATTCTGCCAGGTCCATTATTTTAATTTTTCTGTTAAGTACTGAATCTGAAGCGTGGTTTGGCTCTCGAACTTTACAGTAATTATTCACTGCTGATCTCCTGTGGCTTTGCCTACAGGAATTGGAGATAATGGGCTATCCTCAACATTGGTGGCATGGGTAGTGTCACTGATAAGTGTGCATGCACAGAGGGGTCAGTGGTCCTATGGGGAAAAGGCAGAGAGATGCTAAGAAGGCATCAAGAGGCATTAGATTAGTGTGTTGGGGAGGGTCAGAGGTTGCATGGGCTGAAAGGAAAATCACACGCAGGAGAAGAATTGAGCAACATTGGACTAGTGTGTAATTGGAGTGGAGGAACAGAAGATGAGGCTGAGGCTGCTGAGAAAGGAGTCAAAAGTTGTTTAGTGAATGGCAAGATATAATTGGTAACTATTTTCTGTTTGCTTTTCTGAATTCTTGAATGAGTTAATGTCATAATGGTATTTGTATGAGTATAGAGCAAAGTTGCATGAGTATAGAGGAAGCAGTAAGGCTGCTTGTAGCTTTTTGTAATTGCCTGTATTTGGGCAAATCACATTGTTATTAAAGACATTTTGAAAAGTGTGACATTTTTGTGCTGTGGGTAGATTTGAAGTATGATGTATGCTAGAAGCATGATAGAAACATGGAAACATAGAAGATAGGAGCAGGAGTAGGCCATTCGGCCCCTCTAGCCTGCTCCGCCATTCAATGCGATCATGGCTGATCATCCAAGTTCAGTACCCGGTCCCTGCTTTCTCCCCATACCCCTTGATCCCTTTAGCCTTAAGAAATATATCCAACTCCTTCTTGAATATATTTAATGAATTGGCCTCTACTGCCTTCTGTGGTAGAGAGTTCCACAGGTTCACCACTCTCTGGGTGAAGAAATTCCTCCTCATTTCTGTCCTAAAAGGCCTACCCCTTATCCTTAGACTGTGACCCCTGGTTCTGGATTCCCCGACCATCGGGAACATCCTCCCTGCATCTAGTCTGTCCAGTCCTGCCAGAATTTTATAAGTTTCAATGAAATCCCCTCTCATTCTTCTAAACTCCAGCGAGTACAAGCCCAATCTCTCCTCGTACGTCATTCCTGCCATCCCAGGTATCAGCCTGGTGAATCTTCGCTGAACTCCTTCCATGGCAAGAATATTCTTCCTCAGATAAGGCGACCAAAACGGCGCACAATACTCAAGATGTGGTCTCACCAAGGCCCTGTACAACTGCAGCAAGACATCCTTGTTCTTGTACTCAAACCCTCTCGCTATGAAGGCCAACATACCATTTGCCTTCTTAACTGCCTGCTGCACCTGCATGCTTACCTTTAGCGACTGGTGCACAAGGACACCCAGGTCTCGTTGCACCTCCCCTTCTCCCAAACTATTGCCATTCAGATAATCTGCCTTCCTGTTTTTGACACCAAAGTGGATAACCTCACATTTATCCACATTATATTGCATCTGCCATGCTTCTGCCCAATCACCCAACCTGTCCAAATCATCCTGTAGTTTCTCGGCATCCTCCTCACAGCACACACGCCCACCCAGCTTTGTGTCGTCTGCAAACTTGGAGATATTACATCTAGTTCCCTTGTCTAGATCATTAATATATATTGTGAATAACTGGGGTCCAAGGACCGATCCCTGCGGTACCCCACTAGTCACTGCCTGCCACTTGGAAAAAGACCCGTTTATTCCAACTCTTTGCTTTCTATCTGCCAACCAGTTCTCTATCCAAGTCAGTACCTTGCCCCCAATCCCATGTGCCTTAACTTTACACGCTAATCTCTTATGCGGGACCTTATCGAAAGCCTTCTGAAAGTCCAAATACACCACATCCACTGATTCTCCCTTATCTATTTTACTTGTTACATTCTCAAAAAATTCCAGTAGATTAGTCAGGCACGATTTACCTTTTGTATATCCATGTTGACTTTGTCCGATCCTGTCACTGTTTTCCAAGTGCTCTGCTATTACATCTTTTATAATGGACTCTAGCATTTTCCCCACTACCGAAGATGTTTGTAGTTTATGTTTGACAGTGTTACTGTCCTATCCTATTGGTTCTGATTCCTTGATTTTTTTTTAATTTTTGGTTTGCACACTAGTATAATTCAAGAAATTTCTGTTGTACTGTAATACAGAAAATTACCCAATCCCAAATGCTGCTTGGAGCAAATGTGTTGGAATCCTGATACAGTACAGGCATTGGTTTACTGAGAACACTGTTCGAATCAGAATTATTTTGATCTAATTGACTGTTTTATGTGAATTTTCTGATGTAATGTATTTTCAATAATTTCACTACCAAATGACTAAAATGTAATAAATAGTGGCATTACAAAAGTTAACTTTAAAAAAAAAAAAAAAAAAATCACTGATGTGTAGGTATACCATTTTTAGGTTTGAGAAGTTTTAAAATTGTGCAAATATGTTTGTCATCCTATTGTTTAAAACTTGTAAAATTTACTTTAGAGTTGGTAGTCCTGAATGTTCACTTATAGGGCCATAGCACCATAGAAGTTTGCAGCATAGAAGGGGATCATTCGGCTGGCTGTTTGCTAGAGCAATCTAAAATTAATTCCACGGCTTTGCTCACTCCTCACAGCTCTGTATTTTCCTTTGCTTCAAATACTCATTTATTGTTCCCTGAAAAGGTGCAATGATTTCTGCCTCAACAATTCCCTGTAGCAAAGCATTCCATAATCTTGGGGGGGGGGGGAAATCTCCTAATCTGTTTCTTCACTCTGTGACACTAAATTGATGACTCTTGTCACTGACTTCTGAACAAGGGGAAATGGTGCTTCCCTATTCACCCCATCAGAACCTATTCACTATCCTAATCTCTATTAAACCTCTTATTAGCCTTGTCTGCTCCAGTGGAAATAGTCCAGTATATTAAGTCTCTCTTCATGACCATAGTTGTTCATCCCTGCCATCATTCTGATGAATCTATGCAGTCCAAGACTTTAATATCCTTTCTGTAATGGGGCAACCAAAACTGCGCACACTATTCCTACCTGTAGTCTAACCAATGTTTTGTACACATATTTATTATGATTTCTTTACTCTCTGTCCCTATTTATAAAACTCTTAATTGCTGCTTGCCCTTTTTAAGGCTTTATCTATCTGATGACCTCTGACCTCAAAGTAAAACAGCAGCAATTCAGAATTGAAGAGGTAGGGAAAGTATCAATCAAAGGTTGCTGCAGCACTACCAAGGATAAATTATTAAGGCCTTATGAAAATAACCAACCCTGAATGACCAGTCAGGAAAACCTAAGAATGAATGTAAGAGAAGTTGAACCAATTGAATCACTCACAATGCTTTTGGGAATAAAATTGGTCAATTTCTTTAACTAAAATTCCTACTGTCCAAAATAAACAAAATGAGAAAAAAAAGAAAAGGCACTTCACAATCATGTGATCAAATTTGCCAATTGAATTGTCCTTTTAATACCTTAATTAAAATTTTTACCTCAAGGCCTCAATGTCTCAAAAGCGTAGGCTGCAGCAAGATATATTTTCCCAGAACAGTTCAAAGGAGTTACCAACCACATTCATACATTGAGAACGTTCAGTTTGCATAAATAATTTTTTCTGAGTCGATGTAGAGGGGTGGGGTCGTCTTATTCTGAGGGAATTGAGTTTCATTGTTTTTCCCAAATGACTGAAACAAATTGTAGATTGAATTCTCAAAACTTTATTTAAGGCCAGTTTCATAATTAAAATGTTAACAGCTTTAACTTCACGGGCAGTTAGACAACATACACCCTGTTGCACATCCATTTTGCCAGCCATCAAACAGTAGGTCATCCTCTTGCTCACAGAATTTGTTTTGCACATCGATGTTGGGTTTCCTTTTGATTCATTTTTGATTGGTACTTCCCCACACAAACCCCATCCTCCGCCTTGACAAAGGTCGAAAAATATCTAAAATTAATTTTGAAGCTTTACAAAAGCTGAAACAATAAATACCCCCTTGTGTAGCAACTTAACTATTAATTGTTCACATCCCTTTAAATTTGACCCGTTGGTCAGAGTTTCTGAATGCCCCATTCGGCCGGCTGCCTCCCTCCACAACACGAAAACCACCGAGGCAGCTATGAATGTTTCAAATGAGCTGACAACAAAAAAATGGGGGCAGTCAGCTCATTTTCTTGCCAGCTATCTTTGTACCAGCAGCTATGCGGAAAAGGTTAAACTTAATCTGGAGTAGAATATCATCCGTTAAACACTGAGCTATGAAACAGACTTTTAAGTGTCAGCTTGGCTCAGTGGTGGAACATTCACCTCTAAGTCAGAAGGTCTTGGGCTGAAATTGTGCTCCAGGATCTGAGAACATAACCTAGGCTGAGACTTCAGTCCAACATTCAAAGAGTGAAATCTGCTATATTAATACAACTTTTTCTTCTTATGTTTAGTCCTGATGTTTGTGTTATTTCTCTCAATTTTTTGTTTAACTCCCACTCCAGTTGTATGTGTTTTTAAGTACAGTTCTGTTGTTTCTTTAGTCCCATAACTAAGGTTTGTGTTCTTTTTGTCCATCTCCTGGTGTTTGTGCATTTTCTGCCTCATACACAGCAACTTTCGTGCACGTGCACACACCTTTCTGCCCATATGTAGATAGATATACACAAACTACTCTACACAATTCTACTCTACACAATTCAATCAAATGTATGCACTGTAAATTCACCCCAGCAGCAGGTGAAGCCGCTGTATTAAACACAGGAGAGGATCCCACACAGGCACTGATGACTCTGAAGCAGTGAACCACTTTGTGCGAATACATTCTCTGCTGTGACTGCCAGCAGAGAGAACTTTTGAATTCATAGTTGTTGATGATAATGGAGTCCGAATGAACAGATTGTTGGCTGACAGAAATTGTTGTTGCTGAGTAGGAGGAGGCTGGTGCTGTGGAGAGTGGGGAAAAGGCCCAAGTGAGAGGATGAAGCTGGCAGTTGGAGGTAAAGGAACCATCTCACCCAATTTTTCCACTTGTGTACAATTGCTGCGGCTGTCACTGACAACGAAGCCACATGCCCCGATGGAAGATTTCGCTGCACTAGATGCTTTGTGAACGAATGCATTTTCAGCACGAAGCAAAACATAATGGACCAGATTTTCCAATCGGAGACTTCCTGTGTGCGGATGCCTCCGATCTGGAAAAATCTACGCACTTATCTGCTGGCTCTGTAGGTCCTGAGACATCCGATCCTGGGCTTCTCCTGGTCCGCGTGCGTAGAGGCCCAGGGGCGCATGCGGTTCGCAAGCGTCCCTGGGATCACGTGGGCCATGGGGAACCAATCAAAGAAGGGTATCCCCCTTCATACTTTTGACAGGTCTTTACACATAGATCTGTCAAAAGTATGAATGGGGATCACATTTTAAAACACAGTTAAACATCAAATACATTTTAAAATTAGTTAAAATTACATCAAATTAAATATTTTAAACATTTAATTTTTTGAAAAAATAATTTTACGGGGCTAAAAATAACGCCTTTTAAAAGTATTTTTAAATTATAAATGAGTGGGGTGGAGAAATAAATATTTTTTAAAACTCTTATGCAGGTAAAAAGCAGGCCTTACGGCTGCTTTTACCAGGCGTAAGATTTTTAAAGGTTTTCAGCAGGCGGAGGTTGCGCAGAAAGCGGAACTCTCCACCCGTAGAGGCCCATCTCCCAGGCAGCGGAAGATCTGTCAAGAATTCTTGACGGATTGGAAGTGCCGGTTTTCAACGCATGCGCTTCACATGCCTGAATCCGGCACTTGCGAGGACCCTATGGGTGCGTACACACCCGTGGGGGTCGGAATATCCGGCCCAATGAGGGTTTTGCAAAATGACTGAATTTTTGTTGTGCAGCTTGTACAATGCTCAAGTTTTTGTCATGTGTATTTTGATAGTTGTGTGAATGTTTTATGGCATTTTAGTGTTCCTGTAGTGTTTTGCTGTGATGTTTCATTAAAATTAATTTTGTACATCTTTTAAAAAGTTGTACATCTTAAAAAGTTACCACTTAATGAACTAAAACTGCACCACAAACCAGTATGGGGGCAAAAATATCTAGTACTGGCAGGAAAATAAAAAGTATTTTTGGTACTATCGATGAAAGAAACTTTACATGGTACAAACCTTAATCACTAATTGAAAATACAGGAAACTTTGTGATATCCGGGACCGGCGTGTTTCCGATCTATCAAAACTGCCGGACATACAAAGTTAATGTTGAAGCATACGGAGGTTTTCATCTCTGTATCTGACAACAAACACTGTTGCTTAGCAACAGCTTCTAAAGAGTCGGCTGCAGCTGCAAGCATCTCTAGCTGAAGCTGTTGCTATAGCTACAGACCTTGCAGTGCCTGACTGGGGGGAAAAAAGAGAACTAAAAAAACGTATAGAAAACGGCTCCTGATTTTTGCCGTTAGATCGAATATTCCGGACATACAACCTCCGGATAAACCAAAGTTCCCTGTAACTTAATTTAACTTATTAAAAAAAAAGGAAAACTGACATGATGCATTTTCAGTTCATAATACTGTACACTAGAATCAACCTGAGACTACAAACAACAATGACTTGCATTTCACATAGGAAACATCCCAAAGGAGAATCTTAAAGTGAGTGCAGAGGGGTGAAGAGGAAGAGTTTTAGGGAGGGAATTCCAGAGCTTTGGGTCTATATAGCTAAAGGCACAGCTGTCAATGGTGGGGTGGAGGATGCACAAGAGACCTACCTCTTAAATTCTAATTTGCTGCTGTTTTACTTTTGAGGTAGTCTATCCTTTGAGGCCAGAGATGGATGAACATTGAGTTCTTGGAGGGTTGTAGGGCTTTTGGAGGTTATAGAGATAGGGAAGGGCGAGGTCATGAATGAGAATTTTAAAATCAAGTCGTTGGTGTGGTCAACCGTGCCAAAAGTTGCAGAGATTGAGAATGATGAGGATGGATAGTGCACCACAGTCACTGTCATAGAGGATTTCATTTGTGACTTTGATTAAGGCCATTGCACTGCTGTGACAGGGGCAGAAACCTGATTGGAGAGGTTCCAACATGGATTTGAGGGAAAGATGGCCGTAGATTTGGGAGGTGACAACACGTTCAAGGACTTTGAAGAGGCAAAGGAGGTTGGAGATGGGGCGGCAGTTTGCAAGGACAAGGGTCAAAGGTGGGTTTTTTGAGGAGGAGGAGGATGATGACAGCAGATTTGAAAGGGAGGGGTGAAGTACCTGAGGAGACAGATCTGTTTACAATATCAGTTAGCATGAGGGCCAGGAAGATAAGTTGGGTGGTCATGAGTTTAGTGGGAATAGGGTCGAGGGAGCAGGGGCTGGGTCTCCTGGACAAGATAAGCTCGGAAAGGGAATGAGGAGAGAAACCAGAATGATGCAAGTTCAAGGCTAGGGGAGGGTGGAATCTTGGGGGACAATTGGCTTGGTGGGGAAGGGAAGGATGCAGCGGAGGCAGCTGAATGGATGGTCTCAATCTTAGTAACAAAGAAGTCCTTTTGCTCGTTGCACTTGTTGTTGGAGGTGAGGGTGGAGGGGGCAGGGGAGAGGGGATTAAGGAAACGGTTGGTAGTGGAGAAAAAGCTGGGGGTTATCTTTGCATTCCAGGATAATTCTGGAGTACAGGAAACTTTCGATTTGCCGGCGCCTAAATAACTGGAAATCTCGGTTAACCGGCAAAATTCAGGAGTAGGTTCAGCTAAGTTTTATTACTTGCCTTCCTCGATCTGTTGCTGTGCAAGGGTGTGGCTGCAGCTGTTGCTAAGCTACAGAGACGCTTGGAACTTGTGGCCATTGTTCTGAACCTGTTGCTAAGCAACAGGGTTTGTTGCTTTTTATGGAGCTCTCAGCTCCGTATCTTTTACTATAGCTTTCGGTTATCCGGAATTGTTGATGAACCGGCACCCCGTCGGTGCCAGATTAAAAAAAAGTTTCCTGTAGTGAGCTGTTTTGACCAGAGTGAAGGGCCCGTTAGTGCTTGAGGTGGTCCAGCCACATCTGGCGATGAATATCTAAACCATTTGTGCACCATATATGTTCAACTTTGTGCCCTTTGGGAGTGAAGATGGTCCGTACGGGGGAACAATCTTGGTGGGGAAGAGTAAGGATTTTACTGGGGACAAGGCATCAAAGTCGGAGGTGAGTGTAGTGTGATTTACAAAAAAAAGAGCGAGGGACAAAGTAGTTCAGGCATTTTCCCAAATCCAGATAGCATCATCTGATCATATGATATTTGCATACCATTCAAATGTGTCTCTTGCTTCTAATTTATTTATATTAATTTGAAGACATTTCATGATTGTTTCATTTATCACCTTAATTTTGCTGAGAATAATTGTGCTCAATTTAGGAGCCAAAATGGATTGGTCCAAAACCCCACACACAATTAGGAAACAGAATTGCACCAAAAATATCAGTCTTATTGCTTATTTAAATACTGTTCAGAATAGAATGTTAGTCTTTAAAGGACACATGAAGGGTTTATTCAGTTTCCTTATCCAACTTACGATGTAAGGCATTGGGCCGTGGCTCAGTGGTAGCATTCTTGCCTTCAGTCAGAAGGCGATGGATTCAAGTCCTACCCTAGGCTGAGACTTCAGTGCAGTTCTGAGAGAGTTCCGCACTGTCGAAGTTACCATCTTTTGTTTCACACGTTAAACCGAGGCGCTGTCTGCCCTCAGATAGACATAAAAATACCATGGCATTTTTTGAAGAAAAGCAGAGGAGTTCTCCAGTGTCTGGACAACATTTATCCCTCAACCAAAACCACTATAACAGATTATCTGGTCATTTACCTCTGTGGTTTGTGGGACCTTGCTATGCACAAGTTGTCTGCTGCATTTCCCTACATTACAACAGCAACTACACTTCATAACTACTTAATTGGCTGTAAAGTGCTTTGGGACATCCTGAGGTTATGAAAGGTGCTATACAAAATGCAAGTTCTGTCTCTCCTACATGACACTGTAACCAGACACTTAAGAACAACTTACATTGCCTTTAATACAGCAAAATATCCCACCGTGTTTTACAGTTAGGGGTCAGCATTGAGTGGGAGGGAAATTAGTGGAGCTAGTTGAAAGCACAGTTGAAGAGGTTAAGTTTTAGGGTGTGGAGAGACATAGCAAGGTGGACAGGTTTAGGGAGAAAGTTCCAGAGTGTTGGGGCAAGATGGCTGAAGGTTCTGCCCCTGATGGTAACATGGAGAGAGGAGGAAATACACATGTAGACTAGAGTTGAAGGAGTGGAAAATGCAAGCAGGGATATAGGACTAGAGGAGGTTGCAGAGTTGTGTATTGAGAGGCTATTGAGGGATCAGTGATGGAGATGAGGATTTTGAAGTTGGATGTGTTGAGGAACAGGGAGCTAATGAAGTTTACTGAGGACAGGGTGATGGGGGAGCAGGCTGGTGGGATGAGAGCAGCAAAGTTCTGGGTAAGTCAAAGTTTATGTAAGGTGGAATCTGGGGCAGTGAGGAGGTCACTGGGTTGAGCCTGGAGGGGACAAATGCATGAATGTGAGTGGACACAAATTTTTACGTCCTGTTCAAGGGCTGACAAAGCTCAGTCAGATTAGATTGTTAGATTTGAATGACTGAGAAATTGGGCCCAATTCCTTGGCTTTCTGGTTGGCAGATAAGTACTGTATGACTTATAGTATTGGGCCTTGTTTTTGTTTGCAAAATATTTGTTGAATTTTATACACACATTTATTTTTTAAAAAGTAAACTGAATCCAGCATTCATTTATAGTGAAGCTATTTTGTTTTGTAGAAGTTATTTTGTTTAGTGCTAATAGTTGTCAAATGGTTTACAGTGCAAGTAATGCCTATCTTTTCAGCATTGAGAATTTGGAAATGAGCTACAGTTGGGTTACTACTTTAGTTCCACTAATACCTGGCAATTTGAAAATTAATATTTTCTGATAATTGTAGATACGGGTTTTCCAAAGCAAATCTAGTTTGGGAGCTGATCTGCCTTTCATATTTTGATATTGAAATGTTTCTGGACTTTGATATTTACCTGTTGCCAAGCTTTAAATCATCAGGCCATCTTATTTGAAATTAAATGCTCAAGGCCTTAATTTATGTCACTACTGGGTCTCTTTCATGATTTCAGACATCTTGCGTATTGTGGAAATCTTACATGCAATTACATGCACAACACTTAATTACATGAGTACCAAGAGTGAGCACTCATCATACCTACCTCCCTGTGGACCTTTCACAATTCGTATCACAGCCCTTGGTTTACCAGGAAAAATCTCTTTCCTGTGTGATTTTTGTCTGATTATACTCCTGTGAAGTGTCTTGGGATGTTTTACTACGTTAAAGATGCTATATAAATGCAAGTTGTTTTAAATACTTAGTGGGTACGTCACTGGTACTAATGAACTAACAGCATTCTTTAACAAACATGAAACTTCCTCATTGAACGTGACCGGCACTAACATTCTATATAGTGTAATTTACCAAGAGTAACTATTCAAACTAGATTAAACTTGAAATCTATCTTTGTGGCTACAAATTACTAGAACTTTTGTGAAAGGAAAACAAATGCAATCCCATAGAAATAATCAGGACTACTGAGTGTACTCAGTCATAGTCATAACGGCACAGAAGGAGGCCATTCGGCCCATCAAGTCCGTGCCGTGTCTCTGTTGAGAAATCCAGTCAGTTCCATTCCCCCGCTCTATCCCCGTAGCCCTGCAAGTTTATTTCCCTCTAGTGCCTATCCAGTCTCTCCTTGAAAACATTGAGTGTCTCTGCTTACACCACTTCTGTTGGCAGCAAATTCCAGGTCGTCATCACTCGCTGCATAAAAAAGTTTTTCCTCATGTCCCCCCTGTATCTCTTGCCCAAAACCTTCAATCTGTGTCCCCTAGTCCTTGTGCCATCTACTAGTGGGAATAGCCTTTCCCCATCTAACCTATCCAAACATGTCATAACCTTGTACACCTCCATCAAATCACCCCTCAACCTCCTTTGCTTTAATGAAAACAAATCCAGCTTCTCCAACCTGTCTTTGTAGCTAAGATCCCCCATTCACAGAACCATTCTGGTAAATCTCCTCTGCACCCTCTCGAGGGCCTTCACATCCTTCCTAATGTGTGATGACCAGAACTGGACGCAACACTCCAGTTGTGGCCTAACCAGCACTTTATAAAGGTTCAGCATAACTTCTCTACTTTTGTACTCAATACCTCTATTTATGAAGCCCAAGATCCCATATGTTTTGCTAACCACTCTTAAAAACTATGCCATTAAGTATATATTGCCTCTCCCTGTTCTTTCTGCCAAAATGCATCACCTTACACTTCTCTGTATTAAATTCCATCTGCCCATTCTGCTAGCCTTTCTATGTCCTGTTGCAGTCGATTGGTATCATCCTCACTGTTTGCCACACCCCCCCAAGTTTGGTGTCATCGGCAAATTTAGAAGTTCTACTCTGTATTCCAATATCCAGGTCATTTTTTATATATATATATAGCAGTGACCCCAGCACTGACCCTTGGAACACCACTGTCTACCATCCTCCAGTCTGGAAAAACAGCCATTTATCACAACTTGCTGTTTTCTGTCGTTAAGCCAATTCCTTATCCAAGCTGCCACTGACCCTCCTATTCCATAAGCCTCAATTTTGTTAACCAGCCTCCTCTCTTCCCGCCCCCCACCCCCACTAAATGTCCGTTTGGATTCTGTCACATTTTTAAATTTTGGGTTTCTCATGGCTGAGTTATGCCATGATTATGGAGAAACAAGGACACCACTGTGCTGACTTTGTCGTTTTACTTTAAGAAGGCCTTAATGTTCATGGACAGGCCAGTACCACTATTCAACTCCAATTATTTATTTATCTTTTAAATTGTTCTTAAACACGAAGCACATTTGAACTGTTATGAAGTGTCTTGCTCAACATTCATCCACCTTTTGCTTTCAAATGCTGATTATATCCGTTTTCTGTTTTTGTTAAATATATAGTTGATGTCTGAGAAGATGTATTTGGCCTGTTTTAGAAAACTACATCACAGATAATTGCTCCTTGAAATAATCTATCATTGGTACTTGTGTTTGTTGGCTGAATACACAGTAATATTGCAGCAATAATTTTGCAGCAGAGGACTCCATAGACTTTTTGTTGAAATCTTGGGCTAGGCTGATTAAGTTGGTGGGACAACGTCTAACAAAAAGGAGAGGAAAAACTCCATATTTTAGGTCAGTTAGGCCTGGGAAAGGAGCCTGGCCTACTGAAGGAAAACTCACTCATTTAAGCTCAGAATCAGAAAGCTGACCAGAAAATGTTAAAGTAGCCTACTAATGTGGATAGTGTGACATGGGTTATTTTTCCTATTCATGGAGGAGAGGCTTGAAGTAAAGTAAGTGAATTTTGATTATAACTATTACTCTGTATGCTTACTTGCTTCATTTCACTAAAATATTTCAGTCCATCTGCTCAAAGAAAGGATAAATGCATGTGAGGTCTCGTGAAAGACATGGGCCTAGAACTTGGTTTGGGCTCAGACCCGGTGCTGCACGACCAGCGTGCCTAAACCGAAAGGCCCAAGGATCGTTGGAAATTTGGTCCTCATCAATATACTTGGCATGAGATGTCGGCACTGATCATGCCTCCACAGGCAGCTTGCCCAGCAAAGACATCATTGTCAGGCCACCTGCCTCGCAGGCAGTGGCCCTCCGTTAAATCACAGGCGTGGCGATTGGAGCAGGCTACTGGGGGGCTGGGGCACTCCTGCTCTTCCTGGCTCCCCAAGAAGGTTTTAATAAAAAAGTAATTTTATATATTTTTTTCTCATCACTTGCCTTTTTTAGCGGCTATGGGCTGACATTTTGAAAAGGGGTCCTTTAATGGGCGTTAGGCTGCTAATTTACATATTTAATGTGCCTAACTCATGTTTTAGGTATCTGTCTGGCACGCCTATAAATAGGGCTCAACAAATTTAGCAGTGGGCCACTGCTTGCACAGATCCCCAGGCTCCTTCTTTTCCCGATCACGAGACCCTCCTGAAATTTTCTCCCTGCGACTTACCTGAGTGTCACCTGTGCAGTTGTACTCGAGCACCTTCAGGGGAGGAGAAGATTGCTTAAAAAAAGATATGTTTTTCAGGTGTTGCGAGATGAGGTGCACTTTTGAAAGACTAAAAGTAACATCATTTTCTAATTTGAATTTTGCCTTACACAAAGAAGCAAATGTACCAAGTAATGGTGTCATAGAAACATAGAAGATAGGAGCAGGAGTAGGCCATTCGGCCCCTCGAGCCTGCTCCGCCATTCAATGCGATCATGGCTGATCATCCAAATTCAGTACCCGGTCCCTGCTTTCTCCCCATACCCCTTGATCCCTTTAGCCTTAAGAAATATATCCAACTCCTTCTTGAATATATTTAATGTATTGGCCTCTACTGCCTTCTGTGGTAGAGAGTTCCACAGGTTCACCACTCTCTGGGTGAAGAAATTCCTCCTCATTTCTGTCCTAAATGGCTTACCCTTTATCCTTACACTGTGTCCCCTGGTTCTGGACTCCCCGACCATCAGGAACATCCTTCCTGCATCTAGTCTGTCCAGTCCTGTCAGAATTTTATAAGTTTCAATGAGATCACCTCTAATTCTTCTAAACTCCAGCGAGTACAAGCCCAATCGACCCAATCTCTCCTCATACGTCATCCTAGTAATGAAATTCACCTTACGGAGAAATTAGTTAAGTGAAACTGAACTTTGTTACTTAACCAGTCAACCCAAGTAATGAGCAGTCTAAACTTCCTATTTTGCTGGCCGGTATGGTTTTCTCTAAAATTTAGAGATCCACTTAGTCTTTTTTTTATTTGTTTATGGGATCTGGGCATCACTGGCAAGGCCAGCATTTATTGCCCATCCCTAGTTGCCCTTGATGCTATGATAAAACATCCACCCACACCCCAACTTTTTTTTGTCTGGCAAACTTCTGACTTTGACAACAGTTTTCAATTTCATTTGTATCCTTCAACAAGAGTTTTGGCAACAAGAGTCTTGTACACAGGAAAGAGGTGGGCATTTTTTTGGGGGTGTGGGGAGGAAATAGGTCTGCATCTTGAGAGATCCTTTCTTCCTTGATGCGCTCATACATCTGACCCTCGAAGTATTAATGTAAGTTAACTCCTGAAGCTTCAATGGCTGTAGCTGTGTGTTTAAAATCTGGAAAAAAAACTCCATGAGACTTGTAGTGTAGTTGGAAATGAAATTCTGCTGTTCTTTTTCAACAGGGAAATTATTCAGTTGTCTGTATTAAAACTAATGATCATACAGTTTGGAGACTGAAAGATGGACAGCACAGATTAAATCTTTAGTGGAGAGAAAAATGCAGTTGAGGTTTTTGATTTCCAATATGGTCATTTTCTATGTCCTTGTAAATTGCTACAATATTTTGTTTTTTCTGATAGAAGCCAGAAACATGGCAGATGTCAATATAGTTATAAATTTACAGTTGCTGTAACCAAAAACTTGAAAAACTGTGTTTCTGTTTCTACGTTTGGGCACTGATGCACCAAAGTTCTCGACTACAAAAATCCAGAATCCTTTTTACAATGCATTATGAATTTTGTACACTATACAAGTGAATTTTTTTGCATCTGCAGTGTATCTGTTGCCTAACGATGTGTTGAATGATTATAGAGCACCGCAATAATGAATATGCAGTTTTATGTTCGTATTTCTGATGTACCATTGCTGTATTTTGCAGTTATCTTGTTTATGTTGAACCAGGAAAAACTGAAAAAAGATGTCAAATTGAGAGGGGGAAAAATGACTCCGATTTATTAATTCTGCGTTGCTAAAAGAAAGTCTTATGGTTTTAAAAAAAACTTGGGGGAGGTTTTGAAGATGTTCTGCAGCTCTCACTGAAGAGAACCTGATTCATCTTTTGGTGCTCATTTTCTGTTTCTTTCTCTCCAGAAAATCTAGTAGTTTTTGCTTACTGTAAACATGTCTTTCACAGCTTCAAGGTTACAATGAAAAGCCAATCAACCTGCAGATGTTCATTGGAACTGCTGATGATCGCTATTTAAGACCACATGCATTCTACCAGGTGCACAGAATCACTGGGAAGACTGTTGCTACAGCTAGCCAGGAGATTATAGTTACCAGTACAAAGGTTCTTGAAATTCCTCTTCTATCTGAAAACAATATGACTGCCAGGTACTTGTCCAAACCTCTAAGTGTAATGATATTTATCTTTTTGTCTTCTCTCCTGTTTAAATCCTTTCATTTTTGAGGGATAAAAGCTTGATAGTGTAACCCCTTAACTGCTAAAGTCATTGGAACTTTGTTAAATTTGTTACATCTACTTTAAAGCTACAGTCCTTTATAATTTACTGAAAATAAGTTACTGGCAGAATTTACACATGGTGGAGAGAGACACATATGCCTCAGTTATCTTATTCAAAGGAATATTCCAGGATAAGGCATCGCAAAGGCCTTGTCTTTTGACTATTCTGAAAATTAATTACACAAATTATAAATGAAAAATATATTCAGTGTCCACGATGCAGTGGTAGTCTCACTTCAAGGCTTTATTCACAAGCCCAGGACTGAAAAATTAGATTTCTCAGCTCCCATCACTCTTAAGTGTATTGTTCCTATTGAAGGCAACAGGAAATCAATGATGAAACAATGTCATGCTTCAGCAACTAGATTCCAATATGAAGAAAAGATGATAGCCACCAGCAAGAGGTATATAACAAATTTAAGAAGAAAATAGGATATGAATGTATATTTTTCAATTGAATGTTTGAGAACAAGACTAATGTAGGAACTTGACCTAGAGTATTCCTTTTTAAGCAAAAAAGGGATGCGTTTGTGACCCATATCGTTGGTCATTCCTAATTTAGGAGTGCTAATAAAGCAGTTTTCTTAAACAGATGCTTGTTCTACCATGTGTTAAGATGAAGAAAGCTCGAAGTGTTCATTCAGTGGCAGACCTTCTACAAAATTGTGATCCTGGGTGAAGAGTGTGAAGTATCTGGCATAAATGGGTGATGTCTAATATGTGGCCAAGATATTTGTGGAATATTAAGAAGCTTCCGATAGATGGGGATTGCATTTTGACTGTAAACCGAAGTATGGGTGGTGAGGACCTTTATGCGACTGATGCATTTCCTAGTATTGAACCAAAGAAGAGTAATATTGTACCTTGCTCAATGTTTTTCAGAGCTGGTCTACTTCGACAGAAATCTTGGAGCTCCAAATTGTTTATGCCTAACTTTTTCAAATTTGCTGAGCAAATAGATGTAAACGGATATGATATAATTGGGATTACGGAGACATGGCTCCAGGGTGACCAAGGCTGGGAATTCAACATCCAGGGTATTCAATATTCAGGAAGAACAGGCAAAAAGGAAAAGGAGGTGGGGTAGCATTGCTGGTTAAAGAGGAGATTAACACAACAGTAAGGAAGGATATTAGCTCTGATGATGTGGAATCTGTATGGGTAGAGCTGAGAAATACCAAGGGGCAGAAAACATTAGTGGGAGTTGTATACAGACCCCCAAACAGTAATGCTGAGGTTGGGGATGGCATTAAACAGGAAATTAGAGATGCATGCAATAAGGGCACAGCAGTTATCATGGGTGACTTTAATCTACATATAGGTTAGGCTAACCAAATTAGTAACAATACTGTGGAGGAGAAATTCCTAGAGTGTATATGGGATGGTTTCCTGGACCAATATGTTGAGGAACCAACTAGAGATCAGGCCATCTTAGACTGGGTATTATGTAATGAGAAAGGATTAATTAGCAATCTTATTGTGCGAGGCCCCTTGGGGAGGAGCGATCATAATATGATAGAATTCTTCATTTAAGATGCAGAGTGAAGTAGTTGACTCAGAGACTAGGGCCCTGAATTTATATAAAGGAAACTACGATGGTATGAGGTGCGAGTTGGCTAGGATGGATTAGGGAATGTTACTTAAAGGGTTGATGGTGGGTAGGCAATGGCAAACATTTAAAGGTCGCATGGATGAACTACAGAATTTGTTCATCCCTGTCTGGCATAAAAATAAAACAAAAAAGGTGGTGCAACCGTGGCTAACAAGGGAAATTAGGGATAGCATAAGATCCAAGGAGAGGACATATAAATTGGCCAGAAAAAGCAGCAACCCTGAGGATTGGGAGCAGTTTAGGATTCAGCAAAGGAGGACAAAGGGATTAATTAAGAGGGGGGAAATAAGAGTATGAGAGTAAGCTTGCAGGGAACGTAAAAACTGACTGTAAAAGCTTCTATAGATATATGAAGAGAAAAAGATTGGTGAAGTCAAGCGTAGGTCCCTTGCAGTCAGAATCAGGGGAATTTATAATGGGGAACAAAGAAATGGATGACCAGTTAAATACATACTTTGGTTCTGTCTTCACAAAGGAGGACACAAATAACCTCCTAGAGATGCCTGGGAACATAGGGTCTAATGAGAGGGAGGAACTGAATGAAATCAGTATTTGTAGGGAAATGGTGTTAGGCAAATTGACTGGATTGAAGGCCGATAAATCCCCAGGGCCTGATAATCTACCTCCTAGGGTACTTAAGGAAGTGGCCCTAGAAATAGTAGATGCATTGCTGGTCATCTTCCAAAATTCTATCGACTCTGGAACAGTTCCCATGGATTGAAGGGTAGCTAATGTAACCCCACTATTAAAAAAAGGTGGTAGAGAGAAAACAGGGAATTATAGACCGGTAAGCCTGACATCGGTAGTGGGGAAAATGCTAGAGTCCATTATAAAAGATGTAATAGCAGAGCACTTGGAAAACAGTGACGGGATCGGACAAAGTCAACATGGATTTACAAAAGGTAAATCGTGCTTGACGAATCTACTGGAATTTTTTGAGGATGTAACTGGTAGAATAGGTAAGGGAGATGTGGTGTATTTGGACTTTCAGCAGGCTGTCAATAAGGTCCCGCATGAGAGATTAGCGTGCAAAGTTAAAGCACATGGGATTAGGGGTAAGGTACTGACTTGGATAGAGAACTGGTTGGCAGACAGGAAGCAAAGAGTTGGAATAAAGGGGTCTTTTTCTGAGTGGCAGGCAGTGACTAGTGGGGTACCGCAGGGATCGGTGCTAGGACCCCAGCTATTCACTATATATATTAATGATCTAGACGAGGGAACTAGATGTGATATCTCCAAGTTTGCAGACGACACAAAGCTGGGTGGGCGTGTGTGCTGTGAGGAGGATTCCGAGAAACTCCAGTATGATTTGGATAGGTTGGGTGATTGGGC
This sequence comes from Somniosus microcephalus, assembly GCF_052327205.1. Taxonomy (NCBI): domain Eukaryota; kingdom Metazoa; phylum Chordata; class Chondrichthyes; order Squaliformes; family Somniosidae; genus Somniosus; species Somniosus microcephalus. The sequence continues at coordinate 212,402,263 of NC_140992.1, read as the reverse complement.
AGATGCATGGCAGATACAGTATAATGTGGATAAATGCGAGGTTATCCACTTTGGTGGCAAAAACAGGAAGGCAGATTATTATCTGAACGGCAATAGATTGGGAGAAAGGGAAGTGCAACGAGACCTGGGTGTCCTTGTGCACCAGTCGCTGAAGGTAAGCATGCAGGTGCAGCAGGCAGTTAAGAAGGCAAATGGTATGTTGGCCTTCATAGCAAGAGGATTCGAGTACAGGACCAAGGAAGTCTTGCTGCAGTTGTACAGGGCCTTGGTGAGACCACACCTTGTGTATTGTGTGCAGTTTTGGTCGCCTTATCCGAGGAGGGATGTTCTTGCCATGGAGGGAGTGCAGTGACGATTCACCAGACTGATACCTGGGATGGCAAGAATGACGTATGAGGAGAGATTGGGTCGATTGGGCTTATATTCGCTGGTGTTTAGAAGAATGAGAGGGGATCTCATTGAAACTGATAAAATTCTAACGGGACTGGACAGACTAGATGCAGGAAGGATGTTCCTGATGGCGGGGGAGTCCAGAACCAGGGGTCACAGTCTAAAGATAAGGGGTAAGCCATTTAGGACAGAGATGAGGAGGAATTTCTTTACCCAGAGAGTGGTGAACCTGTGGAATTCTCTACCACAAAAGGCAGTAGAGGCCAATTCATTAAATATATTCAAGAAGGAGTTAGATATATTTCTTAAGGCTAAAGGGATCAAGGGATATGGGGAGAAAGCAGGGACAGGGTACTGAATTTGGATGATCAGCCATGATCTCATTAAATGGCAGAGCATTCTCGAGGGGCCGAATGGCCTACTCCTGCTCCTATCTTCTATGTTTCTATCAGATGCTAAGTCCACATAGTTTACAGAAACATTTAGTATTGATTACCTGACTGCAAGAAGGAGATATTGTTGTGCAGTTCTGAGTGTTTGATCGGGTGGGGAAAGGAATGATCTTGTGTGCAAGGCTCGCAGTTTTGTCTTACCCTGAACCAGTTTCTGGGAAATTGCCTGATGCATTTGAACCCTACTGTGGTACTTCAGTTAAACTATCACTTTTGTTTTAAAGTATTATAAAATCTGAATGACCAATTAAAGGTTTGTGTTTTGACCTCTAAATTGGAAGTGTCTAAGCCCTCCCCTCTATTTAGAGTTTTTTTTAACCAAAATGGCAATGGTAAAATAGGGGACTGACTTGTACCTGGGCACATCTTGTGCATTAGAATTTTCTGTATTTACACTCGTTAATGAAGTCATAGTTTTGTTGCAGCAGTGTTCAAGAACCATACTTTTAAAGCAGCATTCCAGTGTAAAACTAATATGTATGTGAGCTGTTCGCTTTTGAGTTAGAATCTACATTCATTAGTAACTGAGCAAATACTCCCTTCAGAAACTGAGCAAATACTCCCTTCAGAAACTGTTAGCAGGATGCGCATGAATTTTATTGAATTGCAGGATCAAGTCTCATACTTTAAACTTCATGTGCACCAAACTGAGCAAGAAATGGAGATAACTTGACTGTAAATTTGCCTTTTGAGAGCCCCAGACTAAATGCATGAAAATCAGTACATTGGTTTATATTACTCATAGAATACAATGATTAGTGTGGCCTAGCACTAAACTTGTTTTGTGGTTTTTTTGTTGTTTGTTTTAATGTGGGACAGCTGACTGTTCAAGTTCTATTCAGAATCCATTTTAAATTTAAACCACTTTAAAGTGATCATATTTTGACTCATGTAATCATACGTATAAATTTATTTTCTTGTTTCTTTGTAGCATTGACTGTGCAGGAATTTTGAAACTACGCAACTCTGATATTGAACTTCGCAAGGGTGAAACTGACATTGGTAGAAAAAATACAAGGGTTCGCCTTGTTTTCCGTGTGCACATCCCACAGCCCAATGGAAAAGTTGTCTCACTGCAAGCAGCTTCCATTCCTGTTGAATGCTGTTAGTATTAAATTCACATTCGTCAAACTTTTTTTCCTACAATTTTTTTCTTCATCTTTCTAAATCTTCCCACAGGTATTGCTGCTTTTGTGACCTGTTTCATTTGGCAGGGTGTAGATGTCTAGATACTGTGCCTCCCACCAGTTGTTGTCGGGGTCTGTATGATTAGCTTGTGGGAGGTGAGCTTATAGTGAAATTTGACGTACCCCCCATTTCACTTCCGCTTCCCCCTTTTCCCGCCTGTCCACTTCATGAAGTGTACCAACTTGCTAAAACACGACACTACTGTCACCATAAAAATTGACAAAACCAGCTCCTAAAAAGCATAGGCAGTCCTGGTCATTGACTTGAGAGAGGAAAGAGTAAGGAAGCAGGAAAATGTGCTCAACTTCTAACTTCATCAGGGAGTAGTTGCAATTAAGGATTCATCATGTGGAGTATTGTGGGATGGATCCAAGCAGTGCTACCTTGGGTTAATACACTTGGGCGCTGTCCACTGTGTCAGATATTTTTGCTAACTTGTTTTGAATATTGGTTCTTTTTCCACACTGTCCAGAATGCTAGCAGAAGCACATATGTATGCTGTGCTACTGTTCACTTGTGTATGAACACAAACTTCTTATTGCCTCAGTAATTAAATATTTCAGACACAAAATCCCTTTTCCCATCTCGGTCTCGGTTCATATTAAAAACAGTCGCACTGAGAACCACCTTCACATCTGAAAGGAGTAATGTCATGTCACAACATTAATTCATTGTTGAATTTCTTCTGAACTTGTTGATTTCTCTAATCCTCTGGATTCCTTTTAAAAAAAAAAAAAAAAAAGAGCATATTGGCAAGCATCTGAGTCGGATTGTGTATTTGAACATTTTATCATTGAATACTATCCAGTTATCTCAATTATCTAGAAACACCGTCAGGATTTTATTAGAGACTTGTGAGCGTTTTGGATCCTTTTTAACTGTGCATGATCATAACCTCTAAATGCTGTGTTGATTTTGAGGGTATCCAAAACTGCATAAAAAGAGTGCCAGAATAGAGTGCGTATTTGAACAGAGCACACGCATCTTTTGAGCTGGAGAAATAGAGCTGAAGAATATTTGCACCTGTACTTTTTTTTAAATTTGGCTTAGTGATACTTGCATGTCTGTGTACTTGATTATTATGCACTATGATTGCTTTTTGAACATTTCCTGTAACTCTTAATACATTGTGTGGAATTGGATAAGAATTGATATTTTAATAAATATGTACTTGAAAAGTCATTTTTTTCAGTAATCCCAATTATTTGATTAATACAGCCCAGCGTTCTGCCCAGGAGCTTCCTCAGATTGAAAAGTACAGCATCAATTCATGCTCAGTCAGTGGTGGAGAAGAAATGATCGTTAATGGCTTCAATTTTCTTCCGGAGTCTAAGATTGTCTTCCTTGAAAAGGGCCCAGGTACGTGATCAAGCAATCAGCTGCAGTGTATACCATTTTAAGCTATACATGTCTATAGTTGTATTTATTCCAAAAAAGTCACAATTCTGATCTTCACCCCAAATGCAGCCTTGCTTAAATTCAAATCTGGTTTTCTTTTCCTTTGTTATCCTTCATTTGGTTTGGTTAAAGTCAGCATACCAGATGGGAAAATCAAGAAGAATAAATTCTTAAAGTTTTTAGCCAGCACTACATGGCTGTACCCTCTCAACGTCATCTACATGATTATTTTTAGTTCCTTTTCTCCTATTTGTCTCTATTCGATTCATGCAACTCCACCGAGTGTGAAAATATGTTCTCTGATCTAGTGTCTGGTCTATTTTCTACCTGTGTATTTAGAGCCTTTTTAGCTGTTTCCATGGTTTTACTAAACCTGCTTTTGGTAGCTGCTCACCCACAGCTGAAAGGTCGGCAAAGCCTGTTATTGTATGGACAGTTGGTTTGAGAGTATGGGGGAGAAATTCGGTTGTTAGCACCACCGATTAACGCCTAAAGAGGCCGAGAAGTGGGGCGCTAGCCAATTTCCGGGCGGGCACAAGGCGCCTAGCGCCTCGCCCCATATTGAGCATGCATTTAGCGCTGGCGCTAGCGCCCACTCATGGGCGCAGGCTGATTATGACGTCATTTGAGTGTGCAACACCTTTTGGGCGCCCCGGATCGGAAATTCAGTGGCGCCCCCCTCCGTAGCGCCTGGCGCCAATAGTGACAGCTTACCTGGACCATACCAAGTCACTCTCAGGCTGGAGGAGCGTTATTTAAAGGGGACTGGTGTGGTTTAAAAGCGGTTGCCATTTTTGGAGCGCAACTTCCTCGAGAGCTACAAAGAGTTGCTGAGCTGCACACTGAGAGCCATTTGACCACTGAGCCAGCGCAGGCAGACGATCTTCAGCCTTCTGACCATCACCTTGCTGTTGGTGAGCCTTGACAATGGGGAACCTTCCTGTGGGCACTTATTATGGGGGCTGCATTGGAGGGGAACGTCCTGCTGCTGAATCATCTGGAAAGGGCACTGAGACGCTGGAAGAGGGGGGCGGGCATGGCCAGACGGAGGAGGGCCAACAGACGTCTCCACAGCAGACCTTACGCTGGCAGGGTTTTCCGACAGCAGTTTTCCTACATGAACATGCCGGAGGAGCAGTGTGTCAGAAGGCTGCGATTTTGAAAGGAGGTGGTGACTGAGCTGTGCCAGCTGCTTCAGCCAGATCTGCAGCCTCAGATAAGGTGCAGGACATCTCTGTCGGTGGCTGAGAAGATGCCTGCTGGCCTGAACTTCTACGCGAGCAGCTCTTCTCAGGCTGCGCGTCAGAGGCTGATCAGAAGTAGCTTCTCGGCCCCTCTCACGGAATGCTTGCTGCCATTCCAAGAACAGGAATGGAACTGGTCTGATACCCCCAAGCCTGTGAAGGGCAAGATGCATGTAAATAGCAGGCATGGCCATTGTAAATGAAGAAAGTGTTTAATTAAACAAAATGTGGTTCCTTCAAACCTGAGAAAGTTACGGCAACAGAAAACAAAACTAATACACTGACACATAACTGCCTCTCACACCCGGGAGACTGTCCAAAACATAAATCACATTCCGACCATCTTCCTTGGCCTTGATTCCACTGTGCCAACCAAAGCATCCAATGCCCCATCAGTGAGTCGTTCCGCCCTCTGCCTCACCCTTTCCATGTTTTGCTAGGTTGGTGCGCCACAGGTAGGCTCCCACCGCTTTGAAGGCCTACAAGGCAGTGAGTGTGTCTGGTGATGCCAATTGACCTGCCCCTTTGAGAGGTGGCCGGCGCCACTGTGTCTCCGGGAAAGTGATTATTGACAGCACCCTCGCTGCACCCTGCCGCCGCGAAATTGGGTTGCGCCGCCGGGTTAGCGCCTCAAGAGTAGCGTGCAGCGCCTGATTTAGCGCCGCAATCACCTTTAGGGGCGCTGCAACCCAATATCGCGCCAGGTGGCGCTAAACCGCAACTGGCGCTAGGCTTTGCGCTTTGCCAGAACTAGCGCCCCAAACGGGGCTATACCCAATTTCTCCCCCTATATGTTTAGAAACAATGTTTGAGCTGATTTTCAGATAAAAGCTCACTTTTCTTAGAAGTGAAACTTGAAAATTCTAATCAAGGTACACAGGACATCAAGACATAAGGCAATCCAAAATCTAGCACTTAAGTCTAGTAACCCTATCAGAGGATTTTTTTAGATATTCAGATGTAACCAGTTCAAGCCACAGATTCTTAATAAGTCTACTTCTAAGCCTCAAACTCATTACCAGTAACCATCCTAATTCCAGTGCCAGAATGTTTGGCACCCTTGCAATTGAACAGTTATTTCCACATGCTGCTGTACCTTTCAGATCCTGGAGAGAGATTTTGATTAGGCAGAAGAATCACTATGGTCAGCAAACAGCCAACATATTGTTTAGTATTTCACTACAGTGACTAGAACAATCCTTAGTAATTGGTGAGTTGTGTGATGGTGCTGCATTTGTGTAATAGTAATGGCCTTGATGCATTTTAATCAGCAGAGCAGTACAAAGAGTTTGTTGATTATTTCTTTAAACTGCGAATCAAAGAGCAGTGGCTTCCTTGCTGGTCTTCTCATTTAGGTCTCTCCAATCTTGTTTGTTGGCTTGGCACAGTTGTAACGCTCTTAATTCCCTTGGCAAGTATCTGAGTCGGACTGTGTATTTGAACACACAAATTGGAGTAATTCATTGTATGAAGCAGTTTGAGATGTTTCAATGGGATAAAGCGGACTCCACTTAAACTGGACTGGGACCAACGTTCTGGAGAATTGAGTAACTAGGATGGTAGATAAGGCGTTAAACTAATGGGGGTGGGGAAGGGTTCAGGTAAGGATAAATTTATACGTCTGAAGAGAAAAGTCCAGGCTGTAGAGCAGAGTAGCTATTTGGGTAAAATCAAGCAGATTGTGTTAGGAAGGGACAGAGTTTAATAATGGTAATAGGGCATTAGCAACTAAGGCCCCATCAGGAAAAAATAGTAAAAAGTCAAAATTAAAGGTGCTATGTCTGAATGCACGAAGCATTCGTAACAAGATAGATGAATTAATGGCACAAGTAGAGATAAATAGGTTTGATCGAGTAGCCATTGCTGGGATGTGGTTGCAGGGTGACACAGGTTGGGAACTAAATTAGTTTAGAAAAGATAGGCAAAATGGAAAAGGAGGTGGGTAGCCCTGATAAAAGATGAGATAAAAGCAGTTGGAAGAAAGGATCTTACCCTAGAAAATCAGGATGTAGAATCAGTATGGGTGGAGTTAATAAATAAATAACAAAGGGCAGAAAACACTGGTGGGAGTAGTTTATAGGCCCCCTAACAGTAATCATGGTGTTGGACAGAGTATAAATCCGGAAATTAAAGGAGCATGTAACTAGATAATGCAGTAATGTTGGGGGACTTTAATCTTCATATAGACTGGGCAAACTAAATTGGCAAAAATAGTCTGGAGGACGAGTTAATGGAATGCATTCGAGACCGTTTTCTAGAGCAATATGTCGAAGAACCAATGAGGGAACAGGCTATTTTAGATCTAGTATTGTGTAATGAGACAGGATTAATTGGTAACCTTGTAGTAAAGGATCCTCTGGGAATTTCATCTAAGTTTGAAAGTGATGTGGTTAAGTCCGAAACTAGGGTCTTAACTTTAAACAAAGTCAATTATGGTGGTATGAGGGCTGAGGTAGATTGGGAAATTAGATTAAAAGATATGACATTAGATAAGCAATGACACATATTTGAAGAAATAATTCATAATTCTCAACAAATATACATTCCCTTGAGGAATAAAAACTCCAATGGAAAAGTGGTACAGCCATGGCTAACGAGAGAAGTTAAGGATAGTATTTGATTCAAAGAAAAGGCTTACAATGTTGCCAAAAAGAGGAGTAAGCCTGAGGATTGGGAAGGTTTTAAAAATCAGCAAAGGATGATTAAGAAATTGATAGAGGGAGAAAATAGAAAATGAGAGTAAACTAGCAAGAAATATAGAAACAGATTGTAAGAGCTTTTATAAGTATGTAAAAAGGAAACGATTAGCAAAAGTAAACATGGGTCCCTTAGAGGCAGAGACAGGAGAAATTATAATGGGTAATCAGGAAATGGCAGAGATGTCTGTTCACAGTAGAAGACACAACGAACATACCGGAAATTGTGGGGAACCAGGGGTCTAATGAGAGCGAGTACCTTAAAGTAATCAATATTAGTAAAGAAAAAGTACTGGAGAAATTAATGCGACTAAAAGCTGACATACCCTGGACCTGATGGCCTACATCCTAGGGTTTTAAGAGGTGGCTGCAGAGATAGTGGATGCATTGGTTTTGATCTTCCAAAATTCCCCAGATTCTAGAACGGTCCCTGTGGATTGGAAGGTAGTAAATGTAACCCTGCTGTTTAAGAAAGGAGGGAAGAGAAATCATGCTAGAATCTATTATTAATGACATGGTAACAGGGCACTTGGAAAATCACTATGATTAGGCAGAGTCAACACGGTTTTATGAAAGAAAAATTGTGTTTGACAAATGAGTTTTTTGAGGGTGTAACTAGCAGGGTAGATAAGGGGGAACCAGTGGATGTAGTATATTTGGATTTTCTGAAGGCATTCCATAAAGTGCCACACGAGGTCTTCACCCTTGACAATGATGCTCAACTATTAGAATTTAACAATTTTACTAACAAAACTAGTAATATTACATAGGATATACGGCACAGAAACAGACCATCCGGCCCAACCAATCCATGCCGGCGTTTATGCTCTACTCGAGCCCCCTCCCGTCTTTCCTCATTGAAATCGATCAGCGTAACCGTCTATTCCTTTCTCCCTCATATGCTTGTCCAGCCTCCCCTTAAATGCATCTATACTATTCGCTTCAACCACTCCCTGTGGTAGCGAGTTCCACATGCTCACCACTCTTTGGGTAAAGAAGTTTCTTCTGAATTCCCTATTGGATTTCTTGGTGACTGTCTTATATGGATGGCCTCTAGTTATGCTCTTCCCCACAAGTGGAAACAATCTCTCTCTCTCCACTCTATCAAAACCTTTCATGATTTTAAAGACCTCTAATAGGTCACCCCTCAGCCTTTTTTCCAAGAGAAAGAGATCCAGCCTGTTCATCCTTTCCTGATATGTATACCCTCGCACTTCTGGCATCATCCTTGTAAATCTTCTCTGTACCCTCTCCGATGCCTCTATATCCTTTTTACAATATGGCGACCAGAACGGCACGCAGTACTCCAAGTGGCACGCAGTACTCCAAGTGTGGTCTAATCAAGGTTCGATACAGGTTTAGCATAACTTCACTACTTTTCAATTCTGTCCCTCTGGAAATAAACCCTAGTGCTTGGTTTGCTTTTTTTAATGGCCTTGCTAACCAGTGGTGCAACTTTGTGATTTGTGCATTTGTACTCCGAGATCCCTTTGTTCCTATTGTATCTATTAACATAGATGAACATAATTCTTTCTAAAACAATAAGAACTTGAAAATAGATAGCGCAGCCGGGCCAGATGATATCCACCCGAGGGTCGCCAGGGAGATGAGACATAGCCTGTATTTTTAATAGCTTACTGCATTCCCCAAAGCATTTCCACCATCTGCAAAGCACAAGTCAGCAGTGTGATGGAACACTCTCCACTTGCCTGGATGAGTGCAGCTCCAACAAGAAGCTTGACACCATCCAGGACAAAGCAGCCTGCTTGATTGGCACTCCATCCACCACCTTAAACATTCACTACCTCCACCACTGGTGTACCATGGCTGCAGTGTGTACCCTCTAAAAGATGCTCTGCAGCGACTCGCCAAGGCTTCTTCGGCAGCACCTCCCAAACCCGCGACCTCTTCCACCTAGAAGGACAAGGGCAGCAGGCGCATGGGAACACCACCACCTCCAAGTTCCCCTCCAAGTCACACACCATCCTGACTTGGAAGTATATCGCCGTTCCTTCATCGTCGCTGGGTCAACATCCTGGAACTTCCTCCCTAACAGCACTGTGGGAGAACCTTCACCACACGGACTACAGCGGCTCAAGAAGGCGGCTCACCACCACTTTCTCAAGGGCAATTAGGGATGGACAGTAAATGCTGGCCTTGCCAGCAAAGTCCACACCCCATGAACGAATTAAAAAAACAACTCTAGAATGGTTCCTATACACTGGAAGGACGCTAATGTAGTCCCCATCTTTAAAAAAGGTGACAGGACAGACCTGGGTAACTATAGGCCCATTAGTTTAACATCAGTAATAGGTAAGATGCTTGAGGGAAACATTAGGGATGCAATATATGAATGTTTGAATAGAGAGGGACATATCTGGGACACCCAACATGGCTTCATAAAAAGGTCATGTCTTACAAATCTATTGTATTTTTTTTAAGCAATTACAAAATTGGTGGATGAGGGAAGCCCAGTCGACCACATCTACTTAGACTTCCAAAAAGTTTTTGATAAGCTACCGCACAAGAGGCTTTTCTGTTCGATCGAAGTCTCTAGTATTTGTGGTAATATATTGAGCTGGATTGAGAACTGGCTGGTAGGACGTAGGCAAAAGTAGTTACAGATGGATTTGTATCTGTTTGGAGACCGGTCAACAGTGGTGTCCTGCAGGGATTGGTGTTGGGACCATTGCTGTTTACTATTTTTACTGATCTGGATGTAGGTGTTGGGGGAACGATCTGCAAATTTGCAGATCATACCAAGATCTGTGCAAGTATTAGGACTGTAGATGATGCTCGTCTGCTTCAGGCGGATCTTGATGCGTTGGGAGATTGGGTTCACTACGGGAAAATGATGTATAACTTAGGTGCAGTGTTATTTATGCATGTAAGCAGGGCAAATGCTCAACATTCGTACACCCTTCAGGGCAAAGCATTAGAGATTTGGGCATTCCAGTGCATACATCCTTAAAGGTACATGAGGAATGCCGTGAAGCGATAGCTGGAGCAAATCGGGTGTTGGGGTGTATCCATAGGACAATTGAGTATAAGACTAGGCATACTATTTTGTCCTTGTACAAGACCTTAATCAGGCCGCACTTGAATACTGTGTCTAGTTTTGGACTCCTCACATGGTGGGTGATATTGAGGCTTTGGCGAGGGTGCAGAGGAGGGCCACTAGCCTAATTCCCAGACTAAAGCATTTTAGTTATCAAAATAGGCTAAAAGAGTTGGGACTCTACACTTTAGAGAAGTGTAGACTTGGAGGTGATCTGATTGAGGTTTATAAGATAATGAAGGGAATAGATTGTGTTCCAGTTGACAGTTTGTTTCAATTAACTAGGTTAGGGAGGACCAGGGGTCACAATTTTAAGTTGTATAAGGCTAGATGTCAAGAGGTGGTTCTTTTTCCAGAGAATAGTGGACCTCTGGAACAGGCTGCCATCCCATGCAGTGGATGCTGATTCGCTGAATTCCTTCAGGGGAGAGCTGGACCTGTTTCTGGCTGGGGCAGAGATCACCTCTTACCGAAGGTGGGTACTGCAGGGAATTCAGGGCCAGTGTGATCTCCTGGATTAGTTTCGATTGCCTAGATGGGTCGGAGAGGAATTTCCCAGATTTTTTTCCCCTAAATTGGCCTGGGTTTTTATTTGTTTTGCCTCTCCCAGGAGATCGTATGGTTTCGGTGGGGTGGAGTGTATATATTGTGATACACAAGGTATCACAATTGTGTGGTACGGGCTCGATGGACCAGAGGGTCTTTACCTGTCCATCATTGTTCGTATGTTCATAAGAGGTTGTTGCACAAGTTTTAGGGCTCATGAGATTGAGGATTAGTTAATGGACAGAAAATAGAGAGTAGGAGTAAAAAGGTAATTTTCGGGATGGCAGGGTGTAACTGGTGGAGTGCCACAAGGATCAGTGCTTGGGCCTCAGCTATTTACAATCTAGATCAATGACTTGGATGAGGGGGCTGAGTATAATATATCCAAATTTGCTGACGATACAAAGCTAGGTGGAAAAGTAAGCTGTGAGGAGGACGCAAAGAGGCTGCAAAGTGATATAGACCGGTTAAGTTATTGGGCAAGAAGGTGGCAGATGGAGTGTAATGTGGGGAAGTGTGAAATTATCCACTTTGGTAGGAAGAATGGAAAAGCAGAATATTTTTTAAAAGGTGAGAGACTTGTAAATGTTGGTATGCAGAGGGATTTGGGGATTCTTGTACACATCACAAAAAGTTAATATGCAGGTACAGCAAGCAATTAGGAAGGCAAATGGGGTTGGAGTATAAGAGTAAGTCTTGCTGCAATTATATAGGGCTTTGGTGAGACCACACCTGGAGTAGTGTACAGCTTTGGTCTCCTTACCTAAGGAAGGATATACAGTACTTGCCTTGGAGGTGGTACAACAAAGGTTCACTAGATTGACTCTTGGGATGAGAGGGCTGTGCTATGATGGGAGATTGAGGAGACTGGGCCTATATTCTTTGGAGTTCAGAAGAATGAGAGGTGATTTCATTGAAACATATAAAATTCTTAGAGGGCTTGACAGGGTAAATGCTGAGAGGCTGTTTCACCTGGCTGGAGAGTCTAGAACTAAGGGTCATAGTCTCAGGATAGGGGTTGGCCATTTAGGACTGAGATCAGGAAGAAAAAAATTCACTCAATCTTCCATTCTCTACCCCAGAGGGTTGTGGATGCTCAGTCGATGTGTATATCCAAGACTGAGATTGATAGGTTTTTGGGTACTAAGGGAATCAAGGGATATGGAGATTGGGCAGGAAAGTGGAGTTGATGTAGAAGTTCAGCCATGATCTTACTGAATGGCGGAATCAGTTTGTGGGGCTGTATAGCCTACTCCTGCTCCTATTTCTTATGTTCTTCTAAATGCACCTATTTGCTCCTATTTACTTTTGCCTCTTCTGGCCAAAAACAATTGACCTTTGTAAATAATGTGAACAAGTAACTCGCAGTCACATGGTCTGACTGAAAGTTTTAAAGGTAAATGTACACCTGACTTTCCACATTGACATGGTGATCTTGCAATACGTGGAGGATATTTAAAAAAGAAATTATAGATGATGAGGTGATGGACTCTGGTAATGGGTTGTGTGCTTTGCCTTTTATATCTATCTCTACAGAAATTTTGACAGGATTTGTCGCACTTAAAGACCTAAAATATGAGAATAAAAACTTAGTGACAGTCATTTGATTTTTTTTCTGACCTGCAGTTGGGAATTTACAGGCATAGCCAATCTGCAGACATCCCTCGCCAAACAGCAATTAAACTCTGATTGTTCTTGGGTTATAGCAGTTAGACACTGCGGCCTTAATTGGCTGGGGCATTTTAAACAGCAGCAGATTAATAGATTGTAAAGCATTCTTGCCATTGTAAAACAGCATATTATTTGACTTGCCATGTGTCAGCTGTAGCTCAGTGGGTAGCAAACTCGCCTGAGTCAGAAGGTTGTGGGTTCAAGTCCCACTCCAGGGACTTGACCACATAAATCTAGGCTGACACTCCAATGCAGTGCTGAGGGAGTGCTGCACTGTTGGAGGTGCCGTCTTTCGGATGAGATGTTAAACCGAGGCCCTGTCTGCGCTCTCCGGTGGACGTAAAAGATCCCATGGCAATATTTCGAAGAGGAGCAGGGGAGTTATCCCCAGTGTCCAGGCCAATATTTATCCCTCAATCAACATAACAAAAACAGATTATTTGGGACCTTTCTGTGTGCAAATTGGCTGCCGCGTTTCCCACATTACAACAGTGACTACACTCCAAAAGTACTTAATTGGCGGTGGCGTAGTGGTTATGTCACTAGACTAGTAAGCCAGAGGCTCAGTCAAATGCTCTGAGGATATGGGTTCAAATCCCACCACGGCAGCTGGTGGAATTTAAATTCAATTCAATTTAATTCTGGAATTAAATGTTAGTCTTAGTAATGGCGACCATGATACCATTGTCGATTGTTGCAAAAACCCATCTGGTTCACTAATGTCCTTTAGGGAAGGAAATCTGCCGTCCTTACCTGGTCAGGCCTACATGTGACTCCAGACTCACAGCAATGTGGTTGACTCTTAATGCCCTCTGAAATGGCCTAGCAAGCCACTCAGTTGTAAACAACCGCTACGAAAAACAATAAGAATAAAACCGGACGGACCACCCGGCATCGACCTCTGCACCGGAAACGACAACGGCAAACCCAGCCCTGTCGACCCTGCAAAGTCCTCCTTACCAACATCTGGGGGCTTGTGCCAAAATTGGGAGAGCTGTCCCACAGACTAGTCAAGCAACAGCCTGACATAGTCATAATTACCGAATCATACCTTACAACCAATGTCCCAGACACCACCACCACCATCCCTGGGTATGTCCTGTCCCACCGGCAGGACAGACCCACCAGAGGTGGTGGCACCGTGGTATAGAGTCTGGAGGGAGTAGCCCTGGGAGTCCTCAACATTGACTCAGGACCCCATGAGGTCTCATGGCATCAAGTCAAACATGGGCAAGTAAACCTCCTGCTAATTACCACCTACCGCCCTCCCTCAGCTGATGAATCAGTACTCCTTCATGTTGAACACCAATTGGAAGAAGCACAGAGTAGCAAGGGCACAAAATGTCCTCTGGGTGGGGGACTTCAATGTCCATCACCAAGAGTGGCTCGGTAGCACCACAACTGACCGAGCTGGCCGAGTCCTAAAGGACATAGCTGCCAGACTGGGTCTGCGACAGGTGGTGAGGGAACCAACAAGAGGGAAAAACCTACTTGATCTCATCCTCACCAATCTACATGTTGCAGATGCATCTGTCCATGACAGCATTGATGGAAGTGACCACCGCACAGTCCTTGTGGAGATGAGGATACCCTCCACCGTGTTGTGTGGCACTACCACCGTGCTAAATGGGACAGATTTCAAACAGATCTGGCAACTCAAAACTGGGCATCCATGAGGCGCTGTGGGCCATCAGCAGCAGCAGAATTGTATTCAACTACAATCTGTAACCTCATGGCCCGGCATATCCCTCACTCTACCATTACCATCAAGCCGGGAGAGCAACCCTGGTTTAACGAAGAGTGCAGGAGAGCAGGCCGGGAACAGCACCAGGCATACTGAAAAATGAGGTGTCAACCTGGTGAGGCTACAACACAGGACTACTTGCATGCCAAACAACGGAAGCAACATGCGATAGACAGAGCTAAGCGATCTCACAACCATCGGATCAAATCAAAGCTCTGCAGTCTTGCCACATCCAGTCGTGAGTGGTGGTAGACAATTAAACAGTTAACAGGAGGAGGAGGCTCCAAAAATATCCCCATCCTCAATGATGGTGGACCCAGCACGTGAGTGCAAAAGACAAGGCTGAAGCATTTGCAACTATCTTCAGCCAGAAGTGCCGAGTGGATGATCCATCTCGGCCTCCTCCTGAGGTCCCCAGCATCACAGATGCCAGTCTTCAGCCCATTCAATTCACTCGACGTGATGTCAAGAAACGGCTGAAGACACTGGATACTGCAAAGGCTATGGGCCCTGACAACATTCCGGCAATAGTACTGAAGACTTGTGCTCCAGAACTAGCTGCGCCCCTAGCCAAGCTGTTCCAGTACAGCTACAACACTGGCATCTACCCGGCAATGTGGAAAATTGCCCAAGTATGTCCTGTCTACAAAAAGCAGGACAAATCCGACCCGGCCAATTACCGTCCCATCAGTCTACTCTCAATCATCAGCAAAGTGATGGAAGGTGTCGTCGACAGTGCTATCAAGCAGCACTTACTCAGCAATAACCTGCTAACTGACGCCCAGTTTGGGTTCCGCCAGGGCCACTCAGCTCCTGACCTCATTACAGCCTTGGTCCAAACATGGACAAAAGCGCTGAACTCAAGAGGTGAGGTGAGAGTGACTGCCCTTGACATCAAGGCAGCATTTGATCGAGTGTGGCATCAAGGAGCCCTAGCAAAACTGAAGTCAATGGGAATCAAGGGGAAAATTCTCCATTGGTTGGAATCATACCTAGCACAAAGGAAGTTGGCTGTGGTTGTTGGAGGTCATTCATCTCAATCACATGACATCACTGCAGGAGTTCCTCAGGGCAGTGTCCTAGGCCCAACCATCTTCAGCTGACCTTCCCTCCATCATAAGGTCAGAAGTGGGGATGTTCGCTGATGATTGCACACTGTTCAGCACCATTCGAGACTCGTCAGATACTGACGCAGTCCGTGTCCATATGCAGCAAGACCTGGACAACATTCAGACTTGGGCTGACAAGTGGCAAATAACATTCGGACCACACAAGTGCCAGGCAATGACCATCTCCAACAAGCGAGACTCTAACCATCTCCCCATGACATTCAATGGCATTACCATCGCTGAATCCCCCACTATCAACATCCTGGGGGTTACCATTGATCAGAAACTGAACTGGACCAGCCATATAAATACTGTGGCTACAAGAGCAGGCCAGAGGCTGGGAATTCTGCGGCGAGTGTCTCACCTCCTGACTCCCCAAAGCCTTTCCACCATCTACAAGGCACAAGTCAGGAGTGTGATGGAATACTCTCCACTTGCCTGGACGAGTGCAGCTCCAACAACACGCAAGAAGCTCGACACCATTCAGGATAAAGCAGCCCGCTTGATTGGCACTCCATCCACCACCTTCAACATTCACTCCCTCCACCACCGGCACACTGTGGCTGCAGTGTGTACCATCTACAAGATGCACAGCAGCAACTCGCCAAAGCTCCTTCAACAGCACCTTCCAAACCTGCGACCTCTACCACTTAGAAGGACAAGGGCAGCAGACGCATGGGAACATCACCACCTACAAGTTCCCCTCCAAGCCACACACCATCCTGACTTGGACCTGTATCGCCGTTCCTTCACTGTCGCTGGGCCAAAATCCTGGAACTCCCTTCCTAACAGCATTGTGGGTGTACCTACACCATATGGACTGCAGCGGTTCAAGAAGGTGGCTCACCACCATCTTCTCAAGGGCAATTAGGAATGGGCACTAAATGCAGGCCTAGCCAGCGACGCCCACATCCCATCAATGAATAAAAAAAAAAAATGTGCTTTGAGACGCCCTGTGGTCATGAAAGGCACTATATAAATGCAAGTCTTTTTTTTGCCATGAAAATACCTTGAGAGATACTCTTGGTAAATCATGTCACATCTTTCAAAGGCATCACATTTGGAATTGTTGCACCGCACCTCCAGAAGTGTCATACCACAAGGTGTCACAGCTCCAAAACATCACTTCTCTGTAATGTTAAAAAGTCAGAATTAGCTCAAATCATCTATAATCTGTGGTGTTGCCAATTTAATATCTGATTGACTAAGTGTAAACAAATTTTTTAAAGTGCTTGAAAGTACCAATGAGGCATGAGTATCTAGCAGAAAGAAAAGCAATCAAATCCCTCATTTTTTTTAAGCTGCTATTTATGAACTAACAAGTACAACATAAAATTGTTCAGATAATTTCTTTGCACTCTTTTCCAACATCAATTTCATTCATCACTCGAGTGTGTACAACTTGAAATAGCATAACAAATGATACAAAAAAATCACTAAACTCATCCATTATATTGGTTATTTAATATTCAAAATGCCTGAGAGAAATTTCTCCACATATCCTGCCTCTTTATCGTCTGATTCAAAAATTAAACATGTGCTTTGGTGGTGGGATTTCCAGCTACTGTGGGCAGATTTTGTGTCTGCCTGTGTCTGTGAGGAAGAGGTAGAGATCAATCTGAGGAGTTATAGTTCTTAACCTGCGCCTGTGAAACTACAGTAACTAGAGCATACTGTGACAACCAGATTGAAAATTAAAAAATAACAACTAAATGGCAAGTGGTGGAGGAAGGGGAAAAAAATCTTAAATGGTATAAAATGATTTTTTTTTAAGTAATTAAATCAAAATATTCTGAGCTAATGTCTGGGATGAGTTTGATCTTTTGGTATCACTGAGGGGGATTGATGTTTGCAAATGGGGCTAGAAAGAGATGTTAATGAGACACCCAAATGCTGACCTTGTATATTGAGACTGGAGTCAGTCATGTCCTGTTAATGACTACCTGTTTAGATGTTGATCAGTGGAGAAACCAATATGATGGACTAGCAACCCAGAGATTCTAGAGGCAGCTCCCACTTTGACAAGTTGTGAAACTGAATTCAGTAAGTCTGGTGATTTATGGGCCAGTACTAGCAAAAATAACCATGAAAGCTTGATTGTTGTAAAAACCTGAATGTCTCAATCATCCTCCTTACCCGGTCTGGCTTAAATGTGACTCTAATCCTTTACTGTGTGGTTCACTCTTTATGCCCTCAGAACAACTAGGCTGGTCTCGCATCTCAAGAATTAAAAAAAAAAAAAACCTCCCTGGGCTGTGGTGCACCAACACCACGATAAGACCAAGTGGGTGGGTGGGGGGGTGGCAGGGAGTTGTGGGAGGAAGAGGCTGTGTCTTTGAATCATGTAAAAATTGACAATAACATTGCAGATAGTGTGTGTGCCCATCACACTTCAGGTGTCACGCTTTTTAAAAAAAAAAAAATATATATATATATAATACATTTGTCTGACCTCTAATTACCCTGAGCAGTTGTTTAAAAATAAGCCTCTAATTGAACTAAGGTACAGTAAATACTGAGTCATTTTTTTCGTGTGCAAAGAACACCAGTGTAACCTAATTAACTGGAGGATCAGATCAGCATGAACTGATTTCAAGAATTCAGATCAATTACACCTTGTAGTCATAAAGTGACATTCTTCTGCTATGTAACTGGTAGACTAGATAAGGGAGCACCAGTGGATGTGGTGTATTTGGACTTTCAGAAGGCTTTCGATAAGGCCCCGCATAAGAGACTAGCGTGCAAAGTTAAGGCACATGGGATTGGGGGTAAGGTACTGACTTGGATAGAAAATTGGTTGGCAGACAGGAAGCAGAGTTGGAATAAACGGGTCTTTTTCCGAGTGGAAGGCAGTGACTGGTGAGGTATCGCAGGGATCGGTGCTAGGACCCCAGTTATTCACAATATATATTAATGATCTAGACGAGGGAACTAGATGCAATATCTCCAAGTTTGCAGACGACACAAAGCTGGGTGGGCGTGTGTGCTGTGAGGAGGATGCCGAGAAACTCCAGTACGATTTGGACAGGTTGGGCGATTGGGCAGATGCATGGCAAATGCAATATAATGTGGATAAATGCGAGGTTATCCACTTTGGCAAAAACAGGAAGGCAGATTATTATCTGAATGGCAATAGATTGGGAAAAGGGGGAAGTGCAACGAGACCTGGGTGTCCTTGTGCACCAGTCGCTGAAGGTAAGCATGCAGGTGCAGCAGGCGGTTAAGAAGGCAAATGGTATGTTGGCCTTCATAGCGAGAGGATTAGAGTACAGGAGCAAGGATGTCTTGCTGCAGTTGTACAGGGCCTTGGTGAGACCACACCTTCAGTATTGTGTGCAGTTTTGGTCGCCTTATCTGAGGAGGGATGTTCTTGCCATGGAGAGAGTGCAGCGAAGATTCACCAGACTGATACCTGGGATGGCAGGAATGACTTATGAAGAGAGATTGGGTCGATTAGGCTTATATTCGCTAGAGTTTAGAAGAATGAGAGGGGATTTCATTGAAACTTATAAAATTGTAACAGGACTAGACAGACTAGATGCAGGAAGGCTGTTCCCGATGGCGGGGGAGTCCAGAACCAGGGGTCACAGTCTATGGATAAGGGGTAAGCCATTTAGGACTGAGATGAGGAGGAATTTCTTCACCCAGAGAGTGGTGAACCTGTGGAATTCTCTACCACAGAAGGCAGTTGAGGCCAATTCATTAAATATATTCAAGAAGGAGTTGGATATATTTCTTAAGGCTAAGGGGATCAAGGGATATGGGGAGAAAGCAGGGACAGGGTACTGAATTTGGATGATCAGCCATGATCTGATTGAATGGCAGAGCAGGCTCGAGGGGCCGAATGGCCTACTCCTGCTCCTATCTTCTATTTTTCTGTTTCTAAAGTGCAGGTGTGTAATGCATTCTGTGTTACATGATCTAATGATCCGACTCTTATGTACTGTACTCCCCAATTTACTATGAGTAGTGCGTGTGTATTTATACACCATTAGTTGTAGAAATTTGGAAGAGGAGATTTTTGGTCCTTGGAAAATGTCTTACAATCATGGCTCGTTTCAACAAAGTTAACTGTTAAATTTGGTTTATTTTCCTTTTCTTTTACTTTTTCCTTGGCAAGAACAGCCACTTGATTGAGGTAATGGAATGCCTGTGGAACGATACTCCCAGCATGTACAACTTCTCCCCAGCATTAAATCGGCTTGTTTTAGAGGAGGCAAAATTTTTGTACTTTTGCATGTTTTCATTTTTATATAATGAAAATATTGTGGCAAATCAATTGTAGTAAATTTTCTCTCAGTTGTTGCCTCTATTTATTCTTTGTTTTGGAATAATTGAGAGAGAGAATACAAGTAATTTGCAGTATAAGAACATTGCATCTCTCCAGCTGTCACCTAATGGCAACTGGTATGTCTCTCTCTTTTATATAGTTCAGTTTCTGCCCTTAGTAAAAACATAGAATTGTTTGGAAGGCATTACAATAAGCCTAAAATTGAGAGCAAGAAATACCTAAAATGAATTTGAACATGTGTAAAAACTTAGATAACATTAAAATGAATTTCTTCATGAGAAAATAGAGCATGCAAACTGGGAATAATTTGATGTTGGCAGATGGTGGTCTCAGGTTTTTTTTAACCCAGTGAAACTTCTAATTTGAAGTGGTATGTGATGCAGTAATAATTTTAAAAAAATATTTGAGTTAAATTTGTTTATTTTCCAAATAATTTAAGTAGGTGATCACTTAAAACAATTAAATCGGGTTATGCCAATGGTTTTAAAGAAATTTTGTAAAAATGTACAAATTTTGGCAAGCAGTTTATTTCTTTTGTCTTGGACAGTTTTGCAAGTAATTTTATTTTTTTCAAGTTCAACAATTGATCATAAATCATCAGTGTTGAGCCCAAACCATTATAATTTTTCCTGGTCAAAAACTGTTTCCATAGTGTTAGAACTTGACTCCTGTATTCTGGGTCAGTAACCAGACATCAGAATTGTAGGAAGTGTGGTGCTGAAAATGCTGTTCAGTTTATACTAAATTTTTATTTCAATGTCATAAGTGAGCAAAAAGGTTAAATCAACATGGATGTGACTACAATTCCCTTCTTTTCCTGACAGGAAAATTAAAATGTCTTATTGATTACAAATATGCCTCAAATCTTCCTGTTTTTACTACAATTAGGGAGTCCACAAGATTATGAAATGATTTATGCAGAAGTCTATTTAGCTGTATAATGTAGTAAAAATATTAGCATATCAGAAGAAAAATGTATAATCCTAGTCACGGGTAGTGAATAAAATTATATTAACTGTTCCTAGCAATGAAATGGATATGTAAAGAACAAGTAATGATGTGCAGTTGGATGAAGGACAGAATATGGTAGAACTACAAAATGAGTTAAACAAAGCTTGTAAGTGAACAGTGATAGATGAAATTTCATACAAAATGCACATAGGAAGAAAAGAAAGTGAGTTGCATAAGAACTTTATGAATGATGTTGTAATAGCTAGGAATGACACTTTTAAAAAGTGGAGCCGTTTTAGTAGGCTCAAGCCTCATCATGTCCAATCACTATGGAGAAGAAAATAAAATACTGAACTATATAGCCAAAGCATTGGAATACAAATTGGAGAAAGTCATATTCAAACTGTATAGTGCTCTGGTCAGACCACATTTCAATTCGAGTCACTGAGATACAAGGGAGGCATTCAAGCCATGAAAGCAGTTCAGAGAAAGTCGCAATGATCCCTAGTGTCAGAGGACTGAGTCATGAGGAAAGACTGAAAAAACCTGGGCTTTGTCTTGAAAGGAAGCACTTTAAAGCAATTCAAAATAATAAATGGTATGGAAAAGGTAAATCTGGAACAGTTACTTCAAACTAAACCATTATAGCAGGACAAAGGGACACAGGTTCAAAGTTATAAAAGACAAATTTAGGCATGGTGGCACAAAGTTCTTCACTGAGTGATTAACACATGGAATAGACCTATGGTTAGGACAATGGAGGCAAAAATCCTGGAATTGTTTAAACAGTGCCATGATGGGACTGCTAGTGTTTTTTTCAATGGGTAAACTGATTGGTTGTATGGCCTTCATTATCTTGTAAAGTAAATGGCTTGCACCCTTAAGTTCAGCTGTTTCTTCACAAAATATTGTTGCAAAAAATGCAAAAGTCACTTCAATTTTTACTTTTAGAATTGATTTTTAGGTGTAGTTTTATTTTTCCTTACCTGATTAGTCTAGAAACAGAAGCTTCAGTGACCAAGGAATGAAATCCAAATAGAATGTTTGCCACTTGCATAGTCCAAGGGGTTAACAACAAACAAAAATGCCAGCTTTGGCAGTTTGTATTGGGGTTTTCGCGTAGTGAAGAGAAAAATATTTGGGAAACTCTCCTCCAGGGAACTACTGCAAAAGCTGCAGGTCTATTTTCAGAATTAACCTTTTTTGAGTACTGAGAGCATTTTTTTCAGCTTAATAAAGCAGTTCCAGATACTTTACCTTCCAGAAATGTTGAATATAATGTATTAGAATTTACCAACAGATTATACCTGTCTAGATTTTATTTTAAATACAAATGAAGTGCTGTATGAATATAGTACTTTAGAAACAACACAAATAA
Source organism: Somniosus microcephalus (assembly GCF_052327205.1). NCBI lineage: Eukaryota > Metazoa > Chordata > Chondrichthyes > Squaliformes > Somniosidae > Somniosus > Somniosus microcephalus. The sequence continues at coordinate 212,380,147 of NC_140992.1, read as the reverse complement.
TTGTAAAGAAAACCAAACAGTATATTTTTTTTACAAAGTATGTATGTGTAGAAAATATAAAAGGCTATGTATGTCATTGTGATTTTATTCTACCTTTGTGTGGTAATGCAAGCCTGTCTGCCTGTGTGGCACTGACCTATACAAACCAGGAGAGTCCCACTTTGACTCCTGGTCTGGGCTGAGTTAACAGATCCAGTAATTGTGAGTCAACCTGTTTCAATTGACAGCATGTGGCTCTGAAGTCAGAAGGTTTTGGGTTCAAGCCCTTCTCGTGGACTTGAGCACGTGCTCTAGCCTGATAGCCCAGTGGAGTACTCTCAAATTATTATGTTATCAAGAGGTGCCATCCTTTTAATGAGGCATTAAACCAAAGCTCCATTTGCCTGTTCAGGTGGACATTTAAAGATCCCATTGCACAACTTGAAGAACAGGAAATTCCCCCTGTACTGTGGCCAATGTTCACCTCTCAACTAACATTATCAAAAGAGATTTAGTGTCCATTCATCTCTTTTTTTTCTGCGATATTATTATGCATGAAATAGTTTGAGATGTGATAAAGCACCATATAAATGCAAGCCTGTCCGCCTGTGTATGTGTGCGCACGCTAGACACATATCTATATCTAGCATTTATGCATGTGTGCGCACACACGGAGCTAGGGAATGTAAAAATCCAAGTAGTTTCGTGCTCCTCTGTCCAGACACCCTGATGAAAAGTGAATGGTTATTAGCTGACTACAAGATCACATTTCTGTGTGATTGCACACAAAGAATGACCATTTGGATGAGGATTCAGAGGGTTGTTTATGCCCATACTACTGAGTATTACTGATCCTTATCAGTTGCAAGATGCAAGATCATTTTTTGTAGGTAAATTCTCAGATTGCTCTAATATGTTCTACAGATGGGCGCCCTCAGTGGGAGGTAGAAGGAAAAATTATCAGGGAGAAGTTTCAAGGGGTAAGATATTTCATTTTCTTTTTAATGTTATTCAGTATAGTAAAATTTAGACAGTTTTGTATGTGTTTTGAGTGGTTATTACCACAGTTTGGATGGATGTTAGGAAATTATAAGTAAATTTGTTCAAAATCTTGTCAAAATAGTGCTGAACTGTATGAACTCTGAAGGTGAAAAGCAGTCTTGATCTATTCCCCCCCCCCCCCCCCCCCCCCCCCCCAAATCTTCATTGACTACGTTGAAATTTATTTGGAACATGAAGTTTTGGTCAAAATTGATTTTTTTTTTATTGCATGTAGGACTTACTCTAATGCTGTTTACTATCTTATGGGCTAAAGGAATGAAACTGAATTTCAAAGTTGACTTTCTTTTTAACTAGTTTTGAGTAAGAGAAAATTCATCTTGGAAAATATATTTTCTTTTTTAATTATGTGCAAAATATTTCTAGTGCTTTAAGTAACATTGGAGAATTGTACAAAGCCACACATTACTCCTTAATTCATATTATTTTTGCAAATAAGTCATATTCTCAGTATTTTAGGTCAAAAATCAAAATAGTCTAAAGTCTTCAAAGAGTTAATCTAGCTTGATATTAGAAATTTTGGTCTTGTGCCAATGATAATGCTACTATGTCTGTTGTTGACCTCAGCCAAATTCCACTATCCTGCCATTATTCTACTTGGTAATCGGAATCCTTTGTTTTCTGGTTGGAAAATTCTGTTCGAGTTTTATGGAAAACCTAATTTTTGGATGCCATTTTTATTTTTAAATTTAAACCATTTGAGTATTTGGCGCATATTTCATTATTTTAAAACCACAAGTTCAGTTTTGATCTCCCTCCTCCCAGCCCCCAGATCCATTCTTCATTTCATTGAGGAATGAAATGAAACGTGAAAGATATCAAGAACTGTCCTTGCAATTTTACTATAGCTGATCTTCATTTGCTGCTTAATATTCAAAGGCCACCTTGATAATAATGATCATCAAAATTTACTTTTTTTTTTACTTTAAACATTAGAAAGTGAATTGTGCATGAACTTATTCTTTAAAGTTGTCTTGTTTCAGGTTAATCTTGTTGTTGAAGTCCCTCCCTACCATAATAAAAATGTTACATCGGCAGTTCAAGTTCAGTTTTATGTTTGCAATGGCAAGAGAAAAAGAAGTCAGTCCCAGCGCTTCACTTACATGCCAGGTAAATCATTTCATTCAGTTGGTTTCATTTTGACTACAAAAACACAGGGAAATTGTTTTTTCTCTGCAGTAAAATTACAATAAAATGTAATTTTAAGAAATATGTATTGTCATTTCAGTACTGAATCTTGAGCTGTTCAAATAAAATGAATTGTTATCTTCATTAATGTTGCGTAAGAAGGAAGATGGCATGATGTGTTGTAGCAATCATTGATCTCCCAGCACTGCAGTTCATAGTGTCTGAAAATTGGAGCAGCTTGGGTACCTGACACTGTCACAGTTCTCTTTTAAAAAAAATTAAAAAAAATCATTGATGATTCATTGCAGCTGTTGGGAAAACTGGCTGTAGAATTTATTTAGAAAAAGCCAAGGATGATGGTGATGAGGGGAAACTAATGCAATCAAGACACACCCAAATATGAAGCAAAATGTATGAGGGCAGTGGGTTCAGCAGAAATTGGGGCTCCCAGTGATTTCCAGCTTTTGTGGTTATTTTTCTTTCTATTTTAGTTTAGAATTTTGTTTCCGTGTATGTCCTGGCAGTTAGACTATTTCGTTTGGCGGCAATCCATTGAGTTGTGACATTTGTAATGGTGATTGCTGCTACTTTCAAGCAAAAAAAGCAACCAGAAGAGAATATTTTAAAAAACGATTGACTTGGGGTGTTCGGGTTTTTGCTTATACAGGGAAATGTAGTTATATTTTATAATACATTGGGCCAAAATTTACTGTAAAAATAATAGTGAGGCTAACGGCGTTCGCTGTTATTTATGCACAAATCAGACAGCAACTTCATGCAGGCGCATATGTGTAATTAAACCCAAAAATCCAGAAGTTTCTGTCCGAGATGCACCACTCCGCTCTGCCATAAGCTACGTGAAAACGGCATCTCGCCATCTGGCTTCTCATTCAAATGCATTGAACGGCGTGAAGTTCCTATATTGACATTGTAGATATGGACTAAGCTCACCACAGAAAGATAGAGCTTGTCCGTCTCAGTCTAAGTACCCTTTTAATGGCGTAATTACTGCCAAACAACCACTCTGATGCACTGAAAATTTACTTTTTCAAGGTGGTGTCTCATTCCTTCAGTTTTTACTTGTTGGAGATTTAAAAAAAAAAAATTACATTCTTTTAAACTTTTTTTTGTCTCTTTTTACTCTCTCTCAATCCAATCTTTATTTTCCTCTCTTTATTTTGCTTTCTGTACCTGATTTGACATTGAATTCACTAGTCTAACTTACACTTACTGGTTCAGACTCTGTGCTGTTCATTAGCAATTTTTCAGTGTGATTGTTTAAGGAGATACACAGTTGCTTGCTCTGTTCACACAGGTCCCAAATGCCCTATTTCAATGTCCCACTTGCAGCAACTTGCCTAGCAAAAGCTCACGGAAATTAAATGGGCAAGGGCAAGTCTAATGAATGCTGGCGCCATTCATTCGCAGTTTACAGTAAATTCTGACCCACTATATATGTGCAAGTAAGATGAACAATACTGCAGCAGGTTTTGGTTCATGTATTTAAAAGTCAGGATGGCCACATTGTATCTCATCTTTGTCTGCTTTTTCATGCATAACTGTTCTAAAAGAATTGTTGTTCTGGAATAAATATTTATCGGGAGATGGGGCTGGGGAGAGAAGAGTGATGGTGGCTGGCAGTTATATTGCCATCTGTAGTCATCAGATTTTACATTTGGTGCTGTGATTCAGTTTCCCCCCATTTTGTCAAGTCCTAGCAATGAGAAGATATTTTTCATGAAGTGGGTAAGCTAGACTTCAGGGGATTAGCTGAGCTGTACTCTTTAAACTACTGTCGTATTCTCACTTCATTATTGGTGGTGGCCTTGGCAGACAAGGCCACTAGAAGCCTATGCTTGTGGATTGTAGAGAGATGGGAGGGGGAGGGACAGAGGAGGCAAGATCATTACGGATGAGCAAAGCCAGAAAGATCCTATAGTTTTCTTGTCAAATTTCTCCCTTGTTCTACTGAAAGTATTGATTATTTGCTGGTGTTCAGTTCTTTGAAAAGATACAGAAGTGTGCCAGGCACTTATTATTCATGAGCTGCAACAGTGAGTGTCAGCAGGCTATTTGACCACAGGGTGGGGCAGAGAACATCAATGCCAAACCAGATCCTGCTGTTGGCCAATATGTACTTCTAGCGAGGATCAATGGATAGCGATCAGAAGCAAGAATCCTGACCAATTGTGATAGGTTTTTCTCCAACCTCATGCAGAGACATTGGGCTGAATTTTACCAGCCCTGAGGAGGCGGGACAGCTGGGAAAATCCAAAAAAATGGGAATGGGTCCCAACCCGCCTCCAACCAATCTACCCGGGAGTCGGGCCCCCGATTTGCGCAGGAACCCGACTCCTCGCGGCGGGAAGAGGATTATAGCCACTTACCTGCCGGCAGTTAAATCAAATCAAATCAAATCAACTTTTATTGTCATTGTTAGTGCACAAGTGCAGTACAACGAAATGTAGGCTTGCGGCTCCCGAGAGTGTACAATTTGGATTAGGACACTTAAACATTTCAACATACATTTGTGCATATATATTAGCATAAATATGACCATAATAAAGTGCATCGGCAGATGTGCAGGCTTTAGTGTTTATTTGTGGAGTTCAGTAGGATGACAGCCCTGGGAAAGAAGCTCTTCCTAAATCTGGTCGTATGGGTGCGAATGCATCTGTAGCGTCTTCCAGATGGTAGGAGGGCGAACAGACTGTGGCTGGGGTGGGTAGGGTCTTTGATGATGGACCGTGCCCTCCGTAGGCAGCGTTTCTGATATATATGTTCTATGGTCGGTAGCCGGGTGCCGGTAATGCGTTGGGCAGTTTTGACTACCCGCTGCAGGGCTTTCCGGTCATGGGAGCTACAGCTGCCGTACCATACCGTGATACAGTTTGTCAGGATGCTCTCTATAGTGCAGCGGTAGAAGTTAGAGAGGATCGGGGGTGACAGATTACATCCCTTCAGCCTCCAAGAAATATAGGCGCTGCTGGGCCTTCTTCACCAGAGAGGAGGTGTTGAGGGACCAGGAGAGGTCTTCCGTGATGTGGACTCCGAGGAACTTAAAGCTGGCCACCCTTTTCACCTCCGCCCCATTGATGTGGATGGGGGTGTGACTTCCGCCTTTGGACTTTATCCAATTTTTTGGGTAAAGAGGCTTTATCCAATTTTTTGACTGCTGCTGCGGGCTTCCCGACGTCAGGGAACCCCACCAGAGTAAGTGAGGCGTGCTGTGGGTCTGTTGTTATGTTGGTGTTTGGATGACAGCTGCAGAAGTGGTGTGAAGGATGCAATGGGACACTGGTTAGTATCAGAGGTAAGGAAATGTTGGGAAAGTAATTTTTAATGTGGTTAGATGTTTCTGCAGGTGACAAGCTGTGAAGTGTTTGTGTAGCCTCATCTCATTGGGAGAAGTGACAGATGGCTTCTGCAATCTCAGCTGCAGCTGCCATCTGTATTATCCTAAGGGGAGATTGATTGGAGAGCCTGGATGCAAGGGCTCACCTTTGTACAGTGATTGTCAGTGTTTGACAGCACCTCAATGCTGTCAAACACTGTCAAATCATTTGTCAAACAAGTGTGGTGCATATGCCTTTAAGAAAACTGGCAGATGAAACGTCATCTGACACTGGCTTTCCCTTAATTGGCCGGCAAGCCCACAGGGCGGGCTTAACAAGGTCAGTCAGGGCAAAATAGCGTCTGTTCATCAGTCGTCGCTGGGGGGGGTGGCACTAGAACCTGGAAGGCAGCAGTCCCACCCCCAACGCGTCTCGGTGAGTAAAATCCAGCCCATTGAATCCAATTGTAGCATTCCTACCATTGCTTCTGCTGAAATCTGCTAAATCAGTACATACTGGGGTTCAAACTAGATACTTTCCTGATTTGTATCACTTAGTGGATAAACTCATTTGAGTTGTTATGGGAGCTCTTTTCCGGTTTTATATGAAAGATTGTACAGTACAATGAATATCCTCCTAAGACTTTTTTTCTTCCCAAAACTCTGCTGTAATGATGTTTTCTTGTTATAAATAGCACAGCAAAACTTTGCCAGAATATCAATTGAGAAAGTTCCTCTGCGGGGAAAGAAATCGAAATGTATAGAATAAAAAGTGTTTGTATTTTATAACACAATTTGAGCTTTGCTTTTGTAGACTTAAGTTATCAGAACTCATTGATTGTTATGCATCCTTTCCACCCATTTGTTATTCTCAACAGACAAAATAACACCTCCGAATAGTAAGAAAACTAGTATTAAACTTATTGCAGTTAATCGATTTGAGCAATGTCAAAATATTCAAGAATGCAAGGAATTGGGGGGGGGGTGGGGGGGAGATACAAAGATCAGACAGTCCGGAGGCAGCCTGCCATCACAAAGAGAAGACTGCAGGTAGCCAGGTAAGTTAGGGTGGGAGGAGTGTTGCAGCTGGGGAGGGGGTAGCCCAGGGTGCAAGAAGCCCAGACTTTCCTTTTAGGACCCAGAGGAGTACTCCTGCTCCTCCTGGCCCCACAAAGGAACGTTGTTTTTTAAGTCACCTTCGAGAGCCTCACTGGCTACCCGACCGCTTTACTTGGCAGGAGCGAATAACAATGCCATTGGGGTCCCATGTAAGTCATGGGACCCCATTTTACATTTATAATGAGGCTTCCACAGGAGTCCGGCAGGAGCCTCACCCTCTCCTTAAACCAGCAGCATTAAAATGGAGAATTGGCAGAAAATGGAGCCGCTCAATTTTAACTGTTCCCCTGCTCCTTTCCAGCCAATAGGAGAGAATTAAATTTCCCCTATTATGTCTGTTTGTGTGAATAATGTCCTAAGTTTAGCTGTAGTATTATCATAGAACAGTAAAATAATGAGATATTTCATCAAAGCCGAGTGCTCATAACGCAGCCCACTTGATGTGTTTCCTGTTTTCATTGTAAGAAATGTTTAGTGGACCAATGATGGATCAGGACAGGTGTTGGCAGGAAGTGGCTTGTTGTACTGCTAAGCAGCAACCAGTTATTATCTGTAAACCACGGTTTTCTGCTAAACTGAGTGGCAGAAGCTGAGGCTTGAACTTGTCGCAAATTGTTTGTCGCTAACAACAGTGTATGTGTGGGCGTATGGCACCCAAAGCAATGGGAAAGCAGTGTGAAATGTGTAGGCTTTTGCTGTCATGTGAGCATTTGAAGTAAAGCAGCCAAGCCTTTTTGGTTACTTGTCTCACATCATCAGTTTTAAGAATTGGTTTATTTTAGAAAAAGGCTAAAGGTGATAAAGTTAAGGTCCCCTTTCAAAGTGAAGCAATTTTTCATCTCATTTTCAGATATTATTTACTCTCCCTTGCTTCAATTTTCTTTTCCCCCTCAACGCCCCTCATTCCTCTTTGAATATTACTTGCTCATTTAAAAACATTCTGCCACAGAAAACAAGAGGTCAGCTTAACTGCAGGTCTGGGAGATCGTGCTCTTAACTGGCTGTTAGCAAATTCATGCGTTGGCTTCGTTTTTCTTTTGGTTTGGGAAAGCCACGTTTCTCTGTTTTGATGCGTTTGCTAATCTACCTCTTAGACATTAGAACCTCGCCATGGAATCTCGAGAGAACCTACAGGACACAACATTTACACAGTGCACCTTGCCATAACTGTTTTCAAATCACCTAAATTCTGGAAACCTTGTAAAATAACTTATTTTTATGATATTTTGCTGGCTTTAAAAAAAAAAAGACAGCTATTGTATTGTCTGTCTTGAGTATTTACATGTGCAACCAAAGATTAGAGTTGGTAGCCAGGAGAGTCATTTGTATGCAATAGATTTTTGACAGGAGATTAAAAAAAGAGACAAATCAGTTACTGTAGTATGAAATTTGCAGTTTAAGGATGCACGCAACAAAGTTTGCCAGAAGATGATCTTCATGTGCATGACTCTGGATTAAGATTGGACTGTATAATGACTAACTTTTTATAATATTATAGGAATAGATATATTTTTCTTGTTTGTGAGCAATGGTGCGGAACATCAACCATATTATAATAAGTTGTGCATTACTTGGTGTAAGCTTGCTGTCATTATAACAAAACATATCCTCCAACCAAATGAGCAATGCCATGAGAGATCCACGAGTGTATTTTTCAAAAGCAACTTCATTTTACAATATCAAAACACTTAGGCCTAGAAATTCAGTTGGGCGCGCCAGCCGTTAGCGCCTTAGGGGGAGTAGATCTCGAGCGCTAGGCGCTTATCGCCCGGGCGCAGCGCGATCTGTGCCTCTCCCCAACTTCAGGACACATTTAGCGCCGGCGCAAAGTCTTAGCGCGCCCTGCTGCGCGCGCAGATCATGACGTCATTTAATAGTGCAACGCCCTTTGTGCACCCCAAACCGGAACTTCACTCGCGCCGGCCCATTGTGCGCCGGGCGTCCCGAGCGACTGTGAAGTGGAACGGTACACAGGCCAGCCGGGCCGGGGGGAGCGCTAATTAAAGGGCACTTACCCAGCAGTATAAAGGCCAGCCATTTTGCAGCATTCACTCTTGTGCAACGGTTTTTTGGACAGAGACCAAGGAGGAGAGTTTACTGCTTTGGACCAACACTTGGACAGGTATTTTTGGCTCAGGCCAGAGCTTACCAATTATCTTAGCCTTCATTCAGAGCTCAGTGTTTGCCAGCATATAATGGGGGCTGCATTGGGTGGCAACGCCGAATTTCAGCCTTATGCCAGAAGGGCTTACAGACGCCGTGAGAGAGTGGCAGCCCTGGCTAGACGCAGAGGGGGCAACAGGCGTCGCCAACTGAGGCCTTACCCACGCAGGGTATACCGCCAGCAGACCTCCTATCTGACCATGTCTGCCGCGATGTGTGTTAGGAGGCTGCGATTCCGAAGGGAGGTGGTTGCAGACATCTGCCGGCTGCTTCAGAGAGATCTGCAGCCACAGCTGATGCGCAGGACGTCTCTGTTGGTGGCAGTGAAGGTGACGGTGGCTCTCAACTTCTATGCCTCCGGCTCCTTCCAATCCGCTACTGGGGACATCGCTAACATCTCCCAGTTCGCCGTGCATTGCTGCATCCGCCAGGTGACCGAAGCCCTTTTCAGAAGGAGACATCAATTCATCTCCTTCCCCATGACCCTGGACAAGCAGCAGCAGCGTGCAGTGGGGTTTGCAAGAATAGCGGGCTTCCCCATGGTGCAGGGCGCCATTGACTGCACGCATGTGGCTTTGCGGGCACCTCTTGAGCATGCCGAGGATTACCGCAACCGGAAGGGCTACCATTCCCTCAATGTACAGCTGGTGTGTGACCACAGGCAGCGCATCCTAGCTGTCAATGCCCGCTTTCCAGGCAGCAGCCACGATGCCTTTATCCTGCGACAGACAACTGTGGCTGACATGTTCCAGGCACAGCCTCCCCCAAGAGGATGGCTTATCTGGGACAAAGGCTATCCTTTGTGTACCTGGCTCATGACCCCGCTCCGCGCGCCCATGACCCCTGCTGAAGAGGCATACGAGAGCCATCAAGCGACGAGGAGCCTCATAGAACAAACAATCGGCGTGCTCAAGCAACGGTTCCGCTGTCTCGACCGCTCCGGGGGAGCCCTCCAGTATTCGCAGGATCGAGTCTCCCAATTCGTCGTCGTTTGCTGCATGCTGCACAACCTGGCTATCCGCAGGACTCGGGCACTGCCACCTCACGTTGGACCACCACCTCAGGAGGAGGAGCATGAGGACGAGGAGTACCAGCCCAGGAGGGACGCACAAGGTCCAAGGGCCGCCCGTCGTCGGCTTATTGAACGTCACTTCTAGGCCCCCTGTCAGGGAATGGCTTGTGCCAATGATAGAACATGATTGCAGCTGCTCCGCAAGCCCTCAGCCGGTTAAGGCAGCAAACACTTCAAAGATCAAACATGGACAATGTGAATAAATAAAATGCTTTATTGTACAAACTCTGGGCCCTTCCCACATGAAAACCAAAAACAGAGGAAACCCCCAAAAAACACTCAAACACATTACTCGCTCCCACAACCTGGGGAGGATTAACAAAATAGGGCAACTAAAATGGCCGTCATTCTCGGCCTTCGTCCAAAACAAACATCACATCATCGGCCTTCAAAAAACAAACATCCAATTCTCGGCCTCAAGAAACAAACACAAATGGCCACACATTCGACTATTTGGCCCGCTAGGGCGATGCCTTGGCCATCTTTGGGTGGCCCCTGCCCGCCCTGCTGCTCCGCCTCAAAGTAAGGCCATTGGCTGCTGCAAGGCTGGGGGCAGGCTCCTGAGGGGCACATGTCGTGACGGCAGATGCCCTTGGGGGTCGGCCTAGTCGAGGTCTGGGCGTCGAGCGGCCGGCTGTTGATTGCTGCAGCTGTGGCTGGCCAGCATCAGTCGCTGCAGCAGCTCCTGGCAGTTCCACTGGGGGAGTGGCAGTGGCGGCTGGAGGAATGGCGGCAAGCTGGCGGATGGCAGGCGCTCGCTGGTCGCTTGAGACACTGGCACTCGCCCGGGCCAGCACTGCAGCATGCGCACCAATCTGCCGAGGGACAGACCGATGTGCTGCTGCAGCGCGCCGGGTGCCCTGGCGATGCCTGGCTGACACAGCGAGTGTGGCAGCAGTGAGTGCCCATGTTGACCTGTTCACTGACCGCAGCAGAGCAGCCAGTGACTGGACGGCACCACTAATCACCTGGCCGGTCGCTGAAAAATCTGCCCGGTATTCCGCCCGACTGGTGGCCTCTAAGGGCCCGAACTCGGCCACACTCCGAGAGAGGGAATCGATGGACTCAGGCAACCGTGCCACTGCCGCCATGAGCTCCGTGTGCCGGCGCTCTGAGTCCGCGGACAAGTCTTCGAGGCGTTCCATCTCCTCGGCGAAGAGCATCTCCTGACTGGAGGCCGGACTCTCCCTCTGGGGAGAAGGCCGCCGAGCTGGCCGACCCTTCCTGCGTTGCTGGAAGCCGCTGGGCCCAGCAATTGGACTCCCCTCCGACGCATCCCCCCTCTGGGGAGAAGGCCGCCGAGCTTCCACCCCCCTCCCGCCTTTCTGCAGCACGCAGGTCCCAGGAGCTCCCCTCCCCTTCGACACATCCGCCACGCTGCCCTCCAGGGAAGGCGTGTCCCCTACATTGGCCTGGGTGGCCGCGGCTGAGGGTTCCCCTGATGGGCCGCCTTCCTCTTGCTCCTCCTCCTGCTCCTCCTCGGAGGGTCTGTCACTGGCAAGTTGAGGGACCTCCTCTTGACCATCTGAAAGCAGGAAGGCACAAGAGTAGCTTTAGAGTGAGGAGAGGGCGTCAGTGCGGGATGCATGAGTGGTGGCATTCAGCGCATTGGTCGGACAGTGGCAAAGGATGTAGATCTGATGCGCAAGTGGGACGAGAGAGGTGCAAAAGGTGATGTCCTTACCATTGCTTCCCAGAACAGGGTCGGCATCTCCACATGCAACGGGCCCAATCACCCGGCAACCCATGAGGCGCTCCATGCGATGTTGCAGGTCGGTGAGTGGCTGGATATGGGGTCGTCCTTCCCCGGTCGCAGTCCGGCTCTTGCGATTATTCGCCAGCTTGGCCTGCAAGAGAAAGGACGGCCTCTAAGTACAGTGTGTCGCCGTGATCTTGTGTGCACTGCCTCCCATGGTGGAATAGCCTGGCCAATGTGTCGCCATGATCTGGTGTGCACTGCCTCCCATGGTGGAATAGCCTGGCCAGTGTGTCGCCATGATCTGCTGTGCACTGCCTCCCATGGTGGAATAGCTTGGCCAGTGTGTTCAGTGCAGAATGTGCAATTGATGCTCATGCCTGTGCCATAGCTGCTGGATGAAGGCTGGCCATTAGAGCTTTCAGGTCCCTTTGCCCATAATGTGAGGTGCACATGCAAGGATGAGGTCATTGGAAAGGGTACTCACCCTGACAATGCGTGTGAGGTCATTTAACTTTTTGCGGCATTGAGCGGGACGTCGCTGTTGGCTGACAGCTTGCTGGCGACATGCCTCCAGGCTCTCCTGTAGACGCGGACCGTCGCCTTCTTGCCATTGTCCGGGTACAAAACATGGCGCCTCTTCTCCACAGCAGCAAGCAGCACACTCAGATCACGCTCTGAGAAGCGCTGCGCACGTTCACGGGCCTTCTCCATGTCTTCAGGCGCTATTTGGGTCCAGCAGCAGTGTTCAGGCCTAGCTGGAGGGCTCCACTATCCAGGGCGTGGCAGCAGACACAGTCGACCCTTCCCCCTTAAGAGCTGGCCGGCACCAGGGTGTCTGCTGTCAGTCACACGATGGCCGCACCTGCGCTGCGCCCGGCCTCGGCGCTATCGATCACCACCTCCGGCTTAGCGCCCAAAGAGAGGCGTCCAACAGCAGTTTTAGCGCTCGCCCGAACTAGTAGGGCGAAGCTAATGAATATCGGAGAAGTGGCCTAGATTTGGCGGCGGCCGCAAACTTTAGCGGACGCCCTACTTTAGCGCCCCAAAAGTGGCGTCAATGAATTTCTAGGCCTTAACCTTTTCGTGAATATGAAACTGTTAAATGGAGCACTGGAAGTGGTATAAGTGATGTTTGTACATATGTCTTCAAAGTTAAGTTGGGTGGAGATGTTGAAAGCAGCTGTTAACATTTGTTGGCAGGGTTCACAAACTATTCGATATGTTTAAATGGAAACAAACTACCAATGCTCTGAAGTTTGAGATACTATCTGGCTACACTGCAAAATATGACTTGATTCAGAATGTTTCTTAACTTGTTTCCTAACTGTACTATAGCTGTGTTATCCCTCTACCAGTTTGTAAATTCCACTGACAAAAATTAGGCTAAGTAACGTGACTATAGAATTTTACCACACTCATTTAAAAACTCGATTAGTAAACTGAAAATTATGTAGCTTTAAAAACAACCTTTTCATCAAGGTATTTCCCTTTGTTTTGAGTTGTCCTCCCGTGCTTGACACTTTGCAGTTCTGTCATACCCGGGAGTAAGTGAACAGTGCTCTCAAAACAAGGGTAAGTGCCTTTTTTTTTTAAAGTCCTACATTGTTAGTTTTTGCCTCAAGAAAATACATTGCTAATTTATGTGTCTAATGCAATTTACATAGGAATCACCTGGCATTTTGTGGCCCCAGTTTAAGAGCACGTTCATAATTTGTGGAACTGAGTTGGCTTGAAAAGCAGGTGCATTCTGCTGCAGTGTGCATGCATTAAGCAGCTGTCTTCTCCTTGAGTGAGCACTCTACTGCTGAGCTACACTTTTGTTTAGATAAAACTTTTGTGTTATAATAGAAAAGGATACATGAGCAGAAACACTAATTGCAGTGAATGTAATTTCAGGTTTTTAAATCAGTTTCTAAAAGATAAAGAAATCTCCCCATAAAGTTACACTTATTAAGAAGTAGAGCTATTCATATTGTGCTCAGAATATTAAAACTTCACCATTAATGACTGAGTGGATAAAAGTACTACCTTGTATGGTCCGGAGCCACAGGTCAGGAGATTTAGTCCCTAGTTTGTGCTGAATTCACTGATCGGAGTAGGGATGTTTAACTTGGCCTCAGTGCACCTGGACTAAGGAGGAGAAAAATTGGGCAGGAATCACAGTCCTGATCTCTGTCCATTAGCCCCTTAGTATTAGTGTGCGTGTGGATATCACAGGAGGGAATATCAAGCTCAGTGTGCTATCCTCTGTGTTTAAATAGCTAGTTAATTCTCATTGTCTAGGATCACTGCTAAAAAATGGCCATTTGGCATGGTTCTGCAAAAACTTGTATTTATTACGGTAGAGAATTCACAGAAACTCCACAGTGCAGATAGAGGCCATTTCGGCCCATCGAGCCTGCACCGACACACATCCCACCCGATCCCCGTAACCCCACGTATTTAATCCCCCTAACACTAAGGGTCAATTTATCATAGCCAATCAACCTAACCCGCACATCTTTGGACTGTGGGAGGAAACCGGAGCACCCGGAGGAAACCCACGCAAACACGGGGAGAATGTGCAAACTCCACACAGACAGTTGCCCGAGGCCGGATTCGAACCCGGGTCCCTGGCGCTGTGAGGCAACAGTGCTAACCACTATGCCACCGTTTATATAGCACTTCATCACATCTCTCAATTATCCCATAACACTTCATATCCAAGAATTTACTTTGAAGTGATGTTACCTCGGCCAGTGTGGCATTCATATTGTACACCGCTAGATCCCAGAAATAGCAGTGAAATGAATGACCAATTGATCTGTTTTTAATGGTGTTGTTTCAGAGGAGCAATTCCTGCTCGTCATCGAATAGTGCCATGGGATCTTTATGTCCATGTGAATCATCAGAACAGTCAGACGGGGCCTCAGTTTAACATTTCATATGAATAATTGTCCCTTTGACAATGCATCACTCAGTACTGCACTGAAGTGTCAGCCTAGATTGTGTACTCAAGTCCTGGAGTGGAGCTTGAACCCACAGCCTTCTGACTTCGAATAGAGCCAGCTGAGCTGAGCTGATACTTAAGGGGCCATACCCCAACATGAGACCACACCTTCAGGAGAAATGGTGAGAAAACTGGGGTGCATTGATGCATTCATGGCATGTATTTGTTTGTACACCTTCATTTATTTTTTTTTCGTTTTCTTCACAGTTTTAATCAAGCGGGAGCATACTGATGAGATAGAATTGCCTACCATTCCTACCCTTCCAATGCCTATTGCACACACTGCTAGTGTATCTGGTCTGCATCAAGTTGGGCCCCAGCTGCCTTCCTCAGATACTGGACACCCTCATGAAAATTTGGTACCTACTTCACAGACGAACCTTGGTCCTCCAATGCAGCAAACTTATGCACCTATGATTTCTCCATCAGTAACGTGTATGCCACACCTACCAACAAGAAGCATAAGTCCAGGTTCAGAATGTCCCATTATGCCTCCCTTGGGGCACCAGCCCTTCCCAACACCAGCTCCACCTATCAGGCCTTCTTATCAGCCTATGCAATCTAACATGATGTTTAATGGACAGCCAGGTCTTCCCATGAACTCTGCTTCTAGCCAGGGATATGAAAGAATATCTTATCAGCCTGATGTAGCTGGCCCACTTCAAATCAACCTTGGATGTCAACAAATGCAGCAGATGTACTGTTCTCCAAATCCAGGTCCAGCTTCATCACCATCTCCAACAGCAGCTCATTCTCTGGGACATTCTCCACACTCTGGACAAACCTCACCGCTGCTACACAATATGAGTTTAGGAAGTCTATCAGCACCCCCTCCATTGACACATCACAATGTGTGTAATCCATCTCCATTTTCAACACCAGAAAGAGCATCCCTGAACATTAAACAAGAACCAGAGGATAGTGAGCTGCCTTTTCAGACCATTGGCCTGCAGGATATTACACTTGATGATGGTAAGTAATCTAACCTATTTTTAAAATTATAATTCTATTTTTGAAAGGACATTCTTGTTACCAAAGAATTAATAAACAAATTTAGAAAACATATACACATGAATACTTAATGTAACAAGGAAGAGATTTGTCAGAACAACTCCTACCACACAGCCTCTTGAATTTGTACTCTTTTTGGAAATTGTATTTTTAATGCAATTCCAGAAAAGAATCTGCATGATATATTAACCGTTAACAGGAAAACAGCTGTTATCTTTTACCATCAGGTTTTCTCTCCCTGCTAACACAAACCAAACACATCCTTTTAATTAGCTAACAATTTGAAATAATTATTTTAAATATTAACACACAACACACAAAGGTAGGCACTTGTGTGTTTTTGCCAATGATCATGTGAAGTTTCTGTTAATGTGGTGTCAAACATTGAAATCTTTATTTTCAACACTTTACATTCATGAACAGGTTTGTCTGCACTATTGGAAGTGGCTTAGCGAGGTGCAGTGAATGGTGAGCCATAACAGTACCCCCCGCAATGAGTGTGAAAGGAATGGCTTGGGCATTGTAGGGATGCTTTATGGTGTTGGTGTGGGGTGGTGCCAACTGATGCGCTATCAATTACTCATAAAAGACGGAGAGTTAGGAGAGTAACTAAAGGCTTTTATTAGCAAAGAACAGAGCATGCCTCTCGTGGTTGACTGGGTTCCAAGAGAGCAGGGGGCTGCAGGGCAATCACCTTTGTACCTGGGCCTGTGGGTGGAGCCAGGGGCGGAGCCAGCAGAGACATGCTGAGGCATGCATAGGTACAACAGTGTGCAACAACAACAACAGTGAACAACAATAACAGTGGTTTACCACATTCACCCCTTGTTTAAAATTGAGTCCGGTGGGGTGAAGTGTACTAAAGGTTCGTGTAAGTAAGTCTATCAGGTGGCCTTGTATGCCGTCCTGATCGTCGTCGTTGTGGCGGCGGTGATGGTGCAGCATCCAACGTTGAATCTGGCGTCTCATTGAGTGGTTGGGTGGTCAATGACGGGTCCTGGGGCTGCGGCATGCCGTCTAGCGGGGTTGGGTTGTGGGTAGTGGTGGATGGCAATGGTATTGTTTCAGGGGCACCCAAAGGTGCGAGATCTCGTGTGGGGGCTGTGTCCTCCCGCCCGTCCGGGTACGCTACGTAAGCGTACTGGGGGTAGGCGTGGGTAGTGGTGGGTGGCGAGGGAGGTGTTTCGGGAGCACCCGAAGGTGCGAGGTCTCGTATGGAGACTGTGTCCTCCCGCCCGTCCGGGTACACCACGTAAGCATACTGAGGGTTGGCATGGAGGAGGCTCACCCTCTCGACCAGGGGGTCCGTCTTATGGGACCTCACGTGCTTCCGCAGTAGGACGGGTCCTGGAGAAGTCAGCCATGTCGGTAACGAGATCCCCGATGTGGACTTCCTGGGGAAGGAGAACATTCTCTCGTGAGGGGTAGCATTGGTGGCTGTACAGAGCAGTGACCGAATGGAATGGAGCGCCGCAGGGAGGACTTCCTGCCAGCGAGAGGTCGGAAGGCCCTTAGATTTCAAGTTTAAAAGGACTGCCTTCCAGACCGTCGCATTCTCCCTTTCCACCTGGCCATTCCCCCGGGGGTTGTAGCTGGTGGTCCTGCTTGTAGCGATACCTCTCGAGAGCAGGTACTACCGGAGTTCGTCGCTCAAAGGATGAGCCCCTGTCGCTATGAATATAGCTAGGGAAACCGAACAAGGCGAAGAGGTCATTCAGACATTTAATGACCGTGGTACTGGTCATGTCTGAGCAAGGGATGGGAAACGGGAGTACTCATCAATTATGTTGAGGAAGTACACATTGCGGTCGGAGGAGGGGAGGGGCCCTTTAAAATCGACGCTCAGCCGTTCAAAGGGGCGCGTGGCTTTGATCAGACTTGCTCTGTCTGGCCTATAAAAATGCGGTTTGCACTCGGCACAGATTTGGCAGTTCCTGGTCATGGTCCTGACCTCCTCGATGGAGTAGGGCAGGTTACGGGATTTGATGAAGTGAAAAAACCTGGTGACCCCCGGGTGGCAGAGGTCATTGTGGAGGGTCTTCAGTCTATCGACCTGCGCGTTGGCGCATGTACCACGTGATAGGGCATCTGGGGGCTCATTGAGTTTCCCGGGCCGGTACAAGATATCGTAATTGTAGGTGGAGAGTTCGATTCTCCACCTCAAGATCTTGTCGTTCTTGATTTTGCCCCTCTGCTTATTATTAAACATAAAAGCTACTGAACGCTGGTCAGTGAGCAGGGTAAATTGTTTTCCGGCCAGGTAATGCCTCCAATGTCGCACAGCTTCCACAATGGCCTGGGCCTCCTTTTCGACAGAGGAGTGTCGAATCTCGAGGCCCTGGAGGGTCCTTGAGAAAAAGGCCACGGGTCTCCCCGCCTGGTTAAGGGTTGCAGCTAGGGCAAAGTCGGATGCGTCGCTCTCCACTTGGAAAGGGATGGACTCATCCACTGCGTGCATTGTGGCCTTCGCAATATCTCTTTTTATGAGAGTGAAGGCTGCACAGGCCTCTGCTGTCAGGGGGAAGGAGGTGGACTTGATGAGGGGTCTGGCTTTGTCCGCATAGTTGGGCACCCACTGAGCATAGTACGAGAAAAACCCTAGGCATCTCTTCAGTGCTTTTTGGCAGTGGGGGAGGGGGAGCTCCATAAGGGGGCGCATCCTGTCGGGGTCGGGGCCGATGACTCCGTTCTCCACTACACAGCCAAGAATGGCAAGGCGCTTGGTACGAAACATACATTTGTCCTTGTATGTTAGGTTCAGCCGCTGGGCCGTACGGAGGAATTTCTCTAGATTAACATCATGGTCCTGCTGGTCGCGGCCGCAGATGGTGACGTTGTCTAGATAGGGGAAAGTGGCCTGGAGCGCGTTCTGGTCAACCATCCGGTCCATCTCCCGTTGGAAGACTGAAACCCCGTTGGTGACGCCGAAGGGAACTCTGAGGAAGTGGTAGAGACGACCGTCAGCTTCAAAAGCTGTGTACTGGTGGTCCTCAGCCCTGATGGGGAGCTGGTGGTATGCCGACTTCAGATCAATCGTCGCGAACACCCGGTATTGTGCTATCTGATTGACCATGTCAGATATGCGGGGGAGTGGGTATGCATCTAGCTGGGTGTAGCGATTGATCGTCTGGCTGTAGTCAATAACTAGGCGCTGTTTTTCGCCAGTCTTCACTACCACCACTTGTGCTCGCCATGGGCTGGTGCTACTTTCAATAATCCCTTCCTTCAGGAGTCTTGCTACCTCGGATTTAATGAAGCTCCTATCCCCGGCACTGTAACGCCTGCTTTTTGTAGCGATGGGCTTACAGTCGCGGGTGAGGTTAGCGAACAAGGAGGGGGGGGGACTTTAAGGGTGGAGAGGCTGCAAATGGTGTGCGGCGGGCGATTTAAAAGCTGCTGGCTGCAGACTGTGAGTGGGGGGAGGGGTCCGTCGTACGCTAATGTGACACTCTTAAGGTGGCACTGAAAATCCAACCCCAGTAGAACGGCAGTGCAAAGATGGGGCAGGACCAGGAGTTTAAAATTTTTGTATTCTGTGCCCCTTACTGAAAGGGTCACTACACAGTAGCCACCGACGTCCGCTGACTGGGCTTTGGAAGCCAAAGAGATCCGATGTCGCGTCGGCAGGACCGGGAGAGAGTAACTGCGCACCGTGTCGGGGTGGATAAAGCTCTCCGTGCTCCCGCTGTCAAAAAGGCAGGTAGTGGCGCGGCTGTTTACCGTGATGTCCATCATGGACCTGGACAGTTGATGAGGGAGAGATTGGTCCAGCGTCACGGAGGCCAGCGTATGGTCGAGCGAGTCGATGTGGTCGTCAGATGAGGCGGTGGTTGAGTCCGGGTCCCCCGTGGTTGAAGTTGGAGACGTCCGAGATGGCGGACAAAATGGCGGCGCCCATTGTCCCGATCCCCACGCGGCTGGGGGAGCCCAAGATGGCGGACAAGATGGCTGCCCCCACGGTTCGCACGCGGCGCTGCTGGCGTTAGCGGTTTTACCTTTGCAGGCGCTACATAGTGTCCTTTCTTCCCGCAGCCGGAGCAGGTAGCGTTTCTCGCCGGGCAGCGTGCTCTGGGGTGTTTTGCCTGGCCACAAAAATAAAATTTCTGTGCCTTGGACATCGCAGCAGCAGTTGAAGGTGGCGGTCCCATGACCCAAGGTTGTGGCGTCCACATTGCGGAGCGGTTAGGGGAGAAGGCGTCCATATTCCTGTGGGCCGCGTCGAGCGAGAGCGCGAGGGACACTGCCTTTCTCAGGTCCATTTCTCCCTTTTCCAACAGTCTCTGCCGGGAGTAGTCGGACCTTAGACCCGCAACGAAAGCATCTCTGATCAGTCCCTCCGTGTGTGCTGCGGCTGATACTACTTTGCAATCGCAGTCTCGGCCGAGTATCTGTAGTGCCCGTAGGAAGGCCTCCACCGATTCCCCGGGCTGCTGTCTGCGGGATCTTAAGAGGTGCCTGGCATAGACCGTATTTACCGGGCGTGCGTATTGCCCGTTTAGCAGATCGATAGCCACCGCGTAGGTCGTCGCGTCCTGGATTATTGTATAAACTTGGTGGCTCACCTTTGAGGCCAGGATTTCCAACTTGTTTTCGTCCAGGGTCACAGTTGAGGCTTGCAGGTAGGCCTCGGAGCAACGCAGCCAATGCGCAAATTTGGTAGCCGAACCCGCTTCTTGGGGGTCTAGGTCCAGGCATGTTGGTCTGAGGGCTCGCAGCAGCTCCTGCTGCTTAGCGTTTGGTGCAGCAGCCTGCTGTTCAGCGTTTGTTGTCGACATTTTGTTTTTGCTAATAAAATTGATGCGCTATCAATTACTCATAAAAGACGGAGAGTTAGGAGAGTAACTAAAGGCTTTTATTAGCAAAGAACAGAGCATGCCTCTCGTGGTTGACTGGGTTCCAAGAGAGCAGGGGGCTGCAGGGCAATCACCTTTGTACCTGGGCCTGTGGGTGGAGCCAGGGGCGGAGCCAGCAGAGACATGCTGAGGCATGCATAGGTACAACAGTGTGCAACAACAACAACAGTGAACAACAATAACAGTGGTTTACCACACCAACCTGGCGCATCATGTGGCAGCCAGGGTGTACAGCGTCAAGTGAAGTAAATCTGGCTATGGTGAGGCCATCTCTGGCCTCCCGGGCAGCAATGTGGTCAGCTGCTGATGCCCTGAGTCCTGTGCAGCATCAGTTGACTGCGGAGAAGGTTGGTGTGCCTGGTGATGCTGGTGTTCTGGCTGATTGTGGTGGAATTGTGAGAACCAAGGTGAGAGAGTATAAAGGGCACCGATGCTGATGGAATAGATGGCAGGTGAAGTAGAGATGACCGAAGCGATCTGTCAATGGTGGGAGAGGTAATGAGGTCAGACTGGATGGAGACTTGTGTAAAGACTTGCAGCATTCTGAATCTGTAGTGGAAATACAGTTAGAGAAGCTAGTGGTTAAGGGAAGATATCTGAATCAGCTGGGAGCTTTGACATGACATTTGAAGCTGTCAACTCATCAGCTGAAACAATGGCAAGTGACCTCCCACCTCAGCTTCACTGACGAGGTCTAAGCACAGCGGGAAAGCGGTGGGAGACCTGTCAAAATCAAAAAGCTGGGGGGGGAAAAAAGCATTAAGTGGCTGTAAACAAGCCACTAATGATTTCAGTTGTATCCCCTGCTGCTGCGTGTTGGGTCTGCTCAGTGCTGGCGCGTGGCGGTGGGTTGACAGTGGGGTCCCGACCCGTTATCAAAAAAAAATTTTCCCCACCAACCTGCCATCAATCATGCCCGTGACCTCCCCCCACCCCGGAAAATTCCCCCCAACGTTTCAGGCTGGTGACCTTTCATCAGAACTGGAAGATATTAGAGATGTAATAGGTTTTAAGCAAGTACAGGAAACTTTGTGCTATCCGGCACCGACGGGACCGAGCTGTTGCCGTCCCATCAAAACTGCCGGACAAACCAGCGCTAATGTTGAAACATACGGAGATTTTGAGCTCCGTATCTGGCAGCAAACCCTACAGCTTCTAAACAGTTGGCCGTACCTTGCAAGCGTCTCTGTAGCTTAGCAACAGCTTCAGCGAGACCTTGCAGAGCTTGACTGAGAAAAAAGCAATGAAAAGAAAAAAAACCTAACGAAACGGCTCCTGATTTTTGCCAGTGGCTCGAGCTTGCCGGACATTTAGTCTCCGGATAACACACAGTTTCCTGTACAGAGGAAGGGGGAGGGGAGGAAAGAATAAATGAAAAGGCCTATGATGGGGTGAAAGGCAGGAGTGATTAAATGACAAAAGGGATGATGGTGCAAGGCAAAAAGGGGTTGTAGTGGAACAAGTAAAGAAACAAAAGATGGGTCTAGAGGAGCTGTAAATGACAACAGCAGAACCATTACCAGCACCAGCTGTCCAAAAAAGAGAGCAGTGGTTATGATGTCAGTATTGAAATTATCAGCAATTGTTTACACTGTTTATAATGAATCACAGAATTATCACATGGGGACAGAGTTGCTCCTTTTTAAAGGAATTGTATCGAATTGCTTTAAACTTTTTGAACAGAAACTGGTGTGAAAAAGGTATTCTGGTGGTCTAAACTGTTCTCCACTGAGACTGTGACTAGCTTTTTTTGCAGTTTTTTGTCAGCATTTCTCCATAATTTTCCTCGGGGAAGGAGGTAATAAGAGCAACCTGGGTTCACTTTTAGATTGTTTCCCATTTGTCCTATGACTCAAGCTGAGATTAAACACATACTGTGCAAGAAATAAATCATTTTTACTTTCTTTCTAAAAGCTATTAATAAAACTCTTGACTCTTCAATACCTAAATATAAACTTGGAAGAAATTGAATTCATACCACAGACTACGACTAATTTGACTTTTCCATCGTTTTACACCAGTATGTCCTGGTCTTGTTGGGCATTGGGAAGTTCCAAAATGTTGTACAAATTCTGGCATGCCCAAGCCAGAAATTTATGTAGTGAAAAGTAAACTAAGCAGACCCCTGTAAATGTCCAAAGTTGTTACAGAACGAGTAGCCACCAGCCACATGTCACGTCTCCACATAAAATGTTCAGGAGTGATTTCTACGTCTATGACAGCTACTTGGTAAAGAAAAATCATAAGTTATAAAGTATCTGTTAAGTTGCAATAATGTTACAAAAGAATTCCAGCACTATAGAGACTTGGTAAAGGTTATTTTTAAAACTAGTGTATGTTTACCACCTACACTCTTCCTTGAGCTATAAAAATAAGGAATCATATGTCATGATCAGAGCAATCTATTGCTGTTATTTAAAAATATGTATGTTTTTCTCCCTTTGGTTGCAATGCAGACTGGTCAGGAAGCTAGGATTATCTGAGTAAGGCATTGAGCCCTATACATTTTGCAACCTCTTCCACCTAGGACAAGGGCAGCAGGCGCATGGGAACACCACCACCTCCAAGTTCCCCTCCTAGTCACACATCAACCTGACTTAGAAGTATATCGTCGATCCTTCATCGTCACTGGGTCAAAATCCTGGAACTCCCTACCTAACAGCACTGCGGGAATACCTTCACCACACGGACTGCAGCAGTTCAAGAAGGCGGCTCACCACCACCTTCTCGAGGGCAATTAGGGATGGACAGTAAATGCTGGCCTTGCCAGCGACGCCCACATCCCATAAAGGAATTTAAAAAAAAAAGAAACCTCTGTGGTATCTTTCAAATCAATGAGGAAATATTCTTGCAAGCAGTAAGCTTGCGCTAAAATTAAACTTGCTAGGTTTAGGATTGTTCTTAATCCTTTAAATAGTGTGGTAACATTCCTACACCAAAATCATGAATATAATAAATATTCCAGGAATACAGTGAATTCAGTAATGTTCATCAATTTTATATTTTTCTGGAATAACAACAGAAATTGCTGGAAATACTCAGAAGGCCAGGCTGCATCCGTGGAGAGAGAAACCGAGTTAACGTGTCAAGTCTGGGACTCTTCATCAGAACTGGAAAAAGCTGGAGATGTAACAGATATTAAGCAGGTGCAGAGACGGGGGGGGGGGGGGGGGGTGGTGGGGGTTAGGAGGGGAGGAAGAAATAGAAAGAACATCCTGTACTTTTGTAAGAGGCAGGAAAGATAAAATGTTGCAAATGGGAATGGCAAAAATCATACTGCATGAAAAATGGGGGCAGGGATAATTATCTGAAATTGTTGAAGCCAATGTTGAGTCCGGCAGGCTGCAAAGTGCCCAATCGAAAGATGAGGTGCTGTTCCTCGAGCTTCATTGGAACAATGCAATAGCCCGAGGACAGAGATCAGAGTGGGAGTGAAGCGGTGAATTAAAGTGACAGGCGACCGGAAGCTCAGGGTCACCCGTACGGACTGAACGGAGGTGTTCCGCAAAGCGGTCGCCCAATCTGCGTTTGGTCTCCCCAATGTAGAGGAGACCGCATCGTGAGCAGCGAATACAGTATATTAAATTGCAAGAAGTACAAGTAAATCGCTGTTTCACCAGGAAGGGGTGTTTGGGGCCCTGGACAGTGGGAAGGGAGGAGGTAAAAGGGCATGTGTTGCATCTCCTGCGCTTGCACGGGAATGTGCCAGGTGAAGGAGCAGGGCTGTTGGGGGTGATTGAGGAGTGGACCAGGGTGTCGCGGAGGGAGCAGTCCCTTCGGAATGCTGAAAGGGGAGGTGAGGGGAAGATGTGTTTGGTGGTGGGATCACGTTGGAGGTGGCGGAAATGGCGGAGGATGATCCGTTGAATGTGGAGGCTGGTGGGGTGAAAGGTGAGGACAAGGGGAACCCTATCGTGGTTCTGGGAGGGAGGGGCAGGGGTGAGAGCGGAAGTGTGGGAAATAGAACGGACACGGTCAAGGGCCGTGTCAACCACGGTAGAGGGGAATCCTTGGTTGAGGAAAAAGGAAGACATGTCGGAAGCACTGGTATGGAAGGTGGCATCGTCAAAACAGACGCGGCGGAGACGGAGAAACTGGGAGAAAGGAATAGAGTCCTTACAGGAAGCGGGGTGGGAGGAAGTGTAGTCCAGGTAGCTGTGGGAGTCAGTGGGCTTGTAGTGGATGTTTGTTGAAAGCCGATTGCCAGAAATAGAGACGGAGAAGTCAAGGAAGGGAAGGGAAGAGTCGGAGATGGACCATGTGAAGGTGAGGGAAGGGTGGAAATTGGAAGTAAAGTGAATGAACTTGTCCAGTTCAGGGCGAGAGCAGGAAACGGCACCAATACAGTCATCGATGTACCGGAAAAAGAGGTGAGGGAGGGGACCTGAGTAGGACTGGAACAAAGAATGTTCCACATGTCCCATGAACAGGCAGGCATAGCTAGGGCCCATGCGGGTTCCCATAGCAACACCTTTAATTTGGAGGAAGTGAGAGGAGTCAAGGAGAAGTTGTTCAATGTGAGAACAAGTTCAGCCAGGCGGAGGAGGGTGGTGGTGGATGGGGACTGGTTGGGCCTCTGTTCAAGGAAGAAACAGAGCACCCGAAGGCCGTCCTGGTGGGGGATGGAGGTGTAGAGGGATTGGACGTCCATGGTGAAAAGGAGACGGTTGGGGCCAGGAAACTGGAAACTGTTAAAGTGACGGAGGGCGTCGGAAGAGCCGCGAATGTAGGTGGGAAGAGACTGGACAAGGGGAGAAAAAAGAGTCGAGATAGGAAGAGATGAGTTCCGTGGGGCAAGAACAGGCTGAAACGATGGGTCTACCAGGACAGTCCTGTTTGTGGATCTTGGGAAGGAGGTAGAAGCGGGCTGTGCGGGGTTGGGGGACAATGAGGTTGGCGGCCATGGAGGGAAGATCTCCAGAGGAGATGAGGTCAGTGACACACTTGGAAACAATGGCTTGATGTTTGCTAGTGGGGTCATGGTCCAGGCGGAAGTAGGAGGAGGTGTTGGAGAGTTGGCGTTCAGCTTCCACACGGTAGAGGTTGGTTCGCCAAACAACAACAGCACCACCCTTATCAGCAGGTTTAATGTTAGGGTTGGATCGGAGAGAATGGAGTGCTGCAAGTTCAGAGGGAGTTAGGTTAAGTTGGATAGGGTTCCCCTTGTCCTCACCTTTCACCCCACCAGCCTCCACATTCAACGGATCATTTTCCGCCACCTCCAACGTGATCCCACCACCAAACACATCTTCCCCTCACCTCCCCTTTCAGCATTCCGAAGGGACCGCTCCCTCCGTGACACCCTGGTCCACTCCTCAATCACCCCCAACAGCCCTGCTCCTTCACCTGGCACCTTCCCGTGCAAGCGCAGGAGATGCAACACATGCCCTTTTACCTCCTCCCTTCCCACTGTCCAGGGCCCCAAACACCCCTTCCAGGCGAAACAGTGATTTACTTGTACTTCTTGCAATTTAATATACTGTATTCGCTGCTCATGATGCGGTCTCCTCTACATTGGGGAGACCAAACGCAGATTGGGCGACCGCTTTGCGGAACACCTCCGTTCAGTCCGTACGGGTGACCCTGAGCTTCCGGTCGCCTGTCACTTTAATTCACCGCTTCACTCCCACTCTGATCTCTCTGTCCTCGGGCTATTGCATTGTTCCAATGAAGCTCAACGTAAGCTCGAGGAACAGCACCTCATCTTTCGATTGGGCACTTTGCAGCCTGCCGGACTCAACATTGGCTTCAACAATTTCAGATAATTATCCCTGCCCCCATTTTTCATGCAGTATGATTTTTGCCATTCCCATTTGCAACATTTTATCTTTCCTGCCTCTTACAAAAGTACAGGATGTTCTTTCTATTTCTTCCTCCCCCCACCCCCCCACCCCACTGTCTCTGCACCTGCTTAATATCTGTTACATCTCCAGCTTTTTCCAGTTCTGATGAAGGGTCCCAGACCTGAAACGTTAACTCTGTTTCTCTCTCCACGGATGCTGCCTGGCCTGCTGAGTATTTCCAGCATTTTCTGTTGTTATTTCAGATTTCCAGCATCCGCAGTATTTTGCAATTATATGTTTGTGGTTTTTTTTTACCTTGTAACATTTATCAGTGGAAATGGTTTGGTTGCAAATTGTACACAGAATGATCCATATTTTAAAAGTTTTTAAAATATGGTTTTGGGTTGCTGACAAAGCTGCATTTAATGCCCAGTCCTTGTTTCCCTGAGAAGGTGGTGATGGGCCTTCTCCTTGAACTGCTGCAGTCCTTCTGGTGATGGTGCTTCCACAATGATATTCTCTAGAAAATTTCAGGATATTGGCCCAGTGATAATGAAAGAAAGGTGATATATATTCAAGTCAGGATAGTGTTTGACTTGGAGGAGAACTTAGAGAGGTGCTAGTATTCACACAACATTGCTACTCTTGTCCATCCTGGTGGCAGAGGTTGCAGGGGAAGGAGCTGTTGTCAAAGTAACCTTGAATTGTTGTAGTGCATCCTGTACATTGTACTTACTGCAGCCACAGTGTGTTGGTAGTGGAGGGGATGGATATTGAATCCAGTGACACAGGGGCCGATCAAATGAACTGTTCTATCCTAGATGATGATGTTGCGGAAGTGTTGGGTTTTCTAGCACTTCTGACTTGAGTCTTGTAGATGATGAAAAGCCTTTGAGGGAAACTTCCAGGATATTGACCCGGTGATGATGAAGGAACAGTGATCTAGGTGCAAGTCAGAATGGCGTGTAACTTGGAGTGGTAATGAAGGTATGGGGAAATGGCGGGGGTTTCTCTTATTTGAGATGGTCATTACCTGGCACTTACGTGGCATGAATGTTACCTGCCACTTGTCAGCCTGAGCGTGGATGTTATCCAGGTTCTGCTGCAGGCCAGCATGGAGCTGAACAGCCACCCTCCTGACTGAAGGAAGGTAATTGATGAAGCAGTTAAAGATGGTTGGGCTGAGGATGCTTCCCTTAGGAACCCCTGCAGCAACACCCTGGGGCAGTAATTGGCCTCTGACAACCACAACTGTCTTCCTTTGCATCACATGTAACTTTTTTTTTATTCATTGATGGGATGTGGGCGTCGCTGGCTAGGCCTGCATTTAGTGCCCATCCCTAATTGCCCTTGAGAAGATGGTGGTGAGCCGCCTTCTTGAACCGCTGCAGTCCATATGGTGTAGGTACACCCACAATGCTGTTAGGAAGGGAGTTCCAGGATTTTGGCCCAGCGACAGTGAAGGAACGGCGATACAGGTCCAAGTCAGGATGGTGTGTGGCTTGGAGGGGAACTTGTAGGTGGTGATGTTCCCATGCGTCTGCTGCCCTTGTCCTTCTAAGTGGTAGAGGTCGCGGGTTTGGAAGGTGCTGTTGAAGGAGCTTTGGCGAGTTGCTGCTGTGCATCTTGTAGATGGTACACACTGCAGCCACAGTGCGCCGGTGGTGGAGGGAGTGAATGTTGAAGGTGGTGGATGGAGTGCCAATCAAGCGGGCTGCTTTATCCTGAATGGTGTCGAGCTTCTTGCGTGTTGTTGGAGCTGCACTCGTCCAGGCAAGTGGAGAGTATTCCATCACACTCCTAACTTGTGCCTTGTAGATGGTGGAAAGGCTTTGGGGAGTCAGGAGGTGAGACACTCGCCGCAGAATTCCCAGCCTCTGGCCTGCTCTTGTAGCCACAGTATTTATATGGCTGGTCCAGTTCAGTTTCTGATCAATGGTAACCCCCAGGACGTTGATCGTGGGGGATTCAGCGATGGTAATGCCATTGAATGTCAAGGGGAGATGGTTAGAGTCTCGCTTGTTGGAGATGGTCATTGCCTGGCACTTGTGTGGTCCGAATGTTATTTGCCACTTGTCAGCCCAAGTCTGAATGTTGTCCAGGTCTTGCTGCATATGGACACGGACTGCGTCAGTATCTGACGAGTCTCGAATGGTGCTGAAGAGTGTGCAATCATCAGCGAACATCCCCACTTCTGACCTTCTGATGGAGGGAAGGTCATTGATGAAACAGCTGAAGATGGTTGGGCCTAGGACACTGCCCTGAGGAACTCCTGCAGTGATGTCATGTGATTGAGATGAATGACCTCCAACAACCACAGCCAACTTCCTTTGTGCTAGGTATGATTCCAACCAATGGAGAGTTTTCCAGCTACTGGATTCCTGTGATCCTCAGTGACTTCAGTTTTGCTTGAGCTCCTTGGTGCCATACTCGGTTGAATGCTGCCTTGATGTAGGGCTCGTTCTGTGATCAATTGGTTAAGTGGAGTTAATTGATTTCTGAATAAGAGATTGAATATCTTGTGGGCCAGAAAGGACCAATACTTCAAATGGGGCTGAAGGAGATTACAGAGATAGGAAGGGACGAGGCAATGGCGGGATTTGAAAACAAGGATGAGAATTTTGAAATTGAGGCGCTGTTTAACCAGGAGCCAATGCGAGCACAGGGGTGATGGGCAAACAGGACTTGGTACGGGTTAGGACACGGGCAGCCGAGTTTTGGATGACCAAGTTTACGTAGGGTGGAATGTGGGAGGCCAGCCAGGAGTGCATTGGAATAATCAAGTCTAGAAGTGACAAAGACATGGATTAGGGTTTCAGCAGCGGATGAGCTGAGGCAAGGGCGGAGACGGGCGATGTTACGGAGGTGGAAATAGGCGGTCTTAGTTATGCCGCGGATATGTGGTCGGAAGCTCATTTCAGGGTTAAATATGACATCAAGGTTGCGAGCAGTGTGGTTCAGCCTCAGACAGATGTTGGGGAGAGGGATGGAGTTGGTGGCTAGGGAACGGAGTTTGTGGCGTGGACCGAAAACAATGGCTTCGGTCTTCCCAATATTTAATTGGAGAAAATTTTTGCTCATCCAGAACTGTATGTCGGACAAGCAGTCTGACAATTTAGACACCGTGGAAGGGTCAAGAGAAGAGGTAGAGCTGGGTGTCGTCAGCGTACATGTGGAAACTGATGCTGTGTTTTCGCATGATGTCACCAAGGGGCAACATGTAGATGAGAAATAGAAATCAACATTTAAGCCACCTTGGTTTGGTAAGACTGCATTGATCCACAGATGACATTTTGGAAACTTCAGGTTTTCATAATGGTTGATGTGAACAAACCTTCAGATTTGGATCAACGCCATGCAAACAGACCTCAATAATTACCTCAAACCACATAATCTAACCCCCATCCTGAACTGCCAAACTCCACAATCCCTTCCCAGTGCAACCAAGCCCTCAGCTCCCCTCTTCAGTGCTGTCATTCCCCAGAACCACTTCCAAAGTACTTCTAAACCCCACGATCACTGTTCCCTCTAAGGTGCGCAGCCGCGCACACGCCCCAGAGCTCGCACGCACTTCAAATTAAATGCTGTGTGGAGAACCGGACAGCTGGATTGGGGGAGGGGCCCAATACACAATGGCCCGGAATGCAGACAGAGTCGTTTGCGAGTCTTACGACCTCAGAGTCAATCTACATTGGAAAGTAACGAAAGAGTTGGAGCAGCGGCCACATGATAAGGGAGTGGGTGAGGGGTTGGTTGTGTCGCTCTCTGGGAAGTTCCAGGCAGAAGCTATAGAGGAGCCGTGCACTCAGCCAGTTGCCATGGTGATGAGGGCAGCATCTTCCCCCCTCCTCCTTTGGTGCCACGATACCAGGGTCCTGTGTTACGCAAACTCCGTGGTTCGAGCGGGGCCATTCCAGAGCGGGCCAGTTTAGTGCAGCCAGCCACCGCTTTAAAAAATCGGGGGAGAGATCGGTCGATAACCACGTGTACCTCAACTTATTAAACCTGTTACAGGTGAGTGAGTCGCCGAGTTTTACCTGCAACAGGTGAGTAAAAAGGGACTTTGTTGCTGTCAGATGGCAGTGACATGTTTTAGGAGAGGAAATGAGAAACGAGTTTTTACGAATTTTGAGCTGTACGTGAATCTGCTTTTTAAAATAAAATGATCTTACTGCAAATGCGTTTGCAAGATCAGGCGTTCAATCATTAGGTGAAGCAAGGAAGCATTTTAGCAGGGTAGAAGAGTGATTAACACTAAGTTTAACTTACTTTTATTTGCAACTTTTTAATAAATCCAATATTGCACCGGGATTTATGGTTTTAGTCTTATTGCTGATGAAAGTTCATCTAAACCGTAACATAAAAAGTGGGGAAAATTGGAGCTTACATTTGAAAATCAGAATTCTGGTGTCGAGTTTATATTTTTATTTTTAGAAATGTTCAGGCACATCACTTTCTACAGGCCAACCCAATTAGCACATCTGTCTGCTGAAAGAATTCAAACCGCCTGGGTGCAACACAGGTTGCCTTTGTCAGAAACAAAAATGAGAGTTTTTTTTAATTTGGAAAATTGTTTAAAGCCGGAAAAAAATGTGAAAGTGATGTTAATTTTACTGTAAACAGAGTTGCAGAATGTGTATGTAAACGACAAATGAATTTCCATATAGATAAGTGTGAGGTGGTGCATTTTGGTAGGAGGAATAAGGAGGCTACCTACTCCTTGGAAAGTAAGAGACTAAATGGAGTAGGGGTCTAGGGGTATAGATTCACATCAAGAAAAGTAGCAATACAGGTTAAAAAGCCATAAAAGTGCAAATAAAGCATTTCTAGAGAAATAGAATTCAAAAGCAGAGAAGTTCTGTTAAACTTGTATGGAACCTGGTCTGATTGTCTCATGATTTGAGACGGTGGGGTGGAAATCTGGCATTACTGTATGTATGCTTTTAAGTGGTTGCTGTTGCTGCCGTTGTTGGTGTAAAATTTATAAAAGTTGTTGTTGTAGTAAAATTTGCCCACGAAAAGGTTGCGCTCAAAGGCAGTGGTGGGATTTGAACTCTTGTCGCCAGATTATTAGTCCAGACCTCTGGATTACTAGTCCAGTAACATTACCACTATGCTACCATTCCCTGTAAAGGAACATATTGTAGGAATGGTCAAATTCCTATCTAGAGATTGAGTTCGTCGCAGGCAATCAATCAAACAGGTTTTTAATGTCAAACTAATGAGTTTAAACAGATTGATGCAAGAGAACTATGAATACAGGTCGGAGGTTCCACGAGGACTGCCTGGGCGGTCCCGTGGATGGCGTCATGACGTCGTCACGTTTTTCCCGCGTTTGGGTGATCACGTGATTAGCGGCATGACGTCATCGTGTTTGCCCGCGCTCTTAATGGGACCGCGCACTGTACATGCAAACAGTACATACAATGGTACAGATTTAGTCTGTAGCTAACACATGGTTAAAGGGAATTATGTACAGTTGTTCAGAGTCCCTCAGTGGCTCTGCCACATGCTCCCCCCCAGAATTGTCTTTAACGGAAAAAGTCAAACGGTGAGGGAGTCTGACAAGCCTGTCGGAACGACTCCTGTATTCCCGAAGCGGAAGCTGTTGGACGGCGGGCGGTCTGGCGGGTGGTTGCACTTGTTCTGGCGTGACAACGGTGGGCGGCCGACCTCGTCTCGGTGGCTGTGCGGCCTCGACGGGACGGTCAAGGTCCAGGTGTGCCGGCTTCAAACGGTCGGCCAAAATGTGGTCCGGTTTACCACCGACATCCACCTTGAAGGTTTTGTCTCCTGCCTCTAACACACGGAAAGGACCAGTGTATGGGGCCTTGAGTGGATCCCGGTGAGCATCGTGGCGGATGAACACGTAGTCGGCTTGTTTCAGCTCCACTGGAACGTGAGAGCCCTGAAACCCGTGATGCGATGTGAGAACCGGCGCGAAACATCTGGCTGCTTCCTGGTGACTGATAAGCTGGCGTGAGGCGGACCACGGCTCCGCTGGTGTTGGCAGGAAATCCCCTGGCACTCGCAGCGGCTGGCCATAAACGAGCTCTGCCGCGGAAGAGTGAAGATCTTCCTTGGGGGCCGTGCGAAGGCCCCACATAACCCACGGCAACTTGTCTGCCCATCCAGCGTCTTGGAGGCTGGCCCTCAGTGCAGCCTTAAGCGATCTGTGAAAATGTTCGCACAGACCGTTCGCTTGTGGGTGGTAGGCTGTGGTGCGGTGTAACTTGACACCGAGTCGTTGAGCCACCGCATTCCAGAGTTCGGAGGAAAACTGCGGTCCCCGGTCCGAAGAGATGTCAGCAGGCACTCCAAAACGGGCGACCCATGAAAAGATGAACGCCCTGGCCACATCCGCCGAAGTAGTAGATGACAGGGGAACCGCCTCCGGCCATCTGGTGGTACGATCTACTATGGTCAGGATGTGCGTAAAACCATGGGAAGGTGGAAGTGGTCCTACCAGGTCCACATTAACGTGGTCAAACCACCGCTCAGGAACTGCAAAAGTGGCCAATGGAGCCTTGATGTGGCGCTGTACCTTGGCCTTTTGGCAGACCACGCAGGTGTTGGCCCAGTCGCGGACATCTTTATGCATGCCCCACCAAACGAACTTAGATGACATTAGCTTCTGAGAAGCCTTCATTCCTGGGTGTGACAACCCATGTATGGCGTCAAACACCTTGCGGCGCCAGGCGACCGACACAATAGGGCGAGGGTCCCGAACGGAGACGTCACACAGCAACGTGGTACCAGCCGAATGGAACCTGACGTCGGCCAACTGGAGGCTAGTGGTGTTGGTGCGGTAAGCCTGCACTTCTGGGTCGGAGACTTGGTCTTCTGCCATGAGGGCGTAGTCGATGCCCAGCTGGACCACATGCACGGTCGCGAGGGAGAGGCAATCTGCCACCAGGTTGTCTTTACCGGCCACGTGCTGAATACCTGTGGTAAATTCGGAGATGTATGTCAGCTGACGTTGTTGAGATGACCACGGTTCGGCGGTCTTGGCCATGGCAAAAGTCAGTGGCTTATGGTCGACGAAAGCGGTGAAAGGATGTCCTTCCAACAAGAACCGGAAATGGCGGATGGCCAGAAAAAGGGCTAGTAACTCCGTCGAAAGTACTGTACGCCCGCTCGTTACGCCGCAGTTGACGGCTGAAGAATGCCAACAGCTGCCACGTCCCGTTCACCACTGCTCCTGAACGGCGCCGATTGCTTAATCTGACGTGTCGGTGGTGAGGGCGATGGTGGCTCCTGGTAGCGGGTGCGCCAGCCTGGTCGCGTTGGCTAAGGCGCTCTTGGTGTCGGTGAATGCCTGGTCCATGTCAACCGTCCAGCCTACCGGATCCTTGCCAGACTTGCCCTTGAGGGCCTTGTACAGGGGCTGCATGAGCAGTGCTGCCTTAGGCACGAACCGGTGGTAAAAGTTTACCATGCCGAGGAACTCCTGCAGGGCCTTTATGTTCTGCAGGCGTGGAAAGGATGTCACCGCCTCTACCTTCGCTTGCAAAGGAACCGCTCCCTCTGAGGTAATGCGATGTCCCAGGAAATCAATTTGGTGCAGAGCAAACTGACACTTGGCTGGGTTGATAATCAGGCCGTGTTGGCTGAGGCGTCGAAAGAGGGTGCGAGATGTGTTCCTCCTTATTAGGACTGGCAATGAGGATATCGTCTAAGTAGACGAAAAGGAATTTGAGGTTCCGCAGCACGGAGTCCATGAGGCGCTGGAAAGCCTGGGCGGCGTTCTTCAACCCAAACGGCATCCTTAAAAATTCGAAGAGACCGAAAGGGGTGATGACTGCGGTCTTTTGGACATCTTGCGGGTGCACCGGGACCTGGTGGTAGCCTCGGACAAGGTCAACCTTGGAAAAAACGGTGTTTCCTGCCAAATGGGCAGAGAAATCCTGGATGTGGGGGATCGGGTATCGATCAGGAGTGATGGCGTCGTTTAGGTGCCGATAGTCGCCGCAGGGCCGCCATCCGCCGCCAGGTTTCAGAACGATGTGAAGAGGCGAAGACCAGGGACTATTCGACCTGCGAATAATCCCTAAGCGTTCCATTGTTGCGAACTCCGCCTTCGCGACCGCTAGCTTGCCAGGTTCGAGGCGCTGGACCCGCTCATGGACCGGGGGGCCGGTGGTGGTGATGGGGTGTTCCACACCATGTTTCGTGGCCGTGGAGGAGAACGTGGGCCTGGTCAGGTCTGGAAATTCGCCTAGCAGGCGAGCAAACTCATTCGGAGTCGGGAAAGTGCAGGAGACGGTGCGCGACGTGGTGTTACTACGGTGGCAAGGGATACAGTGAAACGTGGCCGCGTTGATCAGCCGCCGGTTCCTTACATCGACCAGGAGGCCGTTGGCGCACAGGAAATCTGCACCGAGAATGGCTTGCGAAACCTTGGCCGTAACGAATTCCAAGAAAAACCGCTGGCCGCCGAAGCACACCTGGACCCGCCGTCTGCCAAAGGTCCGAATAGCTCCGCCATTAGCCGCTTCGAGGGGGAGGCCATGCCTCCCAGCCTGTACATCAAGAGCTGACGCGGGTAGAATGCTGCACTGCGCTCCGGTGTCGCACAGGAACCGACGACCGGAGAGGGTATCTGTGATGAAGAGCAGCTTGCCTGCATTGCTGATTGCCATCGTGGCTGCGGGGCACCCGTTAGACCTGTTTTTCATTGGACGGAGTTTTTTTTTGAGAAGCTGCAGAGAGGGCGGCAACATCTTGCCTTTGCGCCAAACCGCGCGTGGTAGAAGCACAGCCCCGCGGGCTGAGGAGCTGGGGCAGCGTCTGTGGGGGATGGGCGCCTCGTGGCAGCGCAGTACTGTTGCGTAACTGCGAATATTTTGTCTGCCTCGGCAGCGAGCGCTGCGCAGTCTTCGACCTCGGATCTTGCCAAGGCCGCTTGCACTTGCTCCGGTAATTGGCTGAGGAATAACTCTCTGAAGAGAAAGCATTCCGGTTCGGAGCTGAGGAGTGTGAGCATTTGGCTCATCAGCTCGGAAGGTTTGGAGTCCCCGATCCCGGGCATAGCGAGCAGCCGACGGGCGCGCTCTGATTTCATGAGCCCGAAAACCTGGAGCAACCGCGCCTTGAGGGTCTCGTACTTGCGGTCCGTCGGGGGGTTCTCGAGAAGACTGACGATCCGCGAGGCGGTAGAGCCGTCGAGTGCGGAGACCACGTATAAGTATCGGGTCTGATCCTCAACGATGCCTCTCGGGGTGAACTGGGCTTCAACTTGGATGAACCACAAGGTCGCTTGTTGCTCCCAGAACTGCGGCAGCTTCAACGAAACGCCGTTTGCCTCCATGCTGTGTTCCTTTTGCGAAATCCGTTCGCAAAAGTCGGGGTCACCAATGTAGGAATGGTCAAATTCCTATCTAGAGATTGAGTTCGTCGCAGGCAATCAATCAAAAAGGTTTTTAATGTCAAACTAACGACTTTAAACAGATTGATGCAAGAGAACTATGAATACAGGTCGGAGGCTCCACGAGGACTGCCTGGGCAGTCCCGTGGATGGCGTCATGACGTCATCACGTTTTTCCCGCATTTGGGTGATCACGTGATTAGCGGCATGACATCATCTCGTTTGCCCGCGCTCTTAAAGGGACCGCGCACTGTACATGCAAACAGTATATACAATGGTACAGATTTAGTCTGTAGCTAACACATGGTTAAAGGGAATTATGTACAGTTGTTCCGAGTCCCTCAGTGGCTCTGCCACAATATAATCAAATCAACTTATTTACAGTTTTCACTGAATAATAAATGGTTGATACCCAAAATACTGGTTTAGTAATTCCAGAATACCATGTTCGAAAAGTAGAAATTGACTTATTCAGTCACTAAGTCATGGGCCCTGATAATACATTGTACGTTCCATGGTATAACAAAAAATACAAAAGCAAAATACTGCAGATGCTGGAAAGCTAAAGTAAAAACAGAAAATGCTGGAAGCACTCAACCGGTCAGGCAGCATCTGTGGAGAGAGAAACAGTTAACTGGCTGTATTTTACCAATCTCGGTGGGTCGGTGGCAGGTCCTGGTCTTGCTGCTGGCTCCAGCCTGCTGTGTAGAATTCAGATCGATGGTCTTTCATCAGAACTGGAAGATGTTGGAGATGTAACCGGTTTTAAGCAAGTACAGAGGCAGGGAAATGGGGGAGGGGAGGAGAGGAAAGAACAAAAGGGGGGGAAGGCAGGAGAGATTCAGTGACAAAAGGGATGATGTTCCTCGAGCTTGCGTTGAGCTTCATTGGAACAGTGTAGTGGGGCGGAGAATTAAATGGCAGATGACCGGAAACTTGGGGTCCCGCTTGTGGACTGATCGGAGGTGTTCCGCAAATCAGGCACTTAATCTGCGTTTGGTCTCCCCAATATACAGGAGAATGCATTGTGAGCAGCGAATACAGTATACTAAATTGCAAGAAGTATAGGTAAATTGCTGTTTCACCATGGTATAACAACTCTATTTTGATTTTTTTTAATATTGTCTGACTCAAGGTGACTACCATCACAGGAGATCTGCAATTATATATTAAAAAAGCTAGCATATGTCAGTCACATTTTGTTACAGTTGTAAAAAAACTGAAAAGAAAAGCAAATATTTTTTGCTTGGTTCTTTAGACCAAGAGCCAGAAATGTATGTTACAGTTGCTCTCTAATTGGCCTCCAGTTTACAAGCAGCTGCAATTAGCTGGATTCGTTTACTTAGCCAAAGATCACAACAGTGCTCCAGACTCTGGGTCATAGAAACATAGAAGATAGGAGCAGGAATAGGCCATTAGGCCCTTTCGAGCCTGCTCCGCCATTCAACGAGATCATGGCTGATCATCCAAACCCTAGCACCCGGTCCCTACACCGACAACCATCCCACCCAAGCCCTATCCCTGTAACCCCACACATTTAATCCCCCCTAACACGTAAGGGCCAATTTTTATCATGGCCAATCAACCTAACCCGCACATCTTTGGACTGTGGGAGGAAACCGGAGCACCCGGAGAAAACCCACGCAAACACGGGGAGAATGTGCAAACTCCACACAGTCACCCGAGGCCGGATTTGAACCCGGGTCCCTGGCGCTGTGAGGCAACAGTGCTAACCACTATGCCACCGTGCTGCCCTACTGGAGATCCACCAGAAGTTGAAGGAAACCTTTTGTTTGTTATAGGGGGTTAAGTTTTTAAAAAAATGCTGCACAACTATAACCAGCTTTTAAAGTCCATCTTATTTCAAATGCAGAAATCTTAAAATAACTAATTGCCAGTTATGGTGACTGTGACAATTAATTGTATTTTTATGCAAATATGCTTTGTATTTTTATGAAATGTTTCAGTAGTATAAAGCATCAACTGCCTACAAATATCTACTCTTCACGATCATGGACACAGATGTTCTGATCTGCTTCTAAATGATTCACACGATGACTAATATAAAATATTTGTCATAAAAAATTATACATTCAAATATAAAAGTTCAGCTTTTATAATTCACCAATCCCTAGCACCTCATGGTGGTGCGAGTAAAGTTTTCTGTTATAAAACTACAGAAAATTACTTCCAATTCTCAATCTTTTTTTAAACTGTTCAAGTAAATTTACTAGCAAGAACTAAACCTGCAACTTTCACAACCTTTTGAGTTCAGTTGACTTTTTGTGCCCAAAATATTTTTTATAACAAGGAAGGTTCCAATTAGTGTACAAAATGGTGTGTGTATTTTAAGACTTTAAGAACTAGGTATACCGTTTTCTCCAATGATTTTAAAATCTCCAGAGCTGGAGTGCTTAAATAATGACCAGTGTAGAATAATTTCATTTTTGTGAAAAATAGTACTTCCTCATAATTTTTTCCTTCTAATTTGCACTATCTTTGCCATTAATCTGAAACAGTTATCGAGACATTGTGCTAATTGTACATCCCCTTTCCTGCCAGATCAGCGTTCAAGCCATTGCTCTTTTCTTTTTGTAAACAAAACCAAAAAGCAAATTACAGATAGTTATTTCCATTAATATTGTTACACTTTCAGTATCTGTTATAATTTGAGAAGTTTCAAGAAGTGTTGTTTTAAAATGAGTATTGCAAAAGCTAAATATTTATTTCAGTGGTTAGTACATAAAATATCAAGGGACTACAAGGATCCCTGTACAAAATAGTATAAGAACATAAGAAGTAGGAGCAGGAGTAGGCCATAAGGCCCCTCGGGCCTGCTCCGCCATTCAATAGGATCATGGCTGATCCGAACCTAGACTCACGTCCACTTTCCTGCCCGCTCCCCGTAACCCCTAATTCCCTTATCAGCTAGGAAACTGTCTATCTCTGTTTTAAATTTATTTAATGTCGCAGCTTCCACAGCTCTCTGAGGTAGCAAATTCCATAGATTCACTACCCTCTGAGTGAAGAAGTTTCTCCTCATCTCAGTTTTGAATGGGCAGCC
The DNA here is from genome assembly GCF_052327205.1 of Somniosus microcephalus. NCBI lineage: Eukaryota > Metazoa > Chordata > Chondrichthyes > Squaliformes > Somniosidae > Somniosus > Somniosus microcephalus. The sequence continues at coordinate 212,341,527 of NC_140992.1, read as the reverse complement.
CCTTATTCTAAGATTGTGCCCCCTAGTTCTAGTCTCACCCATCAGTGGAAACATCCTCCCCGCATCCACCCGATCAAGCCCCCTCACAACCTTATGTTTCGATAAGATCGCCTCTCATCCTTCTGAATTCCAATGAGTAGAGGCCCAACCTACTCAACCTTTCCTCATAAGTCAACCCCCTCATCTCCGGAATCAACCGAGTGAACCTTCTCTGAACTGCCTCGAGAGCAAGTATATCTTTTCTTAAATAGGAAACCAAAACTGTACGCAGTATTCCAGGTGTGGCCTCACCAGTACCCTGTATAACTGAAGCAAGACTTCCCTGCTTTTATACTCCATCCCTTTTGCAATAAAAGCCAAGATTCCATTGGCCTTCCTGATCACCTGCTGTACCTGCATACTAACCTTCTGTGTTTCATGCACCAGGACCCCCAGATCCCTTTGTACTGTAGCACTTTGCAGTTTCTCTCCATTTAGATAATAACTTGCTCTTTGATTTTTTTCTGCCAAAGTGCATAACCTCACACTTTCCAACATTATATTGCATCTGCCAAATTTCTGCCCACTCACTTAGCCTGTCTATGTCCTTTTGCAGGTTTTTTATGTCCTCACTCACTGCTTTCCCTCCCATCTTTGTATCGTCGGCAAACTTGAATATGTTGCACTCGGTCCCTTCCTCCAAATCGTTAATATAGATTGTAAAGAGTTGGGGTCCCAGCACTGACCCCTGTGGAACACCACTAGTCACAGATTGCCAACCCGAGAATGAACCATTTATCCCAACTCTGTTTTCTGTTAAGATAGCCAATCTTCCACCCATGCCAGTATATTACCCCCAATCCCATGATATTTTATCTTATGTAGTAATCTTTTGTGTGGCACCTTGTCAAATGCCTTTTGGAAGTCCAAATACGCCACATCCACTGGTTCCCCTTTATCTACCCTGTTTGTTACGTCCTCAAAGAATTCGAGCAAATTTGTCAAACATGACTTCCCCTTCATAAAACCATGCTGACTCTGACCAATTAAATTATGCTTATCCAAATGCCCTGTTACTGCTTCCTTAATAATGGACTCCAACATTTTACCAACCACAGATGTTAGGCTAACTGGTCTATAGTTTCCAGCCTTTTGTCTACTTCCCTTTTTAAATAAGGGCATTACATTAGCAGTTTTGCATTTTGCCTTACCTGAATCCAGGGAGTTCTGGAAAATTACCACTAATGCATCCGCAATCCTCACCGCCACTTCTCTCAAGACCCTAGGATGCAAGCCATCAGGTCCAGGGGATTTATCTGCCTTTAGTCCCATTATCTTACCGAGTACCACCTCCTTAGTGATTTTAATCGTGTTTAGTTCCCCCCCCCCCTTATAGCCCCCTATTTGTCCAGTGTTGGGATATTTTTAATGTCCTCTACTGTAAAGACTGATACAAAATATTTGTTCAGCATTTTTGCCATCTCCATGTTCCCCACCACTAATTTCCCGGTCTCGTCCTCTAAGGGACCAACGTTCACTTTAGCCACCCTTTTTCTTTTTATATAACTGTAGAAACTCTTGCTATCTGTTTTTATATTTTTTGCTAGTTTACTTTCATAATCTATCTTCCCTTTCTTAATTAATCTTTTAGTTATCCTTTGCTAGCTTTTAAATGCTTCCCAATCTTCTATTCTCCCACTAGATTTGGCTACTTTATATGCCCTTGTTTTCAGTCGGATACTATCCTTTATTACTTTACTTAGCCACGGATGGCTGCCTTTTCTTTTACGCCCCTTTTTCCTCAGTGGAATATATTTTTCTTGAAAGTTGTGAAATATCTCCTTGAATGTACACCACTGCTCATGTACCGTCTTACACTTTTTAATCTATTTTCCCAGTCCACTTTAGTCAACTCTGCTCTCATACCTTCATAGTCTCCTTTATTTAAGCTTGGTACGCTGGTTTGAGATCCAACTCTCACCCTCCAACTGAATTTGGAATTCAACCATGTTCTGGTCATTCATTCCAAGGGGATCCTTTACTAGGGCATTTTTTATTAATCCTGTCTCATTACACAGGACCAGATCTAAGATTGCCTGCCCCCTGGTTGGTTCAGTTACATACTGCTCAAGGAACCCGTCCCTAATGCACTCTATGAACTCTTCCTCAAGGCTGCCCTGCCCAATTTGATTTGTCCAGTCAATATGAAAGTTAAAATCCCCCATGATTATAGCTGTTCCCTTATTACAAACCCCAACTATTTCCTGATTTATACTCCAACCAACAGAGTTGCAACTGTTAGGAGGCCTATATACGCCCACTAGTGACTTTTTCCCCTTATTATTCCTTATCTCCACCCAAACCGTTTCACTATCCTGACCCTTTGACCCAATATCATTTCTCACTATTGCAGTGATTCCATCCTTTATTAACATAGCCACCCCACCTCCCTTTCCTTTCTGTCTGTCCTTCCTAATTGTCAAATACCCCTGGATGTTTAGTACCCAGTCATGGTCACCTTGCAGCAATGTTTCTGTAATGGCCACCAGATCATATCCATGTGTAGTTATTTGTACCGTCAACTCGTCTATTTTGTTATGAATGCTGCGTGCATTCAGATTAAGAACTTTTAAATATGTTTTGTGACAATTTATTCCTGCTTTTATCCCCTTTACTACTTTACCTTTATCTTTATACATTCTGTCCCTTCCTGACACGCTCTGGTTTTTAATTCCCCCACTGCTACCTTGCTCTATTGCCTTCTCCGCTGACATTTTTATTTTTTGCTCTCTTGAAACCTCCCCCCCCCCACTAATTAGTTTAAAGCCCTCTCTACAGCCCTAGTTATTCGATTCGCCAGGATTCTAGTCCCAGCACTGGCCAAGTGAAGCCCGTCCCAACGGAACAGCTCTCTCCTGTCCCAGTAATGGTGCCAGTGTCCCAAGAAGCAAAACCCATTTCTCCCACACCAGTCTTTGAGCCACGCATTTAACTCTCTGATTTTATTTACCCTAGCCAAATTTGCTCGTGGCTCAGGTGTATTATTTTATTAACCTTTAAAGGAATAAGTCACTTTGTCAAATTTTTCACAGTTATGCAAGTGAAGTACGTATAAATAAGTTTATTAATAATAGATTGTCATGGCTATTAACCTCTTTATTTTACCCCAAATTTTCACTATATACCATCAAGTAGATTAAAATTTTACACTTGCAACTTAATCTAAAGCTAACTTTATGCCATTGTTTGTGTCCCTGAAGATTATTGTGCAATTTCTTGTACATTGTACGTCATAGATCTTTAATCTTAATACTAGGAGCTAACACAACGGTTCATCTGGTTAAGGCAGTGAGTAGCTAAACTATACGATCCTAGAATGTTCCAAGTTTGATCTTTGGTCTATGCTTAGTTAGCTGATCTGAGTCCAGGCAGTAATGGGAGCACACAATTGGCCAGCATTTCTGCTCCTGGTCATTATTTAGTGACCCCTGCTGGAAATGCAGATGTGTGGATGCAGAGAAACCAGATGTGGTATGGTTGTGATGCCCCCTGCTAACACTCATTGTCACACTTCACAGATACCAGAGTGCACCTGGGCCAATTGAGACATACCCCTGCAAGGAATCCGCTCTTTGAGGGGTGGGAAGAAAATATGTGAAAAAGGAGAAAGATTTTTTTTTAAGTTAATCTTCGTGTCTACAGTGTAGAAGAAAGCAGTTAATCTGTCAATTTTTGCAGAATGAATGAGTTGTCGTGAAATACGGTGCTTTAATGAGCACGGTGGCATAGTGGTTAGCACTGTTGCCTCACAGCGCCAGGGACCCGGGTTCAAATCCGGCCTCGGGTGACTGTCTGTGTGGAGTTTGCACATTCTCCCCGTGTTTGCGTGGGTTTTCTCCGGGTGCTCCGGTTTCCTCCCACAGTCCAAAGATGTGCGGGTTAGGTTGATTGGCTATGATAAAATTGACCCTTAGGCCTAGAAATTCGGTAGGCTTAGCGCCGCATTTGAGGAGCTAGAGGGCCTAGCGCCGGAGTTATGGCCAGTTGAGAAATTCCCTGGGGCCCTAAATCGGCGTTGCACCGGTAGCGCTGCGCCGGCACCGATGACGTCATCGGTGTGCGCAGCGTCCCGGTTGCCGTGGTAACCCGGCCCCAAGCCGAAATTCAGTTGCGCCCGCCTCGCCCGTGGCAGGCGCAACTAAGACTCTGGCAACAGAGTCTTCCCCCAGTGTGCGCCGGCGCATAAAGGTGGAGCGGCGGCCGGCCGCGTTCCCGGCGGCCGCCTGCCCGCACCTCCCTTCCCGGACTCCTGCATTCCCCCCCCGCGGCCCTGATCAGTGTCTCATGCGAGCCCGGCACTTCCCCGAGGTGCCGGGCTCAGATGTCGGGTCAATCCGCCGGACAGTTGTCGGCTGCAGGCAGCTCCTCCTTAACAGGAGGAGGAGGCCTGCAGTTCCCCCGCCTGCCGCACCGCATCGGGTGCCGCAGCGGGGGATTAGCGCCGGGAAACCCAAGTTCACGCCCGTTTTGAGGCGCTAAAGGAGGGTTTTAGCGCCCGCCGCCGTCTGGGCCCGGCGCACCCGAATTTTCGTCGGGCACTGCCGCGTTACCGCTGGCGCAAACTTTCTGGCGCTACAGCCCTGGCAAGACCAGAACCCAATTTCTAGGCCTTAGTGTTAGGGGGATTAAATACGTGGGGTTACGGGGATAGGGTGGGATATGTGTTGGTGTAGGGGTTACGGGGATCGGGTGGGATATGTGTCGGTGCAGGCTCGATGGGCCGAAATGGCCTCTATCTGCACTGAGAGGTTTCTGTGATATCTGTGATTCGCAAACATATTTTCAACTTGTAACTTATAGCTATCTTTAAGAACTCACCGACAGTAAAGGTACTGTAGTCTAGATCTTTGTGGGCTGCTAGGTTTAGATAGAATTTGAATTATAACTTGAAATTAATTATGGAGCGCTGCATGTTTCTGCTTTTGACTCAATTCTTACTTCACACAATTGAGATAATTTGTAATTGAGTGCTAAGCACTGAAACTGAACTTTGTATAATAGTGATATGATGTAATGATTGGCAAGGTACTGCAGTTAAGAATAATATGCTCTTAAGAAAAATTAAAAATTGAACATATTGATCTTTTAATGTAATTCAGGTTTTTGAAAATGATCTTTAATCAGTAATGAAATTATATGTTTCTACATTTACAGTAACCACGAGCTGGATTGAATTTGTTTACTGTAGAATCACTTGTATGATTCCACTGTGAACTATTCACAAGATTTTTATTTCTAAATCTACCGTATCATGGTTTGATTGCACTTGTGCTCGTCTGCTAGTCTATCAGAGCCACTATTTTCAATCTCAGTGGGCTGGATTACAACAAAACATTTGTCCGCCTACAAATTACACCTTTTATCCTCCTCTCCCATTTAAATGCAGAAACCCACATTTAGAGGCTTGTACACTGAGGGCACCCTCCATCGTGTTGTGTGGCACTACCACCGTGCTAAATGAGATAGATTCCGAACAGATCTAGCTGCTCAAAACTGGGCATCCATGAGGCACCGTGGGCTGTCAGCAGCAGCAGAATTGTATTCCACCACAATCTGTAACCTCATGGCCCGGCATATCCCTCACTCTACCATTACCATCAAGCCAGGGGACCAACTCTGGTTCAATAAGGAGTGTCTAAGAGCATGCCAGGCGGAGCACCAGGCATACCTAAAAATGCGGTGCCAACCTGGGGAAGCTGCAACACGGGACTACATGCATGTTAAAAAGCAGAAGCAGCATGCTATAGACAGAGCTAAGCAATCCCACAATCAACAGATCAAATCAAAGCTCTGCAGTCCTGCCACATCCAGTCATGAATGGTGGTGGACCATTAAACAACTAACGGGAGGAGGAGGCTCCATGAATATCCCCATCCTCAATGATGGTGGAGCCCAGCACGTGAGTGCAAAAGACAAAGCTGAAGCGTTTGCAAACATCTTCAGTCAGAAGTGCCGAGTGGATGATTCATATCGGCCTACTCCTGAGGTCCCCACCACCACAGAAGCCAGTCTTCAGCCAATTCAATTCACTCCACGTGATATTAAGAAATGGCTGAGCACACTGGATACAACAAAGGTTGTGGGCCCCGACAACATCCCGGCTGTCGTGCTGAAGACTTGTGCTCCAGAACTAGCCGCACCAAGCTGTTCCGGTACAGCTATAACACTGGCAGCTATCCGACAATGTGGAAAACTGCCCAGGTATGTCCTGTCCACAAAAAGCAGGACAAATCCAACCTGGCCAATTACCGCCCCATCAGTCTACTCTCAATCATCAGCAAAGTGATGGAAGGTGTCGTCGACAGTGCTATCAAGCAGCACTTACTCACCAATAACCTGCTCACTGATGCCCAGTTTGAGTTCTGCCAGGACCACTCTGATCCAGACCTCATTACAGCCTCGGCCCATACATGGACAAAAGAGTTGAATTCCTGAGCTGAGGTGAGGTGAGAGTGGCTGCTCTTGACATCAAGGCAGCATTTGACCAAGTGTGGCATCAAGGAGCCCTAGTAAAACTGAAGTCAATGGGAATGGGGGGGGGGGGGAAACTCTCCACTGGCTGGAGTCATACCTAGCATGAAGGAAGATCGTTGTGGTGGTTGAAGGTCAATCATCACAACCCCAGAACATCACTGCAGGAGTTCCTCAGGGCAGTGCCCTAGCCCAACCATCTTCAGCTGCTTCATCAATGACCTTCCCTCCATCATAAGCTCAGAAGTGGGGATGTTCGCTGATGACTGCACAGTGTTCAGTGTCATTCGCAACTCCTCAGATAATGAAGCAGTCTATGCCTGCATGCAGCAAGACATGAACGACATTCAGGCTTGGGCTGATAAGTGGCAAGTAACATTCGTGTCACAAGTGCCAGGCAATGACTGTCTCCAACAAGCAAGCGTCTAACCAACGCCCCTTGACATTCAGCGGCATTACCATTGCTGAATCCCCCACCATCAATATCCTGGGGGTCACCATTGACCAGAAACTTACTGGACCAGCCACATAAATACTGTGGCAACAAAAGCAGGTCAGAGGTTGGGTATTCTGTAGCGAGTGTCTCACCACCTGATTCCCCAAAGCCTTTCCACCATCTACAAGGCACAAGTCAGGAGTGTGATGGAATACTCTCCACTTGCCTGGATGAGTGCAGCTGCAACAACACACAAGAAGCTCGACACCACCCAAGACAAAGCAGCCCGCTTGATTGGCACCCCATCCACCACCTTAAACATTCACTCCCTCCACCACCGTGGCTGCAGTGTGTACCATCTACAAGATGCACTGCAGCAACTCGCCAAGACTTCTTCGGCAGCACCTCCCAAACCCGTGACCCCTGCCACCTAGAAGGACAAGGGCAGCAGGTGCATGGGAACACCACCACCTCCAAGTCACACACCATCCTGACTTGGAAATATATCACCGTTCCTTCATCGTCACTGGGTCAAAATCCTGGAACTCCCTCCCTAACAGCACTGGGAGTACCTTCACCACATAAACTGCAGCAGTTGAAGAAGGTGGCTCACTGCCACCTTCTCGAGGGCGACCAGGGATGGGCAATAAATGCTGGCCTTGCCAGCGAGGATCACATCCCATGAACGAATAAAAAAAATTATTTTAATTTGCGCAAAGTTGGTACAGAGGCCAGAGGAAGCATCTCGATTTTTATTTAAAAGGGGTAGGAACATCTGGGGGTAGTTTTTGTTCAAGAGACAAAATGACATTGCCAAAATATATATTTTTTTAAATGTGAGTTTTCCACCTTCAACAGAGCCCCTCCTGCTCATTCCCTTTGCAATTGGGTGTGACGCCAATTAATTTGGAGACTTCAAGGCACTGTTGCTACAAGCTAAAATAGCTATTGGCAAAGTGTTTTTGATATACACCCAAAAAATTGTCTGGTTTCTAATTCCACATCCTACCAATTTTACTTTATTAATCCCATACTTGAAATCCTCGTGCATCATTTTCTGACCGAGACTGGGCAGTGACGCAGAGAGAGACTACTAATTTTTCCACCCTCTCTGAAGAGGACTTCATGGATAGCTCAAGTGAAATCAAGAACGTGTGTGCGCGAGCGTGTACGTGTACTAGCATATGCCCATGAAGGAGAAAGAGAAAGGTAGAAAATATGCCAAGTACAAACCTGCAGCCAGTGCACCACTAGTCTGCCCTCAGTGTTCGAAGTTCACTTGTAGCTTACCAAGCTACTGCAACATTTAAGAGAAGATATTCAAAGACATTTTAAATATTAACTGTCTTTATTTCAAAGTCCTTTAGGTTGATGCAGTTTATAACTGTGGATGTATGCGATATTTTGACCTTGAACCTGACTAATTTTATTAATGTTTTGTTTTATTCTGGAGTGTTTTATACATTTCTTAAAGAAAACTTAGAACTGAACTGTTGTGTATTTGACTAATGCACAGTAAAGGATAGCACAGTAAAAGATAAACAGCTGTACAGGTAGTACCCTCCTGTTTGCCACAAAAAATTATTAAAATTTAAACTTGCTAGAAATGAAAGGTGATGAATGTGCATTGCCAATGAAAAATCCTATGTTCCCAGAAATACATGTTGCAGTTGACACTAATTTAACCCCTTTTGCCCTGAGTATTCTCCAACGTAATTGTTACCTGTGAAATCTAGTTTGGTACAAAATATTAATTTCTTCATTTGCATAATCTTTTGAATAAAGAAAATTGCAACCTGGTTGGTATGTATTTGAATTTCAAAGACTTAAATAGCATATTAATTCAAACTTTCTATTATACTTTTCTTCAGACTCAAAAGGAAGATGTATTTTAATGAAGTCTACATATATCTGTAACACTGCTTCTTTCAATCAGGTTTCTGCCCCTGCCAAAGCACAAACTATCCTAACCAAAGTCACAAATGGCATCCTCTGGCTGTATGCCTGTGGTCCCTCTTTCACCCCATCTATAGCTTTTGTCATGATTGACCACACCATCCTCCTCCAATGCCCCTCCTCTTTGGTCTTGCCATCACTTGATTGCACTCTTTTTTCCAACTGATCGTAGCCAGTGTTTAAATCCCTTCATGGCCTTGCCCCTCCCTATCTCTGTAACCCCTCCAGTCCTACACACTTCCCCACTCCCTCCCCAGAACTCTCCATTCCTCCAATACTGGCCTTTTTTGCCTCACGATAACGGCCTTGCTTTCAGCTGTCTAGGCCCCTTGCTCTGTATTTGTTCATTAAAATCCACCTCTTTAGTCAAGCTTTTGATCGACCCTCTTAACTCCTCCAGCTATGGCTTGGATACTATTTTTTACTTACACCTTTGTGAAGTGCCTTGTGATTTTTTTTTTTAACGTTAAAGGCACTATATAAATGCACGTTGTTATTTTTTCCTTGGCTAATATTAAGTGCTCGATGTTTTACCAAATCATGGGTTGTAAAAGTTTGTGAAATAGAGTCTCTATTCTGAGAGATACTAAATATATATTGTACCAAATGGCTAGATATTCTGTTAGCATTAACCAAAAGATTAGTCTACTTAGAATGATTCTATTTGCACAGTCTCATTTCACCATGAAGTTCCGATGTCTACCAAATGTCTAACATTGATCATACAGGCGCAAAGAGATTGCAGCTGTTGCTCAGCTATAAGAATAATCTGGGTTAATTATAGGTGAAGGCTGCTGCTATGGTGAAAGTTGACACCATACCACTCGCAGGTTGCACTCAGTCACGGACAAATCTAAATATACTTTGCTAAATAATCTGGTGCAGCTACAGGGAATCTCTACACAGCCACAGCTGTTAAAACCGTGCATCTAGATGACAAGCAATAGGTTCTGTATGTCAAGTGTTGCCCTTAAGCTTCCTTGAGCCTTACTGTTAATCTTGATTAACTGGGTAATAATTGCTTCCTAAGGTTTTTGGAATTAACTGGACTGTCTCTGGGAATGGCTAATAATGCAAGCACATATATAACAAATAAATTGATCACTGTTTGTATTTTAATTACAATGTAGTTGGTTGAATTGATGCTCGTGCTAGATTTTCATTTTCATTGCCAAGGCAGTAATCTAGCGGAGCGGATTGTCCGGCCATTATAGAACTTGCCTGGTTTTCATTCTGTTGAATGGAAATTGGACCGGTTCTACGACGAGTTGGCAATACACTACACCAGGTAACCGCCCAGACGGTGAAGATGAAAATCTCATGTCTACAGATTAATTCTGTAAATAAAAGATTTTGAGTGTTAAAATTCTGTTTATTACAATTTAAAATTGTGATATTGTATGAGAACCATTATAAACTTACTGTTGACTTCCTCCCCAGTGTTATCGTAAACTACAATGTTGATAAATCAACAAAAAATGGGCTGTGAAGAAAGTGAAATGCATAATTATTGTTACATTTCAAAATTTGTTGCATTTCTGATAAAAATGGCCACGGTAATGACAATATAAGTTATATTTTATTTTTGTTATTAAAATTATAATGCTGTGACTACCTTCCACAAAAACATTTATAAATCTATGTTTGACATATTTAACTCCTTTTATAGAAGAGTGCCTCAAATGGTTCCCCTATAATCTAAAGTGCTGAGCTAAATAAACAACTTGCAAGTTTGTTGGCAGGTTTAAGGTTCTTTTCTCTTATCATTAAACATGCATCTTTCTAGTTTAAAAAGTAGTTTTATTTTCTTTTAAATTTGGGACTTGCACTAAAATTGCATCAAATGGTTGCTTTCTATTTAAAAACCTGTTTTGACTGAAATTTTCTTATGGATTTACCTTCAAAAGCGAGTTTGTGGATTTTCACCTGGTTTAGAAAGCGAATGTGAGCAGTATGTGACCCTATTCCCTTCCAGGCCACATGTACTTTTCCAGTAAGTGGCAATTATTGAGTCTGTAGAGATTTATGGAATGGGACAAGCCATCATCCTACTTAAACAAGATGCAGAGAGTACATTACAGACCTAAAGTAAATAGTTTTCCTGTGAGAAATATCTATATTGGAAAAGATAACGTCTTGTCTTGGTGGCATGTGAGGTAATGATGTATAACATACAATATGATTTGTGTAAAAACAACACACAGACCGTAACCAATTTGCAAAGGAATATTTTTACATGTGCTGGCACAAAAACAATTATCCTCGTGTACTTCAAAAATGAATGCTGTCTCAATTAACATAGTGGTGTTGAAGATGACTTCAAACGAGGTGTTTTCGGTTCCTGAGTATTACATAATCTATTGACACAACCAAACAATTTTCCAAGAGGTGGTACTAGAAGAAAGATGAATGTTTTGAAGTGAAATCTCACCTCACCAAAATTGATCATCTAATTCCACTTTTCAGTCTTATGGATGTGGTTTCTTTTTTAGATGTTTTTGTCTGATAGGAGAAAAGAGGGATTTCATAATTCCCTTTAAGCTGCTCAAACCTTTATTCCCCACTATTCAGAAATTGAATCACTATACTGATTATCTTAACACATCTGCGAGTTCTGCCCTATTTCCATGCCCGCCCACATTTTATAGCCAAGGCGCTGCATTCATGTGGCAATGTTAAATTTGAAATTTAAAATACAGTAGGTGTTCTTCCTTTCTCAGTACCCTTCTTGTCCCACAGGAGTAAATTCAGGTTGCCAATAAGGAGAATGACTGAATGCATTTCCTGAGAGAGAATTTTGTGAGAGCAATGCCTTACTTTGCATCATGTAAAGGCATGCATCAACACTCTTCTATCTGAAGTGTGAACTTATCCACATTGTGATTTCTATCCAATGGTTCTTTAAGCCGTCTTCCCACTTACTGCTGTCAGAGTTGGCGAATGTACCTAATTATGGACACCTTGACTCCAAGAGCTGTAGGAGGTACAGAGTGTTCACCTCATCCGCTAGTCTCGTCAATTTTTGAAATGGGGTAGTTGTATATGATCGCAATTTTTCCTTTGTAGATGAGTTGATCTTGGTCGTCAAGAAACATCATCTTTCTGCTTCCTTAGCTGCTTCTGGATATATTGACCTTTTGATACCATTAATGCAAGAGTAGCCTGGGGTCAGAATGTCTTGGTCCTAGAAGGCCTTGCTGAAAATTAGCCCATCAGTTTTTGACTTCTGTTTTAGTGTGCTTTTTATGCTCAAAGGGAAATGTGGCAAGATCTGAATAATGCTCACCGATGCTGGGCCTTGCAGACACATCAACTCTGACTGTTGTATCTGTTGTTGGGGCTTTTGTGTTTGACAGCTGTCATGTACCTAGTCTGGCAGAAGCATGATGAAATACAGATCCAGGAAAATAAAAGAGGAATTCGAATGACTGACCACTTAGGATGTATATAATATTCCCTGAAAGACATTTTACAGAAGTCAGTAACCCATCACCAAATATACTGGACATTCTTGACTCTGAGGATTTATCAAAGGCCTCAGCATTGATTTGCTTAAACAGTGTGTTCCACGGCATAATATCCATTATTACAGTTGCACGAGGATTTATGGTCATCCTGCAGATCAGCTTTCACTGCACAAATTCTACCTATTATGAACTCTACTCAACCCATTTAGTCTTCTGAAGGAGAAGTTATGTATAAATACACTCAGATTCTAAAGGTAATTTAGCAAAACTAAAAATATTTATCCATCTTCAAATCCTCATTATTCAGTGGCCAACTACTGCCCTCAAATGTTCTTGAGATATAACTGAGTATTTGATTAGATTTGTTAAGTTTTGTGTTAACTGTAAACTTTCATGAATAATTAATAATCATACAATTTTTCTTTCGCTTTAATTGTGCATTTGGTGTCGCTTAATATACCATGCATTACTTTAAACCTTGTGTATGATGTGTTGCACATCAAATGTGCATTTAACACTTTTTAAATCTGAACATCACAGTTTAAGTCTGTCTGGTACATTTCAATGACTGACTTAAACAATCAGAAAATGTTCAGTTAACCATTCTAGTTTGCCCAGATATTTGATTACTACCACTACCAATTAGGGACAAGAAGCCAACTACCATGAAACTAATCAAATTGCTCAAATAATTTTTTGAACTGCTTTTATCCACCCCTTTTCATCCTCATTTGCACCAGTATATGAAGCTAAAAATAATGGCTTAAATTTCCCTCTGTCGCAAAGGTGGTTGTTCTTTGTTGGGATGAGAATTCCAAATGTCTCTTGCCTATGGCCCTGTCTTCAGTGTTGCTTTCGATGGTACTGTATTACCAGTCCATGTACGCGCGCACATTTTCTATAATTTATTTAGGTCTTAAGTGAAATCCTGCGGGTCTTAAGTCCACTTGAGGCCTTCAGTACTTCTAACATAAATATGAGAATACCATTACCTGGACATTATCTGGGGGTAAACAAATTGTTCCACTATAGGTATAAATTAAATGGGTACCATTCTTATGGTTGTTTATTTACAATCTCCAACCTCTACCTGCTCTACTTAAATAAATTAGATACAAGATCCAGATTTGTAGTTTTCTTCCAAAGTTGACTTTCTAAAACATACTTACTCTAAAGTAAAACAGCTGATTAAAACTATATTTGCCTCTTGTCCATTGGGTTTTAGTATGTAATTCAAAAATAGCTTATCATTTTAAAGTGAGTATTCATAATACTGTAACAGTTAAATAAATAGAAATGTAATTTCCACTACAAAAAGGTAGAAACGTTCAACATTATACTGGCCAAACTGTAATTACAACTTGTGCTTTGCTTTAAGGTGATAGTTCTGACTATATTTTTAAGAGTCCAGTAAACACTTTGCAAACTTTTTAAGCCTGACAATTATGCTCAATTGCTTCATGAAAACTTAGACACCATTTAATGTTTTCTTTATTTTAGCCCGTAAACTGCTGGCAACTCCAGGGAATTGTGCAATTTGGGCCAGCCAGTTTTTTTTGGTCTTTGTAACACTGCAACACTCTTAATGGCTCATTGAGCCATTCAGATGTTGGGAGTCTTTTTCTTAAATTAAAAATATTTTAAACATTCATTCTCTTTTTTTCTCTTTTCCCCCATCTGTCTCTCCCTCCCTCTCACTTTTCTTCCCCTATGCACGCTCCGTCGCCATTCTCTTCTACTTTTGCTGTTTAAAATCTACTACATTATTTTAAATAATCTTTTTAACTTCTCTGCAACTTTTCTTGGGTTCAGACAAACTTTCCCATTTTCCTACATCTTCCATTTTGGATCTGGGATTTGCATTGTCAAGTATTGACCTCCTGAAAGGATCAAATCTCATGACAGGCTGCTTTTCAGCCAGTTGTGACTTAGGACATCGTAGTTTTACCTTGTGCCATTAAAGTGAATAGACCAAATCTTTGATGTTTTTCCAATCTCAACATTGGCGCTCTAGCCACTTGGTAAGCTATCTTGATGGGAGCCCAGTAGAACAGGTGTTGTGGAGACTTGATAGCATGGCAGCTTCCAAAGAGTTAACTGAAGTGTGTCTGTCGTTTTAACATAAAACTGTTGCATTGTTTATCATTTTGTTTAGAATAATCTCCTGCAAAGTGTGTATCTATTATGATGTATGACCTTGATATATAATGGCTATATTGAAAGATAAGTGAAACAACTTTATAATGTCAAACAGGAAAATAATTTATGTACTGTTGTAAAGTTTGTATAGAATAAGGTAATATGAAGTGCCAAAATGTATTTGGCATTGAGCTTGTAAAGTTTAACATTTTCAGAATAGCTGCCAGTGTATTGTTATGTGGTGATAACATCAGTTTCATGCCATGTGGTGAGCCCATTGTTTCCTAACCAAACATGAAGCAATATTTTGAATTAAATGGTTTCTAATTTTCAACCCAATTCCTCCTCTTGTGTTCTCTTTAATTTGTTCTCAGTTTTAAATGTTAAGAGGAGGGTTTTGTTAAACAGCTCAACAAAAATACTTTTGGGAGAATATTTTGTAAAGGACTCCTGTAATACTGTATATGTAAATACAGGAACTCTTTTTAAATTGTTTTCTGTAGTTTGTGCCTTGCTTTCTCTGGAAAAGACAATTTATCACAGTAAAATGGAGATAAAATTAAACTATCAATTTAAAACCTAGGAACTAGATGTGGTTTTGAACTTATCACTTGAGCAAGCAGTTTTTTTTGCAAGTGTGCGTGGGTTGTTTAAACTTCGAATAAATATCTTGTGGTGCATGTCACACCAAAAACAAGATGGGTCAACAGGAAACAATATCCTATATTTTATACAAATCCGTGTTTGTCTTAAAATACATGTAATATAATGGCCCAGATTTTGCTACCAAAATAACAGCAGGTTGCACGGCATTTATTAATGTGTAAATTGTCCAGCACCTTGTGGCAAGTAAGAGGTACCCCGTGAATTGCCATCGCAACAAGTTGTTGGACGATTTGCAGTACTCCGCCTCTAGCCTCACAAAAATGGCAGCTCATCCTCAACCTCCCCGTGCATTTCATGAAATTGTTGCATTAGCGCATGAACTGTCAATTAAACACCCTGTAGAAGGTTAGGGCTGCTACTTAACAGCGGTAAGTACCTTTTTATGAGGAGATTTATATTTCTGCAATGCCAGTCAACCTCTCTGGCCCATAAAGGAAACAATTTTAAACTGTGAAGTCTCATTCCTGCAGATCGTAAGTTGTTGGAGATTTTAAAAAATTAACATTTTCTTACTTTTCCTTTCTGCCTCTTTTTCTCTTTCTTAATCAATCTTTCTCTCTTCGTATGTGATTTGACTCTTAATTCACTCTATTTCCTTCTCAATCATTCCCCTGTTTCTTTCTCAATCGTTAAATCTCATTGGTTAAGGAGATAGATCATTGGTCCCGTTGTTCACCAAAGTCCCAGATGTCCCGTTGCCCCCTCCGTTATCAGCTCGCACTTCCAGCAACTTACAGGGCAAAATTTTTTTAAGCTGACGGCTGAGGGAACAAGTCTAACTAGCGGGGCGCCACAAGATGCCCCGCTCCAGCAAAATCTGTGCCAATATATTGGCGAACTTTATAAAGTACTGCTGTTATTAAACTATACTGTGAAACATGGATTTTTTCCTTATCCAGAATTATATGATCCGATATGGAATCGAGTACACACCTGTTTGGCTGTTCTAGAAGAGGGGTTCTTCCTTACGTATGACTGTGTCGCAGGCATTGTCTTTGCCAGTGATGCACTCTGGGAGAAGCCTGTAGAGCGCCTCTTGCATCATTGCAGCCAGGGCTGTCATTGTGGGTGTTTGGATCCCTGAAATGCCTGTATCAGAAGACATACAAAGTTGCATTCAATTAAATAAGAACTGGTAAATCTATCTATAGCAATGATATTGCAATATTTTAATCTTGTACTGTATTGAAATGATGCAAAGTGCTTTCTTAAATGACATTTAAAATTTTTGATTATGAAAAGTTTGATCATTTTATGAGTTCTAGTAATTTTTTAAATGTGAATTCAACAATCCACAGAACAAGGCCTTAGAGCTATTTACAATCACTGTTTTCCAGATAATTATCTTCAGGTGCATTTGCACTGCAACCACTGGTCTCAGACTAGGTTCCAACCAGGCATACCTCATTTACATGACCTAGCTCCTGTCTGGCTGGAACTGTAGCAGCCCTACCCAGGATAGAGCTGTCAGTATGCTCAGATACAGATGTGGGTAGAGCTCTCTCCCAATAGCTTCACAACTTAAAATGTTTAGAAAGTAGAGAAGAGAATCCCTGTTCTCCCAACATTTAAATTGGGGTTGGGTGGGTTTGCAGAGTGTCCATTGGGCCTAAGGAGCCCCTTGAGCATTTTTAAGCCAGGTTTCACACCACACTGGATTTACACTCCATATGATGTCAAACCAAAACAGTGCAGGAGTA
This sequence comes from Somniosus microcephalus, assembly GCF_052327205.1. Classification (NCBI taxonomy): domain Eukaryota; kingdom Metazoa; phylum Chordata; class Chondrichthyes; order Squaliformes; family Somniosidae; genus Somniosus; species Somniosus microcephalus. The sequence continues at coordinate 212,324,653 of NC_140992.1, read as the reverse complement.
CCTACTCGTCAGGGAGTCTCATTCAACTTTGTTCTGGAATCGAGACTTACATTGCCAGTTTAGCTTTGGTGTAAAACTGAAATTGCATTGCACCAACACTAAACTTGCAGTGTAAATGCACCCTAAATTTCAACAGGGAACATTTAATATGCAGTGTGGTTTCTGGACGCTGTAGTGATATGTATTTAAATTGGGTTTAAATATTTACCACAAATTTGCACTTGTAAAGCTAATTGATTAAATGTGTTTTTGGCATGGAAAAAGTAGTAGTGAAAGTTCTACCTAATGTACGTCAGTTTGTGGTAATAGTTTCCACTTAGACCAGCATTGTCTTTGCCCATGTATTGATCATGCTGTCTTTTTATTACATGTCAGATAGCTTACTGGAGGGTGCCTTGGAGTTCAAGTTAACTTTTTAACTGTAATAAATTTTTAACAGGTTTTTCTTCTGACACTAGTCTAAACAGACTTCAGCCTATGTGTTAAATTTATAGTAATTGAATTTCTAAGTTTTATCCTTGTGGTTATCCAGATGCTTTGTGTTTCTTAAAGCTTACTCAACTGAAGTGGAGGCTTGCTTTTGTATTTTTAAAATTAAATCTTTTTAGTCACAGCAAAAGAAAATAATCTACACTTCTGTTTGATACTCTGGTAATATTTAATTAGACTTTTTATAAAACCGTCTAGATTTTTATAATATAGAAGTAAACTATAATTACTAATTCTGTGCGTGTACTAATTTCCAACAGATGCTAATGGTTCCGAAACTTGAGGACTGAAACAATCTTTTTCAGTTTGTATATCTGTGTGTTACATTTACCTCATCTTAGATTTCCAGATTAAAATCCTGAAGCCTTCCCACAATTTTAACATTTTTTAAGTCACCAAGCCAGAGGCTTCTCTGCGGTGGCAGCCGGCGTGGACATGGAGCAGAAGGGCAGCTACTGCGGTAAGAATTTTAACTGATGAAATTCTCCCAGATTCCCAGCCGAGAGATTCATGCCCCCAACTGGGAGACTCCCAGACAATCCAGGAGGGTTGGCAATCCTACTAAAACCTACAAGAGGTTAAGGAAGATCTGCATAGGGTACATCTTTCTCCCAGCTTTATAAATATGGGCAAGCTACGATTCTGTTGAAACAGTCAATGTGAAAACTGTTTCTGGAGTTTTTTGATAATTGTGCTACTTTAACCCAAGGTTTAACCCGTTTAAAATAAATTAATAAATAACCAGACCGCAGGAGCAGGTAGGTCCGATCCCCGATTCAGGACGTCATTGTTGGGGGAAGCGCTCTTGCTCCTCCTGGCCCACAAACAGTGCTGTAAAGGCACTTAACCTTCTCCCCGAAGCTGTCCTCGCCTCCCTTCAACTGCCGGGTTTCCCGAAGCCTGGGAAACTTGGCAGGCCACAGTTAAACCTGTAAAACAGATTAAATCAGAGGCTGCCAGCATCATTAAAATATTTAAATTGTCAACCCGCCTCCTGGGAGCAAGTTAGCTGTATACCCCTTGTCCCGCCTCTGTTAATGGGCGGGTTTGAGATTTTAAAGAAGTTAGCATCTAACTCAACCCACCTGTTTTTGGGTGTTAAAATGTTTAACTTTTTTGAGTATGTTTAATTGAAGTACTTTTGAATTGCATGCAAGGGACAGGTGACAACACTGGTCTGTAAAGCTTTGAATCTAGTCTTCTATTTAGACTTTCTGTATTAATGCAAAATGAGATGCAGATATAGCAGTTCTTGCATTCTGTCATAACCATGAAGGCATACTTTTGCCACATTTCTGTGACACATAGGATATGTTGTAGTATGGATCTTATTCAGTAGAATGATCTTGCATCTGATGTACTGAATGTACCAGTTTTATATTTGCTCCAGGCTCTGATTCTCAAAATTGGTTTGACTTTATTTTAGCCAGGTTTACTGACTTTTCACAGTCCTGTCAGGGACAGGGGAAATCTAAGGGTTTTGTACAAGAGTATCTTATAATGCCAATCTGGCTTGTAGAACAAAAATTTGTGATACTGTACTATGTTATAACCGATCAGCTCACTTCACAGAAAATATAAACATCTGAAGATTTCAGTTAGTGACCCATCAGCAGATGTTGATAGAACGACTATGAAGGAACGGTGATGTATATGTCCGAGTCAGGATGGCATTGTGACTTGGAGGTGATGGTATTCCCATGACATTACTGCTCTTCCTTCTTGGTGGTAGCTGTTGCAGCGGAAGGAGGTGTTGTCAGAGTAACTTTGGCGAGTTGTAGTGCATCCTGTAGATCGTATTTACTACAGCCACAGTGCACTGATGCTGGAGGGGGTGGATACGGGGCCAATTGAGTAAACTACTCTGTTTTGGATGGTGTTGATTTTCTGGAGTATTGTTGCGGGAAGTGTTAGGTTTTCCATCATGCTTCTTGCTGAGCCTTGTAGATGGTGATGAGGCATTGAGGGGTTAACAAGTGAGCCACTTGCTGTGGCGTACCCAGCTTCTGTCCATCTCTTGTAGCCAAGGTGATGATATAGCTGGTTCAGTTAAGCTTCTTATCGATGGTGACTTCCAAGATATTGATGTTGAGGGTCTAGGCGGTGATGGTGCTGTTGAAGATCAAGGAGTGACAGCTGGGCTTTCTCTTGGCTAGATGGGCACAGATTTAAGATAGTTGGCTAAAGAACCAGAGGCGACATAAGAGGAAGCTTTTTTACGCAGTAAGTGATTAGGATTTGGAATGCACTGCCTGATGGTGGTGGATACAGATTCAATAGTAGCCTTCAAAGGGGAATTGGATAAATACTTGAAGGAGAAAAAATTGCAGGGATATGGGGAAAGAGCGGAGTAGTGGGACTAACTGGTTTGCTCTTCGAAAGAACCGGTGCTGACTCGGTGGGCCGAAAGGTCTCCTTCTGTTCTGTACTATTCTATGATTCTATGGTCATTACCTGCCACTTATGTAGTGTTAATGTTACCTGCCGCTTCTCAGCCCAAGCCTGGATGATATCCAAATCCAGCTGTAGGCTGGCATATGCTCCTTCGTTATCCGAGGAGTTGCGAATGGTGCTGGACACTGGAATCATCACTGACCTTTTCACAGAGGGAAATTCCATTGATGAAGCAGTTGAAGATGGGCTAACCACGCTTCCCTGAGAAACTCCTGCAGCAATGTCCTGGTGGTGATGATTGGCCGCCGATAACTAAATCCGTCATTTGTGTTGGGTATAATTGGGTTTTCCCTTTGAACCCCACGGATCTCAATTTTGCTAGGACTCCTTGGTGTCATATTTGGTCGAAATTTTTTGTTTTACTCATTCTCAGGATGTGGGCATCACTAGTAAGACCGACATTTATTGCCCATCCCCACTTGAGAAGGTGGAGGTGAATACACCTTCTTGAAATGCTGCAGTAAAGATGCTCCATGTGGTAAAGGTGCTCCCAAAATGCTATTTGGTAGGGAGTGCCATGATTTTGACCCAGCGACGTTGAAGGGACGGTGATGTATGTTCAAGTCAGGTGTGATTTGGAGGGGAACTTGGAGCCGATGGTGTTCCCCTGCACCTGTTGTCCTTGTCCTTCTAGGTGGTGTAGGTCGCGTGTTTGGGAGATGCTGCCGAAGAAACCTTGGAGAGTTGTTGCACTGCAGATAGTACACACTGCAGCCATGGTACATGGTACGGTGGTGGAGGGAGGGCGTGGATGTTTTGGCTATTGGATGAAGTGCAGACTGCTTTGTGCTGGATGGTGTTGAGCTTCTTGGGTGTTGTTGCGGGTGCATCCATTCAGGCAAGTAGAGAATATTCCATCATACTCCTGACTTGTGTCTTGTAGGTAGTGGAAGACTGCCTTGAAGTTGAGCGCAATTACTCTCCTGCCATTCAATTCTTGCATTCGTGTCTGGGTTAAGACTGTGATGAAATCAGGAGCTGAGTGGCTCTGGCAAATCCTGAACTTATTGGTGAGTCGTTGTCTCTTGATAGCACTACTGATGACTCCTTCCATTCCTTTACTGACTTCTTTAACCAGAAAAAAAAAAGTCAGAAAACATAAACCACTAAAGTAAACACTAAAAACTAGAAAGTCTACCCATGACACATGCTGGTGAAGGGGTTCTTTGTAATCAGTTCTGTATTTCTGGACATTGACACTGAAAAATCAGTTGTAGAATCCATATGTAGAATCTTTAAACTTCAATTTTAATGCTTCAACAATGAATCAATAATCACAAATTCCAATATTTTAACAGCTCCCACTAATAAAATGATGATCTTTCCATTTAAGTTGATGCAATATGCTCTTGTATTCATGCAGATAGGAACATGATTTGCTAAAATGGCATTTGTTGTATAGTAGATAATAGAGTAAATGTCACATCTATATTGCCATACAGAAATTACATACATATGGAGCAGGTTATGATTAGACAGAAAAAAGTTACAGGCTTCAGGGCAATAGCAGAGAAATGGGATCAGTATGAAAGCTAACGCAAATTATTGAGCCAAATACAACATTTCAGTAACTATTTTTATGGCAGTAAGTTTCTTTACAAACTAACTCAGATAATATAAAAAATACGGCAGTGTGTAGTATTTGTGGTGGAAGATTTTTGGATTAAACAGAATTGTTAGAAATTAGAAAGCATATAAATTTGTTAAAAACGAAGAACATTTACGTGTGTATGTTGCTTATCAAAAGTTACAGGTTATTGCAATGGTAAGCTGAGGTGTCTTGAGATGCTATAAAAAGCTACAGCCTTTTAACCAAGATTACAGAGCTTAAAATGTTCTCTTTGGAAGTCTGACCCCATAAAACAGATTATTTTTCTGTTTAGGTATCTGATTTTCTTTATTACAGTCTTGTTTGCAGTGCAAGCATATATACATAGTAATTACCAGTATAGTACACACTGAAGACAACATAATTTTTTGTTTATAAAAGCAGATGGTGTTCTCTAGGTTAGAGCTATTGTGGGTAAATAAAGTCAATAATTCACTTTCAGTATTTTAAAATAATAATAAAATATTCAGAATCAAACCATAGTTTTGTGCTGGATCAGGGTTTGAAAGATAATTGAAGCTCAAGATTAGAGTCAAACTCCTCAACTTTAGATGCCCTACCCCAGTGTAAATCTGTTCGATGTTTCACCATAGTCATTAAATGACTGAGGATGATTCCTGTATTTATTTCCGGGAATATTTTTCCCCTTTCCCTCCCCACTGTTTGTTGATAGTAATGTAGAGTTTATCCTTAGAAAATGTATTTTTAATTCTTTATTTGTGTTGAGTATAACAGTTCATCAAATCAAAGATCAACACTTAGCAACCCAGTGAGAAACTTTGATTGTACTCAACTGTGTTAATGCTGTAAGAAATACTGTCTGACAAATGTGTTATTCAGCATCTTTAGTTACATGGCGAGCTTCTGAGTCCTTTCCTTTGGCTGCTAAGTAGAATGATAGAACTTTCTCCCAGTTAGGCCAGTAATACGTGACATCCATTGGCCTTCACTTGCAGCTCATTTGAGTAACCAATCCCATCCTTGATAAATATCACCAAAACAATCTAATACTTGCTCTTTCTCACTCATGCTGTCTTGCTCTTACACTCTTGTGCTCTTTTTCACTCTTGCTCTCTCACTCACGATCTCTTGCTCCCTCACTTATGCTTTTTCTTGTGCTCTCTCCCCATCACTATCTCTTGCTCTCTTTCTCTCTCATGCTCTCTATCCTTCTTCTACCTCCTATTCCACCTTCACTTCTGTATTTTTCTCACTATCACCTTTCCCTCTTGTTCTCCATCACTTCAATTTCTCCCTCTTTACCTTTTGCACTCTTGTTCTTTTCCTTCATATCTAGTTCATGGCAGTTCATGAAGCACTTGACCAGCAAACACTAAAGGCAAGAGGGTAAAAGCAGGTAAATAGGCCGAGTTGGCAAGCTGGGAACCGCTCAGACTGAGCAAGTGGGTCAGAAAGCACTTGGGATGGGTGGAGAGACAAGTGAGCAAGCTGGGAGACTGGGAATCACTCTGGATGGGCAGAAGGTTTGATTGGTAAACACCTGGAGTGGACAGATTGGGAAGTTCTGCGAATAGTTGTGCGCCCATGCAGGCCAGCAACTACTCGGCAGGCGGGCCAAGAAATACTCTTGGTGGGAGACTTTCATAGTTAAGACCACCCAACCCAATCTAAGTTATTCTCAGTCACCCTGCTGATGTGAATAAGCATTTTATTCAAAATTGTTTAGATATTATAACGGGTTTTTTATGTTATAAATGCTATTTTTCCTCATACATTTTCTTCTGCGGAAAAAATCAAGATAGCTCAAACCAACTTCACACAATTTTCGGAAGTGTTTGGTTGCTTCCTGCTACTTGCCAGTTTGAGGTTAGTATTTTTGGATTGGTAGCCTTCAAAAAGAATTCGGTGACAATTAACTGATAGCTTCAGGCTCATAGTTTATAACCTGATCTGAGCCTTCGATTAGACTACAGCTTTGTAACTCATTTCCAATTCTGAATTATTGATATTCTATACCCATTATACACAATGCCATTTTTTTTCTTTGTTCTACCATGCCATTAGTAATTTATGACTTGATGAATTCGGAGTCTGGAATATTTCTCCGCAATTGCAAGTTATTTTAGCCAGTTCCCTTTAGAAGAAAAAACAAAGTTAATGTATAGGCCTCTGTTCTACAGTGTGTAGTGCAGCTGTTTGACCTCTAATGAAAGTGATCCATTGCTGCTTGTGATGTAGCAACAAGATCAAGTGTCAGTAAATTAAAGAAGTGCGTGATTAATATTGACATTTAAATTTATTAATGCAGGTACTTAAAACGTCAAAATTTTGGTTTGTTTTTGTTCATCTTGGCTTAGTAACATGCCAATAAATAGGCAATTGTGAAATAAAGGCTACTTTTGTTAAATCTGGACATGTGTGACCAGGCAGTGTAGCTGGGAATTAATATAGCAAGAGTAAGAGAGAATATAGCAAAAATAAGAAAGCATGAGGTGTAAGCTATATATATTTTGGTAATGTTTAAATTGAAAGAAAATTACCACAAATTTAAAAATGAGAAATAGGAGTTCAATTTGGCTGCAGGGTATATTTTATGAAATTCATATTAATGTATTCAGAGTTTGATAGTCATGCTTGCCTCAGTTAATTTTTGGCTTGCCTAATTGAAAAGAGACTGCCACAACTGTGATTTATTGCACAGGGAGGTATTATAAAAGACCACATTTAAGTCTGTTTCCTGTTATGCAAGAGCTTTGATACTATTTTTATTTTTACTTGCGAATACAGATAAACTCTGTTTTAAAAATTAGGAAATACTTGTAAACACAAAATGGAAAAATTATGCAACTAAGGTTTAAGTTGTACCTTAGTTAGTCGTGGGGAATATGGAGAAGCAACATATTGAAATTGTACTGCTGGACAAAATGGCTATATGCTGCAAGTGAGACAGTATGGCTACTGAGGTTTAATAGTTCTATTATCACAGGATTTTGTGTCCCGCACTGTGGGTACGGCTCTGCCGTTGATGCTTTTATAGTGTCATCATAAAAGGAAACAAAAGAGCAACAGTTGACAGAAGATCTAACTTCCTTTTCAGTTATTTTACCTGCGCTTCTTTTGTTTCTATGTGAAGCACAAGTGCAAAACAATTTCTGTGGGGGGGGGGGATCCATAATGAAGGGTATAAATTCTGCATTAATAACAGTGAATTCCTGGCCATGTTGTAATACTACAGCAATGAGCACATACAGACCCAACAAAATCTTATGTTAATGGCCAAGAAAGCAACAGTCACCACCATAGGAAAAAGCACGAGGTGCAAGAAATAGTTAATATGTCAGTCATTTATGCACTTTGTTTTCTAGGGATGATATACTGCTGGCAAAAGAGAAAAGCTTATAAGAGCAAAACATATTTGTGTGCGTAGGAGGGGACTGTTTGCAGATAAATGTAAGGTTATGCACACTGGAACAGGAAACATGAAATGTGTACTAAAAAAAAGTGTCCATTAGCAAAGGAAAAGGATCTCGATGTGATTGACAGTTCATTGAAAGTATCCAGTCAGTATGAAATTACCGAAAAGTCTAATCGGGAACTAAAATACACTTGGATGGCATTTAAGTATAAGTCAAAAATAGATTGCATTCTTTTGTTTAGCTCATTAATCTAGCCACATTTGGAACATTATTTGCAGTTTTGGGTGGCTTGCCTTCAAAAGGCATATGATCCATTGAAAAGTGCTCAGAGAAGTTAGTAAGAATGATTTGGGGTCTTTGCAAGCTGATGCCCTATTGATAATACAACAACTTAGAGTGGATAGCAAGCTGGCTACAAAACAGAAAACAGAGTCGGGATTAGAGCTAGTTACTCAGACTGGCGGAAGGTGGGAAATCTTGTTCCACAGGGATTGGTGCTGGGTCCACTGCTGTTCAGCATTTACATAAATGATTTGGATTCAGGAATTGGAAGTACAATTTCAAAATTTGCAGATGACAGCAAATTGGGGGTGTAGTTAATACTGAGGAAGAGTGACAAAATACAAGAAGACGTTAAACTTGCAGAGTATACGTGTAAATGGCAAATTAATTTCAATATAGTTAATTGTGAGGTGGTGCATTTTGGTTGGAGGAATAAGGGGGCCACATACTCCTTGGAAATTGAGAGACTAAATGGGGTAGAGGAACAAAGGGATCTAGGCGTACACATTCTCAAATCATTAAAAGTAGCAACACAAGTTAACAAGGCCATTAAAAATGTAAATAAAGCACTGGGATTCATTTCTCGAGGAATTGAAAAGCAGTGAAGTTAGTGTAAACTTATGTAGAACCTTGGTTAGACCACACTTGGAGTACTTTGTACAGTTCTGGTCTCCATATTACAAAAAGGATATAAAGGCACTGCAGAAGGTGCAAAAAAGATCTACAAGGAGGATACCAGAACACTGAGGTTATAACTATCAGCAATGACTGAACAGGCTGGGGCTCTTTTCTCTAGAAAAGAGATGGCTGAGGGGTGACCTAATAGAAGTCCTTAGAATTCTGAAGGGGTTTGATAGGGAAGATGTTTCCACTTGTGGGGGAGTTGAAAACTAGGGGCCATAAATATAAGAGTGTCACTAATAAATCCAATAAAGAATTCAGGAGAAACTTCAGGAAAGTGGTGAGAATGTGGAACTTGCTACCCCATGGAAGCTAGATAAGCACATGAGAGAGAAAGGAATAGAAGGATATGCAGATAGGGTTCGATGAAGTCGGGTGGGAGGACACTCGTGTGGAACATAAACACTGGCATAGATCAGTTGAGCCGAATGGCCTGTAAATTCTGTGTATAAATTGTCTTTAACTGGCCTGTAAATTCTGTGTATAAATTGTCTTTAACTGGCCTGTAAATTCTGTGTATAAATTGTCTTTAACGTCGTGAAACACCCCAAGGTGCTTTACAAGAAGAAGCTGTAGACAGAGCAGGTGATAAAGATGGAAAAAGTTCAAAAGGGCCAATCTCGAACAAGTAAAATTCAATCTAGATACAATTTATTGCAAACATGAACCAGTTCTGTATGGTGCATTCAGTCACTGATAGTGGGGGAAGGGATAATTTTAGAATATGGGCAGAAAATGATTGTATTTTGCGGGGTTCCTTTTTCCTCGTTTCCTTTCCCCTTTTGAAAATTGCGAAGCCTCCACCACCTGTGGCTGTGAGCAGTAGCTCAGAGACTGCACTTTATGAACCACTGATTCCACTCCAAAGTCATGTCGATACACTTTCCATCTCCATAGATTGTATTTAGTTTGGGTGTGAATGTAATTTCCCCAGAGCCAAGTCATCGGAGGGAGGTGGTAAATTACCCATTCAAGCATGGACTGATGAAATGAGTTTTGCATTAGGTGCTTAAGCTAGTTTGATTTAAATTTCCAGCTTCACAGCATCATACAGTTCTGAAAAGACTCAGTTGGGAGTATTTACTGCAAAATCATATTGGAGGGAATAACTTGGTGTGAAATTTTAGTACAGGTACAGTCAGGTAACAGTAGGTGCACGGTCTTTAAATGATGGGTCTTTTTTGATAGAAGGTGCTCTTACCAACCGTGAAACTGTTGCAGGTAAAATAGTCAAGTATTAATGCCAGCTGCCATCAAGACTTGAACCAAGAACTTTAGTAGTGCAAGTGTTGGTGCTATTCACAGTACCCATGCGACAGTGATGGGTGTTAGTAAAATACAACATTACCCAGCAGAAAGACAAAGCTGCTGGTGCGCAGAACCGCAGGGTAAAGTTCAGAGCAGCGTGGTAACCGGGAAACAACTGCACACTTACATTTACTTTCAAGATGCTATTACAGTTCTGGCTACGGACATTCCCCAATATTGGAGAAGATCTGTAAAGCCAGCAATGTAAAATCCACATTTAGCTCACCAGTAACTTGAAAACATGGCTGCTGCAGCTGTTTATGTTCAGAAGTGCAAGCATTGCTGCCTCCAGAGGAGCCTTAGAAAACCACCTTGTAAAATAGTTCCTGGCCCCTCTGACAGCAGTAGTATTGCTTTGTTAATATAGGGCTGCCACAGAAGTCTTGCTGCTATTGGTAACAGTGCAGTAATACAAATGAAATATAAAATGGTTTCCTCACTCATCATTTTGGGCATTACAGAGTAACTGTTTTATCTTGGCTGTATCCTGCAAGTTTTTTTACATTTTTTTTAGGACAGAACGTAGTGAAGCAAAGTTTTACTAATTAAACAGCAGTCATATTATATGACATACAAGAAGTAACATGACCAAAAATATTGCAACAGTACTTTCTTTCAAATCTTTTTCATGACTGGTATTTTTTTTATTCATTCATGGGATGTGGGCGTCGCTGGCAAAGCCAACATTTATTGCCCTTGAGAAGGTAGTGGTGAGCCGCCTTTTTGAACCGCTGCAGTCTGTGAGGTGAATGTACCCCCACAATGCTGTTAGTTCGGGAGCTCCAGGATTTTGACCCAGTGACGATGAGGGAACAGCAATATATTTCCAAGTCAGGATGGTGTGTGACTTGCAGGGGAACTTGCAGGTGGTGGTGTTCCCATGTGCCTGCTGCCCTTGTCCTTCTAAGTGGTAGAGGTCGCGAGTTTGGGAGGTGCTGCTAAAGAAGTCTTGGCGAGTTACTGCAGTGCATCTTGTAGATAGTGCACACCACAGCCACGGTACGCCGGTTGTGTAGGGAGTGAATGTTTAAGGTGGTGGATGGGGTGCCAATCAAGCGGGCTGCTTTGTCCTGGCTGGTGCCGAGCATCTTGTGTTGCTGGAGCTGCACTCATCCAGGCAAGTGGAGAGTATTCCATCACACTCCTGGCATGAGGTTTTCAGGGTGTTTTTATTTCACAATGAAACTTTTGAGCTATATTACTGCTGTCCTCTTCAACTCCTGGAGCACATGCAATTGTCTTAAAGGTATATGCAACCGTACCAACTTTATACATTTACATAGCAGTTTTAGCACAATATCCCAAAGTGCTTCACAGCTGGAGGTCAGACCCGAGCAGCAACAGAGTGGAATTTTGGGGTGGTGGCCAAAAGTTTTTACTGAGGCTTTAGAAGGATGGGGAAGAGATGTAACAAGGTGGGAGTTTAAGGAGATTGTGAGATTGTGTGTGTGGTGGCACGATGGTGGAAGGCTCTGCCAATGATGATAGAGTGCAGGAAGAGGAGAATGTACAATATACCAGAGTTGAAAAAAGAAATGTTGCAAGCAGAAACAGGGTGGAAAGAGGTTCCACATGTATGGCGGAGCATCTATTGCGGTGAGGATTTTGAAGTCAGTGCAATGAGGGACAGGGAGGCAAAAGAGGCTGTCAGGTATGGAGTGATAGGTAGTGGGACTTGTGTGGGGTAGGATGAGGATGATTGAGTTCTGAATAAGTTGGAGCTTATGTAGAGTTGAGCTCAGTGGGCTGACCCAGAAAGCACTGGAAAAAGTCAAATCTAGAGATGAGAAAAGTGAATGATGGTTTTGGTGGCAATAGGTGTGAGATCAGGATGGCGAGGGGCCGTGGTGGAAGTAGAGCATTTTCTTGATAGACTGGATGTGGGATTTGAAGCTCAACTCTGGGTTGAACAAGGAACCAAGGTTGTACACCATTGGGTCGAGCTCGAACAGACATCTAAAAATAGGTATGGGAACCGGGATTAAGCTGAACAAATAGTTTGAGTCTTGCCAGTATTGCTGATCCACAACCTGATGTAAGACAACATAATGACATTTGTGAAGTTGAGCATGAGATAAGAGGTAAACCTGAGTATTGTCCACATACTTGTGACAGCTGACCCCATGCGTCCAGAAAATATTGTCTGGAAGCAACATGCAGATGAAGAATAGGAGGGGGGACCAAGGGTGGTAATTTGGGCCACACTGGATGAATATTGGAGGGCTTTCCATCCCAGATGGTAAAAACACAGGTGGTTCTATCCAGAAAAGGGAAAATACAGGAAACTTCGCGATATCCGGCACCGACGGGACCGAGCTGCTGCCGATCTATCAAAACTTCCGGATAAACCAGCGCTAATGTTGAAGGATACAGAGGTTTTCGTCTCCGTATCTGACAACAAACACTGTTGCTTAGCAACAGCTTGTAAACACTCGGCCGGTACCTTGGAAGCGTCTCTGAAGCTGTTGCTATGCTACAGAGACGCTTTCCAGAGCCTGACTGTTTTTATTAAAAAAAATGCTAGGAGAAGAAAAAAAATGCTAGGAGAAGAAAAAAAACCTAACCCAAACGGCTGCTGATTTCTGCCGTTAGATCGAGGTTTCCGGACCTACAACCTCCGGATAAACCAAAGTTTCCTGTATGGTGATCGTGTAGAATCTTTTGGAAGAGACCAGTGAGCACAGTTCAACTCCTCTAAAGAGAAAGTTCACTGCAACATGAAAAGAACAACCCTGTTCAGTCATTTATAATTTTATTTGTTCTCAAAACAAGAAAGGATTTGGACCAACTTTCAGCACACATACACAAAATAAATAATTCTATCCAAAAATTGGCTCTATTTAATTTGAGATAATTAAAAGCAAAGAAAAAATGAACATATTGAAGAGGTTTGCTTAGGGGAAGATATTTGTTGAAAAGCACCTGTGGACTGCAGCTGGTCAAAGTTAAATGATAATGCTATGGTAGGTTGGTATTCTGATTATCTTTGGAATTTCTTTTGAACTCCGAATCATATTACAGGAAACTTTCTGGTATCCGGCACCGACGGGACCGAGCTGGTGCCGTTAGATCAAAACTGCCGTAGAAACCAGTGCTAATGTTAAAACATACGGAGCTCAGAGCTCCGTGTGAAGCAACAAACCCTGTTGCTTAGCAACAGCTTTAAAACAGTCGGCGCAGCTTGCAAGCATCTAGCTGAAGCTGTTGCTTAGCTACAGAGACGCTTGCAGAGCCAGGACTGGAGAAAAGAAGCAACGAAAAGAAAAAAAATTATCTGAACCGACTCCTGAATTTTGCCGGTAGATAGAGCTTTCCGGACATTTAACCTCCGGATAAACGAAAGTTTCCTGTAGTTGGTAACTTTCTCTGAAAACTAAGTTGTGGAGAAAGCCTAATGTGGATGAGGAGCTTTTTCTTGTTCCTTAAAATAAAATATGATTGTAGCACTGTTCTCTGAATATTGTAAAAGTCACAATTCCATATAGCACTTCATTATTAATTTTGCATAATAACCAAAATATAGCTGCTAAAAGCTTCCTATATTCTTTAATTGAACAAAGTAGAAAACCATATCATTTTCTTTTTTTCCTTCTGTTATCACTTTAACTTAGTGGCATGAAACACAGGATCATGAATATTGTTAAGTTGATAGCAAAAAGGACCCATGGGAATAGAAACACAAATGTGGCTTTTTTCCTCTGTGGACTAAACATTTAATTTTAAAAGGGTGGAGTTAATGGCACAAAACACAAGATTGCTAGTATTTTTCCATCTAACAGTGCACTATGATTGAGCAAACTAAATTGAGATAAATATATTGTAATTAGAATTTTCACCTTCAGGGAGTAGTGCTATATTTTTGCTCAGATACCAAAAAGACAATTGTAGCTAACAAGCTACTCAGTTATTGATTCAGTGCCATGTATTTCTGGCTGTCATCAACTATTTGGAAGCATTGACAATAATGCATCCTTTGACTATGCATTTGCAGAAGCAGGTGTTTCATGCACAGTGTATAAAGGATAAAAGATGTTGTTGATTAAGCAAATTTGAGTCAGCAAACTAGCATATAAAAAAGAATCCTGAGTTGCAGGTGGTTTATTGGGGTTGTTCATTATCTTTAACCACACGAGCTCTTCTAAAACAGCATCTCCTGTTAAAATGTAATATCCAGTAATTCATAATTTGAATTTCTCACCAGCTACTATGGTAGATTTAAAAAAAAATCCATATTTTATTTTACATGAAAAATTACTTAGCTTGCAGCTAAATCTTTAAAAGCATATCCACTGGCTGTACATTACAACCAGAATAAATCTTCAAAACCTTCAGAAGGGTAACGTGTCCTTCCAAGATGCCCATCAGTTTTGAAAGGATTAGAAATGTCTTTGTTCTCCTATTTTGCACATTTGTATGTGTACACACTTGTGTAATATGTTAGCTTGCTCGTTCAAATTGGCTTATACTTATTTTTTATTCTTTATATACACTGAAATATTGGCCCTGAATTTGCGGTCGGAAGCTTCCCGCGGGGAAGTGCCCGTGTACCTGGTGGCCCAGGAGGTACGGAGACTCCACGGTCCTGGTGCTTTCTGGATACCCGTGGGTACAGGCCCATGTATCCCTTGGCGCATGCGGTTTGCGAGCGCCCCAGGATCACTTGGGCCGGTCCAACGAATGAAAGAAGGGAATCCCCATTCATGTTTATGGGGATTCCATATGTACAGAAACCCCATAAGCATGAATGGGAATACCCCAAAAAATACATGTGCACATCAAATAAATTTTTAAAAAATTACATTTAAAATTAATTAAAATGCCATTTAATTTTTTTTTTAATTTTAATTAATTTTTTGAAAAATACATTTAAATGTTTTAAAGGGGCTAAAAATAACCATGCCTTATTGTACAGGTTTTTTAATGTTTAAATGATTAAAAAAGTAATTTTTATATTAATTTAAACTCTTAGGCGGGTAAAAGCTGGCCTTATGCCTGCTTTTACCAGGCATAAGAATTTCACAGGCATTCGCTGGGCAGGAGTTGGGCTCTCCACCCATGGATGCCCTTTTCCCGAGTATGCATTGGATCTGTCAAGAAGATTCTTGACAGATCACAAGTTCCGGGTTGTTGTACATGCACGGTGCGTATGTACCCGTAGGGGCCGCAAAATACGGGCCAATGTGTGTAATCGCTGATGAAGGTAATTATTTACAAATGTAAAAGTGCGTAACGCCAATTATGTCACATTAGAAGCATTGAACTGTCAACTAGTTTCACTTTAAATTTTACAGAAATAAGATATAAGGGGTAAAGTATGTGTCAGTACACGTGGTCAGGATGATGCTAGCAAAAGAGTCACACATTTAAGGTGAGTTGTGCCATTCCGGTATCTGCAGTCTTACCTAGTGATGGTTCTAATAACCAACTTGTGACTCAAGAACATTATTGATGAATAACCAGCCAATCTGGCTCATGATTGTGATTTGGAGATGTAGAACTGTCACAGGAGGCTGTGATTCTCCCCAGTTGACTGCAAATAACCATACAATCCAATGCTCTATCTGGTAAGGTGGTCCCAGCTGCCCATGCAACGGAAAGCTTGCCAATGCTCGTGAACAGGTAATTTGTATGGTTTTAGCTGGTTAAACTCCAACAGTACTCCTGCACACACTTGGAGTTCCCTAAGTCAACCTGCACCAAGTTTTGGGTAAGTGGGGCTGTCCCTCTGGGAAGGAAGCATGCAATAATATTGGGCAAACAAAATTTTACTTGTGTAAAATTTTCTGTACCTCAGTTTGGAGACTCAATATCATGGTTTCTGTGAGTGTCATATACTTTATATGTGCTATACTTTATAGCATTTGCAAACTGTACTAATGGCAGTGCCAACAAGTTTTCCTTAAACCTCTTATAGAATGGGAATTTTAGAAGATTGAATATACAACTTCTCCAGTCATGTGGGCATTACCAAAGTGGCAGTAAAAAACCCTGTGTACCTGTGTTCAAATTAATTTCAAATTAGCTTGGGGTACGGTATGTGGAAACACTCGGTTCAATATATACCTACTTACCAGTCTTCTTCCTAGAAACCAGCCTGATAGACCCTCTCTTCTAGACCCTTGCTATATGTTGTGCTGCTGTTTGTGAACAAAAATTTGTCCTTTAATTAACTTCAGGAGGCTTCACTGAATTTTAACCAAAGTTCATTAATATTTTCCACTCACAAGACACTAGTTCCATTTGAAAATGAACATGGTTTGATCCATCTAGCTGTCAATTAATGTCTTTTTTAAATGTTCCAGTTCAAAATCTGTTTTCAGGTTATTGAGACATGTCACTTTTATTTATCGTTCATGTTATTCAAAGAAACTTTAGTAAAATCATTTTTGTCATTTTGCTCCAACTCACCCATATAACAAAGATGATATTGAGGAATATTTAAATATGTGCACCTTGTTTATAACCCTTAACCAGCTGTAATGAACCAGCTTGTCTCCTCTGATGGTAACAGCTCAAATGTGCTGCTATCATCTCTTTGCAGCTCTCTTAACCATCCAACTTTGTTGACTACCTCCCTTTCTGAATGAAAAGCGCACCTTGAGGGACACTGGGTGTAAGGGGTCTGAGATCCCCCCACAATACTCCTGACACACAAGCAGATTGGAACGATGATTTGTGTGGCTGCTGACCTACCACAAGGACATCGTTCAGAACAAGACAGGGTGTGGACTGACAACATAACTATGGTTTACAGTATCAACAAACGGGCAGGAATATTCCCTTGCCCCTATATCAATGCCATATTGCAAATTCTGTGGATCTGTCAGCCCAGCACCTGACTGACTTGTAGAACTAAACTAAAGACATCTTCAACTGCATAAGGGCATCTCCATGAGAAGACAACCCATTCAGTTATTACCAGGGCCCCTTTCCAGGACAAGAGGCAATCAGACGGTACCAAGAAGAGCTTAACACGAGGAATAATGCGGAAGGAGTAAAGTGTTTCCCATAGAATGAATCATCTGCGTGGCCTCCACATTTCGTTGGTGTCATTATATGCAGTCTACTCCTTTTAATTCAAATTATTGGAAAATTCAATTTTTTAGTACAAACAACTGCAAATTATTAGGAGTAAACTGTACTTATGGCACAAAGAGCACAAGCACAAAAAAGGAATGAACAGAGCTTCCATGGAGTTACACTGCTAAGGATTTGAAGTGTAAATGGGGTGGCTCATCTTAATTCAGCCTCACAGTCACACTAAGCCCTAGGATGTGGTATAAACATGCCATGTTCACACAGACCAGACCAAATATTAGTCATGGTCTTGTGAATTGTATTTAGACAGGAAATATTGGAGTCACAATACCTCTATCCACAAATTGAAATCCAAAGACAAGTTTCTGTTCACAAACAGCAGCACAACATATAACTTTTTTAATCATCTGGGTATTTAAAGTAATTTTAAAAACCCAATGAAGGTGCTTTCTGTATGTTTACAATGCTTAGAATTTGATTAATATTTAAACACTACCATTAATGAAATGCATTCAGAGCATGTAGGAAGATCTAAAAGGGGTTGCTGCTCATGCGTCACTGTCTATTTAAGTTTCTGTCATTTCTGGTAACAGTCCCCATATTATCTACTATATCTATGAAATACTAAATCGATAGAGGAAGCAGTAAGTTACTGACCTCCGTTCTCTTGGACTAGGAAGGTAAAAAGCAGAATTCTCACTTGATCGCAAATCAGTGACCTGTTGGAAAGTGGATATTGATTAAGAACGGAATTTGGCTTATCTGTGATGTGCCATGTGGTTGAATAGTCTGCTAACATTCACTGTCGGTATCTGCGAATAATGGCCATTTGGGAGCGTTACCATAGGGCAGCACCTGGTACCTATGCACGACTTCTCCAACAGAGAATCAATATTTTTGGGGGTGGGGTTATGGCATGAGGGGGGAGGAAAGGGGAGAAAATCGGTAAAGATTTAAAATACAGCTGAGGTTAAATTGCAGGTAATTCTGATTTCAGGAACTTTTTAAATCATTGCCTCTTACATTTTTAATTACATTATGATAGGTCATCCATGCAACAATTATAAACATTGAAAGATGGAGTTAATATAACATCTTAGCAGAATATGAAATGAACCATTATGTTTTGTTTTGTTTCCTTTTTCCTTTGTAAAGGCTCCTCACTCTGGCTGAGATCACCTCAGCTTTCTACCAGTGTCACTAAGAAATATATGCAAGTTTTTCAGGGTTTGCCGTCCTTTTTTTTCTCTCAATGGGATTGATCACCATAATGATACCTCGTCTCTGGTGCAGCTGAAACCCGGGGCTTAATTTTTGGAAAGTCTTGTGTTCTAGTATGCAGATGCTCTAATCTACTGACTGACCATGTAATTTACTAATTATGACATGGTGTTGTCGACACATATGACTGGTTCACATGGCAACGATACGTGGTCTAATATTTTATAACATGAACCCAGCAAGTATAAAAAAAATCATTATTTTCACTTTTTTTGTTTGTGTTTTCTTTTCTCTCCCACATGGCAGCTGTCTTTCATTCTGCCAGCACAAATTACACTTCATCTAGAGCCATCTTTTGTTTCTTAACCTGTCCCATTACCATCTCCTTTTGCCTTGAATATCTCTTAATGTCTCTTAACCTCTCCTGCCTTCCATCCTATCACAGACCTTCCCTTTTGTTTCCCAGCTCCTACACTTGCTTAAAAATCTGTTCCATTTCCTGCTTTTTTCCAGTTCTGACGAAAGGTCATCGACCTGAAACGTTAACTCTGTTTCTCTCTTCACAGATGCTGCCTGACCTGCTGAGTATTTCCAGCATTTTCTGTTTTTATTTATTGGCCCAGAAATTCGGGTCCCAATACGTGAATACGCATGGGGTACTCACGCGTGGACCCGATGGAAGTGCCGGTTTCTTGCATGCACTACGCATGCGCGGGAAACCAGCACTTCCGATCCTCTGAACGAAGGGGTTCAGAGGTCTAACGCGTGCGCGCGGGAGTCTGCGCGTGCGCGCGGGAGTCTGCGCGTGCGCGCGGGATTCTGCGCGTGCGCGCGGGAGTCTGCGCGCGCGCTTTGAACTTACGGTTTTTTTACAGGTTTTTCCGTGAGGGTAAGTCTTTAGATTTTAGAAATGTAAAAAGCAGGCGCAAGGACTGCATTTTAAAAGGTAAGTGGTCAATTAATTAAAATTAAAACATTTTTTCCACAGGTTTATTATTTTTAAATACTTTAAAGCAAGGTAAGTATATTTTTAGCCCTGTTTTTTTATAAAATTATTTTTTCAAATATTTAAATTATTGTTTAAAATAGTTATTTAATGTAATTTAGAGTTTATTTAAAAAGTGATTTAAAAAAAAAAAAAATTATTTGAAGGTTAACTACTATTTTGGGCCCTCAGCATTCATACATTTTGACAGGTCTTTCTGTCAATCTTATGAATGGGCTTTTCCCTCCTCCGATTGGCTGCCCATGGCTCACGTGATCCCAGGGGACGCATCGCACTAACTACGTCCCTGGGACACGCCAGCACAGCGTGCCGGCCTCTGGGCCAGGCCCCGGAGAGGAATTTTACGCAGGCCCAGAGCTCAACTGCCGGCGCGCTAGGTAAGTGTAGGTCGGGGGCTTGCACCCGCGGGAAGCCCCTGACCCGAATTTCTGGGCCATTATAAAAAAAATCATTATGGTGTGGTCCAAGCCAAATGGATATTTTAAATCCTATGGCAGATACTTAGTGTTGTGCTATGTTTAGAATGCATGTTTTTTGATCATATAGCAGACAGATGGAGAGATGAGAAGATGAAGTATAGCTGTGTGCTTTAAGCATTTCCGGTTCCCCTGCTGGACATCATTATATTCATTAGTAGATAGGGATGTAACTGTTGAGCTGTACCTGTGAGACTCATTTGAAGAATGTAGGATTTTATATGGCACTTAGGTCTGCTATTTGCAGAGCCTTCGCAGTCAACCTTTTTCATTAAATGAGATTTTTGAAATTAGTTCTAATTCTTTATAAGTTGATGTCGAGCATTGTCTATACAAGAGCCTTTATAATCTTCATTCAGATGACCAAACTGAATGAAATATTCACTTGTTCCATTCCAAGTTATAAAGCAATTGCACTACTGCTATATAATAAAAAGTATTATTCTACCCTTGGGCTGTATTCCTGAATGTGGCTGACGAGAATACAGCCATGCACTTTATAATTGGATGCGAAGCTGATACGCTTATCAATTACTTCATAAAAGGTGATGAGTCGAAGAAGAGATGAATAAGGCTTTTATTAGCTAAGATGAGACCATGCTTCTTCGTGAGTGACTGAACAAGTCTGAACGAAACCCACACAGTGGTGGGTGGAGTCAGCTGAGGCATGCCTCCATACACAGCGCCACCCAGAGGTGGCAATATACAATACAGTGGTTTACCACATTCACCCCTTGTTTAATGTGAAGTCCGGCGGGGTGAAGGGTACTACAAGTTAAGTCTATCAGGAGGCCTTGTCTGACGTCCTGATCGTCGTCGTGGCGGCGGTGGTGTTGCAGCATCCGACGTCGGGTCTGGTGTCTGGGTGGTTGGCGAAGATTCCTGGGGCTTTGGCATGCCGTCTGCAGGGGTTGGGTTGGGAGGGGTGGTGGGGGATAACAGTGGTAAGGGGGATAACGGTGGTAAGGGGGATAACGGTGGTAATTCAGGGGTACCCGAGGGTGCGAGATCTCGTATGGAGACCGTGTCCTCCCGCCCGTCTGGGTATGTCACCCAGGCATACTGGGGGTTGGCGTGTAGGAGGTGCACCCGCTCGACCAGGGGGTCCGTTTTATGCGTCCTCACGTGCCTCCGCAGTAGGACGGGCCCAGGAGAAGTCAACCATGCCGGTAGCGAGGTTCCCGATGTAGACTTCCGGGGGAAAACGAACATTTTCTCATGAGGGGTCGCATTAGTGGCAGTACAAAGCAGTGACCGAATGGAGTGAAGCGCTGCAGGGAGGACCTCCTGCCAGCGGGAGGTCGGAAGGCCCTTAGATTTTAGTGCTAAGAGGACTGCCTTCCAAACCGTCGCGTTCTCCCTTTCCACCTGGCCGTTCCCCCGGGGGTTGTAACTGGTGGTCCTGCTCGTGGCGATACCTCTTGTTAGCAGGTACTGCCGAAGTTCGTCGCTCATGAACGATGAGCCCCTGTCGCTATGTATATAGCTGGGGAACCCGAACAGAGCGAAGATGTCATTCAGACACTTGATGACCGTGGTACTGGTCATGTCTGGGCAAGGGATGGCAAAGGGGAAACGGGAGTACTCATCAACTATATTGAGGAAGTACACATTGCGGTCAGCGGAGGGGAGGGGCCCTTTAAAATCGACGCTCAGGCGTTCGAAGGGGCGGGTGGCCTTGATCAGACTTGCTCTGTCCGGCCTATAGAAGTGCGGTTTGCACTCGGCGCAGATTTGGCAGCTCTTGGTCATGGTCCTGACCTCCTCGATGGAGTAGGGCAGGTTACGGGATTTGATAAAATGGAAAAACCTGGTGACCCCCGGGTGGCAGAGGTCATTGTGGAGGGACTGCAGCCTATCACTCTGCGCGTTGGCGCATGTACCACGTGATAGGGCATCTGGGGGCTCATTGAGTTTCCCTGGCCGATACAAGATATCATAATTGTAGGTGGAGAGTTCGATTCTCCACCTCAAGATCTTGTCGTTCTTGATTTTACCCCTCTGCTTATTATTAAACATAAAAGCTACTGAACGCTGGTCAGTGAGCAGGGTAAATCGTTTCCCGGCCAGGTAATGCCTCCAGTGACGCACCGCTTCTACAATAGCCTGGGCCTCCTTTTCGACGGAGGAGTGTCTCGTCTCGGGGCCCTGGAGGGTCCTTGAGAAAAAGGCCACGGGTCTGCCCGCCTGGTTAAGGGTCGCGGCTAGGGCGAAGTCGGAGGCATCGCTCTCCACTTGGAAGGGGATGGACTCATCCACCGCGTGCATTGCGGCCTTCGCGATATCGTTCTTGATAAGAGTGAAGGCTGCACACGCCTCTGGTGTCAGGGGGAAGGAGGTGGCTTTGATGAGGGGCCTGGCTTTGTCTGCATAGAGGGGCACCCACTGGGCGTAGTAGGAGAAAAACCCCAGGCATCTCTTCAGTGCTTTTTGGCAGTGGGGAAGGGGTAGCTCCATTAGGGGGCGCATTCTGTCGGGGTCGGGCCCGATGACTCCGTTCTCCACCACGCAGCCGAGGATGGCCAGGCGCTTGGTGTGAAACATACATTTTTCCTTATTGTACGTTAGGTTCAGCCGTTGGGCCGTACGGAGGAAATTTGCTAGATTAACGTCGTGGTCCTGCTGGTCGTGGCCGCAGATGGTGACGTTATCCAAATAGGGGAAGGTTGCCCGCAGCGCGTTCTGGTCAACCATTCGGTCCATCTCCCTTTGGAAGACCGAAACCCCGTTGGTGACGCCGAAGGGGACCCTAAGGAAGTGGTAGAGGCGGCCGTTTGCCTCGAAGGCAGTATACTGGCGGTCCTCATGGCGGATGGGCAGCTGGTGGTACGCTGACTTAAGGTCGATGGTGGAGAATACTTTGTATTGCGCAATCTGATTGACCATATCAGATATGCGAGGGAGGGGGTACGCGTCCAGCTGGGTGTACCGGTTTATGGTTTGGCTGTAGTCGATTACCATGCGGCGTTTTGCAGTGGTTTTAACGACTACAACCTGGGCTCGCCAGGGGCTAGTGCTACCTTCGATAATGCCCTCCTTCAAGAGCCGCTCCACCTCAGAGCTGATAAAAGCTCTGTCCCCGGCACTGTACCGCCTGCTTTTGGTAGCGATGGGTTTACAGTCGCGGGTGAGGTTAGCGAACAGGGGAGGGGGGGGGGACTTTTAATGTGGAAAGGCTGCAGGTGGTTTGCAGCGGGCGATTTAAAAGTTGTTGGTTGCAGACTGTGAGTGGGGGGAGGGGTCCACCGTATGCTAGTGTGACACTCTTAAGGTGGCACTGAAAATCCAACCCTAGCAGGACGGCAGCGCAAAGACGGGGCAGGACTAGCAGTTTAAATTTTTGATATTCAGTGCCCCCTACTGACAGGGTCACCACATAGTAGCCGCTGATGTCCATTGACTGGGACTTGGACGCCATAGAAATGCGATGGTGCGTTGGCAGAATCGTGAGGGAGTGGCTACGTACCGTGTCGGGGTGGACGAAACTCTCTGTGCTCCCGCTGTCGATCAGGCAACTGGTGGCGCGGCCGTTTACCGCGATATCCATCATGGAGCTGGATAGATGGTGAGGGTGGCCTTGATCCAGCGTCACGGAGGCCAGTATGTGGCTTAGTGAGTCACTATAGTCATCCGCCGAGACGGTGGTCGGTTCCGGTGACGAAATGGCGGTTGAGTGCGTTGGATACGATGGCGGCGGATGCCATGCGGCCGGGGGTACACAAAATGGCGGATAAGATGGCTGCTCCCACGGCCCGCACGCTGTGCTGCTGGCTGGCTTCCCCTTGCAGGCGTTAGCGTAATGGCCTTTCTTCCCGCAGCCCGAGCAGGTAGCTGTCTTAGCTGGGCAGTGCGCTCTGGGATGTTTTAACTGGCCACAGAAATAGCATTTTTGGGCCTGGTTACTGGGCATCGAAGCAGTTCTTACCGGAGGCTGCTGTCTCGGTTGGGTCGCTGCAGCGGTTGGTGCCGGGGGCGGCGGTCCCGTGTCCCACGGTTTCGATTGCCATGTCTCGGCGCCGTTACGGGGGTATGCCTCGAGGTTTCGGTGGGCCTCCTCTAACGAGAGCGCAAGGGCAATGGCCGTCTTCAGGTCGGGTTCCTTGCTTTCTAGCAGTCTCTGCCGGGTGTGGTCTGACTGGAGGCCCCTGACGAAGGCATCACAGGCGAGTCCCTGCGCGTGCTCCACAGCCGTTACCGCTTTACAATCGCAGTCTCTGCAGAGTGCCAGTAGCGCCCGTGCAAATGCCCCTACCGATTCTCCCGGTTGCTGCCTGCGGGATCCCAAGAGGTGTCGGGCGTAAATTGTGTTCACTGGGCGCGTATATTGCCCTTTTAGTAGCTCGAGGGCCGCCACGTACGTATTAGAGTCCCGGATTAGCATATATACTTGATGGCTCACCTGGGCGGTCAAAATTTTCAGTTTGTGATCCTCCTCTGTAACCTGTGAGATTGCGAGGAAGGATTCAAAGCAGCTCAGCCAGTGTTCAAACTTGGCTGATGCACCCACATCTTGAGGGTCGAGGTCCAGGCGTGGTGGTCTGAGGGCTCTCAGCAATGTCTGCTGTATCCGTTGCTGTTGTTGCTCCTCAGGTGTCGCCATTTAACTTTTAGCTAATAAAATTGATACGCTTATCAATTACTTCATAAAAGGTGATGAGTCGAAGAAGAGATGAATAAGGCTTTTATTAGCTAAGAAGAGACCATGCTTCTTCGTGAGTGACTGAACAAGTCTGAACGAAACCCACACAGTGGTGGGTGGAGTCAGCTGAGGCATGCCTCCATACACAGCGCCACCCAGAGGTGGCAATATACAATACAGTGGTTTACCACAGAAGCCTAGTGGACAAGAGGCATGCTTTCACAATTAGAAAATAGAAGTATTGTAGCAGTCCCTAATGTAGTAAACAAAGCTGAGATCATGCATAGACTTGTAATCTTTTCCAAAAGAAATCTGTTATCAATGCAAAATGTTCTCTCTATTAAATTTATATTTTCAGTGTTTTGAGAGTTTCAACATAACTTCAGTCCTGTGTTTGTGGCTCATTTGATTAACTTGCTGCACATTAAGTGTACAGTTACCTTTTTCAGTTCGTAGCATTTTAAGCTTGTATAACAAATTTTCCTTCAAAAACAATTAATTTCTACCTCAATTGGCCTCAAATGACCAAAAAGAAATGCAACCCATTGACGTCATTGGCTTGTTTTCAACCACCTACACTCATTGATTTGAAGAATTAACATCTTTATCTGTACCCTTGTCTACAACACCTTACTGTTTCCTCTTGTAGCCACAGAGCATGTAATGAAAGAGTACACTTAGTACAGAAACAAATTGTCCTGCTGTCCTGCAGCAGTGGTCAGTAGAGAACTGTCCTGCAATATATGTAGATCTATGTTTGTATTGTCATAAATAAACATTTAATCTTTATGATCTCCATTTTGAGTAAAATTTATTAATTTTCTTAAAAGGAAAAACATCACCAGCAGCAAATTCCTTTTGGTCAAAGACTCAATCGGCAGAAAGATTTCTATAATGCTTCTACTGAACTTTTCATAGTAATAGTTAATTTTTTTTCTTTTCTAGGTAAATACATGCAACATTTTACCTTTTTATTTCAAAGCCTCTGATTTATTGCTAATATTTGCCTATCTGTTTGAATTGCTGTAAAATTACAAATAACCCAGACTTGACCAGCTATTGTACACTGATATTCTTAATAGAGAGACTTGCATTTACATAGCGCCTTTCACGACCACCGGACATCTCAAAGCGCTTCACAGCCAATGAAGTATTTTTGAAGTGGAGTCACTGTTGTAATGTAGGAAATGCACGCGGCAGCCAAATTACGCACAGCAAGCTCCCACAAACAGCAATGTGATAATGACCAGATAATCTGTTTTTGTTATGTTGGTTGAGGGATAAATATTGGCCTGGACACCGGGGAGAACTCCCCTGCTCCTCTTCGAAATAGTGCCGCGGGATCTTTTACATCCACCTGAGAAAGCAGACGGGGCCTTGGTTTAACGTCTCGTCTGAAAGACGGCACCTCCGACTAAAGATACCTTGAGTTCACTTTTGAAAAACATGTAAACATCTTCCCATGTACTTCCGGCATGAACCACAGAATTTCCCTTCATAGATTGAGTTATTGTTGCAAAGAGTGATTTAAAAATAAATAAACAGTTTAAAAACAATTACAATCAAATTGGATTTATTTACAATTTTTTTTTTACCAGCGAGTGTTGATCAGATGGGTAATGGCATGCTGCATTTCCACTGAAGTGCTGAGGCCACGTGCGATCCTATTTTTGGCAGTGGAGCTATAATGTAAATGTAAGTGCCTAATACCTCTGGGCTCTAAAGGTGGTTTTTCAGTCCCATAATTGGCAGTGCTGGCCACTACTTTTTCTGGCTATAGATGGGCTGAGTAATCGGCCCATCTACACAAGCTAGAAATGTGGGTGAATTTGTATCAGTGGCCTGTAAGGACTTTACTAGTTGGGAAAAATTGACTGTCGGAGAAATGAGAACTTTTAAATAACTAACTGCACTTGTGCAAGTTTGGCTTGTGAAAGTTGCTTTTATGTTGGCACCAGTGGTCTGAAATCCACTACCCCTCCAGTATGAATTAAATAGATTCTAGAGCTTTGAGAATCAAGATAATTTCTACTTGAAGTCGTACTGTGTAATATAAAGACTCAATGAACCTAGTAGTGTGAGAAAACAGGACTAAAATACACCACTCTGGGTTAATGAGTTTGCTGATTATTCATCTTTCTTTCTGTTAGAATCAGTAAATTTTCCAAGACAGTGCTCCCAGTGATGTCAATAGGGGTTGCTGTTATTAACTAATATTTAAAAAATATATAGATTAAAAACTGTTCAAATTAATTATATAATGATTTGACTTGTAAAAGGGGTCTTCAATAAAATCGTAGAACTACTGAAATACATTCATGTGCCTTTTTCTGAATCCTGTGCTTCTAAACCGTTAAGAGGTTTTAGTTGCCTTTATGATTGTAGAAATTTGTATGCCTAAATTATGTATACCTAGAAATTTCCTGATTTTTTTTTTTCTTTTTCTCTCTAGTAAACGAAATTATAGGAAGAGATATGTCACAGATTCCAACTTCTCGTGCAACAGCAGTGCATGTCCAATCACAGTGTGCCTGCCCTGGAGCTTTGGAAAGTGGAATACCCGAGGGAGTCTAATGTCAACTACAAACACCACGTATTCCGTTGTCTTGCTGTTCTTCTTCCGATTGATACCCAACATCAAGCCCTCTTTTCCCCCCTTCCCCCACCCAACCCTCAAAAAAAAAAAAAAAAAAATTGTTGTGCTTCCAACATTGTGGCCTTTTATAAACTGGAACAGTGGACCCTTGCAAGGGGTGCTGCAGTTCTCTACTGAAACTGAACCATACGGTGTCAGTCCCACATCGTAATGCTCTACAAATGCCGTCTCCGAAATCTCTGAAAAAACATAGAAGTGACTTTAATCTACTTTAGAAATACATTTTAGAGAGCTAACTCTCCTTTAGTAGATTAATTCAAGTAGTATACTGTATATGGATAGAGTGTTTTATCACAATTAGGGTGATTTGTATCTGCTGTAGTATCTACCATAAATATTACACACATTTTAAGCTAAAAGGGGGTTTAGTATGGTCTATGGTTTGGTGGTAATATAAATGGATGGTAAAAGAAATGCTGTAAGTAGTGACGTATTCTGCATTTTGTCATTCTGAAGAGTGCTTAAGCTTGTAGGCTGTGCAAAAGGTTTCTTGAAAATGAAAACTTCCAGAGACAAGAAAACCTGTCCAGTGTAGCCAATGGCATGGAAGCCATCATGTAAAATGACTAACAATTCTTTGTTAATAGGAAGCAAAGCCAACTGTAGTACTGCATTTGTTTCTAAACTTAAAATGGTATCTTGTAGATTCAACAGACCATTCCATCATGGAAATATGTGGTCGGGATGGGGGGGGGGTGGTGGGGAGGGGAGGGGGGACACAACATTCCAAATGCAAGGAGTTTTTGAAACTTTGTAGATATGTTTCTCTATACTTCAAGTTAGCACAAATACAAGCGCCTTACTAATTTAGCTTTTAGAATTTGTCAGAAGCTTTCATAGAATTGATGCATTTTGTAATAAAATGGGGCTTCTGGAATAAATAACTTTTACTATGTACAGGATTTAAGTTGAAGCCATTGAAATATAAGTTAAATGACTACAGTTTGCAGAGGATTTCAAGTGCTTTTGAAGTGTTTTGGTCATTTGTAATAGCCCATGTGACACGTGAATCTCCACTGGTTGACATCAAGAAGGTTCTATGAAGGAGCAGTCATACAAGCTGTGTATGCAAAATGCGACAGGTGGGGAGAAAACTAGTGCTTCATTCGCACAGCATTACTGGTATATCTGATTTATGATTAGGATTGTTTAGACCAGATATATTCTGGTTTACATCTAAAATGATTGTAGATGTAACTATAATTTATAGCATTGCTGTTGGTAAAGTGGAAATATATTGTAATTGAGAAACACCATATATGTGTTTTTCATCCCAGTGAAATTGTGCAACATACAAAGGACTGGCACATAAAGTATAGTTGAAATCATGTTCCTCACCTTATTAACAGCTCCATAGCATCCCTAATCATCAACTCTTATAAAAACAATGCAATAGTCACTGAAATAGGGATACCAGTCTAAACATTTAAATAAAAGCAAATGAAATTCAAATGATGCCGCTCCGTTATTAGGCCAGTCTGTATCTGTTTCATGCAGAAAGCACACTCAAAGGCTGTTTTATGAAATGGCATAAATGCAGTTTACAGAACGAGGCAGGGGATGACGTAATATAAAAGGTGAAACAAAGGTTGCTTTTATTTTTATCAGCATAATAAATTTTGTTTTTTATTTGCTTGCAATGCTAAGGAAATTGCTTGTTAAATGCAAAAAAAAATCTGCACCATACATGAGGAATATAAAAAGAACACATGAGAACGTTTAATTTTACTACCCATCCCAAAAGAACACAAATCTGAGCACAATTCAGATTATTATAGGGCCAGTGAAAAGTCCTATTCATAGTTAATTGGGAGTAATTATGTTGTGAGCTTTTATGAGTTTAGGGTCGACCTTCTAACTGCCAAATTACAATTAGATTATTGCTTGGTTAAGTACCATTAAAAACATTATTCTAAAAAATATAAAATGGTTAACTGAGCAGGATATTTTTTTAATGCCACTGATCTCCATAATCAGAATCTTTGAGATGAGTATCACTCTTAATGTTAGATAGCACTTATGCAGTAGTGAAAGGTTCTGTTGTTTTCATCTCCCTGTACTGAACCGGCACCATACAGTGTTCAGGCATGTTTTATTTCACAATATATCTAGCACTTATTGCATAAAGAAATCTATGAAGGATTAGACTGTTTTCCTGCCTTCGCTTTTGACCTTGGATATCATAGCATGTGGAGTTTGTAATGACTGGTACACCATCCGAGTTTTCTTTGCAAATCCTCTGGAGTGACTTGTGAAGCTGTACTGTACTAGTGTATGGAAGCCCGTACAACCCCCAGAAAATCCTATGCACTGAGCCTCCCGATGCCTTCAAATTACCGTGACGCCTAAAGACGTAGAAATTCTAGAACGGCTTTAAAAAAAAAATTAAAATCCTAAAAAACCTATAGCGGTGGGCAACCACTTCTTCTATGTATCTGCTTTGTTAAGGATTACGTACAAGGGTCTTAATAAAACTGCATTTTGTTGCTTTAATTCTTTCATAGGAGTGTAGAAAAAAAAACAACTTTATGACTCTCAGTTGTTTTAATCGATTGTCGTAAAAGCACAGACTTATTAGGCTATGCAAATTCAGTTTTGTAAACAGCACGTTGGGGTTTTGGCCTGTTGGTATTCATTAAAAAAAAATAAGCTGATGTACGTGGTACTCTGTGCTGCTCTGATGTGTATTTAAAAAAAACAGTTTCCTGACTCGTGTAGAATGTTTGGAAAGCTGTAGGAAAGCCTTAATTCTTCTTTTGTTCAAAAGCTACAAGAAAAAAAAATCTGTAAATTTCAATGAACTGTGGTTGCATTTTAGTAAAATAAACTACATTAAGGGTACTGGATTATAATCATGTTAGTTACAAAAAGGATGGAATAGGATTGTATAATTTGGAACTGAAACTGGCTTCAGTGCAATTATGTTCATCCTTTGGAAAACATTACTGTGTCAATGGAACTGCCATCCTTTTTTTAACCAAAGAATAAAAACTTTCACTTGCTGGTGTGAACACTTGCTTTAAAACTCTATTTTTGATACTCAAAACAGATGTCATTCCTAACGGTCGGATTTGTTCAACAATTGTACGTTTTGTAAAAGGAGCAAAACTACTACAGGCTAAGTCAACTGTTTTGCAGATGTTTACAGAGCCTTGTAATTTCATGTACATTTTGTATTTTAAAATTTTGTAAGGAATTTTAAGATTGCTGTGCTGTTGAGAGACATACAAATGAAAGAACTTGCATCCTAGGCTCTTAAATCATAGTGTTTAAATAAAATGTAAGATGTGTAACCTTGAGTGTTTTTATCAGTTACTTGACATAGGCAGAAGGCTTGAATGTTCTCTTTCTAATTGCTATATATTCCACTCTTTGTAAATGCCACATTCTTTTAATAGGGAGAATAGATTTGTAATACTAACATAATATGTCAGCTACTAGTAAAATAACAAATAACAGAAAGTAAATGGCCCTTGATCAAGTGGTTCAGATGTTGCCCTAAACTACAATAGCAGGTTCTGACTGTTATCTGAGCACAGAGATTATAATGCAAGTTTCAAGTCACTGCCTCCTAGCTATGCTTGATTATAAGTAAGAATATAAAAATCTAGTTGTAATTAAGTTGTAATTTCCACTGTTTCATTTCAAACTAAAGTAAGGTGGCTCCATTTTTATGTGGATTCCAAGATTGTGCATTAAGCTGATGTACAAGCAACTATATTATGGCCATTGTGGAAAACTATTCAAAGCTGTGATGTTGTCACTGCAGGTTCCAGAAATAATTTGCTAACACTACTTCAACAACAGTTTGTGGCAGAGAATTCCAAATTCTGACCACGCTCAAATTATATTTTTTCTCGCATTATTCCTTCAATTATTTTTTTGATGATCGTATGTTTGTCCCCTCTTGTTGCCATCTTGCTGACAAATGGAAACACTATATAGTATTGCTATTTATCCTATCATAACCCTTCAGAATCTTGAACACCTTTTATTAGGTCATCCCTTAACCTTCTCACCTTCGTGAGAAAGCCCTAATTTCTCAAGTATCTCTTAATAACAGTAACCCGCTCCCCATCCCTGTTAACATCCATGTGAGTGTAGACTGCACCTTTTTCATCCTTCCTATAAAGAGATGCCCAAAACTGTACATAATACTCCAGTTGTAGCCTAATGAAGATCCTGTGCAAATTCAGTATGACCGGCTTGCTTTTGTATTTTTATGCCACTAGATACAGTTCTGCTTGTCTTTTTTGTGGCTTATCTACTTGCACTGCCACCTTTATTGACCTATGATCTGCACACCAAGGTTTCTGTTGCTCTATACCATTTGAAATATTGCTGCTTAAGGTGTACTTGCTTTCCCTATTGCGTTCAAAATTTATTATTTCATATTTCTCTGCATTGAAATGCAGCTTCCTACCTTGCTCGCCTATTCTATGTTCTGGAGTCTTTCACGGTCCTTGTCCCAATTTAGTATTATCAAAAACTTTCAAATATAGGACTGTTAGTTGCAACATACCTACACTAGAAAAGAATAACTGACCCCAGTAGGACCAAGTTTCTATATCTTCTATCATGTGTAGTACTATCCATGTTCGTGCCACTAAAGTGTTGGTTGGCTTTTTCCTCAATATTGTTTCTGCCTGCCTAGCACTGCTACAGTTGTAGCTTGCTAGGAATAAGATCTAGAGAAAAAAAATCTGGAAGCAATCTGTGGCACCCTATGTTAGCTACTATGAAACTGGAGAGGATAAAAACAGAATCTGCAATGGACCATGGTAACTGCTAGGCAAAACCATTTCCAAATTCTCCCTCATATTGATAATGGCTTACTGCCCACGTGTTTCGAATAACATTACTTGGAGGATAATTTAGCAAAGTTACTACCCTGATCCCAAAGAGGACGAATAGAAGTAGCTTGAACAACGACACTTTGATTTTGTGTTTCTCCTGTCAGAAACAGTGTCCTCGGTGGATAGGACTACAACTGTGTATTTGCAGTCATCAGGAAACATTTTATTAACCATGCTTTTGAAGTTTCTTCATCTGGGGTTCCTGTTCTCCTTATTTCAGACATTAAATTACCTGAATTTGGGCAGGCCTAATGGAACAATGAGTTTGAGGTACCAGAGGGTGTCTGGCAAACCATACTCTAGCAGGGAGTCAAAGTTTGAAGTGGAAAAGGGGGAAAAATTAAAACAAGACCACCATTTGTAGCCATGCTGCTAGACTCACCACAAGTATGATTTGGGTGATTGAAGAAATCAAAGACTCCTTGCTAAAAGCAAGAAGGATACAAAATCTGTTACAAAAAAAATTAAGTTTGAGGATAATGTAAAATTCAAGGTATGGTGCAGTAGGTACTTGTACACATGAACCATTCCCAAACAGGTGGAAAAACAACATTCCCTACCTCCAAGCTTGGCTGTGATAGAGCTGAAGTAAGGAGCTGAAATCTGTAGGCGTTACTTAGATTTTATTGAAATCTTTTTTTTTAAATGACAACAAACTTCTGAGTTACAATATCCAATTATGAAATGTTGCTAATGGTGCAAAACAGTTGTAGTAGGCAACAGTTCTCCAGCTGCAACAATACAACCTGACCATCTTTTGGATGTTCAGAAGGTTTTTTGGCAAAATTCTGTTGGGGTAATTTCTTGATCCAACACTTCCGTCAAGTGTGGCTTCCCTGCTGAGACATGGGATTGCGAAATTACTCCTTTGTATCCAAGGTCTTTAAAATTTAAAATAGGTGAGAAGAGGAAGTGGCTAAGTCTGTCATGCCTCCATCTGTAACCCAGGTGTTTGGTCAAAATCTAGCAGGAAAGTCCATAAGAGGTTCTTCACCTAACCCCACCTCCCCAGTAATTAACTCCCAAATCTTTGGTACGTTCAAAGGCTAAGTTTGCCTATTAGCCTGTTATGCCTATTAGCCATTGTGAAAATCTTTTGCTTCTAATGTCCCATTTGCCTGACAGTTCTATGACATAAATGACCTTGCCTCGGTGCTGTTGGAGGCACTAAACCTTCATCAGAAAAACATTTTTCTGTGTGCCTCTAACAACAAAGTGTCACAGCTAGTACTTGGGTCTTGGCTCAGGCTGCAAGCCAGCAAGGGCAAAGCATACTTAACTTCCTTTGTCAGGAAAAGACCCAGCCAGCATGACTGAATTGCAAATACAACTTTATACATGTACAGTTCTGTTGTTACCAAATACATCCTGCAATATAAATGGGCCAATTTGACAGCAATGAAACCTGTCAATTACAGAACTGCTTCTATAATACAACAAATGTATTAGAACCGTTAATCTTTACTATATAACACTTTACAATTTTACACTTGGTGTATTTAAACCATGTGCTCAACTATATCACTCTCACATTGTAAGGTTTTGCAATCCTGCAAATTTAAGAGCAGTTTTCTGGATTATGCCCATTGAATCACACATAGTATACAGCAATAATATCACAATTGATGTGTTCCATACTTCCTTGCTTCAGCATTTTTCACTGCTCCCTCCTTTTCACTCATCACTGGCTTTAGTTGCATAGGGTGTAGAGCAAGAACTGAAAATAAATCTAAGGATGTAGTACTGAGGAGATTAAAGTGCCTGAGAGATATGGATGAGTAAGGTCACTCAACCATCCAAAAAGTATAGAACCGCCCATCACATGATCCAACTATTTCTTGATGATTTTGACTCTTCTACCTGGCCTATAAAATCCATTCCATGTGTTGATAATTCCTAATATCAGTCCGATACCTCTGCGCACCTCCAATTCTGGCCTCTTGTGCATCCCCGATTTTAATCACTTCACCATTGATGGCCGTGCCTTCAGCTGCCTAGGCCCTAAGCTTTCCAATTCCCTTCCTAAACCTCTCCGCTTCTCTACCTTTCCTTTTAAAAGCTCTTTAAAACCTACCTCTTTTGCCCAAGCGTTTGGTCACCTGCCCTAATATCTCATTATGTAGCTCGGTGTTAAATTTTGTTTGATAACGCTTCTGTGAAGTGCCTTGGGACATTATACTATGTTAAAGGCAGTATATAAATGCAAGTTATTGTAAATGTACTGTCTTACTGTGTTTAATTTGAAGTAATGTTTTGGATTTACCTTTTATGTACTTCTATGAGGTGTCTCAGTCTTTCAAGTTTCTCCATTCTTAACTAGGCATAGCTGTTGTCACTTGTATTCCCCTCCATTAATAAAACTATGTGGCCAGGTGATCCGTGTAAAGGAAGATTTACAGCACTCAAATGTTATCCAAATTAAATAGATGAGATGAAAAGTCAATAAAATTTAATGTAAAATAGTGGCTATTCACAGAACAGGAAACATGCAACCTGTACATAATGGATGACTATCCATTGGAAAAGTGATGCATGATGATTATTAACCATTCACTGAAAGTATTTAATTAAAAGTCTCAACATGCCACTTGTCAACAAGCCAAGTCAAGTAATAGCACACTGCTGGTTATCTTAGCCCTGTATACCTCATTGGTGAGGTTATATTTGGAATATATTGTGCATCTTGAAAATGAGGGGGACATGATCCTAGTCTTTATAATCCTGAAAGTAAAGGATACAAACTAGTTTTAATGTAAGTTGTGATTACAGGATTAGAATTCAAGTTAATGAGCCCCCAAGTGAGATGTGAAATTAGGAGATTTTATTTTTCTCTCTGCTAGTTGATGGTTTGCAGCATTACCCATCAGTGGTTTGGAGCACAATGTGATGTTTAGCTGCCAACCAGGCCTATCTGGTTCAGGCACTTCCTATGAGGAAGTTGTATGATTTGACAAATCCAGGTAATTGTAGCTGCTTGTATACGTCAGGCTCCAGTCCAGAAGACTCCTGTATAAAAAGACAGTCTTTTTAACATTATTTTGCATCTATAATAAGTTTGACACTTCTAAGTGTGACCTCCAGAGTTCAGTGAAAGAATGCTAGACATGAGATTTTTTTTATATGAAATAAAAATGATAGTCTGTGCTCTGGAGCATGGTTGTGATCAATGTTCCCTCTAAGCTGCATGTGTGCGCAGCCGCACAGTAATCGGCAAGGTCCCACGCAGACCACGCTCAAACTTTTACATTTGAAATCACCCGCATGCATAGAAATTTAAAGGGACCGCGCATTGACAGAAACAGGCCACGCAAAACATAGTGCAGCCTACAAGGAACCTTGGTTGTGATATTTAGCTGATAATCAGGTATTTTCCTTTAAAGTCATTGCTCAGGTATTTTCTGTGAGGAAATGTCTAAATACGCCTCAAGGTCAGTCAGAGTATAATTGCTATTTGGTGAGAGAAGTTTGTTGATCAACTAAGCACTTGTAAATTTCTAGCTCCAGGTCAGGGGAAAACCACCTGCCTTTCTGCTTATTACTTTTGACACTGATATGTGATACCTGGAGTATGATTAACTTTCATAACTTTTATATAAATCGATATAGAGTAGCAGATCTGTGAAATAGATTGCCATCACAAGTAATTAATTCAGTGCCAGTGAGTTCCTTTGCAGATGAATATTTGGTTATGAAGGGGGTTGCAGATGAATATTTGGTTATGAAGGGTGTTGATGATTAGAAGGAGAAACTTGGACATGGCTGATCAAGTACTTTATAGAACATTATGGTTCCATTGCTGTCCTCTGGAATGCTGGGTCAGGTCTAAATTTATTTTGTAAATATTAGCTTGATATCTTGCAGTTTATGCCAAATTTTAGGAATTGGTTAAAAGTTTCATAAGCTTGCTTTAAAAGTCTTAATTTTTTTCTACAATTATTCATCTCCTTCATGTGATTGAGGAGAGACCATGGCAGTGTGAAACGTGCATGGACTTTTGGAGGGTTAAATATAGTCTTCGCTTGCTCTAAGAAAGAACAAACTTGCACCTTTCACAACCTCAGTTAAATGATAAAGCTGCATAAAATATTTCCATCTGCAATCAGGATTGCGAGGAGTATGTCCCTCCCCACCAGTTGCATGTGTAGACGTTGATGACTAATGAGGCTCACCTATAGTAATAATTAAAGAAAACACACAAATGCTTGAAATTAAAACAAAAGCAGAAATTGTTGAATTGCACAGCATCTGAGTGAGAAAAAGATAGTTAAATGTTTTGAGTGCGACCCTTCATCCGAACTTCTGATGCTGGGTCCCAGTTGAAACACTAAACTGTCTTATTTTCTCTGATTCTGAGTGACCTGCTGACTGTTTCCAGCTATTTTATTTAAGATCTATCTTTATTTGCTTTTCATCTTCACATATGAGGGGTTCAACAAAGGAGCAGCCCTAATATCGAGATTCATTGAGAGTTTGGAAACCCAAACCTCTGGTATCCTAGCTGAAGGATCAGTGAACTTCACACTCTGCAGCACATTAAAAACAGACAAGCCTCAATTTTTTTAAGACAGGGCAATATTTGCACCTTCATTGCTGTTTGCAGTTGGTTGCTAATAAATATGTGCAATTTGGCAACCTTCTCTACTCTGGTCGTTGTCTCGGACTGAGCAAAATTATTTTCTGGCATTCTACATGTTTCAGGTGGGCTAAAGACATGCAAAGCCTTTTTACTGCTAACTGCTGACGTGCATCTGAATTCTACCTGTTAAAGGAAATCATTATTGTGGCTGTTCCTACGTTTCAACAGTGACTACACTTCAAAAGTACTTCATTGGCTGTAAAACGCTTTGGGGTCCTGGGGGTCATGAAAGGTGCTATATTTTGCCTCTTGCATGCAATTTTAGAATATCACAAGTTGACAAATAATACTGAAACATTTGCAGTTACCTTTAGAAAAAAAAAAGCAACTTTGTTCCTATTTATATACTCCCTTAGGTCCCCACTCTTGCCACCTGTTGCCATAATTCCTCCTTAAGTTAACTCTTGCCTTCAACTTGTAAGGTAGAACAATCTGGGCTATGGCCATTTCTATGGCTGCTGGCACTAACTTGAACTTATGTCAGATGGGTCCAAGCAATTTTTCTACCCAGACATCATATCTAGAAGCTCAGATAAGAACTGGTTAAACTACTGCAAGGACAGTAGCTGAGTTCAAACACACATCAAACTTAAGATTTAAATACGAACTCTGTGATTAACGGTCAACATTCTAAAAAAAAACTACAACTTTTATATAATCCTGTGAAATGTTGCAATAAAAATGTTTCACTGTGTAATTCCTGAACTTGAGATATCAATGAATTTCAACTGAAAAGAGAAGTCGCAGAAATAAACTGTACTAAGAATGTATGAATTTAGTATTGCCAAGTTTTAAAGTTACTCAGTTTTGACTTTCATACGAATATACAAACAATGATGGACAGGAAAAGACCATCTGGTCCATCCAGCCTGTCCCACCCAACTGCGATGTCTTGTGCATCATAATATATACACTCTTCACCTCCAGCTGAAAGCCATGTAATCTCTTGGAAGAGGTGAAAAACCTGCAATGGCTTCTCTTCCTGCTCCCACATCATTATCTCTAGTGTCCCCCAAGGATCTATTCTTGGCCCCTTTTATTTCTCATACGATATCATCCGAAAACAGTGTCAGTTTCCACAAGTACGCTGACGACAGGCAGCTCTACCTCACTACCACTTCTGTCAACCCCACGGTCTCTAAATTGTCAGCCTGCTTGTCCGACATCCAGTTCTGGATGAACAGAAATTTTCCCTAATTAAATATTGGGAAGACCGAAGCCATTGTTTTCGGTCCCCGCCACAAACTCCTTTGTTCCCTAGCCACTGATTCCATCCCTCTCCCTAACGTCTGTCTAAGGCTGAACCACACTGTTCGCAACCGTGGTGTCATATTTGACCCTAAAATGAACTTCCGACCACATATCCACCGCATAACTAAGACTGCCTATTTCCACCTCCGTAACATTGCCCGTCTCCACCCTTGCCTCAGCTCATCCACTGCTGAAACCCTCATCCATGCCTTTGTTACCTCTAGACTATTCCAACACACTCCTAGCTGGTCTCCCACATTCTACCCTACGTAAACTTGAGGTCATCCAAAACTCGGCTGCCCGTGTCCTAACTTGCACCAAGTCCCGTTCACCCATCACCTCTGTGCTCACTGACCTACATTGGCTCCCAGTTGAGCAATGCCTCGATTTCAAAATTCTCATCCTTGTTTTCAAAT
The DNA here is from genome assembly GCF_052327205.1 of Somniosus microcephalus. Lineage (NCBI taxonomy): Eukaryota > Metazoa > Chordata > Chondrichthyes > Squaliformes > Somniosidae > Somniosus > Somniosus microcephalus. The sequence continues at coordinate 212,286,258 of NC_140992.1, read as the reverse complement.
CCCTCCATGGGCTCGCTGCCCGCCCCCCCCCCCCCCAACCATCTCTGTAATCTTCTCCAGCCCCACAACCCCCACCTTCCCCCCCCCCCCCCGAAGATATCTGCGCTCCTCTAATTCTGCCCTCTTGAGCATCCCTGATTATAATCGCTCAACCATTGGTGGCCGTGCCTTCTGTTGCCTAGGCCCTAAGCTCTGCAATTCCCTGCCTAAACCTCTCCGCCTCTCTTTCCTCCTTTAAGACGCTCCTTAAAACTTACCCCTCTGACCAAGCTTTTGATCATCTGCCCTAATTTCTCCTTATGTGGCTTGGTGTCAAATATTTTGCCTTATAATACTCCTGTGAAGCACCTTGGGACGTTTTACTACATTAAAGGCGCTATATAAATGCAAGTTGTTTTTGTTGTTGAAAGTATGGCTGAAGAGAAAGGTCTTTAGGAGGCTTTTGAAAACAGGGAGGGAAGTGCCAAGGCAGCGATATGGAGGAAGAGAGTTCGGAGGGACAGGATATAGTGACTGTAAGAATGACACGACACCGATGTAAGGATTGAGGCGGTAACAAAGGAGTGGAATGATGCACATGGACATTAAGCTGGAGCAGATTGTTAAGTGAGGCAAGAACATGGAGGTATTTGAAGCCGAGGACCTTAAAGTAAATTTACTGGGAAAAGAAGAACCAAAGGAACATTTTGACAATGGAGGTGTGGGCCTTTGTTTGGGTGAGGACATATGCCATGATGTCCAGGATGAGTTGCAGTTTGTGGAGGATGGAACAAGGGAAGCCAGTAAAGAGATCATTGGAAAAATTGAATCTGGAGGTTAATAAGGCACAGATTAGGATTTTTATCATGGAGGAGGAGAGATGGGATGGAGAAACGTAATGTTGCAGAGTTAGAAGACGATAATCTTGGTAATTAGATAAGCGTGGTTACTGAGGTCAGGTTGAGCAGTATGTCAAGGAGGTTGATGGTTGAGGGCAGAGGTGCATGGGTATTTTTGGGAGCCAAAGAAGGTGGCTTCCATTATGTCAATCTTAAACTGGAGGAGGTTCTTGCGTATCTGGGTCATAATGTCAGACAAGCAATAGGAGCGAGTGTCAATGACCTTAAAGTTGAGGGAGGAGGCGGTGATGTCAGCATATATGTGGAAGATAAAGATGACCTCTTATGTAGAAGAAATAGATTATTTCTATTATAACACATATAGACTTGTTTTCTTATAATTGTAGGCTGTCACCCTGAATTTGCAGTGAATATGACCCATTTGTTAATCCTCCAGTGTGTGGACATCATTACATGGAGCATCCTCACTGTTATTAGTCATGGAGCATCCTCACTGTTATTAGTCAATGTGACAAACAAAAAATAATCAAATTGTCCTGTACATCATATATATAAATATAAAATCTGATGCACGGTGTTGATCTCAGGGTTAAATTGATGGTTATGAGCGACTCAAGTGCATCTCTTGTGTTTTGTGATGTCATCTGAACCTAAAATTGCCATTGCTGTTTGTAATCACTCTTTGGCACATATAATTCTTTTTAGTTGCTTATAAAATATTTAACTGCTTCTGAAAAATGTATGTATCTCAATTCAGATAGCCTCTTAAAAACATAATAAGCCAATGTGTTTACTGTATGAGAATAATTGGAGCACTGGTCTCACTGTTGCGTGGGATGTGATTAGGATCATATTGTCTCAATATTGTTTGATTTGTTCTGTGCAGCAAAAAGTACTCAATCACTCTTTAGGTTGCTGAAATGATGAGATCATCCCTTTGTAGTTAAAAAATTGCAGTGAACAAAGGTCTACAAAGGTAGGAAAATTGTTGTCAGTCATGGTGAATCATAAAATACTAATCGCCAACAGACACAAACCAAAGTAATTGCACTTACTCATAGTGATGTGGCTCAGAAGATTTAAGTGTTTCCTCCTATATACATAAAATCTGTTTTTTTTCTTTAAATATATCCTCCTTCAGTTAAGTGTGTCTAAGGAAAGCAGAGTTTTCATCCTGCATCAAATAGGGGAAATTTATCAATTTTATGAACTAACTACAGTTAGGTTTTCCTTCATCCCAATTTAAAGATGGAGGTCTGGAGCCAATTTGGCTATGGAACCAGGTCAAGTTGTTAGATCTGCAAATTAGTCATAATACAGAGACATTTGCCTAGATACTAATCAAATTATATATGGTCAAAGCATTGATATGTGAGACCTACATGAGGTAGGAACACCTGCTTGTTGAGTCATCCTATGCACACTTCATTGTCATAGAGTCATAGAGTTTTACAGCACAGAAAGAGGCCCTTCGGCCCATCGTGTCTGCGCCACCCTGTGTCCTTGATCTTGGTTGATTGTCAACTTCACCTTCAGGGGCCTGTAGAATGGAATAAGCTCTGGAGATTTCTTTAATGCCTTTTTGTTCAGTTGAGTAGAATGGGCCTATATTCTCTGGAGTTTAGAAGAATGAGGTGATCTCATTGAAACATATAAAGTTCTTAGAGGGCTTGACAGATTAGACGCTGAGAGGTTGTTTCCCCTGGCTGTAGAGTCTAGAACTAGGGGTCATAGGCTCAGGATAAGGGGTCGGCCATTTAAGACCGAGATGGGAAGGAATTTCTTCACTAAGAGGGTTGCGAATCTTTGGAATTTTCTACCCCAGAGGGCTGTGGAAGCTCAGTCCATGAGTATATGAGGGCTATGGGAATAGGGCGGGTGTTGAGGTAGAAGATCAGCCATGATCTTAACGAATAGTACAGCCGGCTCGATGGGTCGTAGGTCATACTCCTGCTCCTATTTCCAATGTTCTTATGTTTTGAATCATGTTCTTATGTTCTGAATCAATCAGCTGGCCACAGTTGGTCAACATAAGGATCATGTCACCCATGTCTGATGATGTATTGGGAAGTCTACCAAAATCTGTTTCATTCAAAACTCTTGCAGATTATCAGACTGGTTAAAAAATATATTCTAGCAAGTGTAATTGTAATTCCTTGTGAATTGATTCTATCTTTGTTTTAAGTATTGTACCACTAGTTTCTGACAGTGCTTTACTGCTTCTCTCTTTGTAATTAAGCCTGAATATAATGGTCTGATATAGTGTAGTATTTACTGCCTTTAGGAGAAGACAGGAAAGGTGATGGGCATTCCACCTTATTTCCAGTGTGTTGCACCATAATTCGAGGGTAATTGATCGTCCCGTAGCACACTATCCCACTCCCAGCATTTATGTTCTACTTATGAAAACACACCTTTACAGAAAGCCTGAACTGTAACCGTATGTTCAATTTGTATGCATGTTTACTATGTACAACTGCATTAAAATATGATCACTTTGATGTGGTTGAAATAAATATTAGATGAAAAAGGATGTTTAGCACAATAGGGCAGAGCCTTTGAACATATAATTACTGCAAATAATCAATTTAAAAGGGATCACCATTGAAGGCTTTCTCCCAACAAAACAAGGAATATAATGCATTAAACTGAAGGAGAATCTTTTGTTGGATAAAATGAGGTATGGCTGTTTGTGAATACACAGTACAGCAGAGTATTGATATATCATCAACTGTACCTGTTGACATATGCAGTGCAGCAGTTAAATTTAGAAAACCAACGATGACAATTGAGCTGCTTTTGATCTTTGCCTTTTGTTTGACTTGTTTGTGCTAACACATGACTTCTTTAATAACATTGTGTGATACTGAACACCTGATCAGATCATTTTATTTTTATTTCATTAGCATTAAAAAGTCAATATTGTAAATCCCTGGATGATACCAAACAACATCTTCTGGTACCCCAACTATTGATTTTGCATCTGCTTAAAATTAAAAAAAATCTTATTACATTATAACCTTCCTTGCTGGGAAAATGTGTTTGAAAGTCTCTCCCCTGCACCCCCCCCCAAACCCCCAAAAGAATAAAGACTTGTGTCTTGAAGGTAGTTTATCAAATAATGAAGTAAATATGGGGGAATCCCAAGGAACCAAAAGTCAAGTTCTGGCCAAGTACATGGACGGCCTCAGGATTAGCAAACAAAAGGACAAGTCAGGACAAGCAAGGCGCACAGCTCTCAGCAACAAGGCAGCCCCAGTGGAGCAGAAGTTTGGTTCACTAATAATGTTTATAGTACAGATTCACTATTGAAAGCAGCTCTGTAATATTTGAGATTTCACCCTCCCATGGATGAAGCCACCAACTTTATTCAGGACTATTTCACCAGCAGGACAGAAAGAAACAGCCAAAAAACATAGCAACCAGCTCAACTGTCTTGAGCCCACCCATCCCTCCCTCTGCTAGTACTGAACATAAGCACATAAGAAATAGGAGCAGGAATAGGCCATTCGGCCCCTCGAGCCTGCTCCGCCATTCAATAAGATCATGGCTGATCTTCTACCTCAACTCTACTTTTCTGCACTATCCCCATATCCCTTGATTCCCTTAATATCCAAAAATCTATCGATCTCTGTCTTGAATATACTCAACGACTGAGCCTCCACAGCCCTCTGGGGTAGAGAATTCCAAAGATTCACCACCCTCTGAGTGAAGAAATTTCTCCTCATCTCAGTCCAAAATGGCTGACCCCTTATTCTGAGACTGTGACCCCTGGTTCTAAGTGCTTCTATTTACTAGTGCCATGGCTCCTCTCGTAACTGTTGATGTGTGTTGGGAGGGGAGTGGGGAACCAGGTTCTTTTTGTGTAATTAAGTCATGAATGTAACCTCGTGGCAAGGGTTCCCCACACACTAATCTCATGATCTCAGCCAGCTTATCAAGGACAGGAACTGAGGGAGCTAGATGCCTCTGTACAGGAAGGAGCCAAAGTGGGTAGCTGAGTCACCCCAGCCCACTTCCATGCACTTCTTTGCAGCAGGTTACAGACTTTCGAGTAGAATCTAATTCTTCTATGTAAGTTCTTCAAGTTCTATACTTATACACAACTTTTACTGCCTAACATGACACAAGATTGACCATTAAACAACTTTCTTTTGTTTTCTGCAATAAAATATCATCAATGAATGTCACTAACCTCATAACAAACATTAAAAATAGAAAAACAACAGAAAATGCTGGAAAAACTCAGCAGGCCAGGGCAGCATCCGTGGAGAGAGAAACAGAGTTAACATTTCAGGTCGATGTCCTTTTGTCAGAACTGGAAAAAAGCAGGAAATGGAAAGCAGGTTTAGGGGCTGGGAAAAGGGGAAGGGGATGAAAGAACAAAAGGGAAGGCCAGTGATAGGATAGAAAGCAGGGGAGATTAAGAGACATTAAGAGATATTCAAGGCAAGAAGAGGTGGTAATAGGACAGGTTAAGGAACAAAGGATGGCTCTAGATGGGGTGTGAATTGCGCTGGCAGAATGAAGGGCAGCTGCCATGTGGGAGGGAAGAAGAAAAAAGGGGGCCAAACAAAACTTGTGGATAAAAAAAAAAGAAAATATATGTATGTGATCGGGGCCGAGGTTATGATCTGAAATTGTTGAACTCTTATGTTGAGGCCTGTAAAGTGCCTAATCGAAAGATGAGGTGCTGTTCCTTGAGCTTACGCTGAGCTTCCATGGAACAGTGCAAGAGGCCGAGGACGGTGAGGTCTGAGTGGGAGTGGAGCAGAGAATTAAAGTGACAGGTCACCGGGAGCTCGGGGTCCCCCTTACGGACTGAACGGAGGTGTTGAGCCTGCTACCAAAGGTGTTTTACTTGCAATGTGAAATATCAAGTTGTGAATCAGTAATGACCTTTTAACAGTAATTTGCCCCAGAGTGCACCAGACTCTGGAGAGCCAAAACAATAAAGGGCAACTGCTTAAAAGTAGCCTTTTGTTGAAACGGTTGGCCTGTGAGTAGAGGAAGCTGAACGTGCTTTCCTCGGCACCAAAGGGATACTCTTCCAACCTTCGTGCTTCCAGCAGGGAACGTCTCCTGCCAAGAGTGCATTTTGGAGATTCCAGTGCGTGCTGCACATGATTTTCCAACTATTGAATGCACAATAATGGACAGTGTATGCTGGAATTTCCAATATGCACTCAGCAGGTGAGACTGCCTGCCGGGAATGTGGAGATGGAAAATAAGATTGTGTTTATACTGCAACTGTCACATTGCTGTGAAGCAGTTTCGGCGATGGTAAAGTTGTAATATAAATCTGGAGTTGGTGGTGAGCGGGGTCCAACATAACTCTGGACAACTGCACCGGTGTTAGGCTCGTGTCTCTGGGCAGAGGCTAAGGCATGGGCCTCTACCTGCACTATGTTTGGAAAAGGACTTCCACATAAAAAGTAAACAAACCAGTAAAAAAAAATCGGGATACATTTTTTAGCGACTGAAACTAGGCAAACTCGCCCCAATCAATTAGAAAATTGATCTTTCGTGCTTTTGTGGAGGCAAGTTCTCAATTATTTTAGAGAAGTTCAACTAGCGACAAACATCAGGCTCAATGGATATCTCAAGCCGGAATGTTCAGATGTTCATGTGACCTTGTTGAACGCATATAGTTGTTGATTATCATGAAAAGCGTCTCTCTCCTGCTGTAAGAGCAACAGGCAGAGTCAAGAGGAGACACAATGTAATGTTACAGTTTGGATAAAGATCCAGCAAGTTTTCCGTGTAAATATAGTTGAGCATCTCCAACAGCGAATTGGACACTTCAGCTGGCAAGGCATTTCCAGCTGAGCGAATCTCCTGATTCAAGTCATCAGCATCAACGTCACCCATTTCTAAAGACCAAGGCTGGAATTTTCCCTACCGAGTCGAGTCGGGTACGTGCAGGCCGTGATGTATTGATGAGTCTGCTCTTCATAGCAACTTTAGCATAATGGCCCCTATTAAAGCAGGCATATGCGTTTCCCAGCCCTATTAAATGGTGCTGGTCTGATGACGTCATCGATGACTCATTTCCAGCGGGGATATTTAAAGCAGCCTTAGCCACATCGCTTTTGAAGGTTCATGTAGGAATGTGGAGAGAAGATTGGAGAGGAGTGTGTTGTTGCTGAGAATTATAAAAATGAGTTCACAAAGAGAGAGGGCTGCACCCTGCTTTTCTGATGAATCCCTACATATTCTTGTGGAGGGAGTCAGAGTGCGCAGGGAGGTCCTCTTCCCTGCTGATGGGCAGAAGAGACCTTCCCAAGAGACCAAAAGGGCCTGGCTCCAAATTGCTGAGGAGGTCAACAGCAGAGATTCAATGATCTGATGAGAACAGGAAAGGTGAGTGCCAAGCCACACTCACCTTCATCCTGATGTGCCTGTCACCACATCCCCCATCACTCTGCCTTCCCAACCCTTCTCCTGCACATCATTACTCACACCAACATACCTTGCACATCCACCCATCCCTCTCTCTCTATCTACATACTCACATCCCCATTTGACTAACCACCCCTCACACTCACCCTCATCCTAATGTAATCATACCAAGTAACACCACATAAGAGGCCACTTGGCATTGGCACCACACTCCCTCATAGTCACCATCTACAGATGTAACCCACACATTCCTTACACTTATGCCATCACTCTCACTCAAACTTTTCTTTCCCTCCTTACAGGAGAAGAGAGCCCACAACAACAGGAAGAGGGAGAGAACTGGAGGTGGTCCTCCATCCTTCAGTACTTTAACTGCAGCAGAGGAGGTAGTCCTGGAGGTTCTCAAGAGTTGCAGAGCTGATGGTGGTGGGAGGGGGGACCTCTCAGCAACCTGGTGACAGAAATACATCTCATACAGCCACATGGCATACAGCCGTCACTTGATGACTGATGTCAGCAGCCAGTGAATGTTCATCATATGCATAATGGTATCGTTACCCATTCTTTAAAGTAACATTTATAAATCATCTCTTTACTCTCCCACAGGTCCATCAAGAGCCCCCCCCCCCCCAACTGTCCAGCCAGAGAAGGAAGACGACTCCTCAGAGGAACCTCTAGCTTCTGAGGGTGCACTGTCAGCAGACCCAAGCGCACCCAGCACCAGCACAGATACGCACACCTCGGTGGGTCCTATGCAAGATAGAGTAGTGTTGTCACCTGGTGTCTCACACTTCACAAGTGAGCAAGAGCAGATGGTGTTGACAGGAACAGCTGTGGAGACTCCTCACTGGAGGGCGCAGGATGCTCCAAGCTCTGCTCAGCTGCATGCAGATGCTGAGTGCTTTGTGCATTGAGTGCTGTTGGAGTTTTGCTAAGTGGGAGAGTTCGGATAAGTGGGAGGTGAGGGTGTGTTTTTTGCTCTGTTTTATTCCCCACTCCCAGGCTTAGACAGCACTGCGGAGGAGGAGCAGCGAGACGAGTCAACCAAACAGGCTCCACAGACAGTATTCAAGGAGGAGGTTGGTGATCAGCTGGTTGGTTGGTTTTCTTCCTTCTCTTCTCTTTCATACCTTTAAGTTGGTAAGTCCTATTGAATAGTGGTGTGATATTATCATATATATCCGGGCAGGGTCTTCATAACTAATAATAAGAAATTAAATTAATTATATAGAATGGAGCAGGTGATGTGTTACTGTTGCGAGATGTGGGAGCCGTTGAACCCCATTGAGGCTAACGGTGATTACATCTGCGACAAGTGTTTGCTGCTAGAGGAACTCAAGTTCCATGTTATGGAGCTTGAGACCGAGCTTCGGACACTGCGACACATCAGGGAGGGGGAGAAGTTCCTGGACTCTATGTTTCAGGAGATGGTCACACCTATGAAGTTAATTACTGCAGATGTAGTCCGTGGTCAGGGACAGGACGGTGTGACTACGAGTGAGGAAGGTACAGGGATCCAGGATGTAGTGTTGAAGGAGACGCAGCCCTTGTTCTTGTCCAGCAGGATCGAGGTTCTTACTCCCTGTGAGGGCGGGAGCGGGGACTGCAGGGAGGATGAGCAACCTGGCCACAGCACCGTGGTACAGGGGGCCATTCAAGTGGAGGGAGTAAAAAGAAATGTTGTAGTGGTAGGGGATAGTATCATTAGGGGGATAGATAGGGTTCTCTGCAGTCAAGAGCGGGAGTCCCGAAGGCTGTGTTGCCTGCCTGGTGCCAGGGTTAAGGACATCTCTTCTGGGCTGGAAAGAAACTTGCAGTGGGAGGGGGAGGATCCAGTTGTCGTGGTCCATGTTGGTACAAACGACGTAGATAGGACAAGGAAGACAGTTCTGTTAAAGGAGTATGAGCAGCTAGGGGTCAAATTAAAAAACAGAACCTCAAGGGTAATAATCTCTGGGTTATTACCTGAGCCACGAGCGAATTTGGCTAGGATAAATAAAATTAAAGAGTTAAATGCGTGGCTCAAAGACTGGTGTGGGAGAAATGGGTTTTGCTTCTTGGGACACTGGCACCAGTGCTGGGACAGGAGGGAGCTGTTCTGTTGGGACGGACTCCACTTGGCCAGTGCTGGGACTAGAGTCCTGGCGAATCATATAACTAGGGCTGTAGAGAGGGCTTTAAACTAATTAGTGGGGGGGAGGTTTCTAGAGAGCAAATAATAGAAATGACAACAGAGAAGGTCATAGACTTAGGTAGCAGTGGGGGAATTAAAAAACAGAAAGAGTCAGGAAGGGACAGAAGGTATGGAGTAAAAAGTAAAGTACTAAAAAGGGAAAAAACAGGAACTAAGTGTTACAAAACATATTTGAGAGTTCTTTATCTGAATGCACGTAGCATTCGTAACAAAATGAATGAGTTAACGGCACAAATAATGACATATGGGTATGATCTTGTGGCCATTACAGAAACATGGCTGCAGGGTGACCATGACTGGGAATTAAACATACCAGGTTATTTAACAATCAGGAAGGACAGGCAGGAAGGGAGAGGAGGTGGGGTGGCTATGTTAATAAAGGAAGGAATCACTATAATACAGAGAAATGATATTGGGTCAAAGGAGCAGGATAGTGAAACAGTTTGGGTGGAGGTAAGGAATAATAAGGGGAAAAAAACACTAGTGGGTGTAGTCTATAGGCCTCCGAACAGTTGCAACTCTGTTGGACGGAGTATTAATCAGGAAATAGTTGAGGCTTGTAATAAGGGAACAGCTATAATTATGGGGGATTTTAATTATCATATTAACTGGACAAATCAAATTGGGCAGAGCAGCCTTGAGGAAGAGTTCATTGAGTGTATTAGGGATGGGTTTCTTGAGCAGTATGTAACTGAACCGACCAGGGGGCAAGCAACCTTAGATTTGGTCCTGTGTAATGAGACAGGATTAATTAAAAATGTCCTAGTAAAGGATCCCCTTGGAATGAGTGACCATAACATGGTTGAGTTCTATATTCAATTAGAGGGTGAGAAGGTTGGATCTCAAACAAGCGTGCTGAGCTTGAATAAAGGAGACTATGAAGGTATGAGAGTGGAATTAATTAGAGTGGACTGGGAAAATAGATTAAAGGGTAAGACGGTACATGACCAGTGGTGTACATTTAAGGAGTTATTTTACAACTTCCAAAAAAAATATATTCCACTGAGGAAAAAAGGGTGTAAAAGAAAAGATAGCCATCCGTGGCTAAGTAAAGTAATTAAGGATAGTATCCGACTAAAAACAAGGGCATATAAGGTAGCCAAATCTAGTGGGAGGATGGAAGATTGGGAAGTCTTTAAAAGACAGCAAAAAATAACAAAAAGATTGATTAAGAAAGGGAAGATAGATTATGAAAGTAAATTAGCAAAAAATATAAAAACAGACAGTAAAAGTTTCTATAGTTATATAAAAAGAAAAAGGGTGGCTAAAGTAAATGTTGGTCCCTTAGAGGATGAGACCGGGAAATTAATGGTGGGAAACATGGAGATGGCAAAAACACTGAACAATTATTTTGTATCAGTCTTTACAGTAGAGGACACTAAGAATATCCCAACACTGGACAAACAGGGGGCTCTAGGGGGGGAGGAACTAAATACAATTAAAATCACTAAGGAAGTGGTACTTGGTAAAATAATGGGACTCAAGGCGGATAAATCCCCTGTACCTGATGGCTTGCATCCCAGGGTCTTGAGGGAAGTAGCGGTAGGGATTGTGGATGCATTGGTAATAATTTTCCAAAACTCACTGGACTCAGCAAAGGTCCCGGCAGATTGGAAAACTGCTAATGTAACACCCTTATTTAAAAAGGGTAGTAGGCAGAAGGCTGGAAACTATAGACCTGTTAGCCTAACATCTGTGGTTGGTAAAATGTTAGAGTCCATTATTAAGGAGACAGTAACGGGACATTTGGATAAACATAATTTAATAGGGCAAACTCAGCATGGTTTCATGAAGGGGAAGTCATGTTTAACAAATTTGCTTGAGTTTTTTGAGGAAGTAACATACAGGGTGGATAAAGGGGAACCAGTGGACGTAGTGTATTTAGACTTCCAAAAGGCATTTGACAAGGTGCCACACAAAAGATTATTGCTCAAGATAAAAAATCACGGGATTGGGGGTAATATTCTGGCGTGGGTGGAGGATTGGCTCTCTAACAGAAAGCAGAGAGTTGGGATAAATGGTTCATTCTCAGATTGGCAACCAGTAACTAGTGGTGTTCCGCAGGGGTCAGTGCTGGGTCCCCAACTCTTTACAATCTATATTAACGATTTGGAGGAGGGGACCGAGTGTAACATATCAAAGTTTGCAGATGATACAAAGATGGGACGGAAAGTAGTGAGTGAGGAGGACATAAAAAACCTGCAAAGGGACATAGACAGGCTAAGTAAGTGGGCAGAGATTTGGCAGATGGAATACAATACTGGAAAGTGTGAGGTTATGCACTTTGGCAGGAAAAATCATAGAGCAAGTTATTATCTTAATGGCAAGAAACTGGAAAGTACTGTAGTACAAAGGGATCTGGGGGTCCTGGTGCACGAAACTCAAAAAGTTAGTATGCAGGTGCAGCAAGTGATTAAGAAGGCCAATGGAATGTTGGCTTTTATTGCTAGGGGGTTGGAATATAAAAACAGGGAGGTATTGCTGCAGTTGTACAAGGTATTGGTGAGGCCGCACCTGGAATACTGCATACAGTTTTGGTGTCCATACTTAAGAAAAGACACACTTGCTCTCGAGTCAGTACAAAGAAGGTTCACTCGGTTAATCCCGGGGATGAGGGGGTGGTCATATGAGGAGAGGTTGAGTAGATTGGGACTCTACTCATTGGAGTTCAGAAGAATGAGAGGCGATCTTATTGAAACATATAAGATTGTGAAGGGGCTTGATCGGGTGGATGCGGTGAGGATGTTCCCAATGATGGGTGAAACTAGAACTAGGGGGCATAATCTTAAAATAAGGGGCTGCTCATTCAAAACTGAGATGAGGAGAAACTTCTTCACTCAGAGGGTGGTAGGTTTGTGGAATTTGCTGCCCCAGAAAGCTGTGGAAGCTACATCATTAAATACATTTAAAACAGAAATAGATAGTTTCCTAGAAGTAAAGGGAATTAAGGGTTACGGGGAGCGGGCAGGAAATTGGACATGAGTCTGGGTTCGGAATGGTCATGGCCCTGTGGGTAGTGGAGCGGGCCCAGGGGCCGTGTAGCCTTGTTCTGCTCCTACTGTGTTCTAATTCTGTTAGATTTCAGGAGATGGTTTTATTCCTGTTCCTGGCTGGGGTGGAGATCGCCTTTACAGAAGGTAAGTACTGTAGAAAATATAGGGACAGAGTGATCTCCTGGAAGAATTTCGATCGCCTAGATGGGTCGGAGAGGAATTTCCCAGATTTTTTTCTCCCAAATTGGCCATTGGGTCTTTATCTGGTTTTTCGCCTCTCCCGGGAGATCACATGGGTTCGGGTGGATGCAGAGTGATAGAAGATTTGAGGTTAGGATCAGATCAGCCATGATCTTATTGAATGGTGGAGCAGGCTCGAGGGGCTGATTGGCCTACTCCTGCTCCTATTTCTTATGTTCTTATGAGTCTCAGGGGCCATTGAGAAAGAGGGTGATCCTGGAGAGGCAGCAAGAAATGCAAGAGATTCTAGCTGGTTTTGCAGCTGCAATGTCTGCAAATGTTCAGAGAATGGAAGAGTCCATCTCCAACATGAGCTCCACCATGTTGCAGGTGATGGCGACGATGTGCTTGTCCATGGAAAGGGTGGCCACCTGCATGGAGCAGCATATGCGCCAGTCGTATGAGCACATGCGAGCTATGGAGAACAGATGGCAGAGGCTCGTAGACCTCCTCTCAAGGAAGGATCTAAACCTAGACTTGGGTCCTCATGGCCCCACTGCTGCGCAGCAAGGTGCTCTCCAGCTGCTTGCTAGCAGGGAAGTGCAGGTGGCCCATGAGAGGGATGATGGTGACAGGGGACATGGAAATGGGGGCTCCTTTCAAAGTGCTCACACTTCTCCCCCGCTGCCCCCCCCCTCCCCCACAGTCAAAGTCCCAGATACTTCCTCGGATCCCGATGGCCAAGTCTGCCCTTGCACAGTCGCAAGAGGAGCAGACTTTAGTGGGGCCCTCACAGGCTCCAAAACCCAGAGGATGTCCACTAAAAGTGTCAAAGCATTTGCAGCAGGGAAGTGAGCAACCTGCCTCTACCTCTGCTGAAGCCACAGGGGTTGCATCTCGTAGAAGCACGCGTAGAAGAAAAATGACACAAAAGTAGATGCACAAGGGTAAGCACATGGGTGTATAAAGAAGTATTATTGTTAAGGTTCCGCTACTATTATCACACATATAAAAGTATCTATTTTCACCACTTTCCGGTCATGCCCATTTTTGTCTGCTACTTTGGAAGTGGCTTTGTGAGTTGGAGTGAATGGTGAGACATAACGTAACCTCCAGCAATGGGGGTCAATGTGAAAGGAATGGTTGTTCATTGTAGGGATGCTTTATGGTGTTGTGGGTGGGGGAGAACTAGGCACAGCATGTGGGTGCAATACAGGAAGTTAAGTAAATCTAGCCATAATGAGGCCATCCCTGGCCTCCCGGGCAGCAATGTGTGCCACTGCTGGTGCCACCTGCACCTCAGGTTCCTCCTGCTCCTCCTTCTTGTCTTCCAGCTGATGTTCCCCCTCCTCCTCCTGCTCCTCTGAAGAGGCTGTGCGCTCTGCGCCTTGCTCTTCATGCAGCTCTAATCCTCGTTGCTGCGTTGTGTTGTGCAGGGCGCTGCAGATGACGATGATTCTGGAGACCTTGGCTGGTGCATACGGAAGGGCTGCTCCAGATCTGTCAAGGCAACAGAAGCGCATCTTGAACATACCTATTGTTTGCTCAGTGACATCTGGTGGACATGTGGCTTTCATTATAACGCTCCTCAGCATCATTGTTTGGCCTCCTCAGGGGTGTCATGAGCCACGTCTTCAGTGGATAGCCCTTGTTTCCAAGCAGCCAGCCGGAAAGTCTGTTTGGCGGTGCCAAGAGCTAAGGGAGGGTGGACTGCCACAGGACAAAAGAGTCATGACAGCTGCCAGGCAATTTGACGCACACATGCATGATGATCTTCCTATGGTTACAGACTAGCTGCACATTGAGGGAGTGGAAGCCCTTGTGCTTCACAAACAGTCCTAGGTGATGTGGGGGTGCCCTGATGGCCACATGTGTGCAGTTGATGATGCCCTGCACCCATGGGAAGCCAGCTAGAGTGGCAAGCCGAGCGCCCGCTCAGTAACACTGGCTTCATCAGTGGCAAAGTTCACATAATTGGCTGACTTGTTAAACATGGCATCGGTAACCTGTGTGATGCATCTGTGGGCAGCTGACTGCAAGATGCCACAAATGTCTGCTGCAGATCCCTGGAAGAAGCCTGAGGCAAAGAAGTTGAGGGTACTGGTGACTTTGACAGCCAATGGTAAGGCATGTCCACCAGGTCCTCTGGGCTGCAGGTCTTGCTCCAGCAATCTGCAAATGTCTGCGATGACCTGGCGCGATAGCCTGAGCCTCCTTTGGCTGCTCAGTCATGTTGAGGAAGCTCATACTCTGCCTGTATACCCGGTGTTGGGGGTATTGCCTCCGGCGCGGTGCAGCCCTGCGCTGATGCCCTCTGTCCTGTGGAGCATCAGGTGGTTGAGGAGAAGGTTGGTACTGTTGTTGCTGCTGGTGTGCCTACAGCTACTGGTGGTGAGACAGTATAAGCAGCACCCATGCTGATGTAATAGATGGCAGGTCAAGTAGAGATCAGGGGAGCAATCTGTCAATGTTGTGATAGTTACTAGCAATGTGGTGAAAGTGGCTTCTGAGGTTGCAGAAAAGACTTGCAAATTCTAGACACTTAAATCTGTGCTCAAAATGGAGTCAGCAAGGGCTTTCCCTTAGGCAAGTAATGAGGTGTCATGTGGGAGTATTTATTGGGATTTGCATGCTCTCCATTAATGGACAATTGTGGATCCCGAGCTGCAAGATTCCAGTGGTCATCCAGTAAAAATCAAAAGGTCTGGTTAAAAACCCTGTTAAGGGTCGCACAACAAGGAGTTAGTGAGCTTAATTAAGTCACCTACCTCTGCTGTTTGGGTCCGTGGTACACTGGCAAACGCGCCCGAGTTAAAGGTGCGAGGAGACGGGATGACGGCAGGTTCCCGACGCGTTCGCAATTTCTGCAACTTTTACCACCGACCTGTCTCCAAACCCGCACGCACGGCAGCGGGAAAATTCCAGCCCGAGTACCTGCAGCTTGTCGAAGCCGATATGTGAGTCAAAGAAGCGTTTTGTTCAACAGAGGTGAAAGTTCCAACATTTTCTGCCTCTTGTGATGCAAAGAGTGTGGTTAATTTGGGATCTGCCACCAAGCATTTGGCTTTCTCCTGTGAGATCCGTCATCTTTGATCACCGCTGAAATGCAAGTTTTCCATTGCTACTACAGTGTGATTGACCGGCACTGCAGCCCACAGACAAACTGCCGTGTGACGCATAGGTAGCGATCGTGTAGTCAAGGCCAGCACAGGGTTCTAGAATTTTCAGACACCAGCTCATTGGACGAAAGCAACACTTGGTGTCTCGCACATCAATACTGTGTGCTTGTCGAGCTTTGCAGAGTATGTGTGGAACAAATATGTCCTGCTACAAACCAAATACGGAGATACGAAACTGAAATAAGAACAAAAAGATAACTAGGCCTAATTATTGTTGCGTACCTGTTAAAGGGTAATCGTGCCATTTTAAAGAAAGTCTTACATTTATATAGCGCCTTTCACAACCACCGGATGTCTCAAAGCGCTTTACAGCCAATGAAGTACCTTTTGAAGTGTAGTCACTGTTGTAATGTGGGAAACGCGGCAGCCAATTTGCGCACAGCAAGCTCCCACAAACAGCAATGATATAATGACCAGATAATCTGTTTTTGTTATGTTGATTGAGGGATAAATATTGGCCAGGGCAGCAGGGATAACTCCCCTGCTCTTCTTCGAAATAGTGTCATGGGATCTTTTATGTCCACCTGAGAGAGCAGACGGGGCCTCGGTTTAACATCTCATCTGTAAGATGGCACCTCTAACGGTGCAGCACTCCCTCAGCACTGCACTGGAGTATCAGCCTAGATTTATGAGGTCAAGTCCCTGGAGTGGGACTTGAACCCACAACCTTCTGACTCAGGAGGTGAGTGTGCTACCCACTGAGCCACAGCTGACACTTTATAGTAATAATTGTCATCAAATTAAACAGATTGACGAACTAGACTGCGGCACTCTATGATGACATATGTGGTTCAATTTATGTTTTCCACTACTCTGTAGATACGACCTAACTTAGCCTAGTGGGGCCCCCAGATGGCCTGGGTCCCAAGGAAATTGCCCTGGTTGCTTACCCCTAAAGCCCATACTGCTGGACAGATGTCCCCCTGCAGATGTAGTCTCACACAACTTGAATTTGCTACTATGTGGAGTACAGTGTTAAACCTGGAGTTGGCTCAAGTGTTGAGAAAATGCATCACTATGAGCTGTGTGCATGCATAAGCCAATCTCTCTCCTGGGCAGGACAATTGCAATTGAAACCAGGCACACTTCACACCTAATCTCAGCTGCCTTTTGTCTCCACCGGCCCATTACCATCTCATCTGGCTTCTAATACCTTTTATTGTCTCCTTTTCTTCTTTTGTTTGATCGCAGCTTTGCCTTCGATCTTTTTATTTTCTTTCCAGTTTTGAAGAAGGGTTTCAACCCGAAACGTCAACTCGAATTTCTCTCCACAGATGTTGCCTGACCTGCTGAGTTTTTCCAGCATTCTCTGTTGTTATTTTGGATTTCCAGCATCTGCAGTATTTTGCTATCGTACTAGTAAAAATGAGGTATTGGCTGTATCGAACTGATACCACAACTACTGGTCCGAGACCAGAATAGCTGTAGTAAGGGTGTACCATCCGTGGATCATTATGTAGCATAAATACTGAAAAACACCCAGATTCAAATCTCACGATGTGCTCTGATAGGCAGTCGGATCTTTATTTCTCTAATTGGGTCTTCTTTAGCAGAAGGGAGTTGGTGGTTTGGCCTGTACTAAGATGCACAGCTTGAGCTCTCTCTTTTGTTTGCTGCATGGGTTGAAGGAACTTCCTAAGCTACTCAGTTTCCTGCAGGTGTACTTTTATCTAGAAGGGCAGGGCAAAAGTCCTATGCAGCACTGTGCAATCTGTGATATTCACTACCGACATTGCATGTGAATGCTTTCAGTGCCAATGTGTGTGTGAAAACCGTCACGGCGACCACGCCATCAACTGCCGAAAGGCGGTGAGCTCAGAAGTAGGTTTCAGTTCCTGAATGAAGACTATGGAAAAGTCTGCCTTCTGACTAAGTGCTTCCAGTCTTCTTGCTTAAAAAATGCAATGCTTTAAAAGAAAATCTGAGGTTGTACGTTTTCATCAATTATATAGTGAACAAAGGCAGATTGGAATCTCTATCTGCTTCGTTGTTTTTTCTGTATCTTTGGCTACTGTTCATAAAGCATACATTCCTTGTTTTGGAGCGTGATCTGGCATTTCCACATCTGGCAGCAGGTCTCTTTTTAGGTAAATACTCGGGCAGGGGAGGCAGAAAGGGAAGGAGAGAGGAAAATGCCTACTGGCACCAACCTAAATAAACTTTCAGTTGAATAGCTTCCCTTCTATAGTTATATAAATATTATGTTACCTTGTAATAATTAGAATAATTCCTTTTATTTAATGAGAGGGTGGAAAGTCCTCTAATTAGCCAGTAAAACATCTGTCACTGGCACAGGTTAGATAGCGGGGGTGGATTTTCCCCTTCAGCGCCTGAGTGTAAGAACTTACTGAGGTGTAAGTGCTTATCACAATCTTTGGTACCAACTGCACACAACTTTCCTCCCATTTCATGTGATGATCACTGTGAAAAAAAATTCAGTTGTGAATTTGCCTTTGATTAGTTTAAACCTCTACCCCCTCCCCATCCTACTTGTAGTGTCCGCGCCTTACTAATACACAGACTGCAGGAGAACAATAAAACAGGTATTTACTGAACAGAGGGTAACTTAAGACTGAAGTACAGAAGCCTGCTATGGCTTTATATACAGGGGTGGTCACTGCCGGTACTGCAGTATAGAATCAGTTCTTCTCTTAAAGGTACATACACAACAATTCTTCCCCTTTTAGATAAACAGTACATAACATTCATTTAACAACTAAATAATAACTAATTACAATTACAATTTTCTCTGTACTATATACATCAATTGAAATAATCATTTATAAGTTCAGTCTTTGAGGAGGCTTCCTGATCCTGACTGGATAGCGCCTTTCTCGAGTATCCTGTTCTTGCGGCGGAGTTGATTCTGGCTCATTGTCATTGGTTGGTTCGTCAGCTTCCAATACCACTGCTTCTGAGGTAGACGCAAACTGTACTTCGGGTTGATTACTAGGTACACCTGCTCGTGGTATGGGTTTGGCTTGTTCTTGTGACTCTAGAATCTGGTCAGCATGGCGTCTCACGATGCTCTCTCCAACGTCCACTGTGTACATTAGTGGTCCCTGCTGTGTGCATATCGTTCCTGGCTGCCGTTTTTCTGTTCGGTAGTCGCGGGCCAAGACTGGTTGCCCTATCTTGAAGCTCCTGGTTGGCTTCTCATTTATGTGCTGGAATTGCTTATCCTCAACATCTCGTCTTATGTTTGGTTTGAGCAAAGCCAGGTGACATCTTAGCCTTCGGTTGAAGAACATTATGGCTAGAGCTTGGTCGGTGACTGCATGTGTCGCATTCCGGTAAGCAAACAAGAAATTATCCACTTTGTGTTGTAGTGGTATGTCGTCGTTATACATTGCCTTTATTGCCTTTATAAAGGTCTGAACAAACCTCTCAGCCAATCCATTTGTGGCTGGATGATATGGGGCAGATGTGTAATGTTTCACCCCATTATTCCTCAGAAACCTCCGGAAATCCTCGGACACAAACTGTGGCCCATTGTCGGAGCAAATCTGTTCTGGCAAGCCATTCCTGGCGAAGATGGTCCGTAGGACTGCAATAGTTTTCTCCGTGGTGGTGGAGGACATTTTGATGACCTCTGGCCATTTCGAATGGGCGTCCACAGCGATTAGGAACATTGAGTCCATAAATGGACCAGCAAAATCAATGTGTACCCGTTGCCATGGAGATGAGGGCCACTCCCATGGATGCAGCGGGGCCTGTGGTGGAGCGTTTTGGACCTTCTGGCATCCTGTGCATCTCTTGGTCATATCCTCAATTTCTTTATCGATTCCCGGCCACCACACAAATGCCCTGGCTCGGCTCTTCATTTTTACCCCTCCCAGATGACCCTCATGAAGCTCATTGAGCACTCTATCTCTCAACTTGGGTGGAATTACCACTCGGGATCCACACATCAAGGTCCCCCGGCACACTGACAGCTGTTCTCTCCTTGGCAAGAATGCTGGCAACAGTGAGTCGCCATGTGCTGGCCATCCCTTCACCGTCAAATCATAGACCCGAGAGAGTGTCGGGTCATTTCGGGTTTCCTTCTCTATACTTGAGTTTGTAACAGGTAGACATTCGACTATGGTCACATGGAATATCTCAACAGGGTCCACTGCAGGTGCTTCCTCTACCGTAGGCAACGGTAGGCGCGACAGCCCATCAGCGTTTCCATGCTGTTTTGTACCCTTGTACTCTATGTCGTACTGATGTGCCCCTAGAAAAAGTGACCATCTTTGCAGCCGTTGCACCGTCATCACCGGAACGCCATTCTTCAGGTTAAAAATGGAGACCAGGGGCTGATGATCAGTCAGTAGGGTGAATTTCTGCCCGTGCAGATAGTGATTGAACTTCTTCACCCCCCACACCAGGCTGAGGGCCTCCCTGTCAATCTGGGCGTAGTTACGCTCGGCTGAGGTTAACGAGCACGACGCAAAGGCTATTGGCCTCTCTGAACCGTCAAGGAATTTGTGTGACAGCACCGCTCCGATGCCGTAGGGAGACGCATCACATGCTAACCGAATCAGTAGTGTTGGATTGTAGTGGGCCAATACTTCTTTTGAAGTGATTAGGCATTTACATTTCTGAAAGGCACGCTTACACTCATCACTCCATTTCCATGTTACTCCAGTTTGCAGCAGGGCGTTCAGTGGGTGCAGAATTGTAGATAAATTCGGCAAGAACTTATGGTAGTAGTTCACCAACCTCAGTTGCGACACATTTTCCGGTGCTGGAGCCTTGACTACAGCCTCAATCTTGTCTGACGACTTATGCAACCCTTCCTCATCAATCATGTGGCCACAATACGAGATTTGTCTCCTGAAGAACTCGCATTTGGGGCGGTTGGCTCATAGCCCATATTCCTGTAATCTAGTGAGCACCTGCTCCAGGTTGGCAAGGTGTTCACTGTCATTTTCGCCCGTAACCAGGATGTCGTCCAAATAACACTGGGTCCCCGGGATCCCTTGCAGGACTTGTTCCATCGCCCTCTGCCAAATAGCCGGGGCTGATGCTACCCCAAATACCAGTCGATTGTACTGGTAAAGGCCTTTGTGAGTGTTTATCGTGAGGTATTTTCTAGATGCTTCTTCCACCTCCATTTGTAGATACGCTTGGGCCAGATCAATCTTTGTAAAGCGTTTCCCTCCAGATAGTGAGGCGAAAATATCTTCTATCCATGGAAGTGGATATTGTGCTGTGTGCAGGACTGGGTTCACAGTTACCTTGAAGTCCCCACAGATGCGAACCTTCTTCGGCTCCCCAGGCGTGCTGCTCAATGATTTCTTCATTACAGGAATGATGGGTGTGGCCCACTCGCTCCAGTCCACCTTGGACAGCACACCCGAACGCTCCAGACTCTCCAGCTCTGCTTCAACGGCTGGGCGGATCAGGTCTGGCCTTAAAAAATTTTGTGTTTGCGTTATCTTCGATTTTTATCGTTGCTGTTGCTCCTTTTAGAGTCCCAAGTCTTTGTTGGAACACCTCTTTCACGTCAGTTAGAATTTTTGACAGTCGTCCAGGTGTGACGTCATCATCCTTTTTGTCAGTCACAGTTAGCGCCTTAATGGAATGCCAATCCAATTGTATTTTTCGGATCCATTCACGTCCCAATAATGGTGGTCCTCCATCTTGTAGTATATATAGATACAGTTTCTGTGTTTCCTTGCCATTGTATTCAACTGGCACCCTTATGTTTCCTCTGGGGTAGACTTTTTGCCCCGTGTATGTCTTCAATTCAATGGACGTGTCCTTCAAGGGTATGTGTGAGAATAGCCGCTCATAGTCTCGTCGATTCATGACAGTTAGGGCTGATCCTGTGTCCAATTCCATCTTTACTGGGGACCCTGCTATCATGAGGGTGACCCAAATGGTTCGGTGATCCTCCTTTGCGATCACGTTGTGTAACTTTAGACAACTTAGTCTCCTGCTCCTGGAGTCCTTATCACTCTCCTGATCTTCCGAACTACTGTCTGTCAATTTCTTTACTTTCTTGTACTTTTCCTTAGTAGTTCTTGTAGTGTTGGTTTTCTTTCCCGACCTGCAGACTCTTGCTATGTGTCCCATTTTCCCACATTGCCTGCATACTTTGTCCTTAAACCAGCAGTCCTTCTGATCATGGGTTGTTCTGCCGCAGCGATAGCACTTTTCTGCTCCATACGCCATTTCGTTAGCGCTGTATTCTTATGGTTTCTGTTGTATTTCCGCAGCTCCCTGTGCTGTTGCTTCGTAGGATACGGCCACACTGAAAGCCTGTTCTAGCGTCAGGTCCTTTTCCGGAAGTAGTCGTTTCTGGGTTCCTTCACTCTGGAGCCCGCAGACAAACTTATCTCGTAAGGTGTCTGCCAGTCCTACTCCGAACTAGCAGTGCTTCGATAACTTGCGTAGTTCCGTAAGATAGTCAGCATTGCCCTCATCTTTGTGCTGGCTTCTTTTATGGAACTTGAATCTTTCTGCTATCAGCAGCGGTGTAGGGTTTAGGTGTTCCTGTAAGATATTAACAATCTCTTCAAAATTTTTCTCCATTGGTTTAGCTGGGGTAATTAAATTCCGCAATAGGCCGTATGTTCTCGCGCCCATCAAATTTAATAATACCAACGCCTTCTTTCCATCGGCCACCTCATTTGCCTTGCAGCACACTTCAATTCTTTCCACATACGTGGTCCAGTCTTCTACCTCGTTGTCGAAAGCAGTGATACTGCCACTTTTCGGCATCTTGGGTGATTTAAAATGGCGCCTCCCGCGCTTTTTCTTCTTCACCAATGGATTAAAATGGCGCCTCCAGCGCTTTTGCTTCTTCCCCAATGGAATAAAATGGCGCCTTCCGCGCTTTTCCTTCTTCCCCTTGCTGCCACGCTGCTCCTAGCGTTCTGCAGGGTAATGACGGCGACCCGCGGCTTCGGCGCGTCTCACTTTTCCTTCCCCTTGTTTTATTTTCGCTACGCTGCCCGGTTCCTGAGCACCGACCGCGCCCTGTGCGCTCCACCCTCTCTCTCTCTCTTTCCCTCCCGACGACGCTGCACGGCCCCTTTGCAGAGCCGCTCGATCGAGCTCGAGCCCGCCGCATTCCGGAAGGGTCAGCGCACTACCTGCTACCAGCACGATTTGCTGGAACACCTTGACTGGGGAGCCAAGCCCAGCTCTCCACAGCCTCTCCTGTAACTCTCCGAACTCCGAGGGATCCTTGGGCGGTTGCCCGCGGTCGACGCCCGTTGCTCTGACTTCGACCTCCAAGAAGCTTCTTCTCAGGGAAAGAGCCCCGTGAGGTGATGCAGTACTGCAGGTGAGTTCGAACCAGTTCGTCGCCACTGTAGTGTCCGTGCCTTAATAATACACGGACTGCAGGAGAACAATAAAACAGGTATTTACTGAACAGAGGGTAACTTAAGACTGAAGTACAGAAGCCTGCTATGGCTTTATATACAGGGGTGGTCACTGCCAGTACTGCAGTATAGAATCAGTTCTTCTCTTAAAGGTACATACACAACACTACTCCGATGCTATAGTTTGAGCATGACTTCCTCCAACTTGTTTTAGCTGTAAATTTAACAACCTTTGTTGATTATGTTCGGACATGTTGAGCCTTTATCCTACTAAATCTCCTAGATCTCTTTCAACTTCATCCTTAGCTATTTCACCATTGCTCATGGAGTATTCATACTACCCACTTATTTTTTCTTAATTACTGTACTCTACATTTGTCCATATTAAATTTCATCTCTCATTGTTCCACCCACTTACATATTTTGGTTAACTCATTTTGTAGTTTCTAAAGTGCCGCTTCATATTCCACTGCTCTCGCTAGCTCCATGTCATCTGTGAATCTGATCAGTTTTATTTGAGCTTCTAAATAAAAGCCAAGGGCCTCAGGTGCTGTCAATAGTCAATAGTTTGTCTCCAGTTGTGGTGGGAGAAGGGAACTTGATTACAGAAACGTCCTTCACCTCTCCCCCCCACCCATCCCCAGGTTTGAAACCTTCCCAGACCGATTGATAAAAATAACTGAAATAAATAGCAAGTCTAACTCAGAATGATGCTAGAATATAAAGTAAATGTCACCTCAGAGCAGTAGGATTTGCTGAGGGCACTTTCTTCTTCTAACCAAAACTACACCAGATTAGGGGACCTCGAAAAGCTTCATTGTGCTGCTGGAAGCAAAAAGTGAAAAATCTTCCGATTCCTGCTTCTGACATCTTGCGATTCAATTTCCTTGCTATTTTTAGTGGTGTAATGGTAATGGGGAGCTTTGCTCTCAAGTACATTTTAGAGTGGGCCCCATTCTCACTTGGTTTCCGCCCTGTTTTGCCCTTATAGAAGTTGGGGCAGGCATTTCCTCCACCTGCCCCTTTTGCAACACTGCCATGTAAATTAAATGGGGTGACAGAATCGGGGGAGAAATTCAACTCACAGCTACCCGTTTTGAGCTTGTAAAGTGGGCATTATGCCTCTGAATTTCAAGTCGTGATCGGATGTGCTCAGGTGCCATATTGGCTCGGGTACCTTTTAGTTGTCCAGGCCATTTGCCTGAAACAGTCATTAAGCTCCTAAAATATGTAAATAAGGGTCCTACGCCGGTTGTAGGATGCCAAATGCAACATTCAGCTACAACTGAGCGGAGTTTTGTTCCACACACGCTCTGCCTAGTTATACCAGGTATTGAGTGGCCTAACCAGCAGTTCTTAAAGAGACTGCTAGAGGCTGCTCAAAAAAAGACCCAAGATATTTTGTGTCTTTAATTTTGCTGTCGCTGGAGATGGCGAGCGTTAGATCCGTGATTCGGAGAGTATGATGTTTTTCAATAACCACACGGATGCTGTAACTTAACAATCAACAGGTATTTACTGGAGTAGGGTAGTCTCAAGACTGGGGGTACAGAGGCATGCTCAAGGCTTATATACAGGTGTGGTCACTGCCGGTACTACAGTATACAGGAGCTGTAAAAGTAGTTCCCTCTTAAAGGTACATACACTACAATTCCTCCCCTTTTAGATTAGCAGTACCCATAATATTCAAATAACAATTAACACTTTAACATGTACATTAAACAACAATAGTCCATTTATAGATTCAGTCTTTGGGGCGGCTTCCTGATCCTTTCGGGATAGCTCCTTTCCTGAGGTTCTTGTTCTTGGTGCGGAGGCGATTCTGCCCCTTTTCGTCGGTTAGTTCATCGGTTTCCACTGCTACTGGTTCGGAGGTAGATGCTACCGGTATGTCGGGTTCATCCCCAGGTACGCGAGACATGGGGTTGACTCGTTCCTGTGACGCTAAGATCTGATCGACGTGGCGTCTCACAATGTTCTCCCCGACATCCACTGTGTACATTAATGGCCCCTGCCTTGTACATATCATTCCGGGTTGCCATTTCTCTGTTCGGTAGTCACGGGCCAAGACTGGTTGTCCTACGTTGAAGCTCTTTGTCGGCTTCTCATTGATGTACTGGAATTGTCTATCCTCAACATTTCTTCGCACATTTGGCCTGAGCAAGTCCAGACGAGATCTCAACCTTCGGTTAAAGAACATCATGGCCGGGGTTTGGTTGGTAACTGCATGTGTCATGTTTCGGTAGGCTAATAAGAAATTGTCCACCTTATGCTGTAGTGGAATTTCATCGTCGCACATGGCCTTTATCGCCTTCTTAAAGGTTTGTACGAACCTCTCAGCCAATCCATTTGTGGCTGGATGATACGGGGCGGATGTGTAATGCCTTACCCCATCCCTTCTCGTAAATTTTTGAAACTCTTCGGACACAAACTGTGGTCCATTAGCAGAGCAAATCTGCTCTGGCAAGCCGTTCCTGGCAAATATGGTCCGTAGGACTGCAATCGTTTTCTCTGTAGTGGTTGAGGACATTTTTATCACCTCGGGCCATTTCGAATGAGCATCCACTGCTATTAAGAACATTGAGTCCATGAATGGACCAGCAAAATCAATGTGCACCCGTTGCCATGGAGAGGAGGGCCACTCCCATGGGTGTGGAGGGGCATGTGATGGTGCATTTTGGACCTTCTGGCATCCTGAGCAGCTCTTGGTTAGGTCTTCGATTTGTTGATCGATTCCCGGCCACCACACATAAGCCCTAGCAAGGCTTTTCATTTTCATTCCCCTCAGATGACCTTCATGAAGCTCATTTAGCACTCTCTCTCTTAACTTGGGTGGAATCACCACTCTGGATCCACACATCACTGTCCCCTGGCATACTGACAGCTGTTCTCTTCTGGATGAGAATGCTGGCAACAGTGAGTCACCATGTGTTGGCCATCCCCTCACCGTCAAATCATATACCCGAGACAGCGTCGGATCATTGCGGGTCTCCTTCTGTATATCCGCGTTCGTTACTGGCAATCGTGCAATTATTGACGAATAAAATATCTCGATAGGGTCCACTGCTGGTGCTTCCTCCACAGTAGGCAGTGGCAGGCGCGATAGCCCATCAGTGTTTCCATGCTGTTTCGTGCTTTTATATTCTATTTCATATTGATTCGCCCCTAGAAACAGGGACCATCTTTGTAACCATTGTGCAGTCATCACTAGAACGCCCTTCTTAGGATTAAAGATGGAGACAAGTGGTTGGTGGTCAGTCAGCAAGGTGAACTTCTGCCCATGCAGATAGTGGTTGAATTTTTTTACTCCCCATACTAGGCTGAGGGCCTCCCTGTCAATCTGGGCGTAGTTGCGCTCGGCTGAGGTTAGTGACCGAGACGCAAAGGCTACTGGCCTCTCCAACCCGTCTGGGAATTTGTGTGACAGCACCGCTCCAATGCCATAGGGTGATGCATCACATACCAAACGAATTGGTAGTGCTGGGTTGAAATGAGCCAACACCTCTTTTGATGTGATCAATTCTTTACACTTCTGGAAAGCTCGTCTACGTTCGTCATCCCACTTCCATGGTACCCCTGTTTGCAATAGGGTGTTCAGTGGGTGTAATACCGTGGACAAATTTGGTAAGAACTTATGGTAGTAGTTTACCAGCCCGAGGAACGACCTCAGTTGTGACGCATTTTCCGGTGCTGGAGCCTTGACTACTGCCTCAATCTTTTCAGGGGACTTATGTAACCCCTCTTCATCGATGACGTGGCCACAATACGAGATCTGCTTCTGGAAAAACTCGCACTTGTGGCGATTAGCTCGTAGCCCATATTCCTTTAATCTGGTCAGCACCTTCTCCAAGTTGGCGAGGTGATCACTGTCATTTTCGCCCGTGACCAAGATGTCGTCCAAATAACACTGGGTCCCTGGAATCCCTTGCAGGACTTGATCCATCGCCCTTTGCCAAATAGCCGGAGCCGATGCTACCCCGAACACCAGCCGGTTGTATTGATAGAGACCTTTGAGTGTTGATCGTAAGGTATTGTTTCGAGGCTTCTTCTACCTCCATTTGCAAGTACGCCTGGGCTAGATCAATTTTGGTGAAGCGTTTACCTCCAGATAGCGAGGCGAAAATATCCTCAATTCGTGGAAGCGGATCTTGTACTGTGTGAAGGACTGGGTTCACTGTCACCTTAAAATCCCCACAGATGCGGACCTTCTTTGGTTCCCCAGGCGTATTACTCAACGACCTCTTCTTTACAGGAACGATGGGTGTAGCCCACTCGCACCAGTCTACTTTGGACAGTACTCCTGAACGTTCCAACCCTTCCAGCTCTGCTTCGACAGCTGGTCTGATCGCATAAGGCACTGGTCTGGCCTTAAGAAACTTTGGGCTTGCATTTTGCTCTATTTTAATCGTTGCTGTTATGTCTTTTAGTGTTCCGAGTCCCTCCTGGAACACTTCTTTTGCATCAGTTAGCATTTTTGACAGTCGTCCAGGTGTGACTTCAACATCCTTTTTGGCCTCAACCTTCAGTGCCTGTATGGAATGCCAGTCTAATCGTATCTTCCGGATCCATTCACGTCCTAGCAGTGGTGGTCCTCCATCTGGCAATACATATATGTCCATTTTAGGTATTTCCTGGCCTTTGTATATCTCTTTCACCCTTATTTTTCCTTTGGGGCAGACTTTTTGCCCCGTGTACATCTTCAAGACAATCTCTGTAGCTTTCAAGGGTATATGTGAAAATAGCCACTTGTAGTCCCTTTGGTTTATGACTGTTAGGGCTGATCCTGTGTCCAATTCCATTTTCACTTGGACTCCGTCTATCTTGAGTGTAACCCAGATAGTTTGGTGATCCTCCATTTTGGTTACCTTATGTAGTTTCAGACAACCCAGCTCCTTGCTTCCGGAGTCTGTGTCACTTTTCTGTTCATCTGAACTACTGTCCATCACCTTGTGTACCTTTTTGTACTTCTCCTGTGGAGATTTCTTGCTGTTGGTTTTCTTCCCAGACCTGCAGACTCTTGCTATGTGTCCTGCTTTTCCACACTGTCTGCACACTTGGTCCTTGAACCAACAATCCTTCTGGTCGTGTGTTGTTCTGCCGCAGCGATAACACTTCCCTGTTCCATAGGACATTTCATTGGTGCCATATTCTTGCGGTCTCCGTTGTATCTCTGCAGCACCCCTTGCGGCTGCTTCGTGTGATACTGTGATACTGCCATACTGAAAGCCTTGTCCAGCGTAAGATCCTTTTCTGATAGAAGCCGTTTCTGGGTTCCTTCACTTTGCAGCCCACACACAAACTTGTCCTTTACCGTATCTGCTAGTCCCACTCCAAACTGGCAGTGTTTCGATAGCTTGCGCAGTTCCGTTAAGTACTCAGCATTGCTTTCGTCTTTGTGTTGGTTCCTTTTATGGAACTTAAATTGTTCTGCTATCAGCAGCGGTGTGGGGTTTAAGTGGTCCTGTAAGATTTCTACTATGCTTTCGAAATTCTTGTTCACAGGCTTCTCTGGGGTTATTAGGTTTCGCAGTAACCCATAAGTTTTTGCAGCCATGGAATTTAACAAAACCAGTGCTTTCCTAGCATCTGGCACTTCATTCGCCCTGCAGTACACCTCAATACATTCCACATATGTCCCCCAATCTTCGACTTCATTGTCGAACGTAGAGATACTGCCACTCTTCGGCATCCCTGGGTGTGAGTTAACTGTCAAAAATGGTGACTCCCGCGCTTTCCCTTCTTCTCCGCTGGCACAAAATGGCGTCTCCCGCGCTTTCCTTTCTTCCCGCGCTCGCCCTTCTTCTCCGCTGCGGCTTCTAAAAATGGCACCTCCCGTGCTCTTCCTTCTTCTCCGCGGCTCAATGGCATCTCCCGCGCTCTCCCTTCTTCTCCCCACGGACACTGTTCAGCCCTTGAGCCCTGGCTGTGCTCTGCGCGTTTTTTTTTTCTGTGCGCCTTTCCTGTTTCCACCGCTCGGTCCTGAACCCGGCTGCTGCTTTACCCTCTCTCTCTCTCCATTTTGTTTTTCCTCAACGCTGCTCGGTTTTCAACCCCTGGCTGTGCCCTGTGCGCTTCACCCTCTATCTTACCCCGTCGACGCTGCTCGGCTTTTTCTCCGCCGTCGGTCGGCTCCAGCCGCCGCTGTCCGGGAAGGGTCTGCGCTGTACCTGTCGTCAGTCTGTTGCTGATCGTCGTGGCTGGGGAACCAAGCCCGGCTCTCCACAGCCTCCCTTGCGATGTTCACTCTCTGTCGGACGACTGGGCGGTTGCTCGTGGTCGACGCCCGTGCTTCTGGCCTCGACTTTCTTCCACCGCCCTCCTGGAGCGAATCCTCGAAGGGAAATGCAGAGTTGCAGGTAGATTTGAATCGACACTCGTCGCCACTGTTAAATCTGTGATTCGGAGAGTATGATGTTTTTCAATAACCACACGGATGCTGTAACTTAACAATCAACAGGTATTTACTGGAGTAGGGTAGTCCCAAGACTGGGGGTACAGAGGCATGATTAAGGCTTATATACAGGTGTGGTCACTGCCGGTACTACAGTATACAGGAGCTATAAAAGTAGTTCCCTCTTAAAGGTACATACACTACAGCGAGGTCCTCCTGGTCCCACAAAAACTCTGACCTACTGCCAGCGCGTTTGAGGCCCACTCCACCCACCACTCTATGGATCCCCTCCCCACCCAATCCCCAAGACCCAACTTGCTGGCCCAATCCATGTGAAAGATGGCCCATTTCCTGGCCTGCTTTACCAGGATCAGCTGATCCTGGAAGAAGTGCTCAATTCTTAGGAGCTCTAACCCCAAATAACCTTTGCTCATAACTCAGCTTTGCCTGATTCTTTTTCTATTTTCTTCCCCTGGGAAGCTACTGAGGTGCACTTTGAACTGTGACAGTAAGGGCCTCTCTGGTTACCAGCAAATACCCGCAATACAGGATACACCTTCGTGCCACGGGTTTCCCTATGGGAATTCCTCTGTGTTCCGTGTTGATGGAAGAGGAGGAGTCCTGAAAAAAGGAAAAGTTGAGTGTGGCAGCATAAGAGAAGGATGAGAACAAGCTTCCAGTACCTACACATACAAGTCTATAGGATTCAGAACTCATACTAAGGCATGTGTGAAAAGATGTGTCTCCACAAACAGATTATCAAGGAAGCCCTGGGTGGCCTGTGTTAGTTTGCAGCCAGACATGCAGCCCAGATCAAGTGGTCAAAGTGAGTAGTGTTCTCAACTTTTAAGCCACCGGCTCATTCCAGGCTGCAATGGGGGATTCTGTAACATCACCCAGGATGCTCTGTAGTCCTGGGTTCACCAGGTAATGTATACTCCCTTTAGCAAAGCTAGAAAATTCATCCACTTTGGGATGTTGCTAAGGCAGCAGAATAAAAAAGCCATTCAGTTGTTCAATGTTGCTAGATTCTCCAAAATTCACGGGGCAGATGAGACCGCCCCCCCCCCCCATTGCATTACGGGCATTTACAATTAACTAATTGAATCGCCATATTAGAAAGGGATTTCACTCCCTGAAGGTTCAAATAGTTTGAGGCCAGAAACAACAGATTCTCCACGTGAATGTCTGACTTACTGGGAGTTGTCATGAGGTAGTCCAGACAGCAGAGCTTATTCAGAGAAGACAGTCAGGTGTCTGGACCGATTCTGGTTGACAAGGCATAACCTTTGCTTCCTCATGACTCAACTTCAAGTGCCAGTCTCCGCTGCTAAACATTGGTGCACATTCAGCCACCAGATTGGTAATTGAGAAGACTATTTGGGTTCCGAAGGGATGGGTATGCTACCTTGATAAATCAGGAGGGGCAGTGCAGGATGCTCCCAATTGAGTCTCTCACATCATGGTTGCATTCTGTGTCCTATACAATTTCATCATCCAAAAAGAAACCGGAATCCCTGGAGGAGGAAGGCCCAAGTGTCGCGTGGCATCAGAGATTCCCTGCCCCCCGTGGCCTGCCATTCATGGGTGTTGGTCATTCATGGGTGTTGTGTGCCAATTTCAGCTGCAAATAGAGCAATAGGTGTCTGAAGGATTTCTTCCAGGTGCCGGCAGCCAGTGGATGTTACAGGGAGGACAGTGCTAGAAGGACCCTGTATAGTGAGAAGTTGGAGCTGTAAGCAGCTGTATGCAAGAAAAGCTTGTGAGGGGAGATCCAAAAAGAGGTTACAGGTAGAAGAGTGGAGAGCCGTTGAACTACTGTCCATTTTGTAGGATGATTCAGCATTCCTGAACTGCTCACCTTCAGCTCTTCAATGGATGTCCATTGGTGCCAAAGTTAATAGAGTGAGGTGGCAGCTCTCTTACCTTGTCTGCCCTCATTAGGTCATTGAACATCTTCCAGCACTACTCTGCAGTCTTGGCTGTGTAAGAGATGGAACTCAGAGCCACTGCCACCTCCCTCCACGTGGCTGATGCGACTTTTTTCATTGGCTTCCTGCCATAACTACCCAGCAAGTGTTCTCTTCGCATCCTCACCTGCTCCATTAGCATCTCTAGTTCGGTCAGCGTCTCAAAAATGATGTGCTCTGCGCTTCGGTCCTTTTGCCTGGGGTTGCTGGCACTTGTGATTAGGAAAGTGCCATAAAGTCACAGGGCAGCTTCTCCTGAATCTCTTACACAAGCCCATAAGAGTTAAGGTAAGTATCCAGTGGAGTTTAACATGCTGACCAAATACTGCAAAATAATTCACTTTCCTGCTTTCCCTCCGGGACCATACTGCAACTTTAAATCGATGCAGGATTTTAAACATGCCCTGCCCCCATCCCCCTCACCTCCCTTCCCTCTGCCAGCATATTTCTCCCATTATATGCAGCAGTGTGCTCCTGGGATGCCTGTAATTACGATGATTAGCTAATCCTGAAAACTCTCATAGGGTCAGTGGCGCACGTCACTGGCAGGACAGAGGTCCCTCCCCACTGGCCCGGAGGAAATTCAAATCCCTCGTTCCGAAAACAAATTCACCAAGAAAGGCAAATTGAACAAACAAATGATAAATACCTTACTTAAAAGGAGTAAGTCCTTTTGTTTAAATGTGCATCTTCATTCAGAATATTTTTAAATCACAAATCCAAAGTAATGGCAAAAGTGTGCATTATTTCACTTTTAGTTCCAAGTTTGCTTAAGCGTCTAGCTTGAACTAACGAGCCAGTGTTTAAAAAAAGTCAGTAATATTCACAATTTTAAACAAAAACTCCTCCAAGATGCTAGTGTTCGGGTATATCGAATATCTTCCAACTCACTACACACACGCCCAAGAGAGAGCGTTGGCTTGTAGAGTTTAAAACATCAGCTTATATGGTGTTACATTAGCAAGTTTAAAAACTGTGTTATCCTTTTGTGTTCAACTTGAAAAGCCAGTGCGATATACCAGGCCTACTCATCACCAACTACTTTATCCAGGTACTTGTGTGAGAGGCTTTGGCAAAGAGCTGTGTCTGTCATGTGGCTGACTCAGATTGGTGTTCTTTAAATTTTGTTTTTGGCATGTCGGCAAATCACATTTATTGCCTGAGGAGGCCCTTCCATTGCAAGCCTGTGAGTTCTGAACCATGAAGGAGAATTGCTTAAACACGAATTAAGAGCCATTTGCAGTCAATAGTCCATGACAGTGGGAGACCAAAGGAAGAAAAGGGAGTAAATAATAATAGTACTTTGCTAAATAAAAACACCCTTGTTTTCAGACATTTATAATTAAAATATAAGTGAAAAATAGCAGAGGCCGGGTTCACAGATCATTGGTTAGTTAAGGTTTAAACTGACGAAATTGACCTACTTCCATTCCCATCTGTGTAAAGAGCTTGTTTAAAGTGCTGGTGCTCAGACTGTTAGCTGGTGAAAGGGATCACCTGCCTCATGTTGGTTCATGCTTTTCTGACTATATTTCCACAGGTAGTGTTAAAGAAAGAAAGACTTGCATTTATATAGAGCCTTTCATAACCTCAGGACGTCTCACAGCGCTTTACAGACAATGAAGTATAGTCACTGTTGTAATGTAGAAAACGTGGCAGCCAATTTGCGCAGAGCAAGCTCCCATGAAACAACAATGTGATAATGACCAGATCACCTGTCTTTGGTGATGGTGGTTGAAGGATAAATACACAAGTAATGTAGGAAACGTGCAGACAATTTGCATACAGCAATGGGATAATAACCAGATCAACTGCATTTTTTTTAATGATGTTGGTTGAGGGATAAATATTGGCTAGAACACCAGTGAAGCACTCCCCAGTGCTCTTTTGAAATGGGGCCATGGGATTTTTTACATCCTCCGGAGAGGGCAGACATGGTTTAACATAGGATATACAACACGGAAACGGGCCATTCCGCCCAACCAATCCATGCCGGCATTTTCCTCCACTCAAGTGTCCTCCTGTCTTTGCTCAGCTAAATTCATCATCATAACCTTCTATTCCTTTCGCCCTCATATGCTTGTCTAGCCTCCCCTTAAATGCATCTATACCATTCGCTTCAACCACTCCCTGTGGTAGCGAGTTCCACATCTTATCCGAAAGATGGCACCTCCGAAAGTGCAGCACTCCCTCAGTACCGCACTGGAGTCTAAGCCTAGATTTTTGTGCTCAAGTCTCTGAAGCGAGACTTGAACTCACAACCTTCTGACTCAGAGGCGAGAGAGCTACCACTGAGCCATGGCTGATACCTGTGTGTTTGTAAGTCCCTACAAACACACAAACCACACAGGTGAAATAGGAGCAAATAATTTAGCACCTCACATTTGCTTCTCAGTCTTGGTGGAAACTGTCATTAAGCTGATGAGATTCAGTGAACTTTCCATACCTGTACTATCTTCAGAGCTCTGATTTTCTCATGTTTCTACTCTAATTGTTAAAAAAAAAGCTCAGTAACGACTAGAAATGTTTCTTGGGGTGGATCTCTTGAGAAGGGGAGTAATGATGCAAATTTAATTGAGGTGGGATAGTGCTGGATGACAGAGATAGGTTGATAATGTTGGCAAGCATGTGGGTGAGGAGGTGGAGTTCAATGGCCAGGAGCTGAGATGGGAGGGTTAGAGAGAGCAGGTGCTGGGACTCATTGATGAGATCAGTGAAGGGCAAATGAGGGACACTGCAAAGAATGAGAAAAGTGAGAGCATGGGGTTCACTGGAGGGTACATGGGAGAGCTGGATGTTTGTGGGAGTGGAGGGGGAGTCAGAGCATTCAGAGAAGCAGCAGTCACAATGAGGAACACCTTGATTTTGAACATAAAAAGCCAATGTTTCTTGCATTTTGAGTCTGAGGTGATGAAAGTGGGGACAGGAGGTATGAGGAGGCTGTTAGTGGTGAAGAAAAGGAGTTTAGAGTTGTTTCTACTGTCGAGGGTGATCTTGGAGAAATGAGAGCGAATGGCCAGGAAGAAAGAGCAACAGTACAACTTGAGGTGGTTGTCACCTCCGAGATACATGCCCATTTCTCCCACAACTCCATTTGAATCCTCCAATTTCGCCCTCCCACAGCATCAACATGGCTTTAACCAAAGCCGCAAGTGGTATTCTCTGTGACTGTGACCTCTTCGACCTCTCTGTGCCTTTTGACATGGTTAACCACACCATCTTCCTCTAATATCCCTTTTCCATTGTCCAGGCCAATGAGACTACCCCAGTTGGTTCCACTCTTGCATATCAGCCATCTTGGCAGTCCCACAAGGATCCATCCTTGGCCTCCTCCCTTTTGTCATCTACATCCTGCCTGTAGTGTATGTACCTTCAAGAGCCCCTGTGTACTGTAATACCGGTAGTGACCACTCGGGTATATAAGCCTGTATAGCGTCTTGTATCTTTTAGTTCACCTCCAGACTTTGTTCAGTAAACACCTGTTAAACCAACTCCTGCATTCCGTGTCTCCATTAACACACGGATACAACACTGCCCCTTGCTAAAACTATCTGCAAACATTGGGTCAGGTTCCACATGTACGTCGATGACACCCAGCTTTACTTCACCACCTCTCTCGACCTCTCCACTGACAAACTGCATGTCTGACATCGAGTCTTGGATGAGCCACAACATCCCCAAGCTAAACATTGGGAAAACCAAAGCCATCACCTTCCGTCCCTACTACTTCCTTCAGTAACTTCCTTCTGTGCTACTTGCTGCCTCTGTCTCCCCCCCCCACCCCCCCCCCAAACCCCCCCCGCCACTCTCTGTTATACTTACTCAAAATCATGAGGGGTCTAGACAGAGTAGATAGAGAGAAACTGTTCCCATTGGCGGAAGGGTCGAGAACCAGAGGTCACAGATTTAAGGTGATTGGCAGAATGGCGACATGAGGAAAAACTTTTTTACGTAGCGAGTGGTTAGGATCTGGAATGCACTGCCTGAGAGGGTGATAGAAGCAAATTCAGTTGCAGCTTTCAAAAGGGAATTGGATAAGTGCCTGACGGGAAAAATTTGCAAGGCTACAGGGAAAAGACAGGGGAGTGGGACTAGCTGAAGTGCTCTTGCAGAGAGCCGGCATGGGCTCGACGGGCCGAATGGCCTCCTTCTGTGCTGTAACCATTCTATGATTCTACTCTGGCCTCTTGTGCATCCCCTCTCCTTTCACCCCATCATCAACAGCTGTGCTTTCAGCCACTTAGGCCCATGGTCTTGGAATTCCCACCCTAAACCACTCTGCCTCTCCACCTTCCTCTCCACCTTTAAGACCCTCCTTAAAACCCAGCTCTTTGACTAAGCTTTTACTTCCCCCTCCTAATATTGCCTTCTGTGGTTTGGTGTCCATTTTTTCCTTACACCTTTACAAGATCCTTTGGAATGTTTTTTTCTACGTTAAAGGTGCTATATAAATGCAAGTTGTTGTTGTTGGCATACTTCATTGATAACCTAGGAATTGTTTTTACAAGCTCTGCCTCAGCAGACAGATAGATGCAGAGCTGCACCATCTGTTGCAAGGACATCGGCACCTTACAGCCAGTTGTGGTCAGCTATGGGCTGAAACCTGCCTCCACCTCCTTGTGGGATGCTGTAATTCTGACCTATGGGGATGGTGATGTAGAGTGGCAAACAGGGCCATCCTCCTCGCAACCACCCGATGCAGCACCACCTCCACTTTAGTAGCGATCAGACAATGGGTTGGGTGTTGAGCTGCTCCATGACTTGCCTACAGACTAATGCCTGCGCATTGTGTTTCCTTTCCCTTTTTTGCCAGTCACTCTTTGCCATCTTCCTGTCAACCTTCACAAATAGGTTGAAATGCCTTTTGTGCCTTTCCAAAGGCTGCAAGAATTTTTGTCCCTGTGGTTCTGTAACGTTCCCTTAGTCAACATTCCTTCAAATTCCCAATCCCGATCGCACCACTCGGGCTATTCCCATCTAAATTTACACTTGGAGCTGTGAATAATTATATAAAATTGAATAATTAGACTCAGAAAAATTGCATTAGCCCATTACCATTCTGGCTAGTTTTGCACCAGTTCTTGACCATTCAGGACTGAACTATGCCAAAGCCCATATCCGACCACTCTGTGCAACACACTCGTATGCCCATTTAACCATTGGAAAATACTCCAGGATAACACCCTTCAAACAATTGACCTTTTAGACATTTGAACAAAATGTATTATTTAGAAGTTAAAATTATTTTTTAAAGGGTTACCCCGAGGTACTTGCTGCATTTCCTAGTCCAGCTATATCTTCTGCTCACCTTAGCTTCCAACACAACCCTCCGCCTCTCCACTCCTCAGTTGCTCCAGTGAAGACAGGTGAGCAGAACAGGAAAATGACAACATTTTAACAGCTGGATAGGAACTCTGCTCGGAAGCAGTTTTGTACATGTTTTATTAACAAGAGGTATTAAGATTAATGAAGACAGAAAGATTACACTCACTAAAAGATAAGTGCAAACTGTAACCTCGCTTTTAACAGAGTCCCTCACTCGGAGAAGAACCCTGTTGAATATTCTAACATTAACACTTTTTTTAAGCTGTATTACATGAACATATGGTGTACGGGATCTCTGACTGCAACCTGCAACTGCATTTTTAATGCATTCCCTTTAATTAATATTTAATGGCATCTATTCCAAGGTCCTCAATGCAGTGGTTAGTTGTAAACACACGTACTTACTGCTTTATATGATGCTCTGCTGCTCCTTTTTAATTTTTGTCTACAATCTAAAATCATTATCCCGTAATTTTTCATTGATCTTCAGTCATGAGCATATTGTAAAGTATTATGAATAACATATAATCCAAACACAATGGGAACTACTTCGAGGGATCAGCGTACGGGAGATCTTGGTTTGAACACGGTAATTAGCTAATAAGACAGAGATGAGGAGTAATTTCTTCTCTCAGGGGGGTCATGAATCTTTGGAATTCTCTACCCCAGAGAGCTGTGGAGGCTGAGTCAGTGAATATATTCAAGGCTGAGATAGACAGATTTTTGAGCTACAGGGGAGTCGAGGGTTATGGGGAGCGGGCGGAAAAGTGGAGTTGAGGCCAAGATCAGATCAGCCATGATCTTATTGCATGGCGGAGCAGGCTCGAGGGGCCGAATGGCCTACTCCTGCTCCCAATTCTTATGTTCTTATGTAAATGAACTAAAGCAGCCATTTTTAGGATGAAAAGAAATAAACTCCAGGTCCCTGAAATTTCTTGCCATTTTTAGTGAGATGTGGGCATAATGCCAGCGCATTTCATTTTATGGGGTGGATTTTGGGGACAGAACCCATTTACTCCAGGTTTCCAAACCATTTTACATTCGCCAAAACTTCCAATCTGGGAGGGGGGGTCATTTCTTCCACCCGGCCTTTCACAAGTGCACACATGCATAGGATGCCCTAAGACTTTAGAATTCCCATCATTTCTGTCCCCACCTTGATGTGCTCTACCTCACAAACAGTCAGATCAGAAAAGCATTGGCTTGTCATGATCAGCTGAGCCTGATGCAAGTGCTCCATTTAAAAGTGCTCATAGCCTGGGTGACTTTTGCCTACATCTTGGGTTGGACTGCATATTTCAGGATTTTTAATTTCTGCTTTGAGGAGCTACTGAGATGGACAGAGTGAGGGACACTGGTCACTTTTTCAAACTCCACCCAAAGTACGGGATACCATAGAACAGCATGGGTTTCCCTTTAGATATTACCCTGTATGCAATCTTGATGGATGAGAGGCAGGATAACAGAAGAGAGCAAAGGAAAATGTGGTCACATCAAAGAAGGATAAGGCCAACTCCCTATTTCCCCCACATCAAATCTATAGGTCCTGGAGATGTTATGAGGGTATGAGTGTGAATCTCTGGCTTCACTGACTTTGATGCACTAAGAAGTCTGGATGACTTGTGTCACTTGTGCACATTGACCTGCAGCCCAAATCAACTGCCCGAGCAGCTCTGCCAGTGGCAGTCAACTTCGATCCCATTGGCACCTTCTAACTTGCAATGGGGAACTTAAGCAACATCATGCCGCATTTTCCCAGTCACCATCTCCGTCTTCAGAAGAACTAGGAAATTCATCCTAATTTTGGGTTGAATCCAAGGAAGCAGCATAACCGGGCCAATCAGCTCCATCATGTTGCTTGTTTCCCCAAAATGTCAAGGGCAATAGATGTCACTTATATTGCACTACTGCTCCCGACTGTGGACCCATTGAATTATCTGAATAGAAAGGGATTCCACTCCTTTAATGTTCAAATTGTCTGTGACCAGGGAGTTGTCATGAGGAACTCACAGTTCTATTCACATAAGACAGCGAAGCCTCTGGATGGATTCTGAGAGGTAAGACCCCATTACTTCCATGGCTCATGACCAGACTTCAAGCGTCAACCTGACCAACAGGGTGTCGCTACAATAGACCCATTCATACGACAGTGGTCATTGAGAGAACTATAGGGGTTCTGAAGGCAAGGTTTTGCTACCTTGATGGATCTGAAGGGGCACTGCAGTATACTCCTGAATGGATCTTTTGCACCGTAGTTGTTTACTGTGTGCTTCATAACCTTGCTATTCAGAAAGGACTGGAAATTGAATCCCAGAAGGGAGTGAGCCCAGCTGCTGTGAAGACTGAGGAAGGTGGACACAGCCTCATGAGGATCATGAATCGGAGGAGTTTTCTGTACTGGCCAGAGGGAAAATTTGTCGGGAAATTATTACAAATACATTTTCCTCAGATTACAGCTCTTCCCTTTGAAAACTTCTGTCACCACATCTCACTGGCATTCCTGCTAACTCCAATCATACCTGCTAACTCCAGTCATCTCCTCTAACTGCAGATGATCGAAGCCCAGGGTTCTACAAACATTGCAATTGTCAAACTAAGAAAGACAGAAAAAATGGCTCTCCCTCGATTGCTCCCCTCCCCCTCCAGTCTTCTCCTTTTCCTACAAGAATACTTCTACAGCACCCACCAGCCTTCTGGAACATCACCCACGTGGCCATTCACCATTCTTCAAGTGTTAAACTAGACAAGAAGTGTTAACAACCTTATAATGGTGCTTGGCACCACAGTGGAGCTTGATTCTGTCCTCATCCAATATCCATATGCATTTCCCAGAAATCAGCATCAGGAATCGTACGTAAATTTCTGCTCCTTAGCTTGAGTGTGTTAGGGCCAATTGTGGTGTGTTCGTGGCTGCCCCACCCTTTAAGATGCATTAAAGAAGCATAATCTAACTTATATGGTTCAATACTGAACGTCATAGTGCAATTACCCACTCAGATATTGAGGGAGTCAAAAATAACTTGTTATATTAATTGCCCTAATGTACTACCATTATAGGTACAAGTACATTTAGTTTGCAGTCTATATAGTTCAAGTACAATGTTTTCAAGGTTAAGTGGTAAAGAATTGAAGATGTCGTATGGCAGAAAATGTCCCTGTTTTGCTATTCAAAGAGTTAACGTTTGAATTATAATTTAACCTCTACAGGTAAATCCTCACAAGTCACTTTTGGATCCAATTTTATAATGATCAGAATCAGCATTTTAGGGTTACGTTTCACTATTTTTCCCCAGATGACATATCTGTCTGTTTTTATACTTACAAAGGTCAGACAGCTGAGGCAGTTGTACTCTGTGCGAGATGATGTGATCTTAGTTGCAGTTTAAAACGTCTGTCAGTGGGTCAGCTGGTCTCTTGGCACATGGTTAGTTTTTTTCTCTCCTTGCGCCACGCCACTCCTTCTTTCCCCCAGCTGACAATCTATAGCCAATGATTCAATCCAACCCCTTTGTGCACACTATGAGCCAATCACACACAGGGTGCCAGTACACACAATACACATGTGTGTGAAGTACTGTGCAGACACAATGTTAACTCACTCAACCTGATGGAGGTCATTTATTGAGTCCATGCTTCCAGTCTGCTGGTAGTTCATACCAGAAATTCAGGTATGTGCTGCCTCTGGGAGCAGGAGCTCAGAAAATTTCCCTTGATATGTAAATATGTAACATGATTAAGCGTGAAAGAAAATATGGAATGACAACAGATCATTTGGATCACCAAGCTCAATCCCTATACAGATCATGTGCAATTTATACCATCCTGGGCCTTCCTCTGTTTAATGTCTGGGAAAGGTAAATAATCATAGGCAAAATTTCTCCCCTTTCCCAAGCTCATGAAAAGTAGTCTATACAGCATCCGTAATATATTTTTGCCAATACGTCTCTTGCTGGCTCAAGGCATGAGCGGGAGAAAGGATTAGGGGGAAATTGGCAGATGTACAACTTCCTATATTTTAGGTACCTTCAGATTTTGTGAACTTGGCCTAGCACTGAGGTGATATTTCCAGGAGGTTGGCCTGCACAGGTTCCTGACCCTGAGGTGATATTTCCAGGAGGTTGGCCTGCACAGGTTCCTGACCCTGAGGTGATAGTTCCAGGCAGTTGGCCTGCACAGGTTCCTGACCCTGAGGTGATATTTCCAGGCGGTTGGCCTGCACAGGTTCCTGATCCTGAGGTGATATTTCCAGGAGGTTGGCCTGCATAGGTTCCTGACCCTGAGGTGATATTTCCAGGCGGTTGGCCTGCACAGGTTCCTGACCCTGAGGTGATATTTCCAGGCGGTTGGCCTGCATAGGTTCCTGACCCTGAGTTGATATTTCCAGGAGGTTGGCCTGCACAGGTTCCTGACCCTGAGATGATATTTCCAGGAGGTTGGCCTGCACAGGTTCCTGACCCTGAGGTGATATTTCCAGGAGGTTGGCCTGCACAGGTTCCTGACCCTGAGGTGATATTTCCAGGAGGTTGGCCTGCACAGGTTCCTGACCCTGAGGTGATATTTCCAGGAGGTTGGCCTGCACAGGTTCCTGATCCTGAGGTGATATTTCCAGGAGGTTGGCCTGCACAGGTTCCTGACCCTGAGGTGATATTTCCAGGAGGTTGGCCTGCACAGGTTCTTGACCCTGAGATGATATTTCCAGGAGGTTGGCCTGCACAGGTTCCTGACCCTGAGGTGGTATTTCCAGGAGGGTGGCCTGCACAGGTTCTTGACCCTGAGGTGATATTTCCAGGCGGTTGGCCTGCACAGGTTCCTGACCCTGAGGTGATATTTCCAGAAGGTTGGCCTGCACAGGTTCCTGACCCTGAGGTGATATTTCCAGGAGGTTGGCCTGCACAGGTTCCTGTTAGATTCGTGGTTCAGTGGATAAATAATTACACGGATGCTGTACATAAACAAATAACAAGTCTTTACTGGAGGAGGGCAATCTCTAGACTGGAGTACAGAGGCATGCGCACAGCTTATATACCGGTGTGGTTACTGCCGGTACTACAGTATACAGGAGCTGTAAAAAGTAGTTCTGACTTAAAGCACATACACTACAATTCCTCCCTTTTTAGATTAATAATACCCCCTTAATATTCAAATAACAATTACGTTTTTACATGTACATTCAATAACAAAAGTCCATTTATAGATTCAGTCTTTGGGGCGGCTTCCTGACCCTTTTGGGATAGCGCCTTTCTGGAGGTTCTTGTTCTTGGTGCAGAGGCGATTCTGACCCCCTTTCATCGGGTAGTTCATCGGGTTCCACTGCTACTGGGTCTGAAGTAGATACTACCGGTATGTCGGGTTCATCCCCAGGTACTCGAGACATGGGGTTGACGCATTCCTGTGATGCTAAGATCTGATCGACGTGGCGTCTCACAATGTTCTCCCCGACAGCCACTGTGTACATTAATGGCCCCTGCCTTGTACATATTGTTCCAGGTTGCCACTTCTCTGTTCGATAGTCCTGGGCCAAGACTGGTTGCCCTACATTGAAGCTCCTTCTCGGCTTCTCGTTGATGTGCTGGAATTGTTTGTCCTCAACATTTCTTCGCACATTTGGTCTGAGCAAGTCCAGACGAGATCTCAACCTTCGGTTAATGAACATCATGGCCGGGGTCTGGTTGGTAACTGCATGTGTCGCGTTTCGGTCGGCTAATAAGAAATTGTCCATCTTATGCTGTAGTGGAATTTCCTCCTCGCACATGGCCTTTATCGCCTTCTTAAAGGTTTGTACGAACCTCTCAGCCAATCCATTGGTGGCTGGATGATACGGGGCGGATGTGTAATGCCTTACCCCATTCCTTTTCATGAATTTTTGGAACTCATCGGACACAAACTGTGGTCCATTATCAGAGCAGATCTGCTCTGGCAAACCGTTTCTGGCAAATATGGTCCGTAGGACTGCAATCGTTTTCTCTGTAGTGGTTGAAGACATCTTTATCACCTCAGGCCACTTTGAATGAGCATCCACTGCTATTAAGAACATTGAGTCCATGAATGGACCAGCGAAATCAATGTGCACCCGTTGCCATGGAGAGGAGGGCCACTCCCATGGGTGTAGAGGGGCATGTGGTGGTGCATTTTGGACCTTCTGGCATCCTAAGCAGCTCTTAGTTATGTCTTCGATTTGTTGATCGATTCCCAGCCACCACACATAAGCCCTAGCTAGGCTTTTCATTTTCACTCCCCCCAGATGACCTTCATGTACCTCATTTAGCACTCTCTCCCTTAACTTGGGTGGAATCACCACTCTGGATCCACACATCACTGTCCCCTGGCATACTGACAGCTGTTCTCTTCTGGATGAGAATGCTGGCAACAGTGAGTCGCCATGTGTTGGCCATCCCCTCACCGTCAATTCATATACCCGTGACAGCGTCGGATCATTGCGGGTCTCCTTCTCTATATCCGCGTTTGTTACTGGCAATCGTTCAATTATCGACGAATAAAATATCTCGATAGGGTCCACTGCTGGTGCTTCCTCCACCGTAGGCAGTGGCAGGCGCGATAGCCCATCAGCGTTCCCATGCTGTCTCGTGCCTTTATATTCTATTTCATATTGATTCGCCCCTAGAAACAGGGACCATC
The DNA here is from genome assembly GCF_052327205.1 of Somniosus microcephalus. Classification (NCBI taxonomy): domain Eukaryota; kingdom Metazoa; phylum Chordata; class Chondrichthyes; order Squaliformes; family Somniosidae; genus Somniosus; species Somniosus microcephalus. The sequence continues at coordinate 212,242,830 of NC_140992.1, read as the reverse complement.
TTTGTAACCGCTGTGCAGTCATTACTGGCACGCCCTTCTTTGGATTAAAGATGGAGACAAGTGGTTGGTGGTCAGTCAGCAAGGTGAACTTTTGTCCATGCAGATAGTGGTTGAATTTTTTTACTCCCCATACTAGGCTGAGGGCCTCCCTGTCAATCTGGGCATAGTTGCGCTCGGCTGAGGTTAGTGACCGAGACGCAAAGGCTACTGGCCTCTCCAAATCGTCTGGGAATTTGTGCGACAACACCGCTCCAATGCCGTAGGGTGATGCATCACATGCCAAACGAATTGGTAGTTCTGGGTTGAAATGGGCCAACACCTCTTTTGATGTGATCAATTCTTTACACTTCTGGAAAGCTCGTCTACATTCGTCATCCCACTTCCATGGTACCCCTGTTTGCAGTAGGGTGTTCAGCGGGTGTAATACCGTAGACAAATTTGGTAAGAACTTGTGGTAATAGTTTACCAGCCCGAGGAACGACCTCAGTTGTGACACATTTTCCGGTGTTGGAGCCTTGACTACTGCCTCTATCTTGTCAGGGGACTTATGTAACCCCTCTTCATCGATGATGTGGCCGCAATACGAGATCTGTTTCTGGAAAAACTCGCACTTGTGGCGATTAGCTCGTAGCCCATATTCCTTTAATCTGGCGAGCACCTTCTCCAAGTTAGCAAGGTGATCACCTTCATTTTTGCCCATGACCAAGATGTCATCCAAATAACACTGGGTCCCTGGAATCCCTTGCAGGACCTGATCCATCGCCCTTTGCCAGATAGCCGGAGCCGAGGCGGTTGTATTGATAGAGGCCTTTATGGGTGTTGATCGTAAGGTAATGTTTCGAAGCTTCTTCTACCTCCATTTGCAAGTACGCCTGGGCTAGATCAATTTTTCTGAAGCGTTTACCACCAGATAGCGAGGCGAAAATATCCTCAATTCGTGGAAGCGGATATTGCACCGTGTGAAGGACTGGGTTCACTGTCACCTTAAAATCCCCACAGATGCGGACCTTCTTTGGTTCCCGAGGTGTATTACTCAACGACCTCTTCATTACAGGAACGATGGGTGTAGCCCACTCGCTCCAGTCCACTTTGGACAGTACTCCTGAACGTTCCAACCCTTCCAGCTCTGCTTCAACTGCTGGTCTGATCGCATAAGGCACTGGTCTGGCCTTCAGAAACTTTGGGCTTGCATTATCCTCTATTTTAATTGTTGCTGTTATTCCTTTTAGTGTTCCTAGTCCCTCCTGCAACACTTCTTTTGTGTCAGTTAGCATTTTTGACAGTCGTCCAGGTGTGACGTCGTCATCCTTTTTGGCCTGCACCTTCAGTGCCTGTATGGAATGCCAATCTAAATGTATCTTCCGGATCCATTCATGTCCTAGCAGTGGTGGTCCTCCATTTGGCAATACATATATATCCATTTTAGGTATTTCCTGACCTTTATATGTCACTTTCACCCTTATTTTTCCTTTGGGGTAGACTTTTTGCCCCATATACGTCTTCAAGACAATCTCTGTAGCTTTCAAGGGTATGTGTGAAAATAGCCGCTTGTAGTCTCTTTGATTTATGACTGTTAGAGCTGACCCTGTGTCCAATTCCATTTCCACTTGGACTCCGTCTATCTTGAGTGTAACCCAGATAGTCTGGTGATCCTCCATTTCAGTTACATTATGTAGTTTCAGACAACTCAGCTCCTTGCTTCCGGAGTCTGTGTCACTTTTCTGTTCGTCTGAACCACTGTCCATCACCTGGTGTACCTTTTTGTACTTCTCCTGTGGAGATTTCTTACTGTTGGTTTTCTTCCCAGACCTGCAGACTCTTGCTATGTGTCCTGCTTTCCCACACTGTCTGCACACTTGGTCCTTGAACCAACAATCTTTCTGGTCATGTGTTGTTCTGCCGCAGCGATAGCACTTCCCTGTTCCATAGGTCATTTCGTTGGTGCCATATTCTTGCGGTCTCCGTTGTATCTCTGCAGCGCCCCTTGCGGCTGCTTCGTGTGATACTGCCATACTGAAAGCTTTGTCCAGCGTAAGGTCCTTTTCTGATATAAGCCGTTTCTGGGTTCCTGCACTTTGTAGCCCACACACAAACTTGTCCCTTAACGTGTCTGCTAGTCCCGCTCCAAAGTGGCAGTATTTCGATAGCTTGCGCAGTTCCATTAGGTACTCAGCATTGCTTTCATCTTTGTGTTGGTTCCTTTTATAGAACTTAAATCGTTCTGCTATCAGCAGCGGTGTGGGGTTTAAGTGGTCCTGTAGGATTTCTACTATGCTTTCAAAATTCTTGTTTACCGGCTTCTCTGGGGTTATTAGATTTCGCAGTAACCCATAAGTTTTTGCACCCATGGAATTTAACAGAACCAGTGCTTTATTAGCATCTGGCACTTCATTCACCCTGCAGTACACCTCAATATGTTCCACATATGTCGCCCAATCTTCGACTTCATTGTCGAACGTAGAGATACTGCCACTCTTCGGCATCCTTGGTTGTGCGTTAACTATCACCAATGGCGCCTCCCACGCTTCCCCTTCTTCTCCGCTGGCACAAAATGGCATCTCCCGCGCTTTCCTTCCTTCCCGCGCTCGCCCGTCTTCTCCGCTATGGCTTCGCAAAATGGCGTCTCCCGCGCTCTTCCTTCTTCTCCGCGGCTCAATGGCGCCTCCCGCGCTCTCCCTGCTTCTACGCGGCTCAATGGCGTCTCCCGCGCTCTCCCTGCTTCTCCGCGGCTCAATGGCGTCTCCCCTTGCTTCGCTCCGCGGACCCTGATCAGCCCGTGATCCCTGGCTGTGCTCTGCGCGTTCTTTTGATATTTGTCGACGCCACTCAGTCTGGAACCCGGCTGTTTCTTACCCTCTCTCTCTCTCTCTCCAGTTTTGCAGTATTTTTCCTCGACGCCACTCGGTGATCAACCCCCGGCTGCGCCCTGCTCTCTTCACCCTTTTTCTTACCCCGTCGACGCTGCCCGGCTCTCTCTCTCTGCCATCGGTCGGCTCCAGCCACCGCTGCTCGGGAATGGTCTGCTGTGGACCTGTCGTCGGTCTCTTACTGCTCGTTGTGGCTGGGGAACCAAGCCCGGCTCTCCACAGCCTCCCCAGTGAAGTTGGATCTCTGCCTGACTGCTGGGCAGTTGCTCGCGGTCGACGCCCGTGTTCCTGGACTCGACTATTTATTCTTATTTTTTTTGTTTAATGTTGCATGTAGATTCACATCAACACTCGTCGCCACTGTTAGATCCGTGGTTCAGTGGATAAATAATTACACGGATGCTGTACATAAACAAATAACAGGTCTTTACTGGAGGAGGGCAATCTCTAGACTGGAGTACAGAGGCATGCGCACAGCTTATGTACCGGTGTGGTTACTGCCGGTACTACAGTATACAGGAGCTGTAAAAAGTAGTTCTGACTTAAAGCACATACACTACAGTTCCTGACCCTGAGATTATATTTCCAGGAGGTTGGCCTGCACAGGTTCCTGACCCTGAGGTGATATTTCCAGGAGGTTGGCCTGCACAAGTTCCTGACCCTGAGGTGATATTTCCAGGAGGTTGGCCTACACAGGTTCCTGACCCTGAGATTATATTTCCAGGAGGTTGGCCTGCACAGGTTCCTCAGACTGAGGTGATGGCTTCCCTCCTTTTCCTTACAGCTCTGTGATCCTTGTCAGTTGCTGATTTTCTGATATCATTTCCTCCTATTCCTCCAAAACTTTCCCTTCCTCCTCATCAGAAATAAGAATGTATTTTTTGTCATGCCTGGCTGTGAATGAGTCATCTGAATAAATGAAGGTGGCTTACTTCATACCTGTTAAAACCTGTAAAATATTTAACCATTACAATTATATCTTTCATTTTATATATTTGTGTAAAGTCAGAAGTTAGTTAGCCAATAAATATGAAAACACAAGTTCATTCACTCATAAGTATGCATTACTGGTCTTTAAGTTCTCAATTTACATTGCTAGACAAATAAAAGCAATTGATGGCACATTACCCTGTGAAAGGTTTTGAAACCTTTAAATTGGCCTTACAGCACAAAGTACTTGATTTAAAATTAGAAAATGGAAGACTCCTTTAATAAGATCTGCCACCTAATAATTGGCTTGACTGGTGTTAACACTTGAAAAGTGGTAGTCTGTTAGTGCTGTGTTAAACCTACATTGGAAAATATAGTTTAAAATTAGGCTAACCATCAAAATTACAAATTTTTATGTAGCATTAGGCACACTAGTAATTATTAAATGCCCCAAATCCTCTTCCCCCACCTCCCCCTTCTCATCTGTGCCATGGGTTGTAACACAAAAAAGTTCAAATCCATCAATTAAAAGATTAATGGTTATTGTAAACACTCTTTATCTCAAGGTTATGAACAGATGAAAGTTCCCGCAGAGTAAAAAAAAATGATTACAGGTGTTTACAGATAATGCAGTGTTACTAGTTAAACTGTAAACTTTCACAACGGAGCCGGTTTGTGCTGCTGTGACCTCTCCTCAATTCAAAATTATCAGGTAAATAATACGAACCAAAGAAGGATGCAACAGGGCACCTCAGCCCATCTAGCTCACCCTATTGCTGGCATGTTGCATTGCACCCTCTTCGTTATCTGACATTCAGGCTGTTTAACAAAACTCACGGCTGAGTTCTGGTCACGTGTTTGGATATGGTTGAGTGGTGCAGAAATGTTTATTCACCTGCTGTGACACGGCGCTGACATTGCACATGTTGTAAATCTCCTCATCGTGATCTGTTGGACTGACGATTTCCAAATATATTTCAAATGTAATCATGTAACCAGATTTTTCACAAAACCTAAATGTACCTTAGTCCATTTATGATGGAGGTCTGATAGGTGTTTGGAATATTTGTGCAATATTGTTGTATGAACACTTAATGCAGCGGTATTAGATTCTTCTGCTATTTTAACAGAGGCGTAAACTTGTTTATGTTAAATGGATTAATGCCTATGTTAAAATAACAGTCAGAGGAATTGCGTTAAGCACTCATACAGTGTAATTTCCAGGCTATACAGAATACTGTATACAGAATACTGTGTGAAACATTGATTTGTTATTATTCCTCACACTTACTGCATAGATTTACTTCCAATTTCCCCATATTTTATTTCCACTTTTTTTAAGTGCCTCAGTACCTCACACTCTGCACCAAGACTCATGCCATAGTGAAAGGAGTGGGCGTGCGGGTAAATTGACTGCATGGTGTTGTACCAAGCCACAGAGATGAGAAGTTCAATCTGTGGTATGTGCTGAGCTAGTTGATGTCAGTCCAGGTGGTTGTGAGGATAGACAATTTACCTCTATTCCCCGAGGCTACAGAGGGAAGAAATTGTCTAGAGTTCATTCTCCTCACACTAACTCCTGTTGGAAGTGTGTGTATATATCTCACAAGACTAAATGGAAATGATCAGCACTGAAATTCAAAGATGATTTCCCAACCCTACCTTAGAACAGTGATGACACTTCAAAAGTACTCTGTGCTCCCCTCACTCACTCTAACCTACCTCCCTCTGAACTTGCAGCACTCCATTCTCTCAGGTCTAACCCTGACATTGTCATTAAACCTGCTGACAAGGGTGGCGCTGTTGTTGGTGAACAGACCTCTACCTTACAGAGGCTGAATGCCAACTCTCTGACACCTCCTCCTATCTCCCCCTGGACCATGACCCCACCACTGAACATCAAGCCATTATTTCCCAGACCGTCACTGACCTCATCTCCTCTGGAAATCTTCCGCACTACAGCCTCCAACCTCATAGTTCCCCAACCCCACACAGTCCACTTCCACCTCCTTCCCAAGATCCACAAACAGGACTGCCCTGGTATACCCATTGTTTCAACCTGTTCTTGCCCCACGGAACTTATTTCATCCTATCTCGACTCTATTTTTTCTCCTCTTGTCCAGTATTTTCCGACCTACCTCTGCAACTCTTCTGATGCCCTCCACCACTTTAACTATGGCATTATTTTGAAGAAGAGCAGGGGAGTTATCCCCAGAGTCCTGGCCAATATTTATCCCTCAGTCAACATCAATAAAAATAGATCGGCCTAGAAATTCAAGAGGGCTGGAAACCTGCGGGTAGCACTGCAGGCTACAGCTAATGGCCACTGAAATTTATAGCGCTGGCAGCACCAGTAAATTGGTGCTGCTTGGTAATTAACATTAACGCAGCGCTAAACTCACCGTACAAAGCCGATTCTCCTGGCGGTAGTCCCAGCAGGAAGCCCAATGTAGTGCGGCCGTAGTGTCACAGCAGCTAGAACAGCCTTCTCTTAAAGCGAGGCTGTCATTTTAGAAAGCAGTGCAGTCCCTTAAAGGGGAACTGCCTTCTAAAATGAAAAAAATAAAAATCATTTAAAAATTGGAAGTTTTTAGCCCTTAGAGCTCAATTGCCTTCTGAAAAAAAATTAACATTAAAATGAATTTCCAAATGGGAGTCTTCAGCTCTTAAAGGTGAATTACCTTCCGCATCTAAAAAAATGGGAAAAGTGCTTCAGCACTAACACAAATGGCTCAGCAAGCCAGGGAAGGGCACCTGGGGTCTCACACACACCACTCCAGCTTTGTGCAGGGGGTCAACACTGTAGGAGAGGCCCTCTACCCACAGGGGTTCGGTGGCCCTCCAGAAAGAACGATGTGGGACCAGATCACTGAGGCCATCACTGCCAGTAGTGTCACCCCCAAGACCTGGCTCCAGTGCCCAAAGAAGCTTCATGACTTCAGACCAGTGGTCAAGATTAATGTATGCATCTTCAAAAGCTGTCTCCTACCAACTGCACCACTAGCCTCACACACTGCTCAATGCTCGGCCTCCCCCCCCAATTACTCACCTACCAAGAATCTGTACCAAACACGAGGCATACCTTCCATTCCTAGCTTCACCTCACCCCCTTGGAGGAGATGGGCTGGCCATTCTTGGCAGGGGCATGGCTGAGTTCTTGGCCAGCGGCGGAGCTGAAAGGATACAAGATGCTGTTATCCTCATACATTATCCTCCTTCTAGCATGCACCTCTTGCTTTCCTGCCCTCCTCTCACCACAACTCCACCCTTGTGCCTTCCTCATTTCACACACCCAAGAAATGCTGCTTGTCCAGCCAGTGGATGACCAAGAAGAGGGAGAGGAGAGTGAAGAAGAAACACCATCACTCAATTTCACACTCCTAGCCACCAGCTCCTCAAGGTCGACCAGCAAGGCCATTTGCAGTGTCCCCCACTGAAAGTCAGCAGCCTTCCACCAGCCATGCTGCAGCCACTGGGGTAGCACTGCATGACATCACTAGGATAGGCAAAGGCACACACAAGACAGTCACTAAGGGAATGCATAAGGGTGATGAGTTGATTTCTTGATGTCATATTGGATGAATAGATGTATAAAGTTGGATTGGAAAGTTTGCTTTGTGGTGGCTTTTATTTCAGCATTATAGCCAAGAGGACGCTGTGATGGTCAGTAACAGAGGGAAGGTAAGGTGTGGGACAAATGTTGAAAGGGTAATTGTGGTTGAGGTCACTGGTACCGAAGGCAGATGATTCCATCCCGGATATCCCAGCCAGAAAGGGGCTGTCTGGGTTGCATCCTTTCTTCTGTTTCCTTCTCTTCTGTGTCTTCTTCTGTTTCCTCCTCTTCGGCTTCTTCCTCCTCTTCAGTGTCTTCCTCTTCCCTCTGCGAGCAGAAGCTGTAAATCTGAAATGACAGCATAAAATGCTGGAAATACTCAGTGACTAGTGGTCTGAGGTCATGAAGCTTCTTTGGGCACTGAAACCGGGTGGTGGGGGCATCGCTGCTGGCAGTGGTCCCAGATTGTTCTTTCTGGAGGGCCTCCTGGCCCCTGTGGGTAGAGGACCTCTCTTGCAGTGTTGACCCCCTGCATAAAGCTGGAGTGCTGCATGTGGGATGCTTGGTGCCCCTTCCCTGGCTTGCTGAGCCATTTGTGTTAGTGCTGAAGCACTTTTCCCATTTTTTGAGGTTCTGAAGGGAATTCAGCTTTAAGACCTGAAGACTTCCATTTGGAACTTCTTTTTAATGTTAATTTTTTAAAAAGGCAGTAAGGGCTGAAAACTACATTTTTTCACTTCATTTTAATTTTAATTAGTTCAGAAGGCATTGCCCTTTTAATTTCCCACAATGCCTAGCGAACGCATTGCCTCAAATCCAGAGGCTGTTGGAAGATGGAACGTCACTTCTGGATGGGAACTTCGCCTCCGATGCCTGCACTAACGCCACCAGGAGTGCGTTACATGGTAAGTTAGTGCTGGGCTAAAACTCTTTAGCCCCCAGCATGAATTTTTCTCTTGTAGCGCTTCGTACATTTTCAGCGGCTGTTAACCCAAGGCCGCGGTGACACTGGCAACTCTCATGGCAGCCACGAATTTTTAGCCCCGGCCTGAAATTTTGGCTAGAATTTTAATCTGGAGGCAGGTTAGGAGGGGCGGGGAGCTGGAAAGCTGGGAGAACAAGTTTCCCATAGGCCCTGCTGAATTAAACAACAGAGCTTGATTAGCATATTAAAGTACTGATTCCTGCCCGCAGCCAGTCAGATGGAGAGGCTGGCTGGCTGCCGGTGGATAGGTCTGCAGCACTCGGCCGCAGAGAGGAGGGAGGGAGGGATCGGGGTGGGGGGAACGGAGGCTGGAGGAGCATCGGGGGCGGGGGAGCCGGAGGAGCATCGGTGGGTGGCCGGAGGAGCATCGGCAGGGTGGGTGTGGTCGGGAGCAGGAGGAGCATTGCGGAGGTGGGGAGCCGGAAGACGATCGTGGGCCGGAGAAGCATAGGTGCTGGAGGGGAGAGACTGGGAAGGAAATCCGGGGCCGGAGTGGGGAGGTCGGAGGCCTCGTGTTGCGGGGGGGGGGTTGAGATTGCAGGCCTCGTGGGCATATCCGATCGCAGTGGGTGGGAGAGGCTGAGATGCTGTACCCAGGAGGTAAGTGGAAAGGCACTTATCTCCTGGATCCAGCCGTCCTCGCCTTCCATTAGCTGCCGGGTTTCTCGAGCCCCGGGAAAGCAGATCTGCCAGAGTTAAATTTGTAATGGTGGATCACCAGGAGGCACGCCAGCATCATTTATAATATTTAAATGTACGACCCGCCTCCTGGGAGCGGTTTGGCTGTCCGTCCCCGTCCCGCCTTCAGTAAAACCGGAAGTGGGTGGGTAGGGGTCGGAATTCAGTTTTTTAACTCTGTAACCTCCCACCTGACCCCCAACCCACCTGTTTTTTGGGGTTAAAATTCCCCCTTTATCTCTGTTTCTCTTTCCACAGATGTTGCTTGACCTCCTGAGTATCTCCAGCACCTTCTGATATTTATGACAATCCCGGAACTTGTTTTATTACCTTAGCTTACAAACTAAAACCAGAATGGTATGGGCCTGAATGCTCTTTCCCCTCAGGTCTTCCTCCCACCAAAAACAAAGCAAAACGATTGAATTTGAAATCATCCTTCAGGGCAATCAACAACCTCTGTTGAGTTAAATAACATTTTAGAAATAATTCCATGTTAAATTCTGTTTCATGCCTCACTTCCAACTTGCCACAAGATATCTGCCCAGGGATTTGTTTTTTGCCGGCTTCTTGTGGAAACGTTATCATCAATAGGGCCTATATTTTGCTCCCATGTTGGCCTGCTTTGAAATAGGGCAAATGGACCAGTGCAAAGCAGACTTCTGAAAGAATGGTTCAAGTATTAAAAAAAACTACAAACAGCACTCCTTGTCCACAGACATTTAGAAAATGTGTCACATTGTTGCATATAACACTAAAGTTATCCTTTAATGTGCTGTCCTCAAAATTTGTTTGAGTGATTTGTATAGGTACCGACTTCATATGCCTGGGACAGGCCAGATCGTAACTGAAATAAATGAGTGTTTTAACCCAGGTAACCTTCAGGAAAAGAACTGAAGTGTGTTGAAACTGGATCAGCCATCTAGAAAAGTCTATGTCTATCCCTGTGAGTCAGAATCAGTGTTGACAGATGCTGTCCCTGTCTGTTAGTAAGTTCAAGGTTTGAGTATTAGATTCTGTGGAGTGCCAGAAAAACATATGGACAAATAATTTGGACCCAAGGTTATATGAGACTTGCACAGCGTATAGAGGGCTGCTCATGTTATTTTTGGCTGATGACATCATCCGGGTGTGACTGAGTAATTCCATCTAATTTGAAACTTTTCCAATCCCAGTTTCACAGTTTGGTATGTTTGGAGAGTGGGAAGTAGTGTGGGACATTGTGGGTCCAACACAGTGGTAGGTTATAGGTCCATGGCCACAATTCTCCACACAACAAATTCCAGATCCCGACCATATTACTGTGGGTAGAGGCTCAGCAGAGGCCAAGTATTTTCCTACTGGGAAAGACGGAAAACTCTGTCAGAGGGGAACACTGGGCTACTCTTGTATACCTTGTAACTGGTCGTTAGAGGCCCAGGAGCAGATTATCTCTTGGCAGGGGCACAGGGAGGACAAGGGGCAATTCTTAAAACAAAGTCTGATACTGCATACAAAGATCACCAGCTCCTCTGCTATCATACCATTTGGATTTTATTTCAGTTCATACAAATAGAGCAAAAACAAGCATTGCGACTTTCATGGTAGTGAACAACCTAACTATCCAGCATTGAGGAGCCAAACGGTGATAATAACTCAAATATGGAATGTCAGGTAAAGCAACCAAGAGCTCGTCAGATCCTCCAAATATACCTAAGGGCTGCAAAGGTGATGTTCGGCACTGTAGTGCTGCTGTTCTTCAGGCACTGATGCCCCATATGAAGGGGCGCTGAGGCCTACTGAGTACCTGATACTGTACACTCCAGAAGTGCTTGCATTTGTTGTGCGCTAACTTCCTAAGGCCCTGAAAAATATGTAAGTTAGGGCTGGGCTCCATTACATAACCTGAACAATGCTCCAGATGCTCAGCACCCAGATAACACAGAGACTTCTTGCTTGATATTGGTCTCTGCTGTTAAAGTGGCCTGATTCCATTTGACCTGCTGCCAGTGCCTACTGGGTATGTTTACTTCATCTTTACAGTTTAGCTGTTTTGTCACAAATGAATTTACATTCAGCTTCACTCCATCTGTTAGCACTGCCTGTTTCTCCTGGGAAATTTCATAGTGTGCTGCCTATATGGGTATCTTTCTGGATTCGCATGTTTTGGAGCAGGAGCAGGTAGCACATCAGAAAGCTTTGTTTGGACTGTAGAGGCTCGATTATGTTGCCCCCAGTGTGTACAGGGCCAGACAGTTGTATGTGAACATGTCCAAAGACATCTATATGTAGAGACTGTCTTGTTTTACACACTTTGTATAAAAATAATAACTTGCAGGACAACGGAGTATTACAGTTTAACTCTTTTATTAAGCATTAGGTCTGATGATCTTACTCATGGCAGCGGAGTGGGCCTTTGGCGTAGCGGTAGCATCCCCACCGCTGGGCCAGAAGGCGTAGGGTTTCGAACCCCGCTCCAGACAGTCCCGGCAAGTGGAGTCGGAGCTCCGGCTCTAAATTCTGAGTTGACATCCAGCGGGATACTTGCGTCCGTGGGTGTGGGTGCCCCCCCCCCTCGTATGGGTTGTGGGAGCCCATAAAACCCTCCCGCCATAGGACTAACCACCCTAATGGCTGGTACGAAGATGGTTACGGTCACGGAAGGAGCGTTAATCGCAGCCAGAAATCCTTCCACCACTTCATACAGTTCCCCAAAGGGAACAGTGTAAAGACACATACGACAACGATTCATGGCAGCACCCATGGATAAAACATGGCATTAGGACCCCTAGCCTGGGTCTTCAAAACAATAGTAGTCCTTACAGATGCCTGCAGGCCAATGACAACTCAGCATGTGATCACATGTGAATGTAATAGGTATTCCTTACAGATGCCTGCGGGCCAATGATAATTCAATATGCAAATGTTACATCCCCTTTCTTTTAAAAGAAAAATGTTGTGCATTACTTTTAAACCTTTCTTTTACATAATGTTCTCGGTAGCATTTAACTAGCACTGAAAACATCTCAACATTTCAATAATGATGTACAATTTTTTTTAGGGCAGCGATCCGTCTACACCCTTTGACAGTTCACAAGCCAAGGATAACTCTAGGCTTGACCCCTCGTCCCGATCTTGTGTGGTATCAAACTGAGCATGCTCCTGAATCAGTCAACAATTCAGGTTCAGGTTCAGGTTCAGGTAAGTATGATGTGTTTTGTGTATTGTTCTGTTCATCACACTCTGTTGAACTGATCCTCTCGTCGGAATGACGGTGTTGTTCCTTGGTGTTCAGGAGGTGCCTGCGATTGCGGCGGTACACCTGTCCTTCTGAGGTGTGGACGTGATACGATCGCTCAGTGTCAGCTGGCTGGATGACGACTGCTGGCTTCCAGTAGTCATGCTCCTGGGTTCTGACGGATTCTCCATTGTGCAGCAGCGGCAGTAGTCTAGCTGACCTGTCATAGTATCTCTTTTGGTGTTGCTGTCTCTGTACACGTTTTGCATGCACTTGCTTGCAGCTGACGACCTCTGGCTGCAGCTGCTGGTTGGTGCTTGGAAGGATTGAGCGAAGTCTGCGGCTCATCAACAGTTGTGCTGGTGACTTGAAGTTGTCAACCGGAGTGTTGCGGTACTCAAGGAGACTGATGTAGGGGTCTCTTTTGTCTGCTTTGGCTTTGTCCATGAGTGTTTTTGCAATCTGGACAGTTTTTTCAGCAAGGCCATTACTTTGAGGATAATGTGGGCTTGATGTGACATGTGTGAAATCCCATGCCTTGGCAAACGACACAAACTCTTTTGATTTGTATTGGGGGCCATTGTCTGAGACTAAAGTCTCTACAATGCTATGCCTGGCAAAGGCTGCCTTTAGCTTGTGGATCACAGCTGCAGATGTGGTGCTGTGAAGCTTGTCCAGTTCAAAAAATCTGCTGTAGTAATCAACAGTCACTATGTAGTCCTCGTCGTTCCATGTGAACAGATCCGTTGCCGCGACCTGCCAGGGCCTGTCTGGGATACATAGAAACATAGAAGATAGGAGCAGGAGTAGGCCCTTCGAGCCTGCTCTGCCATTCAATGAGATCTTGGCTGATCATCCAAATTCAGTACCCTGTCCCTGCCTTCTCCCTATATCCTTTGATCCCTTTAGCCTTAAGAAATATATCCAACTCTTTCTTGAATATATTTAATGAACTGGCCTCCACCGCCCTCTGTGGCAGAGAATTCCACAGGTTCACCACTCTCTGGGTGAAGAAATTCCTCCTCATTTCAGTCCTAAATGGCTTACCCTTTATCCTTAGACTATGACCCCTGGTTCTGGACTTCCCGGCCATCAGAAACATCCTTCCTGCATCTAGTCTGTCCAGGCCTGACAGAATTTTATAGGTTTCGATGAGATCCCCCCTCAATCTTCTAAACTCCAGTGAGTATAAGCCCAATCGACACAATCTCTCCTCATACGTCATTCCTGCCATCCCAGGTATCAGCCTGGTGAATCTTCGCTGCACTCCCTCCATGGCAAGAACGTCCTTCCTCAGGTAAGGCGACCAAAACTGCACACAATACTCAAGGCGTGGTCTCACCAAGGCCCTGTACAACTGTAGCAAGACATCCTTGTTCCTGTACTCGAACCCTCTCGCTACGAAGGCCAACATACCATTTGCCTTCTTAACCGCCTGCTGCACCTGCTTACGGTGAGGTATCATGGGCTCTTTGACATTTGATGGGCGGCGTTCTAGACAAATGGAACATTTTCCGACAATGTCCTCAATGTGTTTGCACATTCCGGGCCAAAACATAATGTCACGTGCTCTTTGTTTGCATTTTTCTATGCCCATATGTCCAGCATGAATTTTTATCAACATCTCTTCTCTGAGACTGGTAGGAATGATTTTCTCCCCTTTGAAGACGATTCCGTTAATTTGTGACAGTTCGTCTCTGTGGTTCCAGAATTCAGATATGCTCTGAGGGCATTTCCTCCTTTCATCAGACCATCCTTCATATATGACTTTGCTCAGCAGTGTGAGTTGTGCATCTTTCTCTGTTCCTGCTCGGATATCCTTCAGTTTTGAGTCACTCACAGGTAAGCTGTTGTACACCATGTGCACCTGCACATCCATGCCTTCACTGAGGCTGCTGTCCTGGTAGCTAAGAGACTTTCTGGAGAGCGTGTCTGCGACAGGAATGTCTTTGCCTGGACGGTGAATGATTGTGAAGTCGTACTTCTGTAGCTGAAGGATCATTCTCTGTAGCCTTGGTGGGGCTGCGGCTAGTGGTTTCCTCATGATTGACTCGAGGGGCTTGTGGTCGGATTCCACAATGACTTGTCGGCCATAGACGTACTGGTGGAAACGCTTACATCCAAACAGAATTGCATATAGCTCTTTCTCGATTTGAGCATAGTTGATTTCACTGTCTGAGAGAGATCTGGAAGCGTAGCCGATGGGCTTTCCTTCTTGCAGTAATACTGCGCCTAGTCCGTACTTTGACGCGTCCACTTGTAGTCTGAGCTCTTTGTTGGGGTCGAAGTAGGCAAGAACTGGTCCTGGTTCTCTGGTGATTAGGTCTTTCATTTTCTGAAATGCTGTGTCATGTTGTTTGTCCCACAGGAACTCATTGGATTGTTTGAGCAACTGACGCAAGAGTGCGTTGATTTCGGAGAGGCTCGGGGCAAACTTGGCTAAGTAGTTAACCATGCCTAGTACTGTCTCTAGCTCTGCGCGGTTCTTCGGCGGCTCCATCTTCTTGATGGCAGAGCACGGTGGCATAGTGGTTAGCACTGTTGCCTCACAGCGCCAGGGACCCAGGTTCGAATCCGGCCTCGGGTGACTGTCTGTGTGGAGTTTGCACATTCTCCCCGTGTTTGCGTGGGTTTCCTCTGGGTGCTCCGGTTTCCTCCCACAGTCCAAACATGTGCGGGTTAGGTTGATTGGTTATGATAAATTGACCCTTAGTGTTAGGGGGATTAAATACGTGGGGTTACAGGGATATGTGTTGGTGTAGGGGTTATGGGGATCTGGTGGGATATGTGTCGGTGCAGGCTCGAAGGGCCGAAATGGCCTCTATCTGCACTGTGGGGTTTCTGTGATTCTGTGATTTTCTCTGGATCTGGCTTAATGCCATCAGTTGAGAGGCGATGCCCGAAATAACTGATCTCGGTGGATCCGATTATGCTTTTCTCGGGGTTGAGCTGGATACCTTTCTCCCGTGATCTTTGTAGCATCGCACGGAGGTTCCTGTCATGTTCTCTATTCCTGCCATAGATGAGTATGTTGTCTACGATTGCGACTACTCCGTCGAGGCCTTCATAGGTTTCGTTGATCTTCTGCTGGATTTCATCCTGAGCTGAGATAAGACCAAATGGTAAATGCAGAAATCGGTAGCGTCCAAATGGTGTGTTGAACGTTGTTAGCTTAGATGACTCTTCCGTGAGCTTGATAGTCCAGTATCCTGATCGTGCGTCCGTTACACTGAAGTAACATGCTCCCACTAGCTTGGGTGTGATGTCATCTAGCGTTGGTAGAGGGTAGTGAGGGCGTTGATAGCCTTGTTCAAATCTCTGGGGTTGAGACAGACTCTGAGCTTGCCTGTACATGGTTTCTCAACCACTACTAACGCGTTGACCCACTCTGTCGGTTCTGTTTCCCGGACGATGATTTATGTATTCTCCATGCTCTGCAGCTCCTCCTTCAGGCGACTACGTAGAGCAAGGGGTATCCTTCTCGGTGGGCAAACCACAGGGGTTGCTGCTGGGTCAAGGTGAATAGTGCATTCACCTGGGAATAGTCCGATTCCTTTGAAAACGTCAGCAAACTCCTCCATGACTGTCTGCTTCTCAACTGGTGCTGTCAATGATAGCACTAGCTTGACGAGTTCCATGTCTAAACATGCCTTTAGACCTAGCACTGGAGGTGCTCGAGTGTCAACAATGTAAATGTCCAACATCATGTCGCTTTCTTTGTACTTGCATTTCATCACGCATGTGCCTTTTACAATGAGCTGCTCACCCCCATAGCTGGTCAGTCTGCATGAGGTGGGCTGTACCTCACACTCATCCTTCAAGCTGTGATACTCACTCAGAGGAATTACATTAACCTGAGCTCCAGTGTCTAGTTTAAACTTAAGCTCTTTGCCCTGTTTTCCTATCTCAGTATCTGCAAAGGCTTGCTCAGTCTCTGAAATCTGTTTTTTCTGTGACACAGAATCAATAAACAGTTCCTCTGCATTTGGCTCTCTATCTGGCATTTGACTGTCACTCACTGTGTGTACTGTTGTTCCAAAAACAGTCCTGCAAACTTTAGCAACGTGTTTCCATTTACCACATTTAGCACATTGCCTTCTTTTGGCAGGGCAGTGCTCCTTTTCCCCATGCACCTTGTTTCCACAATATCCACAGTTTTTGAAGCGTTTTATGTCTGTGTCGCCCATTTTTAGAACTCTCGCTGTTCTTTCTGTTCTGAAACACGCTCTCTTGGTGGTGTTCTTTGGTGTGTGTCCATTAACTGCGTGCACTGTCTGTTCACACGAGCTGTTCGTGGCACCGGTTATAGTTTTCAACTGTGCTTGGGCTATCTCGTGCGATCTAGCTATGTCCATAGCTTTGTCCAGCGTTAGCCCGGACCCAACATTCAAAAGTTTCTCTCTCACTTTAGCTGAATATATTCCAAACACGATGTGGTCTCTGACCATCTCATCTTTATCTGCATATTCAGTCTTTTACCAGCAGTTTTAACTCAGTCATGAACTGTTCAAACGACTCACTAGCTCCTTGTACTTTCTCCTGAAACTTGTACCTAGTGAATATTGTATATGTCTTGGGCATCACATATGATTCAAAATGGTCAACATAACTTTTCAGTACCTTTGCTTCATCCGCAGTGAGAGACCATGTGTTAAAAATGTCTCTCCCTTTTTCTCCGATCCACAGGAGTAGGTAGCTGCATCTTTCTTCCTCCCCTTTGCTTTTCAGTGGACCCGAGAACATTAACTCCACGTGTTGCTTGAACTTGTGCCATTCTCCAAGTAAATTCAAAGATTTCCAATCCATTCGAGGCAAGGGAGCTCCAACGATGTCCATTTTCAATCCCTGTTCTGACACCATGTCTTGTTTTACATACTTTGTATCAAAATAATAACTTGCAGGACAACGGAGTATTACAGTTTAACTCTGTTATTAAGCATTAGGTCTGATGATCTTACTCATGGCAGCACCCATGGATAAAACATGGCATTAGGACCCCTAGCCTGGGTCTTCAAAACAATAGTAGTCCTTACAGATGCCTGCAGGCCAATGACAACTCAGCATGTGATCACATGTGAATATAATAGGTATTCCTTACAGATGCCTGCGGGCCAATGATAATTCAATATGCAAATGTTACAGAGACTATGGCCCCGATACTAACAGGGACGGGTTTTCCGAGTGTGCGAGGGAGGGGGGCAGAGGTTCGGTCAGGAATGTGGAGTTTTAACTCCACAGCATGTCTTTTTTTTTAAAGGATCCCCGCCCAGAAACCAGCTTGATTGACAAGCTTGACTCCTAATCGGGCGGGGAGCCACAGGTAGAGAGCCTGCAGCTGCTACAGGGAGTGTGTGTGTGTGTGTGTGTGTGGGGTGGGTGGGGGGCGGGGGTCCGATCTCCGACTCCGACGGGTTGGGGGGGGGGGAGGTCTGATCCCCAACCCTGGGGGGTGGGGGTCCAATCTGTCTCTGGGACGGTCCGATCCCCAACTCCAGTGGGGGCGTCTGATCCCCGACTCGGGGGGCGGGGGGCGGGAGGTGGGGCGGTCTTTGGATCGGCGGGGGGGGTGCGGTTCTGACGGAGGATGGGGTCTGAATTCAGGGAAGCACGTAAGCTTGGGGGGAAGCACGCCTGCTTCTCCTGGCCCACAAGCAGTGCTGTAAAGACACTTACTTACCTTTTACCTTGTCCTCGCCTCCCAAGGCCTGGGAAAACTGGCCAGCAAGATCAAACCTGTAAAACAGATTAAATCAGAGACTGCCAGCCACATTATATTTAAATGGCCAACTGCCTCCTGGAAGTCTCACCCGACCTCAAGCCACCTATTTTTGGGGGTTAAGATTACCCCCTCTGACTCCCAAAAGAGACTATCACTGAACTCCGCACACTGCTGCAGCCAGACCTGCAAACCAACTACAGGGCTGGCATGGCCCTCTCAGTGGCTGTGAAGGTGACAGCTGCATTGAATTCTTATGCTACTGGGTCCTTATTTGCCACATCTCCACACCTGCTGTGCACATTTGCATCATCCAGGACACAGATGTCTTGTTTGCACAGGCCAGTCAATATAAATATTTCACTATGGAAAACATGCAGCAACATGAGAGCCCTACAATTTTACCATCCGTCTAGATGTCCCAAAGGTACAGGGCATGTGGCCATACAGGCTCCTACTCCCAATGCTACACTTTTCATGAACAGAACGGGGTTCTATTCCATGAATGTACAGCAGATCTATGACCACATGTATAGATAATGCCTGTGAATGCCTTCTACCCTGGCAGTGGTCATCATTCATTTTATTCCAATCCACGGTGCCACCATTATTTCAAGAACCAGGAAGAATGAATTAATGGCTGCTGGGGGACCATAACTGCTTGTCCCATTGAAGCCGCGAATGACGAGACCCAAAGACCAATATAATGAGGTTCACTCTGCTACGAGTGTCTTGGTGAGCAGACCATCAGCATCCTTATATAAAGGTTCCGATGGCCCAATTGGGGCAATGCCACAGTACTGACCAGCAAAGTTGTTGTTGCTTGCTGCATTTTACACAACATTGCCCTGCAATGGGACCTTGCTATGGAACAGGCAGAAGAGAGGCAGCAGTAACCAGAAATAAGAGTCATAGAACCACGTTTAAAGTACAGGACCGGAAAAAAAACTAATTCATCTGGCAATTACTAATACTCCTCCATCGCCCAACCCTCAAATTCCATCCATTATTCCTCATTGTTTTTCATACTATCTCCCTCCGTTGAATCCCTTGCTTTGCAGGGTATCAGAACACTTGTCTGCACAATGAACCAGTCACTCAGTAAAAGTTATACGACAGACTCTAATAGTTAAGTATCTGAAGTATCCGATGCACAACAGTCATCTGCACAGGTGCCCAATTCCACGGCCAAATAAAGCAGCACCTCCACTGGTCCCGTGTGTGGACAACTGCATTTCTCCACAATTACCTTATTCTACCCCATCCTACATGAACTGTCAGGACATTTTAAAGTCCCAGGACCCCCCAAGTTTCATTCACCCTGGCAGTATATGTATGGTGTAGGTGTGTTCAGCATCTTTCAGTGGTGCTAATTCTCACGAGTTTATCATGAAACATGTGATTTTTAATGAAAATTTAGCCTCACTCGTGATTCAACTCTCAAAGCTCATGATTTTTTTTACTGTATCTGATTGGTCCGCTGAGACGTCAATCTTCGTCACGCCTCCTGTGATTAGCTACTGCTGGGACAGGTGGTTGAGGATTCAGCCTATAAGGAGGCAGCTGTTTCAGCCAATCATAGACTGTGGCGGGAGGGCGGTTCCGCCTGGGTCTGGGCTGGAGACGCGAGGTGGTGAGTGGATTTTACCAGTGCATGATGGAATGTACCATCTCCGTGCATATTATCAAACTGGGAGCTCAAGACCCAGCCCACCTTCTGACATTAAATTTTAAGCACTCACTCCTTAGAGTGCAACTATACCCCCCTCCCCACCCACCCAGAAAAATAAAGGCCATGAAAGTTTTATTGGAAGGATTGGCAACCGATGCCTTTTTTGTTGTTGCTTAATTTGAATTGGGATACATACTGCGCTTACAATATTGAAATGTAAAAATGAGTGCATGCAATCGCTGGTCCTTATCTACAATATTAGCCTGTCGACACATGCCCATGACCAACTGCCACTGGCTTTGTTCCACAAGACTGACTGAACGCAGTACATTTAAAGGGGCAGCTTGTGCAGCAGAAGTATTTCAATTCAAATGACAAGTCCACCAGGACAGTCGCAACGCCGCCCCCCCCCCCCACTCACACACAGCTGTTTCACTTCATTTAAGAACATAAGAGCAGGAGTAGGCCATTTGGCCCTTCAAGCCTGCTCTGCAATTCAATAAGATCATGACTTATCTTCTACCTTAACTAGGGGACATAGTCTCAGGTTAAGGGGTAGGCCATTTAAGACTGAGATGAGGAAGAATTTCTTCACTCAGAGGATTGTGAATCTTTGGAATTCTCTGCCCCAGAGTGCTGTGGATGCTGAGTCTTTGAGTATATTCAAGGCTGAGATAAATAGATTTTTGGACTCTAGGGGAATCAAGGGATATGGGGATAGTGCAGGAAAGTGGAGTTGAGGTCAATGATCAGCCATGATCTTATTGAATGACAGAGCAGGCTCGAGGGGCCTACTCCTGCTTTTACTTATGTTCTTAATTCCACCTTCCCTCACAATCCCCATATCTCTTGATTCCCTTATTATCCAAAAATCTATCATCCTCTGTCTTGAATATACTCAACAACTGAGCATCCACAGCCCTCTGGGGTAGAGAATTCCAAAGATTCAAAACCCTTTGAGTGGAAAAATTTCTCCTCATCTCAGTCCTAAATGGCCAACCCCTTATTCTGAGACTGTGACCCCTGATTCTAGACTCCCCAGCCAGGGGAAATATCCTCCCTGCATCTATCCTGTCAAGCCCTGTAAGAATTTTATATGTTTCAATGAGATCACCTCTCATTCTTCTAAATTTTAGGGAATATAGGCCTAGTCTCCTCAATCTCTCCTCATAGGACAATTCCCTCATCCCAGGAATCAGTCCAGTGAACCGTCATTGCACCCCCTCTAAGGCAAGTATATCATTCCTTAGGTAAGGAGACCAAAATTGTACACAGTACTCTAGGTGTGGTCTCACCATGGCCCTATATTGCAGTAAGACTTCTTTACTTTTATACTCCAATCCTTTTGTAATAAAGGCTAACATACCATTTGCTTTCCTAATTGCATGCTGTACCTGCACGTTAACTTTCAGTGATTCGTGTACAAGGACACCCAGGTCCTGTTGAATACCAACATTACTCCCAGTCTCTCACCATTTAAAAAATGTTCTGCTTTTCTATTTTTTTCTACCAAAGTGGATAACTTCACATTTCTCCACATTATATTCCATCTGCCATCTTCTTGCCCACTCACTTAACCTGTCTATATTCCTTTGCAGCCTCTTTGCATCCTTCTCACAACTTACTTTCTCACCTAGCTTTGTATCGTCAGCAAAATTGGATACAGTACACTCGGTCCCCTCATCTAAGTCATTGATAGAGACTGTAAATAGCTGAGGCCCAATCTCTGATCCTTGCGGTACCCCACGAGTTACAGCCTGCCAACCTGAAAATGACCTGTTTATTCCTACTCTGTTTTCTGCCCATTAACCAATCCTCGATCCATGCTAATATATAACCCCCAATCCCATGAGCCCTAATTTTGTGTAATAAACTCTTTTGTGGCACCTTATCAAATGCTTTCTGAAAATTCAAATACACCATATCCACTGGTTCCCCCTTATCTACCCTACTAGTTACAACCTCAAAAAGCACTCTTAGATTTGTCAAACATGAATTCCCTTTCATAAAACCATGTTGACTCTACCCAATCATATAATTTTCTAAGTGCCCTGTTACCACGTCCTTAATAATAGATTCTAGCATTTTCCCTACCACTGATATCCAATCCGTGGAAACCATGCTAGAATCTAGGGAATTCTGGAAGATCAAAATCAATGCATTCACTATCTCTGTAGCCACCTCTTTTAAAACTCTAGGATGTAGGCCATCAGGTCCAGGGGATTTGTCAGCCTTTAGTCCCATTAATTTCCCCAGTACTATTTCTTTACTATTACAAATTTGTTTAAATGCCTCATTCTCACTAGAACCTTGGTTCCCCACTATTTCCAGAATGTTTTTTGTGTCTTCTTCCGTGAAGACAGATACAAAGTATTTGTTTGATTTCTCTGCCATTTCCTTATTCCTCATTATAATTTCCCCTGCCTCTGCTTGTAAGGGACCCACGTTTACTTTCGCTAATCTCTTCCTTTTTACATATCTATGTCAGGGTTGCTGTCACGGGGCCGTGTAGACACGGGGCCGTGCTGTCCGGGCGAGGCTGGTTCTGGACCCAAGTGCAGACAGACGAGGCGAGAAACAGGTATGCAGTCTTAAATAAAGGTACTTTACTAGAATCACACAGGTAAACAATACAAACATAGGAGCTCAAGACAAGCTACCACATAGGCAAACGGCTAGTCAAGATAGGAACTCAAGACAAGCTACCATGAGGCAACCAGCTTGTCAAGACTGAGCTCAAGACAAGCTACCACAGGGCAACCGGCTTGTCCAAACTGAGCACCTTATCAAGACTGAGCAACTTGTCAGCACCTTGTCAAGACCAAGAACAAAGGGAAGAACCACAGAACTTAAATACAAGCAGAAACATAACACAGATAAACAGTTATAGACATAGGAGCTCAAGACAAGCAACCACTAAGGCAAACGGCTTGTCAAGACTTAGCCCAAGACAAGCTATCCCTAGGCAACCGGCTTGTCAAGGCAAGCTACCACAGGGCAACAGGCTTGTCGAGACTGAGCACCTAGTCAAGACAGAGCACCTTGTCAGGACTAACTCCCTTGTCAGGACTGAGCCCAGAAGGAAGAAACCACAGAACTGAAATACAAGCAAAAACAGGTGAAACCAATAAACCAGATGAAAGGCAGTTAAGTAATAAACAGGAGAAACAAGTAACAATTAACAAAGGGAAACCATCCAGTGAAGGTGCCATCTAGGGGTTACTGAAGGAACTGACTGGCACCCTCACAATCTATAGAAGCTTTTACAATCAGTTTTTACGTCTCTTGCTACTTTACTCATATTCTATTTTCTCTCTCTCAATTTCTTGGTCCTCCTTTGCTGAATTCTAAAATCCTCCCAATCCTCAGGCTTGCTACTCCTTTTGGCAACATTATAAATGTCTTCCTTTAATCTATCTTTAACTTCTCTTGTTAGCCATGGTTGGAACATTTTTCCTGTGCGGTTTTTATTCCTTAAGGGAATGTATATTTGTTTTGAATTGTGAATTATTTCTTTAAATGTTTGCCATTGCTTATCTGCCATCATATCTTTAAATCTAGTCTCCCAACCTACCTTAGCCAACTTGCCTCTCATACCTATGTCGTTTGCTTTGCTTAGATTTAAGACCCTAGTTTCGGACTTAACTAAATCACTCACAAACTCAACATAAAATTCTATCATATTATGATCACTGCTCCCCAGAGGCTCCTTTACAAAAAGTTATTAATTAACCCTGTCTCATTGCTTATACTAGATCTAAAATAGCCTGTTCCCTAGTTGGATCCTCGACATGTTGTTGTTGTTGACAACTGATCTCGAAAACTATCTTGAATGCATTCCATGAACTCGTCCTCTTCACTATTACTGCAAATTTGATTTGCCCAGTCTACATGAAAATTAAAGTCCCCATGATTACTGCATTACCCTTGTTACTTGCACCTCTAATTTCCTGATTTATACTGTGCCCAACACTACAACTACTGTAAGGGGGCCTATAGACTACTCCCACTAGTGTTTTCTGCACCTTGTTGTTTCTTAGCTCCACCCAAAGCAATTTTACATCTTGTTTTTCCGAGCTAAGATCCTTTCTCTCTACGGTCTTTATCCCATCCTTTATTATCAGGGCTAACCCCCCACCCCCCTCCCCCCTTTTCCATTCTGCCTATCTCTTCTAAAAGTCAAATATCCTGGAATATTTACTTCCTAACCTTGGTCACTCTGCAACCACGTCTTTGTGCTAGCTATTAGATCAAACCCATTTATTTCTATCTGAACTATTAATTCATCAGTTTAGTTGCAAATGCTTCACACATTAAGATATAATGCTTTTAGCATTAACTTTTTTCTATTTTTTCCTGATGCCACCTTAGTCACTGATGCCCTATTACCTTTGCTAAGCTCTCTCTTTCTTCCTGACCCACTCTTCTTATCTTCACCCAGATCACTACTCTGCTCGACAGCCTTGACATTTCTCTTACTGCTTTTGAATTTACCCTTTCCTGAATCCTCCCACATTCCGCCCCCCCCCTCATTAGTTTAAAGCTCTATCTACTGCCCTAGTTATTCGATTCGGCAGCGAAGAAGAGGACAACTCTAATAAAACCAAACAGCCAATACTATTCTGCTCCTGTACTTCCAAATACCGTCACCGATACATTCCATTTCCATGTAACTACCCAACTGATGCGCTATTAATTACTCAAAAGACTGAGGTTAAGCGAGTAACTAACAGGCTTTTATTAACAAGAGAATGAAGGTGTGCCTCGAGTGGTCGACCAGTCCAGAATACAGAGGGACTGTGGAGCAGTCACCTTTATACCTGGACTCGTGGGAGGAGTCAGCCGAGGCATGTACAGACATGTACACAGTGGAATACAAACACCCACACAGGCAGGTATAACAGTGGTTTACCACATTCACCCCTTGTTTAAAAATGAGTCCGGCGGGGTGAAGTGTATTAAAAGTTTGTGTATTGGAGTCTCTCCGGAGGTCTTGTCTGCCGCTGTGATCGACGTGGCAACGGCAGGGGTAGTGAAGCTTCCGGCGTTGAGTCCCACGTAGGCTGGGGCACTGGTGTGTAGTCCTCGTGGGTGTCGAGCGGGTCGCGGGGCCCAGGCGTGCCGTCTGCTGGGGTTGGATATTGGATCGTGGGGGGGGGGTGGTAGTGGGTAGTGGGTTACTGGGGCCCCTGAGGGTGCGAGGTCTCGTATGGAGACTGTGTCCTCCCGCCCGTCCGGGTATGCAATGTAAGCATACTGGGGGTTGGCGTGGATGAGGTCGACCCTCTCGACCAGGGGGTCCGTTTTATGGGTCCTCACGTGTCTTCTCAGTAGGACCAGCCCTGGGGACGTCAGCCATGGTGGTAGCGATGTCCCCGATGTGGACTTCCTTGGGAAGACAAACATTTTCTCATGAGGGGTGGCGTTAGTGGCAGTGCAGAGCAGTGACCGAATAGAGTGGAGCGCATCGGGGAGCACATCCTGCCAGCGGGAGGTTGGAAGGCCCCTAGACTTTAAGGCTAGCAGGGCGGCCTTCCAAACTGTCGCATTCTCTCTTTCCACCTGTCCGTTCCCCCGGGGGTTGTAACTGGTGGTCCTGCTTGTGGCAATACCCCTAGCGAGCAGGTACTGGCGGAGTTCGTCGCTCATAAACGATGAGCCCCGGTCGCTATGGATATAGCTGGGGAAACCGAACAGGGTGAAGAGGTCGTTCAGACATTTAATGACCGTGGCACTGGTCATGTCCGGGCAGGGGATGGCGAACGGGAAACGGGAGTACTCATCAATAATGTTGAGGAAGTACACATTGCGGTCGGCGGAGGGGAGAGGCCCTTTAAAATCAACGCTCAGGCGCTCGAAGGGGCGAGTGGCTTTTATCAAGTGAGCCCTGTCTGGTCTATAAAAGTGCAGTTTGCACTCAGCGCAGACTTGGCAGTTCCTGGTCATGGTCCTGACCTCCTCAATGGAGTAAGGCAGGTTGCGGGCCTTGATGAAGTGGAAGAACCTGGTGACCCCCGGTGGCAGAGGTCATTGTGGAGGGCCCGCAGTCTATCGATCTGCGCGCTGGCGTAGGTGCCACGCGATAGAGCATCCGGGGGTTCATTGAGCTTCCCGGGCCGGTACAAGATCTCGTAATTGTAGGTGGAAAGCTCGATTCTCCACCTCAAGATCTTGTCATTTTTGATTTTGCCCCTCTGCTTGTTGTTAAACATAAAAGCAACTGAACGCTGGTCAGTGAGCAGGGTAAATCGTTTTCCGGCCAGGTAGTGCCTCCAATGACGCACAGCCTCCACAATAGCCTGGGCCTCCTTCTCAACAGCGGAGTGTCTGGTCTCCGGGCCCTGGAGGGTTCGTGAAAAGAAGGCCACGGGTCTCCCCGCCTGATTAAGGGTAGCGGCCAGGGCAAAGTCGGACGCGTCGCTTTCCACCTGGAAGGGGATGGATTCGTCCACTGCGTGCATGGTGGCTTTGACAATGTCTTCCTTGATACGGTGGAAGGCTAAGCGGGCCTCTGCCGTCAAGGGAAAAGAGGTGGACTTGATCAGCGGACGGGCCTTGTCCGCATAGTAAGGGACCCACTGGGCATAATAGGAGAAAAACCCTAGGCACCTCTTCAGGGCCTTGAGGCAGTGGGGCAGTGGGAGTTCCATAAGGGGACGCATCCGGTCGGGGTCGGGACCGATGACTCCGTGTTCCACAACACAGCCAAGGATGGCGAGGCGGGTTGTGCAGAATATGCACTTCTCCTTGTTATACATCAGGTTCAGGAGTTGGGCGGTGCAGAGGAATTTTTCGAGGTTTGCGTCATGGTCCTGCAAGTCATGGCCGCAGATGGTCACATTGTCCAGATATGGGAAAGTGGCCTGCAACGCATTTTGATCGACCATCCGGTCCATCTCCCTTTGGAAGACGGAGACCCTGTTGGTGACGCCAAAGGGAACCCTAAGGAAGTGATAGAGGCGGCCGTTTGCCTCAAAGGCAGTATACTGGCGGTCCTCAGGGCGGATAGGGAGCTGGTGGTACGCTGATTTCAGGTCAATGGTCGAGAAGACGCAGTACTGCGCGATCTGGTTGACCATATCAGCTATGCGGGGGAGTGGGTAAGCGTCCAACAGGGTGTAGCGATTTATTGTCTGGCTGTAGTCGATGACCAGCCGCTGCTTCTCGCCGGTCTTAACGACCACAACCTGGGCTCGCCAGGGGCTGGTGCTGCCCTCAATAATCCCCTCCTTCAGGAGCCGCTCCACTTCGGTTTT
This sequence comes from Somniosus microcephalus, assembly GCF_052327205.1. Taxonomy (NCBI): domain Eukaryota; kingdom Metazoa; phylum Chordata; class Chondrichthyes; order Squaliformes; family Somniosidae; genus Somniosus; species Somniosus microcephalus. Next base: position 212,215,959 of record NC_140992.1, on the reverse strand, counting down.
AATGAAAACCCTGTCCCCGGCACTGTATCGCCTGCTCTTTGTGGCGATGGGCTTACAGTCGGGGGTGAGGTTAGCAAACAGTGGGGGGGGGGTGACTCTGAGTGTGGAGAGGTTGCACCTGGTGCGCGGCGGGCAATTTGGAAGCTGCTGGCTGCGGACTGTGAGTGGGGGGAGGGGTCCACTGTACGCCATCGTAACACTTTTAAGGTGGCACTGAAAATCTAACCCCAGTAGAACGGCAGCGCAGAGGTGGGGCAGGACCAGAAGTTTAAAATTATCGTACACAGTCCCGTCTACTAAGAGTGTCACCACGCAGTAGCCGCCAATGTCCGCCGACTGGGACTCGGAGGCCATAGAAATCCGCTGGTGCGCAGGCAGGACTGGGAGAGAGCAACGCCGCACCGTGTCAGGGTGGATGAAGCTCTCCGTGCTCCCAGAGTCAAAAAGGCAGGTTGTTTCGTGACCATTTACCTTAATGTCCATTGTGGACCGGGCCAGTTGGTGTGGTCTCGCTTGGTCCAGCGTAACGGAGGCCAGCGTAGGGGTCGGTGTGTCGCTGCGGGTATCAGATGAGGCGGTGTTGGGGGCCTGCTGTGTCCTGGCTGGCGTCCAAGATGGCGGCGTCCATGATCCCCATGTGGCTGGAGGCGTCCAAAATGGCTGCTGTTCCGGTGGTTCGCACATGGCTGAGGAGGCCCAAGATGGCGGCCCGCACAGCCCACACGCGGCGCTGCTGGGGTTCGGGGTGGCTTTGGCCCTGCAGACGCTGGCGTAGCGTCCCTTCTTCCCGCAGCCCGAGCAGATCGCATTTTTCGCCGGGCAGCGCGCTCTGGGGTGTTTGGCCTGGCCACAGAAGTAGCATTTCTGGCCTTGGGACACTGCTGCGGTAGTTGGGCCGTTGCTGGGATGTGGCTGGGGTGGCACGGCGCTATGAGACGGTCCTACCGTGTCCCAGGCTGTCGTTCCCCGCAGCGTCCACGGTGCAGAGGAGTAGGCATCCATGCCCCGGTAGGCTGCGTCCAATGATAGTGCGAGTTCAGAGGCCTTGTTGAGGTCGAGGTCACTCTGCTCCAACAGTCGCTGTCGGGTGTAATTGGACCTGTGGCCCGCTACAAAAGCGTCCCGGATAAGTTCCTCTGTGTACACGGCGGCCTTTACATCCTTACAACCACAGGCCCGGCCAAGCACAGACAGTGTGTGAAGGTATTCCTCGGTCGATTCCCCAGGTTGTTGTTTACGACTCCCCAGGAGGTGCCTGGCGTACACCTCATTCACTGGGCACGTGTACTGGTCCTTGAGGAGCTTGAGAGCAGCCGTGTACGAGGTCGCGTCCTGGATGACCGAGTACGCTCGGTGGTTCACTTTGGAGGTCAGGACATCCAGTTTGTCCTCATCCGATTTGACCGTTGCAGCGGAGGCGATCAGGAATCTTTCAAAGCACCTAAGCCAGTGAGCAAACTTGGTGGATGCGTCCGCCTCCCGATGGTCTAAGTCCAGGCATGCTGGTGTGAGGATCTTCTCCATTATAAAAAAAATCTTGTTAATAAAATTGATGCGCTATTAATTACTCAAAAGACTGAGGTTAAACGAGTAACTAACAGGCTTTTATTAACAAGAGAATGAAAGTGTGCCTCGAGTGGTCGACCAGTCCAGAATACAGAGGGACTGTGGAGCAGTCACCTTTATACCTGGACTCGTGGGAGGAGTCAGCCGAGGCATGTACAGACATGTACACAGTGGAATACAAACACCCACACAGGCAGGTATAACAGTGGTTTACCACACCAACCACCTACTGTTCCAATCCCATTGAAACCAAATACTTGGGTCATTTGGCTTCCACATAACTGTAATGATAATAGTTGCACATTCCTTCCTGTATACTTGGATTTGTAATTTTACATTGTTTCCTGTCGATTTGCAATAATATTGTTTTAACACTTCTGCCTGTATATTGGTAATTATAAAAGTATTTTACATCCTTTCCTGTTTTATTTGCAACTATAATAGTTTTGTAACAACTCTTTCTGCATATTTGGAAAAACAGTATTTTAACTATTTCTTTCTGTAAATTTGTAAGTGTTTTCTTTCCTGTATACTTGCTATTATAAGAGTTTTATGTTGTTTCCTTTACATTTGGAATTATAATGCATTTTACATTCCTTCAATACTGTAATTAAATTCTTGTATAATTGACTGTGATATTCACATTTTTACATTTTATCAGCTAACGCTGATCATCCAGAGTCTATTCTGTGGCCGAGCAATAGTGAAAATGCCACTCAGTCCCCTAGAGTATGGCTCAGAGTAGGGGCTGCTGCTGCAGCAGTAGCAACATCGTACCAGTAAGGTTAAATAGAAGCGACTCCTGAAAGTTCCTGGTTCCTCGATCTGCTCTTTATTGTCTTGTAAACACAGCCCTGCCCTTGGACACGCTCACTAATATCCTCCCGAGTTACATGCACACATTAACTTGATGAATTCAAATCACGTCTGAAGCAGCAACAGATCCAACAAAACAAGTCATTTACAGAGCACATCGAATCAATAGCTTCCTGTATATCTCCTAACCAAAGAGAACTATGGCCTGGGATTTGCAGTCAGCAGCGTAGCAAAGGCATTTCAGGGCCACTGATCCTGAAGAAAACTGCCCACTGAGATCCACGAGCTCTGTGGTGAGAAGTTTGCCTTTTTTGACGTGCAAGTGATTTCAATGCAATATAGTGGGGAATCCCTAACACGATCTACTGTGACATCAACAATCTGCCTAAGCAGCCAATCACAATGCAGAATTCTCACAGACAGGGAAACAGGGAATGAGAACCTGCTTTTATCCCGACTTTTAAAAAATGTTACAGAGAGCAGTGCTGCAAGTGGAGAACGCCTTGCTTCTGATTTAAAGGGTTGTGCTCACACCACTTCCTGCCAGTCATGGGAGCTCTACTTGCAGTCCCCCTTGCGCTCGAGTATGACAGGGAGATGGAGCATGTACTGTATGTGCTTTAAGTCAGAACTACGTTTTACAGCTCCTGTATACTGTAGTACCGGCAGTGACCACACCGGTATACAAGCTGTGTGCATGCCTCTGTACCCCAGTCTAGAGATCACCCTCCTCCAGTAAAGACCTGTTATTTGTTTATGTACAGCATCCGTGTAATTATTTATCCACTGAACCACGGATCTAACAGTGGCGATGAGTGTTGATGCGAATCTACCTGCAACATAAAAAAAAAATAGTCAAGTCCAGGAACACGGGCGTCGACCGCGAGCAACCGCCCAGCAGTCAGGCAGAGATCCAACTTCGCTGGGGAGGCTGTGGAGAGCCAGGCTTGGTTCCCCAGCCACAATGAGCAGTAAGAGACCGACGACAGGTCCAGAGCAGACCCTTCCCGAGCAGCGGCGGCTGGAGCCGACCGACGGCAGAGAGAGAGAGCCGGGCAGTGTCGACGGGGTAAGAAAAAGGGTGAAGAGAGCAGGGCGCAGCCGGGGGTTGATCACCGAGCAGCGTCGAGGAAAAATACTGCAAAACCGGAGAGAGAGAGGGTAAGAAACAGTCGGGTTCTAGACTGAGCGGCGTCGACAAATATCAAGAGAAGAACGCGCAGAGCACAGCCAGGGATCACGGGCTGATCAGGGTCCGCGGGGTGAAGCAAGGGGAGATGCCATTAAGCCACGGAGAAGAAGGGGAAGCGCGCGAGGCGCCATTGGGGATAGTTAACGCACAACCAAGGATGCCGAAGAGTGGCAGTATCTCTACGTTCGACAATGAAGTCGAAGATTGGGCGACATATGTGGAACGTATTGAGGTGTACTGCAGGGTGAATGAAGTGCCAGATGCTAATAAAGCACTGGTTCTGTTAAATTCCATGGGTGCAAAAACTTATGGGTTACTGCGAAATCTAATAACCCCAGAGAAGCCGGTAAACAAGAATTTTGAAAGCATAGTAGAAATCCTACAGGACCACTTAAACCCCACACCGCTGCTGATAGCAGAACGATTTAAGTTCCATAAAAGGAACCAACACAAAGACGAAAGCAATGCTGAGTACCTAACGGAACTGCGCAAGCTATCGAAATACTGCCAATTTGGAGCGGGACTAGCAGACACATTAAAGGACAAGTTTGTGTGTGGGCTACAAAGTGAAGGAACCCAGAAACGGCTTATATCAGAAAAGGACCTTACACTGGACAAAGCTTTCAATATGGCAGTATCACATGAAGCAGCCGCAAGGGGCGCTGCAGAGATACAACGGAGACCGCAAGAATATGGCACCAACGAAATGACCTATGGAACAGGGAAGTGCTATCGCTGCGGCAGAACAACACATGACCAGAAAGATTGTTGGTTCATGGACCAAGTGTGCAGACAGTGTGGGAAAGCAGGACACATAGCAAGAGTCTGCAGGTCTGGGAAGAAAACCAACAGTAAGAAATCTCCACAGGAGAAGTACAAAAAGGTACACCAGGTGATGGACAGTGGTTCAGATGAACAGAAAAGTGACACAGACTCCGGAAGCAAGGAGCTGGGTTGTCTGAAACTACATAATGTAACTGAAATGGAGGATCACCAGACTATCTGGGTTACACTCAAGATAGACGGAGTCCAAGTGGAAATGGAATTGGACACAGGGTCAGCTCTAACAGTCATAAATCAAAGAGACTACAAGCGGCTATTTTCACACATACCCTTGAAAGCTACAGAGATTGTCTTGAAGACGTATACGGGGCAAAAAGTCTACCCCAAAGGAAAAATAAGGGTGAAAGTGACATATAAAGGTCAGGAAATACCTAAAATGGATATATATGTATTGCCAAATGGAGGACCACCACTGCTAGGACGTGAATGGATCCGGAAGATACATTTAGATTGGCATTCCATACAGGCACTGAAGGTGGAGGCCAAAAAGGATGACGACGTCACACCTGGACGACTGTCAAAAATGCTAACTGACGCAAAAGAAGTGTCCCAGGAGGGACTAGGAACACTAAAAGGAATAACAGCAACAGTTAAAATAGAGGATAATGCAAGCCCAAAGTTTCTGAAGGCCAGACCAGTGCCTTATGCGATCAGACCAGCGGTTGAAGCAGAGCTATCTGGGGGTAAACGCTTCACCAAAATTGATCTAGCCCAGGCGTACTTGCAAATGGAGGTAGAAGAAGCTTCGAAACATTACCTTACGATCAATACCCATAAAGGTCTCTATCAATACAACTGGCTGGTGTTTGGAGTAGCCTCGGCTCCAGCTATCTGGCAAAGGGCGATGGATCAGGTCCTGCAAGGGATTCCAGGGACCCAGTGTTATTTGGACGACATCTTGGTCACGGGTGAAAATGACGGTGATCACCTCGCTAACTTGGAGAAGGTGCTTGCCAGATTAAAGGAATATGGGCTACGAGCTAATCGCCACAAGTGCGAGTTTTTCCAGAAACAGATCTCGTATTGCGGCCACGTCATCGATGAAGAGGGGTTACATAAGTCCCCTGACAAGGTTGAGGCAGTAGTCAAGGCTCCAGCACCAGAAAATGTGTCACAGCTGAGGTCGTTCCTCAGGCTGGTAAACTATTACCACAAGTTCTTACCAAATTTGTCTACGGTATTACACCCGCTGAACACCCTACTGCAAACAGGGGTACCATGGAAGTGGGATGATGAACGTAGACGAGCTTTCCAGAAGTGTAAAGAATTGATCACATCAAAAGAGGTGTTGGCCCATTTCAACCCAGCACTACCAATTCATTTGGCATGTGATGCATCACCCTACGGCATTGGAGCGGTGCTGTCGCACAAATTCCCAGACGGGTTGGAGAGGCCAGTAGCCTTTGCGTCTCGGTCACTAACCTCAGCCGAGCGCAACTATGCCCAGATTGACAGGGAGGCCCTCAGCCTAGTATGGGGAGTAAAAAAATTCAACCATTATCTGCATGGGCAGAAGTTCACCTTGCTGACTGACCACCAACCACTTGTCTCCATCTTTAATCCTAAGAAGGGCATGCCAGTAATGACTGCACAGCGGTTACAAAGATGGTCCCTGTTCCTGAATCAATATGAAATAGAATATAAAGGCACGAAACAGCATGGGAACGCTGATGGGCTATCGCGCCTGCCACTGCCTATGGTGGAGGAAGCACCAGCAGTGGACCCTATCGAGATATTTTATTCGTCGATAATTGAACGATTGCCAGTAACAAACGCGGATATAGAGAAGGAGACCCGCCATGATCCGATGCTGTCACGGGCATATGAATTGACGGTGAGGGGATGGCCAACACATGGCGACTCACTGTTGCCAGCATTCTCATCCAGAAGAGAACAGCTGTCAGTATGCCAGGGGACAGTGATGTGTGGATCCAGAGTGGTGATTCCACCCAAGTTAAGGGAGAGAGTGCTAAAGGAGCTACATGAAGGTCATCTGGGGGGAGTGAAAATGAAAAGCCTTGCTAGGGCTTATGTGTGGTGGCCGGGAATCGATCAACAAATCGAAGACCTAACTAAGAGCTGCTTAGGATGCCAGAAGGTCCAAAATGCACCACCACATGCCCCTCTACACCCATGGGAGTGGCCCTCCTCTCCATGGCAACGGGTGCACATTGATTTTGCTGGTCCATTCATGGACTCAATGTTCTTAATAGCAGTGGATACTCATTCAAAGTGGCCTGAGGTGATAAAGATGTCTTCAACCACTACAGAGAAAACGATTGCAGTCCTACGGACCATATTTGCCAGAAACGGTTTGCCAGAGCAGATCTGCTCTGATAATGGACCGCAGTTTGTGTCCGACGAGTTCCAAAAATTCATGAAAAGGAATGGGGTAAGGCATTACACATCCGCCCCGTATCATCCAGCCACCAATGGATTGGCTGAGAGGGTCGTACAAACCTTTAAGAAGGCGATAAAGGCCATGTGTGACGAGGAAATTCCACTACAGCATAAGGTGGACAATTTCTTATTAGCCTACTGAAATGCGACACATGCAGTTACCAACCAGACCCCAGCCATGATGTTCATTAACCGAAGGTTGAGATCTCGTCTGGACTTGCTCAGACCAAATGTGCGAAGAAATGTTGAGGACAAACAATTCCAGCACATCAACGAGAAGCCGAGAAGGAGCTTCAATGTAGGGCAACCAGTCTTGGCCCGTGACTATCGAACAGAGAAGTGGCAACCCGGAACGATATGTACAAGGCAGGGGCCATTAATGTACACAGTGGATGTCGGGGAGAACATTGTGAGACGCCACGTCGATCAGATCTTAGCGTCACAGGAAGGCGTCAACCCCATGTCTCGAGTACCTGGGGATGAACCCGACATACCGGTAGCATCTACTTCAGACCCAGTAGCAGTGGAACCCGATGAACTACCCGATGAAAGGGGTCAGAATTGCCTCTGCACCAAGAACAAGAACCTCCGGAAAGGCGCTATCCCGAAAGGGTCAGGAAGCCGCCCCAAAGACTGAATCTATAAATGGACTTTTGTTATTGAATATACATGTAAAAATGTAATTGTTATTTGAATATTAAGGGGGTATTAATCTAAAAGGGGAGGAATTGTAGTGTATGTGCTTTAAGCCAGAACTACTTTTTACAGCTCCTGTATACTGTAGTACCGGCAGTGACCACACCGGTATATAAGCTGTGCGCATGCCTCTGTACCCCAGTCTAGAGATCACCCTCCTCCAGTAAAGACCTGTTATTTGTTTGCTGTGAGTATCTGTCTGCCGAGGTGCGATAAATGGTAGTTGGAAAGATTACCTGTAAACATCTGACATTATTCTCTGACTATATAAGCTGTGTCTTTATGCATTTCTCCACTTCACCTGACGAAGGAGCAGCACTCCGAAAGCTTGTGATTTCAAATAAAGCTGTTGGACTATAACCTGGTGTTGTGTGACTTCTTACATTTGTCCACCCCAGTCCAACTCCGGCATCTCCACACCTTGTTTATGTATAGCATCCGTGTAATTATTTATCCACTGAACCACAGATCTAACAGAGCAGAGGCAGCGAAGAAGAGGACAAGCTGTTCACAGGGGGAGGAGGGCTCTCAGCAGGCGGCCTTACCCACCTAAGGTCTTCTCCTACATGCACTTAAGCCAGAAGCAGTGTATTAGGAGGCTCTGCTTCACCAACTCTGCCACCTCCTGCAACCAGACCTGCAGCCTTAGAGCAGCGCTGCCAGTAGCCCTAAAGGTCACTGTGGCCCTCAATTTTTTTTCACCACCCGATCCTTCCTGTCTGGAGCAGGAGACATAGCTAACATCTCCCAGTTCACCACCCATTGCTACATCCGAGAGGTCATAGACGCTTGGTACTCCAGGAAATGGGACTTTATTGTCTTCTCTCTGAACAGAGAGAAGCAGGAGGAGCGCGCAGGTGGCTTTGCCAGGATATCTGGCTTCCTCATCGTGCAGGGCGCAATCAACTGCACAGACGTGGCTTTACGGGCACCGCATATCAATCCTGAGATGTACTGCAATCTCAGAGGCTGCCATTCACTTGCTGTGCAGTTGTTGTGCGACCACGCCCAGCGCATCATGATGGTGAATGCCCGGTATCCTGGCAGCAGTCATGATGCCTTCATCCTGTGCCAGTCTGGTGTGTCAGCAATTTTCCAGCCACCACGTCAAACCTGAGGGCGGCTGCTTGGAGACAAGGGCTATCCGCTCTACACCTGGCTGATAACTCCCCTCTGCAACCTCACCACTTGTGGCCAGCACTCATATAATGAGAGCCATGCTGCCGTGAGGAACCTCATTGAGCAGACCATCAGGCTTCTGAAGCAATGGTTCCGCTGCCTTGACCGCTCGGGAAGAGCCCCCCTGTACACGTCGGAGAGGGTGTCCCATTTTGTGGTGGTCTGCAGCATCCTCCAGAACTTGGCCATCATGAGGGAGGAGGAAGAAGAAGAAGAAGAAGGAGGAAATGATAATCTATGTTCTGGACAGGCTGTCCGTGAGTGGCTCATCAGATTCCAGTCCCCCCTAATGAAACCCCAGATCCCCGTTGCTCACCACTTCCCCACCTTACCTTCCCTCTGTCACGGAACATCACAGCGTCCTCTTGGGCACAAAGCTGAAACGAGAGCCACCACAAAACAAACATTCCAAACATAATTTATAAATTTATTAATGCCAAACTACACAAAATCAACTAATCACCTTTGTGCAGTCCCTTAGTGTCTGTCTTTCATGTTCCTTTACCTACTCTAGTGCTCCTATGCAGTGCTACCCCAGTGGCTGTAGCAAGGCTGGTGGAAGGCTGCTGACTTTCCATGGGACACACTGCAAATGGCCTTGCAGCATGACCTCGAGCAGCTCTGGGCTTAGAAGGCCCACCTGTAGACTGCACCACCTCAGCATGGGTGGCAGCAGTCTGGGCTGGCTGGTTGGTAGGCAGCAGCAAGGGCACCGGCGGAGTGGCAGAGGTGGGAGTATGAATGCTGTCATCCTGAGAGAGGACAGCAGGTTCTTGCTCCACGGAGCCACTGCCACACCCCTGGAGCGGCGCCTCAGCATTCCTAGCCATATGTTGGAGCACAGATTGCTGGACTGCTGTGATACCCTGTATGGCACTTTCCACACTGGTAAACCCAGCCACGATGGCAGCTGTCTGATCTTGTGTGGCAGCAAGCTGAGACTGCATGAGAGCAGTCTGAGCTTCCACTGCAGCACTGAGACGTTGGGTTGCTTCCGCTTGTGCTGCAATGGAAGCTGCGCGATCGCCCATCACACCCAGCATCATGGTTGGGTCCACAAGTATCCTAAGGGGGTTGCCCATCATTTCCAATCTGGAAATCATGGGCTGCAAGTTCCGTGCAAAATCCCGTGCAATGTTGGAGCCAGACTCCTCCATGCTCCTTGACAATGACAAGAGGTTCTCTGGCAAGCTTGCCATTGCACCAAGCATTTCTGTGTGCATGCCCATCACCCTTCTTCTGAAGGCTGCCCCATCGACATCATCATCTGAGTTTTGTGAAGTAGAACTCGTGCACGAACTCGCCCTCTGGGGAGCTGGCACCCGAGCTATCCTTTCCCCCTGGCCTGGCTGCAGGCCACTCATGCCCAGTGACTCACCACATGCAAATCCTGCCTCTAAAGTCTGCGCAGTGCCATTTCCTGAGCTGGTGCCTGCGAGTGTCAGATCGAGTGACGGTGCCTCTTCTTCTCTGTCACTCTCCTCCTCCAATAACCTCAGTGACAGGCTGTGCTGGTGGCAGTTCTTCGGTATCTGAAAGGAGAAAGGCACAAGGGTTGTGTTGTGAGGGGAAGGCAGGGAAGCAAGATGTGCATGCTTACACCACGAGCAGCTTGTAAGTGAGAAGAGAAGTGAGATGAGCGGAAAGTGAGATGTGAGAAGAAGGATTAGGTATGAGCATACCGTCATCATCAGCAATGCTTTCAACCTCGCTGCTCGCCACGGCCTCAGTAATGGCCCCTCCAATTATCTCCAGCACTGTGTCCTCCAGCTCCATCAGGTTGTGAAGTCAGGATTCCCCTCTGCCCGTCTGCTGCTGCTCATGGCGGTTGTGTGCCACCTTTGTCTGCAAGAGAAATGGAAGTATGTCAGTGAGTGTGGTGCAATGTGTTCGAGTTCTACTTCATCCTGTTTGGCATAAAAATAAATCAAAAAATGTGACTCAACCGTGGCTAACAAGAGAAATCAGAGATAGCATAAGATCCAAGGAGAAGACATATAAATTGGCCAGAAAAAGCAGTAAACCTGAGGATTGGGAGCAGTTTAGGATTCAGCAAAAGAGGACAAAGGGATTAATTAAGAGGGGGAAAATAGAGTATGAGAGTAAGCTATCAGGGAACATAAAAACTGACTGTAAAAGCTTTTATAGATATATGAAGAGAAAAAGATTGGTGAAGTCAAGTGTAGGTCCCTTGCAGTCAGAATCAGGGGAATTTATAATGGGGAACAAAGAAATGGCAGACCAATTAAATACATACTTTGGTTCTGTCTTCACAAAGGAGGACACAAATAACCTCCCAGAGATGTCGGGGAACATAGGGTCTAATGAGAGGGAGGAACTGAAATAAATCAGTATTTGTAGGGAAATGGTGTTAGGGAAATTGATGGGATTGAAGGCCGATAAATCCCCAGGGCCTGATAATCTACATCGTAGGGTACTTAAGGAAGTGGCCCTAGAAATAGTAGATGCATTGCTGGTCATCTTCCAAAATTCTATAGACTCTGGAACAGTTCCCATGGATTGGAGGGTAGCTAATGTTACCACACTATTCAAAAAAGGTGGTAGAGAGAAAACAGGGAATTATAGACTGGTAAGCCTGACATTGGTAGTGGGGAAAATGCTAGAATCCATTATAAAAGATGTAATAGCAGAGCACTTGGAAAACAGTGACAGGATTGGACAAAGTCAACATGGATTTACAAAAGGTAAATCATGCTTGACTAATCTACTGGAATGTTTTGAGAATGTAACTGGTAGAATAGATAAGGGAGAACCAGTGGATGTGGTGTATTTGGACTTTCAGAAGGCTTTCGATAAGGTCCCGCATAAGAGATTAGCGCGTAAAGTTAAGGCACATGGGATTGGGGGCAAGGTACTGACTTGGATAGAGAACTGGTTGGCAGACAGGAAGCAAAGAGTTGGAATAAACGGCTCTTTTTCCGAGTGGCAGGCAGTGACTAGTGGGGTACCGCAGGGATCGGTGCTAGGACCCCAGCTATTCACAATATATATAAATGATCTAGACAAGGGAACTAGATGTAATATCTCCAAGTTTGCAGATGACACAAAGCTGGGTGGGCATGTGTGCTGTGAGGAGGATGCTGAGAAACTCCAGTATGATTTGGGCAGGTTGGGTGATTGGGCAGAAGCATAGCAGATGCAGTATAATGTGGATAAATGCGAGGTTATCCACTTTGGTGGCAAAAACAGGAAGGCAGATTATTATCTGAACGGCAATAGATTGGGAGAAGGGGAAGTGCAACGAGATCTGGGTGTCCTTGTGCACCAGTCGCTGAAGGTAAGCATGCAGGTGCAGCAGGCGGTTAAGAAGGCAAATGGTATGTTGGCCTTCGTAGCAAGAGGGTTCGAGTACAAGAACAAGGATGTCTTGCTGCAGTTGTACAGGGCCTTGGTGAGGCTACACCTTGAGTATTGTGTGCAGTTTTGGTCGCTTTACCTGAGGAAGGACGTTCTTGCCATGGAGGGAGTGCAGCGAAGATTCACCAGACTGATACCTGGGATGGCAGGAATGACATATGAGGAGAGATTGGGTTGATTGGGCTTATACTCGCTGGAGTTTAGAAGAATGAGAGGGAATCTCATTGAAACGTATAAAATTCTAACAGGACTGGACAGACTGGATGCAGGAAGGATGTTCCCGATGGCCGGGGAGTCCAGAACCAGGGGTCACAGTCTAAGGATAAGGGGTAAGCCATTTAGGACAGAGATGAGGAGGAATTTCTTCACCCAGAGAGTGATGAACCTGTGGAATTCTCTACCACAGAAGGCAGTGGAGGCCAATTCATTAAATATATTCAAGAAGGAGTTGCATATATTTCTTAAGGCTAAATGGATCAAGGGATATGGGCAGAAGGCTCTGGGTACTGAATTTGGATGATCAGCCATGATCTCATTGAATGACCTACTCCTGCTCCTGTCTTCTATGTTTCTATGTTTCTATGTGCCTGCCATGATTGAATAGCTGGCGGTGTGAGATATGGGTGTGATTCTTGCAGTAGTGGTAAGTGTGTGAGGGTGAATTAAATCTATGACTGTGAGGTATGTGTACTGATTGCTGGAGATTGTTAGTAGGTGAGTGATGGGGGTTGGTGCATTGAGCGGTGTGTGAGGCTAGTGGTGCAGTTGGTGGGATGTGGCATTCACTGACTTTGACCACTCGTGTGAGGTCATTAAACTTCTTGCGGCACTGGATCCAGGTCCTGGGGACAACACTCATGGAACTTGACAGCTTGTGCTATTTCCTCCCACAGCCTTCTGGCATGCTGCATGAAAGGCCTCCTGCCCCCCTTGTGGGTAGAGAACCTGACGTCGTCTGTTCACCCCCAGGACCAGGCCCTCAGTGCCGCATCAGAAAACCTCCTTGCCCTCTCTCTTCCCTATTGGGCCATGGCTTTATCCAGAGTGGCAATGAGGTGCTTCTGCAACAAAGCACCTCCGCTTTAAGTAGTGCAGAGAGCCTAGGCCAAATTTTATTGGCCAGTAGACTGGCCCCGATATTGGCCGCCGTGTTGAGCACTAAGCCAACCAGCAGCGTGTTTCACGCTGAGATCACTGCTCACGTCATTGAGCAGGCAGCACGAATTTTGTATGCTGCCTGCAACACTTTGAATGGGCGCGGGCACATCACGCTTTGCGCTCCCTTTGCCCGTTTTTAGACTTTATCCAATTTCACCCCCGTAATTTCTTGGCAGATCTGCAGTATTGCCAACTCTCGCAAATTTTAAAAAGTTTTTTGTAAAGCATGTTCAGATGCAATAATATAGTTTCTGTAAAGAGCTGTGACCTGTTAGAGATGAACACTAATGAGGTTTATAAACAAACTTTCAATCTATATTGTTTTATGTTTGGAAAAAAATAGAAACTCGTGACTGCTATACCAAATCTCATGATTTTTAAGTTTGTCTCTTGATTTACGAGATGGTGGGGTTGGCATTATTGGTCTTTTGCCTTGGTGCTTCCCTTTGTGAAAGTGTACGGTATGTGCATTTCTAACTGTGTGCCCCTTCTAAGTATTTCCACAATGGGAGGAGGAAGTGAAGTTCTATGGCTGCTGCGTGTCAGTGTCTGTTTCTCGGGATGCAAGTGGCTCAGCCTGTCCTTGTGCTGGATCAGCAGGTGGTCCGACAACTGCAGGCACCAGGGATATTTACGCCTGGGCCTGTATGTAACATATTGGTCATTATTTCACCTGGGGTGGTTGGTTGTTCTGGATGCTGCATTGCCCTGACAGATATCGTTTGTATCATATACTGCCACTCCCGGGCCTGCCTAGAGATCTGTGTGGGTGCAGGACACTGGGCAGCAATGAGGCTGTTGAACCTCTGCATTATGGCTGCATCAACCTGATTCCCTGACATGCTTAATCCAGACAAGGCATATTCCTGCAAATTGGGGTTCAAGGTCTTAGAGCCCCAGTCAAACGTTGGTGATAGAATCCATGTCTGAACTTCGAACCGCAGCCATGGGTGCTCTGCTGCAAAGGGTTCTGGAGTAGTGATGCTGTTCATGGAGGTCTGCAGCTCAATCAGGCAGACATACAGTATTGCACCGATGCAGGTTATTCAAGCTGCTTGGCACACTCTCAACTTACTTCATGAACTGCTGTTATTGAGCTATCAATCTACATTTGTAGGCAGTCCTGTGAGCTCTGAACCTCAGGGCTCAGTAGCTGCTGGAGCCTTCAAGCTGATGTTCCAGCCAAGGGTTTGCCTCTACAATTCTACACGATTTGCTTCTCTGCTTGTGCTCTATGTTCCGTCAGGTGCTTCCTCCTGAACCCACGAACTGACCCGCCCTTCCACCGGAGCTCATATATCTGTGCTGGTGTTTGCCACTGCAATGGGTGAAGGAGGGAGCCTGTGGTGCTTTGCTCACTTGAGACTGGTCATTGGGTAAAGACATTGCGTCCTTTCGGCTATCTAGAAGAACATTTATTTGAGTGACATTAAGACATTTCTTGAAACATAGCTTTACATGGCAACTATGTGATGTTGTGGTGCTGTAACGTATGTCTGTATGTGAGTTAGTGAGTTGGTGAATAAGGAAGTAAAGTATGAAAATCAAAAGATGATACGAGCCGTGGGCTTGGGGGAGGTGTCCGACCTCACCCTCCTCCACTTCCTCTATTGCCTTCATGTACAGAATCTCAGTGGTTGCAGCTGAGGTTCCCCGTCATGCGCAGCCTTCTTCTGCAAACAGATAGAAAAGAGACATATGTTGGAAGAAGACAAATGAAGGAAGATGTGCGTGACCCAAGTAACCAGATGAGCAGCCACCTTTTGTGAGCGTGTGGACATCCAACATGCAGGTACCTTGTGCTTGGAATTTGTTGCTTGCCACATTTCATGGGCCACAGGGAAAACGTACCATGATGGCAGCTGTGCAGAGTATCCTGGCAAAACATGGACATGTCTGTGCTTTTGTTGGAGAGCTGGGCATTGTCCCTCTGTTGTGCTGCACCACAATTACATTAGAATTCTATCAAAATGTCTTGTAAGCCAACATGTAAAATGTGAGTGCATTTACTGTGGCAACTTTGCATAGTCCAGCACACTTCTCTTTCACCTGCTACCAGCTTTGGCTCACAAGTGAGACAGTATTCACTCTCTGCCATCTCCATCCAAGCTGTTCTGGTGGTTCTCTTGACAAAAGGGTGCCCTTCTGTGCCAAAAAGATCTACTCTTCTCTGTAGGTAGGAAGTAGAAGTAAAGTTAGGGGATGTGGCTAAAGGCATGATCAAAGAAGTTCGTTTTGTGGAATCTTGTTTGTCATTGTGGAGAAGCAACAGGACAAAGAGGAGTGAGGAGAAGATTTCCTAAGATTCCCCCTCCGATTCAGACTCTTCACCAGTGCCTTTAAAAACAAAATGAGCATCTCCACTTCCTGTGTTCTGCCTTTATTTCCCTGTGAGAAACAGATGGAAGGTAAGCAGCTGCTGTCTGTGGCAGGAGCCATAGCAACAAGTTAGTTCATTTTATTCTTTCAGTTTAAAAATAGTTATACTTAATAATTTAGTGGAGGTGTCCAACTCCTGATGGTCTGGTGGGGAGTGTCTGAGTCCCTAGCTGTATAGTTGTAGTTTGCATCTGAAATTGAGTCTGCATCAAATTCTCTGGCAGTCTACTTAGAAGCTTCCTTTCCCTGGTGGACTTGTGAGAGGTATCCAATTCCCTATTAGTCAAGTAGTGGTCTGTATCTAATTCTCTAGTGCTTGAGTTGGTTGGGGACTTTCAATTCCCCCTTCATCTACGACCTCACCTCTCCCATATCTCCCTGTTTGAATCCCTTAAGTTGGGTTTGCAACCTGCCACAGCACTGAGACTGCCCTAGTTTAAAATTAGCAATGATATTCTCTGTGACTGTGACCATCGAATATTATGCTTCCTTTTCTTCCCTGCAGCATTTGACAAGGTCAATCAGGATACCCTCCTTCACTGCCTCTCCTTCACTGTCTACTTCAGTGAAACTGTCCTTGTGTGGTTCCACTCCTACCTGTCCCAGCGCATTTCTAGCAATGTATTCTTCTCCAGTTCCTGCTTAGGCACCTCTGGAGTTCTCAAAGGATCCATCCTTAGCCCCATTGTCTTCCTCATCTACATTCTGCCCCTTGTTGACTTATTTTATAGACATGGGGTCACTTTCTATATGTATGCTGATGACACCCAGTTACCTCTTCACCAGTTCCCTTGACACGCGTGACAATCTCGATGTTGTCAACTTGCCAGCCTGACATTAAGTCATGGGATGAGCCATTGTTTTTGTCCCCTGCCAAAGATTCCACAATTTTGCTATCAAACTTCATCCCCTGTTAGACTGCTGACTACAGCTGAACCACAATGCATTTAACCTTAAACATCCACTCCCTCCACCGCCAGTGCGCCGTGGCTGCAGTGTGTACCATCTACAAGATGCACTGCAGCAGCTTGCAAAGACTTCTTCAAAAGTACCTTCCAAACCTGTGACCTCCACCACCTATAAGAACAAGGGCAGCAGCTGCACATGAACACCATCAACTCCAAGTTCCCCTGCAAGTCACTGATGCTCCCAACTTGGATATACATTGCCGTTTCTTCATTGTCACTGGATCAAAAACTTGGAACTCTCTACCTAACAGCGTTGTGGAAGTACCTTCACCACATGGACTGCAGCCATTCAAGAAGAAGGCTCCACCATCTTCTCAAGGGCAACTAGAGATGGGTCAATAAATGCCGGCGACGCCCATATCCCAAGAATGAATCAAAAACTTTAGCAATGTTTAATACCAAGATCATTTACTTCCACAAACTTAATATTGGTTGTCTTTACTCATACCTTCCCCCACTGCTGGTGAAATTCTTTTGCACACCTTCCTCACGACTAGATGTAACTTCTCCAATGCTTTGCTGGCCTCCTGCCTTCCACTTAGCATAAACTCCAAATTATGCCAAAAATCTGGAACTGCATCCTGTTAAACATTGAAACATAGAAGATAGGAGCAGGAGTAGGCCATTCGGCCCCTCGAGCCTGCTCCGCCATTCAAGGAGATCATGGCTGATCATCCAAATTCAGTACCCTGTCCCTGCCTTCTCTCCATATCCCTTGATCCCTTTAGCCTTAAGAAATATATCTAACTCCTTCTTGAATATATTTAATGAATTGGCCTCTACTGCTTTCTGTGGTAGAGAATTCCACAGGTTCACCACTCTCTGGGTGAAGAAATTCCTCCTCATCTCTGTCCTAAATGGCTTACCCCTTATCCTTAGACTGTGACCCCTGGTTCTGGACTCCCCGGCCATCGGGAACATCCTTCCTTCATCTAGTCTGTCTAGTCATGTTAGAATTTTATAAGTTTCAATGAGATCCCTTCTCATTCTTCTAAACTCCAGCGAGTATAAGCCCAATCGACCCAATCTCTCCTCATACGTCATTCCTGCCATCCCAGGTATCAGCCTGGTGAATCTTCGCTGCACTCCCTCCATGGCAAGAACATCCTTCCTCAGATAAGGCGACCAAAACTGCACACAATACTCAAGGTGTGGTCTCACCAAGGCCCTGTACAACTGCAGCAAGACATCCTTGTTCTTGTACTCGAACCCTCTCGCTACGAAGGCCAACATACCATTTGCCTTCTTAACCGCCTGCTGCACCTGCATGCTTACCTTCAGCGACTGGTGCACAAGGACACCCAGGTCTCATTGCACTTCCCCTTCTCCCAATCTATTGCCATTCAGATAATAATCTGCCTTCCTGTTTTTGACACCAAAGTGGATAACCTCGCATTTATCCACATTATATTGCATCTGCCATGCTTCTGCCCAATCACCGAACTTGTCCAAATCATACTGGAGTTTCTCGGCATCCTCCTCACGGCACACACGCCCACCCAGCTTTGTGTCGTCTGCAAACTTGGAGATGTTACATCTAGTTCCCTCGCCTAGATCATTAATATATATTGTGAATAGCTGGGGTCCTAGGACCGATCCCTATTGTCAACAAAACCTCGCTCACCCATCACTGCAAACTCACTGATCTGCATTGACTAGCTAACCCCTGACTGATCAAATTTAAAATCTTTGTCCATCTACAAATCCCTGCATGACCACACCCACCCTGTCTCTGTCATCTTTTTCAAGCTTTCATCTTTTGGCTCCTGACTCTGGCTTCCTGTGCAGCCCCCACACCCTTCCCTCTGCT
This sequence comes from Somniosus microcephalus, assembly GCF_052327205.1. NCBI lineage: Eukaryota > Metazoa > Chordata > Chondrichthyes > Squaliformes > Somniosidae > Somniosus > Somniosus microcephalus. The sequence continues at coordinate 212,197,574 of NC_140992.1, read as the reverse complement.
CCAGGCGGTATTTGGTCCATGATGGCTCAATGGTGGCTATGCAACTCGAGCAGGCAAGTGAGTGGGCAGGAGTGACAAATCCCTGTTTTCTGGAAGCTCATACACCAGCCAATGGGAGCAGCATTATAGAATCATAGGCCTAGAAATTGGGTATAGCCCCGCTTGAGGCGTTAGAACTGGCGCTGCACAAAGTTTATAGCCAGACGAAACTTATCGCCGCCTGGCGCGATATTGGGTTGCATCACCCCCAAAGGGGATTGAGGCGTGAATTCAGACGTTGCACGGGCCTCCCAAGGCGCAAAACTTCCGGCGCTACCCAATATCGGCGCGGACAGGCGCAGCGCAGGTGATCTCAATTATCGATAACCACGAGACTCCCAGGCGCCGGCCGGCTCTTAAAGGGGTGGGTCAGTCAGCCTCAGCTTCCACACTCAACGCCCTGTAGGCCTCAGAATCGGTGCTCTCCCTTCTCTGGCACAAAAAACTTGGTCAGGATGGCGAAGTTGAGACAGAGAGCAGAGCGCTTCAGCACTGAGGCTCTGGACCAGTTGGCGTCCGCAGTGGAGCGCCGTCGAGATGTTCTGTAACCTGACAATGGCAGGAGGCCGAATCAAAAGGAGTACCGCCGAGCTTGGAGGGATGTTTGTCAGAGGGTCAACTCCAACGGCATGGCGACCAGGAGCCCTGTTCAGTGCAGGAAGAAATTCAACGACCTCACTCGGGTCGTTAGGGTGAGTGTTGTTTATGCAAACTTCTGATTCCCTCCATCTGCACCTGACTTCACGCACCCTGTTGCCATGATGCCCCAATGGCCATCTGGCAGCAAGCACACACATGGACATTTGACTCAAGGCATCATGTAAGGGCTCTTGCACTATGGGGGGCATGAGATGATCACTCAGGGCATTATGTAACAGAACTTCCCCTTCTTTCCCCTGCAGTCCAAGCTGGTGACGATCCGCAAGGACCAGCGTCGAACCGGTGGCGGACCTCCACAAGTGGTCACTCTCACGGATCTCGAGGAGAGAGTGCACCAGATTCTTGGAGGACGTCTGAGTGGTCCTGTTACCACTGCAGCTGCCGACCCCATTGTCGACAGCGAGGGTAAGGCTCTCACCTTTTTCAGCTGTCTCCTTCCACTTGGTCCCCCCGCCAGCATGCTTTCTCAGTGTGCAGCCATGTCAGAGCCTTGCCGCAATCTGGCATGCCTTGCCACCAACCTGTCCTTTTGCTAAAGCCACTCTTCCACCTCCCTGCTTTCAGATGCTGCATCGCCAATTCGGGATCTGCGCCCTGAAGCTGCCAGTGCCAGTGCCTGGTGCGGCATCGGCAGCGGGTGGAGGCGGAGCTGAGCGGCAGAGCGACTACAAGAGGCCCCAGAGGCTCAGGTAGGCCTCAGTGCGGCATCGGCAGCGGGTGGAGGCGGAGCTGAGCGGCAGAGCGACTACAAGAGGCCCCAGAGGCTCAGGTAGGCCTCACCAATCTCCAATCTCAGGGAAGGAGAGAGGTAAAAAGTATTCAAGGTGTGACGTCACCGCAAAGCGGGTAAGTGATTGGTTGGTAAGTATTTCTCCCTTTTTAAGCTTAAATCTCCTTGGTTTATAGTTTCTAAGGTGTGATATTCACCATCTAGAATCGAGGCAGAGGGTATTTAAGAATAATATTAATAAATTTAATTAATTACATAGAATGGGAGATCAGGCGATGTGTTGCTGCTGCAATATGTGGGAGCTGGTGGACACCATTGATGCTCACGGTGATCACATTTGCAGTAAGTGTTGGCTGCTCGAGGAATTCCGGCTCCGTGTTGAAGAGCTGGAGTCCGAGCTTCAAACACTGAGACACATCAGGGAGGGGGAGAGTTACCTGGACTTTGTGTATCAGGAGGTAGTCACACCAATTAGATTAATTAATTCAGATGTAGTCCGTGGCCAGGGTCAGGATGGTGTGACTAGAAGTGAGGCAGGTACGGGGATCCAGGAGGTAGTGTTGGAGGAGCCGCAGCCCTTGCACTTGTCCAACAGGTTCGAGGCTCTTACTCCCTGTGAGGATGGGAACAGGGACTGTGGGGAGGATGAGCAACCTGGCCACAGCACCGTGGAGCGGGGGGCCATTCAAGTGGGGGGAGTTAAAAGAAATGTTGTAGTGGTAGGGGATAGTATCGTTAGGGGGATAGATAGAGTTCTCTGCAGCCGAGAGCGAGAGTCCCGAAGGCTGTGTTGCCTGCCCGGTGCCAGGGTTAAGGACATCTCCTCTGGACTGGAGAGAAACTTGGAGTGGGAGGGGGAGGATCCAGTTGTCGTGGTCCATGTTGGTACCAACGACATAGATAGGACAAGGAAGGAGGTTCTGCTGAGGGAGTTTGAGCAGCTAGGGGCCAAATTAAAAAGCAGAACCACAAGGGTAATAATCTCTGGATTATTACCTGAGCCACGAGCGAATTTGGCTAGGACAAATAAAATTAGAGAGTTAAATGCGTGGCTCAAAGACTGGTGTGGGAGAAATGGGTTTTGCTTCCTGGGACACTGGCACCAGTACTGGGGCAGGAGGGAGCTGTTCCGTTGGGACGGGCTTCACTTGGCCAGTGCTGGGACTAGAGTCCTGGCGGATCATATAACTAGGGCTGTAGAGAGGGCTTTAAACTAACTAGTGGGGGGGAGGTTCCTAGAGAGCAAATAATACAAATGACAACAGAGAAGGTCATAGACTTAGGTAGCAGTGGGGAAATTAAAAACCAGAGCATGTCAGGAAGGGGCAGAAGGTATGGAGTAAAAGGTAAAGTAATAAAAAGGGCAAAAGCAGGAAATAAGTGTCACAAAACATCTTTGAAAGTTCTCTATCTGAATGCACGTAGCATTCGTAACAACATAGATGAGTTAATGGCACAAATAACTACATATGGGTATGATCTTGTGGCCATTACAATGGGTGACAATGCCTGGGAATTAAACATACCAGGTTATTTAACGATCAGGAAGGACAGGCAGGAAGGAAGGGGAGGTGGGGTGGCTATGTTAATAAAGGAAGGAATCACTGTAATACAGAGAAATGATATTGGGTCAAAAGAACAGGACAATGAAACAGTTTGGGTGGAGGTAAGGAATAATAAGGGGAAAAAAACACTAGTGGGCGTAGTCTATAGGCCTCCGAACTGTGGCAACTCTGTTGGACAGAGTATCAATCAGGAAATAGTTGAGGCTTGTAATAAGGGAACATCTATAATTATGGGGGATTTTAACTATCATATTAATTGGACAAATCAAATTGGGCAGGGCTGCCTTGAGGATGAGTTCATTGAGTGTATTAGGGATGGGTTTCTTGAGCAGCATGTAACTGAACCGACCAGGGGGCAGGCAACCTTAGATCTGGTCCTGTGTAACGAGACAGGATTAATTAAAAATGTCCTAGTAAAGGATCCCCTTGGAATGAGTGACCATAACATGGTTGAATTCCATATTCAATTAGAGGGTGAGAAGGTTGGATCTCAAACAAGCGTGCTAAGCTTGAATAAAGGAGACTATGAAGGTATGAGAGCGGAATTGAGTAGAGTGGATTGGGAAAATAGATTAAAGGGTCAGACGATACATGATCAGTGGTGTACATTTAAGAACTTATTTTACAACTTCCAAAAAATATATATTCCACTGAGAAGAAAAGGGTGTAAAAGAAAAGACAGCCATCCGTGGCTAAGTAAAGAAATTAAGGATAGTATTCGACTAAAAACAAGGGCATATAAGGTAGCCAAATCTAGTGGGGGGATAGAGGATTGGGAAAACTTTAAAAGACAGCAAAAAATAACAAAAAGATTAATTAAGAAAGGGAAGATAGATTATGAAAGCAAATTAGCAAAAAATATAAAAACAGATAGTAAGAGTTTTTATAGTTATATAAAAAGAAAAAGGGTGGCTAAAGTAAATGTTGGTCCCTTAGAGGATGAGATCGGGAAATTAATGGTGGGCAATATGGAGATGGCAAAAACACTGAATGAATATTTTACATCAGTCTTTACAGTAGAAGACACTAAGAATATCCCAACACTGGACAAACAGGGGGCTAAAGGGGGGGAGGAGCTAAACACGATCAAAATCACTAAGGAAGTGGTACTCGGTAAAATAATGGGACTCAAGGCGGATAAATCACCTGGACCTGATGGCTTACATCCTAGGGTCTTGAGGGAAGTGGCGGTAGGGATTGTGGATGCATTGGTAATAATTTTCCAAAACTCCCTGGACTCGGCAATGGTCCCGGCAGACTGGAAAACTGCTAATGTAACACCCTTATTTAAAAAGGGCAGTAGACAGAAGGCTGGAAACTATAGACCGGTTAGCCTAACATCTGTGGTAGGTAAAATTTTGGAGTCCATTATTAAGGAGACAGTAACAGGACATTTGGATAATCATAATTTAATAGGACAAAGTCAGCATGGTTTTATGAAGGGGAAGTCATGTTTGACAAATTTGCTGGAGTTCTTTGAGGAAGTAACATATAGGGTGGATAAAGGTGAACCAGTGGACGTAGTGTATTTAGACTTCCAAAAGGCATTTGAAAGGTGCCACACAAAAGATTATTGCTTAAGATAAAAAATCACGGGATTGGGGGTAATATTCTGGCATGGATAGAGGATTGGCTATCTAACAGAAGGCAGAGAGTTGGGATAAATGGTTCATTCTCAGACTGGCAATCAGTAACTAGTGGTGTTCCGCAGGGGTCAATGCTGGGTCCCCAACTCTTTACAATCTATATTAGTGATTTGGAGGAGGGGACCGAGTGTAACATATCAAAGTTTGCAGATGATACTAAGATGGGAGGGAAAGTAGTGAGTGACGAGGACATAAAAAACCTGCAAGGGGACATCGACAGGCTAAGTAAGTGGGCAGAGATTTGGCAGATGGAATACAATACTGGAAAGTGTGAGGTTATGCACTTTGGCAGGAAAAATCGTAGAGCAAGTTATTATCTTAATGGCAAGAAACTGGAAAGTACTGATGTACAAAGGGATCTGGGGGTCCTGGTGCACGAAACTCAAAAGGTTAGTATGCAGGTGCAGCAAGTGATTAAGAAGGCCAATGGAATGTTGGCTTTCATTGCTAGGGGGATAGAATATAAAAATAGGGAGGTATTGCTTCAGTTGTACAAGGTATTGGTGAGACCGCACCTGGAATACTGCGTACAGTTTTGGTGTCCATACTTAAGAAAGGACATACTTGCTCTCGAGTCAGTACAAAGAAGGTTCACTTGGTTAATCCCGGGGATGAGGGGATGGACATATGAGGAGAGGTTGAGTAGATTGGGACTCTACTCATTGGAGTTCAGAAGAATGAGAGGCGATCTTATTGAAACATAAAGGATTGTGAAGGGGTTGGATCGGGTGGATGCAGGGAAGATGTTCCCGATGATGGGTGAAACTAGAACTAGGGGGCATAGTCTTAGAATAAGGGGCTGCTCTTTCAAAACTGAGATGAGGAGGAACTACTTCACTCAGAGGGTGGTAGGTCCATGGAATATGCTGCCACAAAAAACTGTAGAAGCTACATCATTACATAAATTTAAAACAGAAATAGACAGTTTCCTAGAAGTAAAGGGAATTAAGGGTTACGGGGAGCAGGCAGGAATTTGGACAGGAGTCTAGGTTCAGATCGGTCATGGCCCTGTGGTTAGCGGAGCGGGCCCAGGGGCCGTGTAGCCTGATCCTGCTCCTATTTCGTGTGTCTATTTCTGTTAGATTCAGGAGATGGTTCTGTGATAGTAGATTGGCGGTTAGGATCAGATCAGCCATGATCTTATTGAATGGCGGAGCTGGCTCGAGGGGCCGATTGGCCTACTCCTGCTCCTATTTCTTATGTTCTTATGTTCTTATGCCTCCGGAGGCGAGGATCAGGAGGAAGCCGGAGCATCCGTTCCAACCTCAGGGGTGCCTACACATCTGCAGACTGGGGATAGTAGTTCCCTGGAGGGGAGGGGGGGGGGAGCTCTGATGATGAGCCAGTTGCCGGAACAAGCGGCCTGCAGCAACGCGAGGGGGGTAGGCAAGTTCGGCCACCGGCTCCCCGGAGGGCAAGGCAGGGAGTGATGACTGCTGCACAGAGTGCAGAGGAGGTGCGTAGCCTGGCTGAAATGAGCACCCAGGTCCGGCTCAGGCACACTGAGCTGATGGCTGCAGTGGGGAGGATGCCTCAGTCGATAGAAACACTGGCAAAGAGTGTGTTGGACTTTGGAGCAGCAATGGAGAGGACTGTCCAGGGCTTCGGGGCAGCAATGGAGAGGACTGTCCAGGGCTTCGAGGCTGCTATGGAAAGGACTGTTCAGAGCTTCGGACAATCCCTGGAAAGGTCTGTCCAGGGCTTGTCCGAGGCAGTGGAACGGACTGCTCCGGCCTTGTCCGAAGCAATGGAAAGAACTGTCCAGGGCTTCTCCGAAGCACTGGCACCTGCCACACAGGTCCTCACTGCTGCCACGCAGTCACTTGCTGGCCTCGTCCACACCCAGATTGAGGCAACGCGAACTCTCACTGCAGCCACCCTATCTGCATCGGCTAGGATCACCCCGGGCCCTTCCAGTACCATACAAGGCCAGGAATCAGTGGAGCAGTCGATTGTGGCGGATGAGCCGAACCGGTCCCCTCAGAGAGCCAGTGTGTCGTCTGACCATGGTGCAGGTGTCCTCTCTCGGCAGGTGACCATTGCTCATGCCACCGCTGGTACGTCTGCAGTGCAGCTGCCACCACCTGCAGGGCACACTGCTTCCAGCCATGCTCAGATCAAGCAGCCTGCGTCCGCACCCTCCAAGACCAGAGGTCGTCCAGGCCGTCCCTCAGGGGCTTCTGCGCTTGCACACAGTCAGGAGGCGTCCCCCAGCCTTGACCCCGCCACTGGGGTTCAATTACGTAGGAGCAACAGGGAGGGAAGGGGCCGACCGCGAAAGAGAAGTCGTTCTCCATCAAGGGACCAGCAGTAGAGGGAGGTGCTGAGACGTTTCTTTGGCCAAATTCAAGGACTCCCTCACCTGGTGGAAATGGTTTGTTTAGTTTTGCGGCTTTGCCGAAGAGTTAACTGTTATTTTGTTAGTTATGGTTTCTGTTGACATGACGTTGTTATGCTGGAAGGAAGGACTTTTTTGACAATAAAGAAAAGTTTTAATTTGCAATGGTACACGTTACTATTTACAGTCATGCTGGCCTTCAGAGGCTTTGAAAGATCTGAAGCGCGCAGGACAAATGACACCCATCATTCCGCCAGAGGGGCCTCGAACCGAGTCCTGATGAGCCTCTGACGGATGGCCCTTCCACTTTCAGGAGCCCTCCCATCTTCCTCCTCCTCCTCCTCCTCGTCCGCATGCTCCTCCTCCTCGTCCACCTGCCCGTCCTCCTCCTCCTCCTCCTCGTCCGCCTGCTCTGCTGGACCTTGAGGGGCAGCTGGCATTAGCTGGGTGCGTCGAATTGCCAAGTTGTGGAGCATGCAGCAGACGACGACGATGTGACCCACTTGCTCCGGCGAGTACTGCAGGGCTCCCCCCAAATGGTCTAGACAGCGGAAACGCTGTTTGAGCACACCAATAGTGTGCTCCACAATGTTCCTGGTCGCCTGATGGCTGCTGTTGTACAGCTCTTCTGCTGGGGTGGCGGCCAAACGGAGTGGTGTCATGAGCCATGGGCAGAGAGGATAGTCCTTGTCCCCAAGAAGCCAGCCTCGTGGGCGAGCCGGCCCCTCAAAAAGGTCACAAACTGAGGTCTGCCGCAGGATGAAGGCATCGTGGCTGCTCCCTGGGAATTGGGCGTTGACTGCCATGATCATTTGGCGGTGGTCACAGACCAGCTGCATATTGAGGGAGTGGAACCCCTTGCGGTTGCGGAAGTCCTCAGCATTCAGTAATGGCGCCCGCAAAGCCACGTGTGTGCAATCAATTGCCCCCTGCACCATGAGGAGGTCCGCAATGGCAGCGAAGCCCTACGCGCGCTCCGCCTGCTTCTCCAGGGTCAGAGGGAAGGTGATGAATTGACGCCTTCTTCTATAAAGGGCAGCTGTCACTTGCCGGATGCAACAATGGACTGCAAACTGAGAGATATTCGCAATGTCCCCAGTGGCTGACTGAAAGGATCCGCTGGCATAGAAATTGAGGGCAACAGTCACTTTAACGGCCACCGACAGAGAGGTCCTGCACCGTAGGCGCGGCTGCAGATCCTCAGCAAGCAGGTGGTGATGTGCCTCAATAATTCCGAGACTCGAAGGTAGCAGAACAAAACAAGGCTTTTATTAACTTAGAACGAAACACGTAAGCGAGAGAGATGTCGTCCTTCTGGAGATTGGGGCTAGACTGAAGCTAGCTTACAAACGGGGCCAGGTATGGGCGGAGCCCTACACACAGCACATTCCAGTATACAATACAGCACATTCCAGTACACAATACAATGAGGTCTGGGGGAAGGGAAATGACACTGAAACCAATCTCAGTCACAGGCAGTGATGAATGGAAATATTTCATCACAGGTGGCACAGCTCAGTTACAACCTCCTTACCGAATCGGAGCCTTCACACACACTGCTCCTCCGACATGTCAAGGTATGACACCTGCTGCCTGAATACCCTCGCAGCGTACCCTCGGATTGGCCGACCTCCATTGCCCCTCCTCCTTCTGGCCAATCCCGGCCCTCCCGCCGTCTCTCTGCCCCTTCACAGTGTCCGGCCATGAGGACGTGGCCCTCCAAAGCAGCTCCCATTCCGATGCCAGTCGGTCAAAACGCTGTTAGGTGTAGTGCTCCAACTGCTCCGGACAGGTCTGAAGGTCCCAAGTACAGGTAGACTACCCTTTATCCGAACTTCCGAAAATCGAAACCCTCTAAAAACCGAAGGTTTTTTCGGTCAGCGTAAGTCGTGCGCACGACATGACCAGAGTGGCGCACGACTTACGCTGAGCAGAGGGTCAGCGTAAGTCATGCGCACGACCCCCCGCGGACCCCCCCGCGGACCCCCGCCGACTCCCCCGCCGACCCCGACCCCCGCCGACCCCCCCGCGGACCCCCCTGCGGACCCCCGCCGACCCTGACCCCCGCGGACCCCCCCGCGGACCCCCGCCGACCCCGACCCCCGCCGACTTACGCTGAGCAGAGGGTCAGCGTAAGTCGTGCGCACGACCCCCTGCCGACCCCCCCGCGGAACCACCTGACTCTCTTCCAAAGGCTCGAAAGCAACGAGAGCTCTGAGCCCGCGGCGGTGCCGGCCCCTGTTCCGACCGAGCACGACGACCTGTTGGTGGAAATGCGGAACTTCATTGCATTCCAGGCTAGCAGCGACGGACAAGCCACGACTGCGGACCCCCCCGCGGACCCCCGCCGACCCCGACCCCCGCCGACCCCCCCGTGGACCCCCGCCGACCCCCCCGCGGACCCCCGCCGACCCCGACCCCCGCCGAACCCCCCACGGACCCCCGCCGGCCCCCCCGCGGACCCCCGCCGACCCACCTTCCGAAATCCGAAATTTTCCGAAAACCGAAACACGGCTGGTCCCAAGGTTTTCGGATAAAGGATAGTCTACCTGTATTCTAAGGTTAAATTTAAAAAAATCTGCTCCACAGTAGCTCACCAACTCTCTCCAGCAACGATCACAATGAACAGGCCAAGTGGCTGCAGCTTTTATTCTAGAGCTGTCCCCTTTAAATAGCGCCCCCGACTCCGAGAAGGGCCTGGTAACGTTCCATCAAACTGTCACTAATAGCGCTAGGCGCAAAAGTTCCAGGCGCCACCGAATATCCGGTCAGGGGCGCCTAAAAGGCGTTGCACACTGAAATGACGTCATGATCTGCCTGCGCACGCGGGCGCGCGCTAACACTTAGCGCAGGCGTTAAATGTATAGTCAATATAGAAACATAGAAACATAGAAGATAGGAGCAGGAGTAGGCCATTCGGCCCTTCGAGCCTGCTCCACCATTCAACGAGATCATGGCTGATCATCCAAACCCTAGCACCCAGTCCCTACACCGACAGCCATCCCACCCAAGCCCTATCCCCGTAACCCTGTAACCCCACGTATTTAATCCCCCCTAACACTAAGGGTCAATTTTTATCATGGCCAATCAACCTAACCCGCACATCTTTGGACTGTGGGAGGAAACCGGAGCACCCGGAGAAAACCCACGCAAACACAGGGAGAATGTGCAAACTCCACACAGACAGTCACCCGAGGCCGGATTTGAACCCGGGTCCCTGGCGCTGTGAGGCAACAGTGCTAACCACTATGCCACCGTGCTGCCCTAAATATGGGAGGTGTCGCTATCTTCATTGCGCCCGCCCGAACATTGGGTAACACCCTAATTCTCGGGCTCTTTAGGCGCTAATCGCTGGCGCAACCAACTGAATTTCTAGGCCATAGACTCTTACAGCACAGAAGGAGGCCATTCAGCCCATTGTGCCTGTGCCGGTAGAGCTATCCAATTAGACCCACTCCCTTGCTCTTTCCCCATAGCCCTGGACATTTTATCCCCTTCAAGTATTTATTTACTTCCCTTTTGAAAGTTACTATTGAATCTACTTCTACTACCCTTTCAGGCAGTGCAATCATATATATAGTTTATATATATCAATAATATTGGTTTGATTGGTTTTAGAGTTAATTGAAATGGACATTTCAACCAACTCCAAAACCAATCAAAGCAAGATTGTGGCCCAGGCCAAACCACTTCGACAGACTACATTGGTAGATTGTTAAAGGGAAACTGGCTTTGTCAAGCCTTTTTTATTGGTTTACAAACACATTACAGAAAGACTTAAACCATGTTGGAAGGCATCATTGAGATATGTTCACACAAATTGCACACAGCTCTTCTCCATTCACAAGCAGAATTTTTTTTTCAAAGCTGTTTTTAAATGAAAGCTGTTCCCCTTTAAAAACATTAATACATGAGATCAGTGCCTGACTGTTTCAGAGAGGTCACTTGATCCCAATAGTTTTATTAATTTGATAAAAAGAGAAACATTTTAATGAAAGAGAAAGACTAAAAAAAAAGCTTAAAGTTTACACAAAGCTCCCCTCATGATCAGAGTCCCAGTCTTAGGTGTGCCAAGAGATGATGACTTGGAACAGAGCTTAGTTATTCCCTACAGGGAGGGAGAGAGGAATGTGAACAGGTGAGTCACTCCAGGTGCTCTAGTGCTGCTCCTAGCAGCTAGATGAAGAGCACAGCCTGGCAGCACATCACTTGCCCACCATTTTGATCAGGGAATGGTGATTGCTACAGGGAGACTTGAAGAACAGGCAAGAAATCCAATGAAAAATTTAAAAAAACAAGTTTGTATTTAAGAAATAATTAATCTATTTTTTACAATATTTCCTGTACATTAGAACGCAGGTCTATCATACGCTTTCCCCAGATGTGAATCCTAGCTTCAAGTTACATTGGAGCTCAGTTATCCTAAATCCTAAAATCTGCTAGACTAATGAGGTGAGTCTCCTCCACTTGCTGGCCGTAAAGGTTCTATGTGAAATGTGGTTCAGCAGCGTCAACCCTGTTTCTCGTGGGCCTGGGTTCACAAGACAAAACAGCCTTAATTTTGCACTAAATAGGGAATCTCATCCAGGACAGTCGTAAGGGTTGGTTGTGTGGAAACTGCGAAAATTCACCCTTGTGCTTCCCTGAGCCTGGCACTGAGACACACTGTTGGGAAGGAGTAGAAACAGTTTTACTCGGCAGATACTGTGTTATACTGGGAGTGCTTGACGGAGGGGTTGCCATCCCTCCAGGATTGTCCTGGAGTCTCCAAGAATGAAAGATGAATCTCCAGGACACGGCTGCGAGCAACCCCAGAGAAAAGTCACAGGGACAGTAAATAAAAATGGCGTGTTTTTTCATTTTCTTTGAACACTTCTGTTTATTAGTTATAAAAATGTTGGTGATGGGGAGAAACGGCTGTTTGACTGGAGGGGGCGGTAGGAGACAGGGCGTCATGTGATGAAATCTCCAGGAATATGCCAAACGAGAGTTGGTAACCCTAGCTTGACACTGATTCGTGGTGACAAAAGTGGAAATAATGTTTCCCTGGCACTAATATCCTTCACTTAAATGAACACAACAATTGCACAAAGTAATGATTTTATTTCTGTCAGGTGATATCAGGAGGGTGGCTCTGGAGTCATTTGTGGCCCAGACTGTCCTATCTACCCAGCTGGAGGGAAGAAAACAGAAACAGGATATAAAGGAGAAAACAATAAAAATTTAAAAAAATGTTAGCCTAATTTACAACAAATCTGATGCTTGGAAACCATCTTTAAAGTGCTTTAAACATTCCTATAGCAACCCCTACTGGACACAATACATTATTACAACTTCCAGTGTTGACCTGTACTTAAACTGAAAAGATTAACACAAACTATTCTAATTTAATTAAAAGACATTTTAGAAAATATTTTGATGTAGTTCCTGATAACCATCTTCACCAAACAGTCGTTACTCTCCAACTCCAGCTTAGTTTTCTGCGACAACAGGTAGATCCCTCCCTCAGCTGATGGGACCAGACCATCAGTCTGCCCAAAGTCCCTGCAGTGTCTCTGCTGAACCAGTCATTAAACACAAGAATTTCCGTGGGTAACTCTCTTATTGATATTTTATCGCTCTTTACAGAGGAGCACCTGGCCTTGAATAGTCAATGCCCCCTTCCCAATACATAGAAACATAGAAGATAGGAGCAGGAGTAGGCCATTCGGCCCCTCGAGCCTGCTCCGCCATTCAATGAGATCATGGCTGATCATCCAAATTTAGTACCCTGTCCCTGCCTTCTCCCCATATCCCTTGATCCCTTTAGCCTTAAGAAATATATCTAACTCCTTCTTGAATATATTTAATGAATTGGCCTCAACTGCCTTCTGTGGTAGAGAATTCCACAGGTTCACCACTCTCTGGGTGAAGAAATTCCTCCTCATCTCTGTCCTAAATGGCTTACCCCTTATCCTTAGACTGTGACCCCTGGTTCTGGACTCCCCGGCCATCAGGAACATCCTTCCTGCATTTAGTCTGTCTAGTCCTGTTAGAATTTTATAAGTTTCAATGAGATCCCCTCTCATTCTTCTAAACTCCAGCGAGTATAAGTCCAATCAACCCAATCTCTCCTCATACGTCATTCCTGCCATCCCAGGTATCAGTCTGGTGAATCTTCGCTGCACTCCCTCCATGGAAAGAACATCCTTCCTCAGATAAGGCGACCAAAACTGCACACAATACTCAAGATGTGGTCTCACCAAGGCCCTGTACAACTGCAGCAAGACACCCTTGTTCCTGTACTCAAACCCTCTCGCTACGAAGGTCAACATACCATTTGCCGCCTTAACCCCCTGCTGCACCTGCATGCTGACCTTCAGCGACTGGTGCACAAGGACACCCAGGTCTCGTTGCACTTCCCCTTCTCCCAATCTATTGACATTCAGATAATAATCTGCCTTCCTGTTTTTGCCACCAAAGTGGATAACCTCGCATTTATCCACATTATACTGCATCTGCCATGCATCTGCCCAATCACCCAACCTGTCCAAATCATACTGGAGTTTCTCGGCATCCTCCTCACAGCACACACGCCCACCTAGCTTTGTGTCGTCTGCAAACTTGGAGATGGTTGGGAACTGGTCATGTTAGGAAATCATGGGCAGAATGATTCTACCACTCCATGGACAAAGCTCATTTAAGTACCACTGCCAGCAACACGTGTAATTTTGGAAGAAAAAGTTTGTGACACAAATATATTACTGAAGAACTGCCACAGTCATTACATCAAAGTGCTTTAAATTGTAAGAAATATATATTTCTTTACCCAATCTGAAGTGTCCAAATTTCTCATATCTGCTAGTTGACACCAGCATTCCTGCAGCGATGGATTCCATTCACATAGATGGCAAAATTCAAGTCATGCACATTTCAAAATTTGGAGACACTGGGATGGTTCTAGGTCTCATGCAGATCAAATTTGGCTTTGAACAATCGCAAGAGTAAGAACTCAATGTGCACAACTTCTATCTGCCTGTTCAGGCAATGGCAGGAGGAGAGTAGAGAATCAGCTCACTCTGAGCAGTGCACCAACTACCATCTTGGGTGCATTCACAATAATTGTAGCATTTTTGCGAAGTAGTCTCCACTTTGCACCGACACTAAATTTAGAATGTAAATCCGGAATCAGCCTCTGACCTGTACAGCGACAAATACAGGGTTAAAAAGTGCTCATGTGTGCCTTAAAACTTTTAAAAACTGGAAATAATTTAAAGTTTAGAGAGTGTGGACACTGCCGCCTGCACTGTCCAAGCATTTACATTATACTGTTGGGAGAGGAGTTCCATGTATGCATGTAGAAACCATGCACAAGGATTTCTCCTGGGCAGCAAAATACAAGTTTCACTGAAGAGGTATAAATGGAATACTTAAACCCCAAGCTGCAGCTGCCGGCCTCAAGACTGGTAAATGCACTCCTGAATGATATTAAAGGAAGTGATTCTTTAACAAAGAAAATACAATGGATACTCACTGGGCTCCAATCCCCGTGTAAAGAACAATCAAAAGTGTGTGTGAAGAAAAATCACCTCTCCACACTCAAAACTGCACCCAATATCTTCCAATGTATTTCTGATCAAAGTTGAGATGCAGACCATAAACTGAACTTCAGTCTTCTAGTTTAGGACATCATCTGGACCCTTTCACTGGAGCACTGGCAGGTATTCTGCATCCTCAGTACATTTAGTTCATTATTGACTTATACTTTCTCCTAGCAGTTAATAAATAAACACATGGACCAATAAATTCAGTAATATTTAATCAATGGCTTTTTACAGCAGATATACTAGTGGAGATTCCATGCTGTTGCACAAAGTGAGCCAGGGGATATACTGGTTAGAAAAGTATGAATGTTATGAAATTCAAACGAGAACTCTCAATGATGCTTATCACCCAACTCAAGGTAACCCATTGGCAGAAACAGCTGATCTGCTGGTGGTGGGGAGGGGGCTGGGGGTGTGATCGGTTGACTGCTTAAAGAGATAGGACTCTAGTTCTATGATGTGATTGGCTGAAGACACTCTACAACACAACATTACACAAGACTTTTAATAGCAGATAGTACAGGATATTTCACTCAGTTTTATGCAATTAATAATCCTCTGTTGGACGACAGTTGGGTTTTCAGTTTATGTTTGAACTTCATGTTAAAGTTTACTGTCTTATTCAATATTGCTATTTAAATATTCGAAGTCTTTGTGGATACATAAATGTTAATATCATAACCACTACAGTGTCACATTTATATTGCTGCAATATTAAAAACATGAATAAATAAAATGTTGCTTTAAATATTCACTTTTTATAGACTTATGTAGGGTTTTCATCATGTGTGGATTAAACCATTATCTTGCCCAGTTGCTCAAAGTCCAATGTAGGCTGTTAAGAATTGATCTGCTTAACATGGTAGGACAATGATTTAATTGTAGTGAAGAGCAGGCCTTGAACCAGAATGGAACCTTAAACTCGGTTCACTCATTAACTAGGAACCCAATGATTCTTGCTAACATCGGCTGTGTTTCGCTATCTAAAGAAAGGGGCACCATCTTCATTTACAAAAAAAGTGTCGGGAAAATGTGTTTTTGCTTGGGTCATGAAAAGAGGCAGAACAAGCAGAGGCTGCATCGTTTCTACTGTGATGCCAAAGTATACTTTGGTCTGTGTGTAGACTTAAAGGAACTTTCTTTATAATAACACTTCAGTAAAATAATTTTACATAACTTTCAATATAGTCCAGCATTGCAAGTAGTGTGCTCTGATGTGATTACTTTTTAACATTGGCTTTGCTTTAGCTTTATTCAAAGTGTGGTCCATTAACCTTTAACAGCGTAAGAAAAACAAGGATATTAAAAAAATAATCAGCAAAAATGTTGTTATTTTACTGTATTGAGATTTAATTTTCTGAAACAAAAATAGCCTTGCACCACCATATTTAATATATTTGATTTGATGTTGTTTCCCTGATTTCTCAGTGAGTCTTTCCAGCAGCTAAATCATACAGGCCCAGTGTTTCTTAACGACTATCTTGCAGTGGAATTCAGTGTGTTAGTCAATCGGAGTCCTTCCTTGTGATGTATTTTGGTTCCCTTTCTATTCCTCATTGTAATCAATTTGGCTATTTGAAGATTAGCCAGCTAATGTTTTGCTACATAGTCAAGGAAGGTTTGGAAACAGTCAGCAGGACTCATTACTGATGATGTTGCTCTGCACAAGGCCCTTTCAACTTGCTACACTTAGTTAATATACAGATGAATTGTTATCCCCAGTGTCCTGGCCAATATTTATCCCTCAATCAACATAACAAAAACAGATTATCTGGTCATTATCACATTGCTGTTTAAGGAGCTTGCTGTGTGCAAAATTGGCTGCCATGTTTCCTACAGTGTGGAGATGCCGGTGTTGGACTGGGGTGGACAAATGTAAGAAATCACACAACACCAGGTTATAGTCCAACAGCTTTATTTGAAATCACAAGCTTTCGGAGCACTGCTCCTTCGTCAGGTGAAGTGGAGAGATGCATAAAAACACAGCTTATATAGTCAGAGAATAATGTCAGATGTTTACAGGTAATCTTTCTAACTGCCATTTATCACACCTCAGCAGAGAGATAATCACAGCAATCAAAGGTGTAAATGGTGTCCAAACAGGTCAGTCAAGAAAACATGACATCAAAGAACAATGAGGTGGGGTCACAAGGGGTCAAATGTTGCAGCTTTCAGGAGAACAGCGACCACGACACCACACAACCCTGCCACAGCAACCTCTGCAAGACATGCCAGATCATCAACACAGATACCATCATCACACGTGAGGACACCACCCACCAGGTACATGGTACATACTCATGTGACTCGGCCAACGTTGTCTACCTCATACGTTGCAGGAAAGGATGCCCCGGAGCATGGTACATCGGCGAGACCATGCAGACACTGCGACAATGGATGAACGGACACCGTGCAACAATCGCCAGGCAGGAGTGTTCCCTCCCAGTCGGGGAACACTTCAGTAGTCAAGGACATTCAGCCTCCGATCTTCGGGTAAGCATTCTCCAAGGCGGCCTTCGAGACACACGACAACGCAAAATCGTTGAGCAGAAACTGATAGCCAAGTTCCGCACCCATGAGGACGGCCTCAACCGAGATCTTGGGTTCATGTCACGCTACATGTAACCCCACCTGACGTAGGGTCATCCAGACTCGAGTCGTCATTGGCTTGTTCTCTCCACACAGATGTGGCCGGACCTGCTGTGATTTCCAGGAAAAAAAATGTTTTTTGTCTGTTTTTTTGTTTTTCATACAGACCCCAGCATCTGCAACATTTGACCACTTGTGACCCCACCTCATTGTTCTTTGATGTCATGTTTTCCTGACTGACCTGTTTGGACACCATTTACACCTTTGATTGCTGTGATTATCTCTCTGCCGAGGTGTGATAAATGGCAGTTAGAAAGATTACCTGTAAACATCTGACATTATTCTCTGACTATATAAGCTGTGTTTTTATGCATCTCTCCACTTCACCTGATGAAGGAGCAGCGCTCCGAAAGCTTGTGATTTCAAATAAAGCTGTTGGACTATAACCTGGTGTTGTGTGATTTCTTACATGTTTCCGACATTACAACAGTGACTACACTCCAAAAGTACTTCATTGGCTGTAAAGCACTTTGAGATGTCTGGTGGTCATGAAAGGCGCTATATAAATGCAAGTCTTTCTTTCAAATCAACATTGAAAATAGTCAAGGAGACAATTAGCTTTAAGATCGGCCGTCCATTATAGAAACCGCCCGATTTTCATTGCTTATAAATAGCTGTTTTAAGCCAGAATTGAAATTATGGCCGGAAGTTTCCAGGGTGGTAGCAGGCATGATCGGTGATGGGTCAGGTGGGAAAGTTGTTTTTCTTGACAGCGGGTCAGGAACCCGCCATCATCCCACCCCCACATGCCTTTTCCCCAGGCGTATCTGTTATTGCAGAGCTGGCAGCGGCTGGCAACCTAATTTAAATCATTATCAGGTTGTTTACAGGCACTTAAGAGCCTTTTCCCCACTACATTGTAAATTTCCCTGCATGGCCACGGGATTCATACAGCTCGAGAACCACGTCTGTCAAACTGAGGCGGGAGTTCTCTGGCCATTGCTCCAGCTGATTACTTGACAGCATCAAATTTACAGTAAAAGCTCCCACCTGACAGATGATCACTTTCCTCAGGCAGAACCTGTTGCTCAGTCCACTTCCAGCACAGATTCTGCAGGCTGCAAGTCTTTCCAGCAAAGTCTCCATCCAGTCTCACCTCATTGGAAGAACTCTCTCACCATTGACAGAATGTTTCTGTCATCTGTACTTCACCTGCCATCTATTCCATCAACATGGGTGCCATTTAAACTGTCTCACCTTGGTCCTCAGCATCGGACCACGATGAGCCCCAACACCAGCAGCACCAGGCACACCAGCACCACCAACAACAACACCAACCTTCTCTGCAATCACCTGTTGCTGCACAGGACAGAGGGCATCAGCACCCAAGCATATTGCTGCCCGGGATGCTAGCGATGGCCTCATCATGGCCGCATTTAATTCACTTTATGCTGTACACCCATTTGGCTGCCACATGATGCGCCAGGTTGGCACCACCCCACACCTGAAGGGATAATTACTAGTCCTAGCCTATTTCGGGCTACCCCAGATCAGGCATATTCCCCAGACATTCACCTTCAACTAAAGTTAGAGATAGCCGAATTCTATAAGATGCTTAATTGGGTCTAAACATAGAAACATAGAAACATAGAAGATAGGAGCAGGAGTAGGCCATTCGGCCCCTCGAGCCTGCTCTGCCATTCAACGCGATCATGGCTGATCATCCAAATTGAGTACCCGGTCCCTGCTTTCTCCCCATACCCCTTGATCCCTTTAGCCTTAAGAAATATATCCAACTCCTTCTTGAATATATTTAATGAACTGGCCTCCACCGCCTTCTGTGGTAGAGAGTTCCACAGGTTCACCTGTCTCTGAGTGAAGAAATTCCTCCTCATTTCTGTCTTAAATGGCCTACCCTTTATCCTTAGACTGTGTCCCCTGGTTCTGGACTCCCCAACCATCGGGAACATCCTTCGTGCATCTAGTCTGTCCAGTCCTGTCAGAATTTTGTAAGTTTCAATGAGTTCACCTCTCATTCTTCTAAACTCCAGTGAGTACAAGTCCAATCGACCCAATCTCTCCTCATACGTCATTCCTGCCATCCCAGGTATCAGCCTGGTGAATCTTCGTTGAACTCCTTCCATGGCAAGAACATCCTTCCTCAGATAAGGCGACCAAAACTGCACACAATACTCAAGATGTGGTCTCACCAAGGCCCTGTATAACTGCAGCAAGACATCCTTGTTCCTGTACTCAATCCCTCTCGCTATGAAGGCCAACATACCATTTGCCTTCTTAACCGCCTGCTGCACCTGCATGCTTACCTTCAGCGACTGGTGCACAAGGACACCCAGGTCTCATTGCACTTCCCCTTCTCCCAATCTATTGCCATTTAGATAATAATCTGCCTTCCTGTTTTTGCCACCAAAGTGGATAACCTCACATTTATCCACGTTATATTGCATTTGCCTTGTTTCTGCCCAATCACCCAACAGGTCCAAATCATCCTGGAGTTCCTTGACATACTCCTCACAGCACACACGCCCACCCAGCTTTGTGTCATCTGCAAATTTGGAGATATTACATCTAGTTCCATTGTCCAGATCATTTATATATATTGTGAATAACTGGGGTCCAAGGACCGATCCCTGCGGTACTCCACTAGTCACTGCCTGCCATTCGGAAAAAGACCCGTTTATTCCAACTCTTTGCTTTCTGTCTGCGAACCAGTTCTCTATCCAAGTCAATACCTTGCCCCCAATCCCATGTGCCTTAACTTTACACGCTAATCTCCTTTGTGGGACCTTATCAAAGGCCTTCTGAAAGTCCAGATACACCACATCCACTGGTTCTCCCTTATCTATTTTACCAGTTGGATAAAAATTCCAGTAGATTAGTCAAGCATGATTTACCTTTTGTGAATCCATGTTGACTTTGTCCAGGCTATCTCTCTCTAAAGGAAAGGAACAACTTGAAGATGTTACCGTCTTCCAGATAGCACTTTTAATAAGTTTAACTAGACTGTAACCTTCCGGATATTATGAGGGTCCAGAAACCCCCCCAGAACTCTGCAACTCCTCACCAAAGTGTGTACAGAGATTGAGTTCGCAAGTTTGATACAGAAATACTATTTGAGACTATTCTAAAAATATATAGATTTATTAAAGAACCGACATGCAGCTAACAGCTGGAGATTCAATCGCAACTTTAACAGTTCAAAATAGAAATAGCTTACATTTCTTATTCTCAGAGATCCTTATTCTCAAATCTTAACTTTGTTACATTTTTACATTTCTTATAATTCTTAATCCAGGATATCCACCAAAATCAAATAAGAGTACCTCTTGATCCTGTAGGGGGTGGTGGGTGCGCCCAGTCAGTTATGCCCCTGACTGTCTGTGAGCGGTTCGAATCGCTCCCACTGGGTTCTAGACACCGGACTTAGGTACAGGCGGCGATAAAGAAAACTTGAGTAGACAGGTGGTTTGGTGTAAGAAAACCAAGATTTTATTAAAACAGAAACGAAAACACAGTCTTATGAGAAAATCACTGGTAGAGAACAATTACAGGCATATAACACTATAATTATACTTATACAGGGAATGGGGAACACACGGCACATCGAGGGAAAAACAACTACTTTAACAATCCCCTTATCCTTATCCCACCCCTATACCTAACTAGATTAAGCTATGAGGGGCCAGGAATTCATGCTCACCAATCCCAAGCAAAGCCTGTTGTTTTAGCAATTGCAATTTTGAGGTCTGGTCTCTTGTCCTTTGGGGTACTCCATCGCCACGTGGTCTCAGGGCGTGGTGCTGGAGCTGCTGCGACACACCTTTCTTCTCCTCAGCTACCGTCGTCGTCCCGTCGCGATGGGTTCTCTTCTTCTTCTCCCTCGGGCGGTCGTCGGCGGTAATGTTGCATCAGCGAGACGGTTGGCAGTTTTCACTGCTTAGATTTTACTACGCAAGCGTCAAGCGCCAGTATATTCGTTATGGCGTGGACACCTGCGTTTAATGCCAGTTCATTCGCAGTGTTCAACCAGCCAATTTAGTCTCACTGTCCTCAGATATTTTCTTCCCCAAGTGTCAGCTTATAACTCGGCACTCGGTGTTAATTAATGCGTCTTCTGCTGCCCTTCTCTGTTCTTTGTCGGGTCTACCTTACTCTTCGTCTCGGTTCATTTTGCTTTGTTTCCTCTGTCCTTTCTCGTGGCCTGGGTGTCCTGGGTGACTTTGGGCTCAGGTCTCGTCCCCCACCCGCAATTGGTATGGATGTCCTTGGCTGCTTGCACAATGCGGGGAGCGAGAAGAGAACCTGCCACGAGGCCAGGGCACAAGTGCGGGCAGCAGCAGCCCAAGGCCCAATGAGAGGTTGGAGTCAGGAGAAGAGAGCGATTGCTACTAAGGGCCTACAGTTATACTCCTTTTGATTGCCCTTATCTGCACGCCAAATCAGGTCAGTCCATTGTTTCACTTTTGGCGGGCTGTGTTAAATGATTGTACCAATCTAAAATAACTAGTTTTAGATGGCCGTTTATCGCACCTAATGGCCTGATGTCCGGGCTGTATTGTCATTAATGCATTTTAATCGGCCTGTCCAACCTTGATGGCTTCCTTAAGCTGTTTCCGATTATTTATGCAGACAAACTAATGGCTTCATGCTTAGGCCTAACTGGGTTGATCTGTTCCAATTTGATGAAAATGCATATTCAATGTTCGCTTAGCTGTCTAGTCCTTCAAACACAAAAGTCCTTTTCACAGAAATGCATTTTAAGTTTCGATTTCCCAAAGCTGCTTGTTCTGTGCTGCAGAGTCCAAGCTTTTAAAATCTTACAGGCTTTTGGTCACGAGGTGTGGACGCCATCTTTGGGTACCCTTTTTAAATTGTCCATAGCGTCCCTTTTATTAATAACCTTGGGAGAATGTGGAAATTTTGTGAATCCTACACTCCTCCCTGTGATACTAAAACTTGCTTGAAGTATCATCCTTACAAGGTGAGCAAAATTTTCTTACCCTCCATAGTCAACCTTCCCCTGCAATTACCTATCTAATATACCCACGACACATGCACTTCCCATTCCGCGAAAATGTAGTGTAAATAAGTATACATAGAATAATGACAGTCATTTACACACATCCAAGCATGGAGGGGGTCCAACACCCCTGCACCACTTGGTATACATACATCTTTATTTACAACGCGTCGCAAAATCTTTATTAAAAACAACAAACACGAAAAAACAACAATCTTTAATCAAAAATGCAAGGAAAAATGCTCAAACAGGCGTATCTCCCTCCACCTTCACCTCTGGCTTCGGAATTCTAACAACTGACCTTTTCCCTTGCACTGGAAGCAGACTAGATACAACACTATCCCTAACTGGCAAACCATGAGAATGTGGGAAGCCAGTCTGATCCATGAAGTGGAGATGCCGGTGTTGGACTGGGGTGGACAAATGTAAGAAGTCACACAACACCAGATTATAGTCCAACAGCTTTATTTGAAATCACAAGCTTTCGGAGCACTGCTCCTTCGTCAGGTGAAGTGAAGAGTTGCATATAGGCACAGCATATATAGTCAGAGATTACTGCCAGATGATTACAGGTAATCTTTCTAACTGCCCTTTATCACACCTTGGCAGAGAGATAATCACAGCAATCAAAGGTGTGAATGGTGTCCAAACAGGTCAGTCAGGAAAACATTACATCAAAGAACAATGAGGTGGAGTCACAAGGGATCAAATGTTGCAGATGCTGGGGTCTGTATGAAAAACAAAAAACAAACAA
Source organism: Somniosus microcephalus (assembly GCF_052327205.1). Taxonomy (NCBI): domain Eukaryota; kingdom Metazoa; phylum Chordata; class Chondrichthyes; order Squaliformes; family Somniosidae; genus Somniosus; species Somniosus microcephalus. Next base: position 212,174,632 of record NC_140992.1, on the reverse strand, counting down.
AAAACTATTTTTTTGCTGGAAATCACAGCAGGTCTGGCCACATCTGTGTAGAGAGAACAAGCCAACGATTACTCGAGTCTGGATGACTCTATGTCAGGTGGGGTTACATGTAGCGTGACATTTAACAAGATCCCGGTTGAGGCCATCCTCATGGGTGCGGAACTTGGCTATCAGTTACTGCTCGACGATTTTGCTTTGTCGTGTGTCTCGAAGGCCGCCTTGGAGAATGCTTACCCGAAGATCGGAGGCTGAATGTCCTTGACTGCTGAAGTGTTCCCCGACTGGGAGGGAACACTCCTGCCTGGCGATTGTTGTGTGGTGTCCGTTCATCTGTTGTCACAGTGTCTGCATGGTTTCGCCGATGTACCATGGTCCGGGGCATCCTTTCCTGCAACGTATGAGGTAGACAACTTTGGCCGAGTCACATGAGTATGTACCATGTACCTGGTGGGTGGTGTCCTCACGTGTGATAATGGTATCTGTGTTGATGATCTGGCATGTCTTGCAGAGGTTGCCGTGGTAGGGTTGTGTGGTGTCGTGGTCGCTGTTCTCCTGAAAGCTGGGTAATTTGCTGCGAACGATGGTCTGTTTGAGGTTAGGCGGCTGTTTGAAGGCAAGTAGTGGAGGCGTGGGGATGGCCTTAGCGAGGTGTTTGTCGTCATCGATGACATGTTGAAGGCTGCAAAGAACATGGCATAGTTTCTCCGCTCCGGGGAAGTACTGGATGATGAAGGGTACTCTGTTGGTTGTATCCCGTGTTTGTCTTCAGAGGAGGTCTATGTGATTTTTCGCTGTGGCCCGTCGGAACTGTCGATCGATGAGTCGAGCATCATATCCCATTCTTACGAGGGTGTCTTTCAGCGTCTGTAGGTGTCCATTGCATTCCTCCTCGTCTGAGCAGATCCTGTGTATTCGCAGGGCTTGTCCATAGGGGATGGCTTCTTTAACGTGGTTAGGGTGGAAGCTGGAGAAGTGGAGCATCATGAGGTTGTCCATGGGCTTGCGGTAGAGTGAAATGCTGAGGTGTCCGTCTTTGATGGAGATTCGTGTGTCCAAGAATGAAACCGATTCTGAGGAGTAGTCCATGGTGAGTTTGATGGTGGGATGGAACTTGTTGATGTTATTGTGTAGACTTTTCAGTGATTCTTCCCCATGGGTCCATAGGAAGAAAATGTCGTCGATGTATCTGGTGTATAGCGTTGGTTGGAGGTCCTGTGCAGCGAAGAAGTCTTGCTCGAACCTCTGCAAGACATGCCAGATCATCAACACAGATACCATCATCACACGTGAGGACACCACCCACCAGGTACATGGTACATACTCATGTGACTCAGCCAACATTGTCTACCTCATACGTTGCAGGAAAGGATGCCCTGGAGCATGGTACATCGGCGAAACCATGCAGACACTGCGGCAACAGATGAATGGACACCGCACAACAATCGCCAGGCAGTAGTGTTCCCTCCCAGTTGGGGAACACTTCAGTAGTCAAGGACATTCAGCCTCCGATGTTCATGTAAGCATTCTCCAAGGCGGCCTTCGAGACACACGACAACGCAAAATCATCGAGCAGCACCTGATAGCCAAGTTCCGCACTCATGAGGACGGCCTCAACCGGGATCTTGTTAAATGTCACGCTACATGTAACCCCACCTGATGTAGAGTCATCCAGACTCGAGTCGTCGTTGGCTTGTTCTCCCTACACAGATGCGGCCGGACCTGCTGTGATTTCCAGCAAAAAAATAGTTTTTTGTTTGTTTTTTATTTTTCATACAGACCCCAGCATCTGCAACATTTGACCCCTTGTGACCCCATCCCATTGTTCTTTGATGTCATGTTTTCCTGACTGACCTGTTTGGACACCATTCACACCTTTGATTGCTGTGATTATCTCTCTGCCGAGGTGTGATAAAGGGCAGTTAGAAAGATTACCTGTAATCATCTGGCAGTATTCTCTGACTATATATGCTGTGCCTATATGCAACTCTTCACTTCACCTGATGAAGGAGCAGCGCTCCGAAAGCTTGTGATTTCAAATAAAGCTGTTGGACTATAACCTGGTGTTGTGTGACTTCTTACATTTATCCACGAAGGGACCTCTATGTTATTGAAAATGTCCCACCAGGGTGAAATCACAATATCCAATATCTTAGCCCCTATCTCTACTGTTCTCTGCTCTAGAGTGTAAAAATGTTTATGCGAAAATATAACGGCCTTGAGTATTTTGGTAAGGTGTTCAGGGAGAGGGGGAATTTCGTAGCCAAAATGCACTACATACTTCTGCAAGTTGATAAAATTCTCCTTCACAGTGAGGTGAACAGTGGAGGGTTCAGGAATGGGGACAATTCGCTCCTGGGCCACTTGAACTTCTGCCTCGGGTTTAAAGCAGAAACTGCTGTCACTAACCGGACACCAGCTATGCTGTCCATGCTGGTAGTGGGACGCTCCTGTGGTGACACAATATGTCCCATCTCCTATATATGCTACCTGCGGGGGAACATGGCCTTGTGCCATTGCCTCCATTGTACAATTTATAGGTTTCGTGCCAGCAGCTCTGAACCCGCACTGCGGTTTTGAATAGGCATTCAAGTGCTGGGGACACAGGATTATGTGTGCTCCCCGGCTCCGGCACCCTGAGAGGTCAGAACCTGTCATAGCGTGCTCCCACTTTATGACGTAAAGTGGGACCGCTGTGAAACGAATGTGTGCACCCCCCTGAATGACTCCAATGTTCTCAACCCTGTATACCGGCGTGGGTCGGGCTGTCCTACCCAGGACCGGCATCCTAACTACTACTCCCATGATCATGTGGTTGGACCGTCCACAATCCACTGGGACTGGGTAGGCTTCGGAAGCTAGCCGGAGTTGGCACGGGCTTAATGCATTCTCAAATGGATGGAGGGCTGCGAGGTGCTTGTTGCTAATCCAGGAGGGGACTAAACCCTGTTTTAAATCCTCCAGATTACTGCGGCCCTCGCCCAGCAACCACGCCCCATATAGCATGCACACCTCGTTCTGCGCAGACTGGTCAGAAGCATTTCTGTCCTCCCTTATGAGGGCATTTACCGTCTTTGCGTGCTTCTCCAACTCCGCTATGATCTCCTTTAAATGGACCGTCATAGCCTGGTCCTCATGCAACCCCGAGCCCACTACTTTGTTCTCATCCATTAATAGGTTCCTTAACTGTGTTTTTAAACCATTTATCTGGGTCTGCAGCTCTATGTCATCCAAACTGTTGATGACAGAGGACCCAGTGTTAAACACAATAAAAACATAATTCCATACTCCCCTTCTTTGTCTCCCTGCATTACCCAAAAACTTGCGGTGTGTGGTGTACAGTTCAGTTTTGTCGACATTGGCGAAATCGAACTCATAAAACTTCCTGAACATGTCCTTCAATAGGGCCTGGTATAGCTGCTCTGTTTCTTTGGGGCACCACTCCGGTAAATGTACCTCGGTGAGATTTAAAATCACGAAGATACCGCGTAGTGCACCCCCTGGTACAGCACCTGATCGGTAGGTATTAGTACCAACCCATTCCCTGGTCCCTTGGTGGTGGTGGGGCAACCTTCCCTGTGTATCCTTGCTGCCGGCACCATGGGCAGGGGCTTACAGGGACGGGTTATAAGCTCAGTGGCATTGACTGGGATCGGGGAGAATGGGACTGCACACGCCTTCAGGCTGGTATCCCACTTCATCCCCTCCCCGGCGTCTTGCCACTGCCGGTGGAAAATAATGGATATGCCTGCGGGGCAGACCCTCTCTGACCCCCACATATACAGATATAAATCCCTTGATCCGGTTCCCACCACTTGTCCCAACACACACTTAATCCTCCGTGAGTCCCTGTAATCGCCCGGTGGGTATTGTTCCCCAACCGTTCCCACTCGACTGCGGGGTTTCTCATATCTTTGCTCAGCTTCCTGAGCCACCACCACCTATCCAGAGGAAAGTGTCCCTTGCATGTTAGACATATACGCTTTCCTACGGTGACGCTGACCCTTGTGGTAATGATCCGTACCCTGGGGCACAGGAGGGAGGCCTCCCCGTACGTGAATCCAGTTTGGCTGGAGTACTGAGATGAATTGGACCCCAGCCATCCTGGCCACCTTCCCTCGTGGACGTAGACGGCGGTCTCCTCCATCTCCCGTTCACCGCTTCCGTCGGTCGCTATAGGTGCTCTATCTCCCGAGCACCCGTAGATGTGGGAGTCTTCTACATCACCCCTCTTTCCCAGGCTCAGTCCCATCAGGGCGAGTAGGATTACGATCCCCTTCATCCCGACAGTCTTTCTGTAACAGATACAAAACATACAGCCAAGTCCCCAAGAGATTCTCTGGCTTGGGTGAAGCATGGTCGGGTCTCGCGACCTCGACCCAAATACATACACTCTTAGCAGATTACTTACTTAACTAAAACTACCCATCACCTTATCTAACTTAAGCTAAATACTTAAACTTAACAATATAAACTTACATTACCTAAACTATGTACATCCGCCGCCCGTCTCCGGGCGGCCAGGCTAATTCCTGGTTGGACTGCGGCACACCGCTTCCCCCGGTGTGGCCGCACCATCCTGCACTGTTGGTCCCTCGCCGCCCATGGCGGCTAGCTGAGGACCTCTGTCCTTTGACTTCCCCCTGACTCGGGAGGCTGTCCCTTTAAACTGGGGAGCTGGTGACCATGACTTTCTCGGCTGGGGCGTCCGTGGGGACCTTCTAGGGACTTTGGCGGGTGGGGATTTCTTGGCCGATGGGCCTTTAACCCAGACCGCTGTCCCCTCCGGTGCGGCCTGTGGGCTAACCACTGCCGCTGGCCGGGGATCTTCTTCCTTCGGCTTGACCTCTCCCGAACCTGGGCTAGGGGCAGGTAACTCTTTGTAGCCTGTTGCTGTAGACTGAGAGTCTCCGCCCCCAGGTCCCAAAACTGGGTCCGGGGCGGGGTCTTTGCCCTCAGGTCCCTCCTCGTCTGGAGCCCAGAATAGTGGGGGAGTGTCCCAATCGATGGGCGGGATGGTCCCTCCCTTTAAGCAAGCCACAGCGCCTGCCTGTGCAGTCTGTGAACTCGCTCCTGCTGCAGGCTGAGGATTTTTATCCTCAGACCTTACCCCAACTGGCTGTTTTCCCCTTTCAGGTTAAAACAGTTTGCACTGGTTAATATAACCAGCAGCCTGTTTTAAAACCTCGTCCGCTGCCCCGAACGGGCCTGCTAGGGACTTCCCGTTCTCTTCCCTTACCGGGACGGCCTTACAGACGGGATCTTGGGCTAGGACCCACTTTAGGTCCGGGACCAAAACTACCCCGTGTGCCTCCCTTGTCCCGGACTGCAGCTACCGGGCCTGCCCTACAGGGATCCCAGAACTCTCCTTCCCTGGCCCCCTGCTTGGTCACCTCGTTGGTCCTTTGGTTATCCTCCCACGTGGTAGGGAGGGATCCTAAAACTATGGCCAAAAGTTTGGCCATTTCCCCAGCCTGCTCGTTCCCTGTGGCTCCCATTAGGCTAAATGGGGTCTCGTTAGACCTGGGTGGATTGGTCGGGTCTTCCAAATGGGCCACCGTGCTGGAAGCTCCAGTGCCCACCAAATATCTCCCCTGCACCGTCTCCACCCACATCTTAACACAGGGCCTGTTCCCCTCATCGTTTTCAAGGGGACACAGGTCGATGGGCTGCGCTGGTTCTAGTCAGGGCTGTGGGTTGGGTGGGGCTGACGGGGTCAGAGTACCGGTGGTGGTTGCTACTCTCCCTTGGCCAGTCAATATGGACCTCATGGCATCCAAAAATTACTCGACCGCTGCGGGAGGGATGCCTGCCTCCGTCTTTTGGGCTGGGGCTGTGGAGTTCTTTCCCTTGTTATCTTTCCAAGGGTTTTTGCACTCCTTCCGCCAGTGACCATCCTTCCCGCACCCGTAACGATTCGTCTTTGTGTTGGGGGGGTTTATTCCCTTCCTGGTGCCACTCTTTCCTATGCGGTCCGGGTTTTACCTCATGCACCTTCCCCTTGGGTGGGTGTGCATCGGTTCCCCTACCGTTTTTATAGGCTAGAGTCAACTGCCTCATCACTGTAAGTTCGGTGGTCTGGGGGTTTTTGGGGTCGAACCAGACTTCTGCCTTTGCCTGGACCTTTGGCAAGCTGTTTGGCACCAGGCAATGGAGCCAATGGGCCAGGCGATCCCTGTTCAGGAACCCCCGGTTCGGCGCCCCTGGACAGGCCCTCCGGTACACCGGCCATATCCGGTCCGCGAAAGCCTGCGGGGTTTCCCCTGCGAGCTGGACCGTCTTCTCCACACGGGAGAAAGGACTTCCCTCATTCATCCCCATGGCCTCCAGAACTGCATCCCTGAGCTCCTCATACCCGCTCTGCCCCCTCTTACACTCGTCAGAGAGGGATTGGAGGAGACTACTCTCCAGGGAGAATAGCAGCATCTTGGCTTGCTCAGTGCCATCGCAGTCATTGATGCTGGCTGCCTGCTCTGTGTCCCTGAAGTGGATCGAGGGGTCTCCCTTTTCGGACAGCTTCGGGATATGGTTGACCATAGCCCTAAGTTGTTGGGTGCTATAGGGTGTCAGGGTGGCTGTCACGGGGCCATGTAGACACGGGGCCGTGCTGTCCGGGCAAGGCTGGTTCTGGACCCAAGTGCAGACAGATGAGGCGAGAAGCAGATATGCAGTCTTAAATAACAGTACTTTACTAGAATCACACAGGTAAACAGTTACAAAACATAGGAGCTCAAGACAAGCTACAACATAGGCAAATGGCTAGTCAAGATAGGAACTCAAGACAAGCTACCGTGAGGCAACTGGCTTGTCAAGACTGAGCTCAAGACAAGCTACCTCAGGGCAACCGGCTTGTCAAGATAGGAACTCAAGACAAGCTACCATGAGGCAACCGGCTTGTCCAAACTGAGCTCAAGACAAGCTACCACAGGGCAACCGGCTTGTCCAAAACTGAGCACCTAGTCAAGACAGAACACCTAGTCAAGACAGAGCACCTTGTCAAGACTGACTCCCTTGTCAGGACTGAGCCCAGAGGGAAGAAACCACAGAACTTAAATACGAGCAAAAACAGGTGAAACCAATAAACCTGATAAAAGGCAGTTAAGTAATAAACAAGAGAAACAAGTAACAATTAACAAAGGGAAACCAACCAGTGAAGGTGCCATCTAGGGGTTACTGAAGGAACTGACCGGCACCCTCACAGGAGCCCCTCCCCTAGGAACGGCTCCTGAAGTTCCTCCTGGACGATCAGGGTGGCGACGGCGAAAATCCCTGATGAGTTCAGGAAATAAAATGTCCCGGGCCGAAACCCAGGAACGCTCTTCAGGACCATAACCCTCCTAGTCAACCAGGTATAGAATGCTACTCCTAACCCAGCAACTATCAAGGAGGCGACGAACAGTGTAGGCTTGCTGACCTTCAATCATGCAGGGTAGGGGGGAGGGAGAGGTATGGAAGCAGGAACCAAAGGACTGATAAGGCAGTACTCGTGGTCCTGGTGTACAAAACTGCATGCCTGTACGGCCAAAAAAGGAGTCATTTAGCAAAACAAAAAAAAACCAGAAAGCTTGCTGCCCAAGAGCAGTGGTGAAATGGTCAATACACCTCCTGCAATTTGGGTAACCAGCAACATGAGAGCAAACAAGCAGCAAAACATTGCTCAAAACAAACCATAAAGCACATAACCAGAAACAGACAATTATAAAATGGCCCTCATTTCATTATAAAGACATAAGGCACAGAATAATCATTTAAATGAAAATAGAGCATATGCTTAAATTATCCACACTTCTATATTATATTAGTATGGATACCCAAGGGGGGAAAAGACTTAAAAGGCTCAAACTTGATAAATCCGAAGTCACAGTCACACGCGTACAACAGTAGCCAGCCACACACCCTCCTGGGCATTTAGAACTAGAAGTCAAAAATGAAAAAGCCTGTATTAGTACACATAGCGAATTATCTTGGCTTTTCAAGCAATGATATTTCCCATTCCGACTGATCACGAACTGCAGATGTTCAGAAATCTCAAGACAAAATCATCCTCCTCATCCACTAACGGCAGGTACATGTCGTGGCGATCATATGATCATAATCTTTGTAAGCGATGGTGCCATCATTTTCCAGAGTTAGCACGCTCAATGGATTATATTCCGAAGGGACGCAAGAAGAGCGAGGAAAGCACCTTAACGGACGAGAATAGAACAAAATTCCTCCATCGCTGCTGGGTCCATACTGGCTCAGTCCTACTGTCAGGGTGGCTGTCACGGGGCCGTGTAGACACGGGGCCGTGCTGTCCGGGCGAGGCTGGTTCTGGACCCAAGTGCAGACAGACGAGGCGAGAAGCAGATATGCAGTCTTAAATAACAGTACTTTACTAGAATCACACAGGTAAACAGTTACAAAACATAGGAGCTCAAGACAAGCTACCACATAGGCAAATGGCTAGTCAAGATAGGAACTCAAGACAAGCTACCATGAGGCAACCGGCTTGTCCAAACTGAGCTCAAGACAAGCTACCACAGGGCAACCGGCTTGTCCAAAACTGAGCACCTAGTCAAGACAGAGCACCTAGTCAAGACAGAGCACCTAGTCAAGACAGAGCACCTTGTCAAGACTGACTCCGTTGTCAGGACTGAGCCCAGAGGGAAGAAACCACAGAACTTAAATACAAGCAAAAACAGGTGAAACCAATAAACCTGATAAAAGGCAGTTAAGTAATAAACAAGAGAAACAAGTAACAATTAACAAAGGGAAACCAACCAGTGAAGGTGCCATCTAGGGGTTACTGAAGGAACTGACCGGCACCCTCACACAAGCTCAGTCTGTTCCTTGCAGTCAGAGGAGCAGGTTGTGTTGCTCAGCTGCTCCTGCTGCTGCTGTGGGGAGAGAGTGTGTGGTTGCCTTGGCCTGGGAGTAGAGTGGAGTGGAAGGAAGGAGTGACCCCAGGCCACCACCACTACAACCCACCCACACCAACCCACCTACATCATCTACAGAGGTGCCTGGAGAGGAAGGAGTGGAGGACAGAGGAGGAGGCCAGCATTAGAACAGGTGAGGCCTTTTCCAGCACTGCCTCCCAATTCGGCCTCCAGCCCAGGAGAGGGAGAGAGGGAGAGAGGATACAAACAGCTCCACTTGGAAGGAGGGGAGGAGCTGCAACTCCAACATCTGCAGGTGGGTGTCTCTGTGTATTCCCCCTAAAGACTTTTGCATTCTAGGCGGGGGGAGGAAAAGAAGACGGGCCGAAAGCCTGGCCTGGGTTGGCTGGAGCCTGCCCAGGTGAAGCTTGTTCCTGCACATCGAGAAGACCTGGTGGGGGCTGACCTTGGGCGTTCTCCAGCCTGCCCAGGCGAAGACATCTTCTCCCCCTGCCCGAAGACCAGCTTATAGCTTAAAGACTTTGTGAGTTACCATCGGGGGAGTACACCCTGCCGACACCCACCCACCGTCTACCATCGTTGAGTGGGGACCCTGCCTTTGCGGCCCCCCCCTCCTTCCCACCCCCCCTCTCTCTCTCTCTTTGTCCTCTCTCTGCCTCTCCAAAAGGCACCTCCCTTCTTCTTATTTATTTTTACCAATTGAGCAGAGGGAAGGAAGGGCCCCCTCCCAATTTATTCCATCAAGGGGAGAGGTGGCCCAGTACATTTACACTCCCTCTTCTCAGGACCCTTTTTCCGAGGCCATTAAAAACCTCCAGGCCTGCGACAAAGTTGGGGTGTGTGTAGCTCTTTTTTAAGAACCACCCCATGATGGCCAGTACTTCTTCGGCGGTGACGGGGCCAGCGATGACCTATGCGGCGGCGACGGCCAAAGCCTCGGCTGCTCCCGCTGCTGCTGCTGCCCCGTCGCCGTTCCGGCTAATGACCATGAAGCTCGGGGTGAAGAGCTACACCCACCCCAACATGACTATTGAGGCGTGCGTGAAGGCTATGGCCGGGGTTGTCGGCCATCCGGCCATAGTCGCCGCCTCAAAAATGTACGGGAAGGCTGTCTTCTTCCTGGAGTCCGAGCGGGCGGTGGCCCTGGCCATCGCCCAGGGGCTCACCGTGGGCGGGACTTTCCTGCCGGTGGACCCGCTGGAGGCCACCGCACAGAGGGTTGTCCTGTCGAATGTCCCGCCCTATATCGCCGGTGAGCTCCTCCTCCCCCACCTTCGTCAACTTGGGGAAGTGAGGTCGGGGATTTCCCCGATCCCGCTCAGATTCCGGGAAAGCAGCCTTCGCCATGTCTTCTCCTTGGGTGCGGACGCGGGCGTGAGCCCGTCCGAGCTGCGTCGGTTCCGGACATTCTTCACCGGGCTGCTAAGGGAGTGGCGGTTGACTAGCGGCCGCCCTCCCTTCCCCCGTTAGGTTTAAGTAGGGGTTGGTTGTGCTTCTGAAATGAAGATAACCATAGCCAGCCTCAACGTCAACGGCAGCAAGGAAGCTAGCCGCAGATTTAATAACTTTTCGGTCCTTCGGGACGGGAAGTATGCGGTGTGCTTCCTGCAAGAAACCCACACCGTTCCGGGAGATGAGGCCACGTGGCTCCTGAAGTGGCAAGGAGGGGTCAACATGAGTCACCTCTCCAGTGTTTCCAGTGGGGTGGCTATCTTGTTGGCCCTGCATTTTCAGCCGGAGATCTTGGGGGTCAAGGAGCTCGTGCCGGGCCGCTTGCTCCAGGTCACTGTTCGCCTGGGGGGTGTGCCGCTCCATCTAGTGAGCGTGTACGCCCCTCGGGCCGGTGCGCAGCAAGCGCGCTTCTTTGAAGAAGTGTCCACTCTTTTGGGCTCCATCGACGCGGGCGAGTGCGTCATCCTCGGGGGGGATTTTAATTGTACCCTCGAGGCGAGGGACCGCACGGGTACCCAGCCGAGCCCGGCGTCGGTGGGGAAGTTGAGGGACCTGGTCGGGTCCCTCGACTTGGTGGACGTCTGGCGTAATCTCCATCCCGACTCCAGCGCCTTCACTTTTGTGAGGTCTGGGGGAGGAGCGTCCAGGATCGACCGCCTCTACATTTCCCGGGCATACGTCTCCTGCGTTCCGACGGCTTCCATGCGGCCGGTGCCGTGCACGGACCACCACCTGGTGTGGGCGGAGCTCGTGCCGCTGCGCGCCGGGGGGGGGGTCCGCGTACTGGCACTTTAACAACCTGCTGCTGGAGGACGCGCGGTTCCGGGATTCGTTCGGTCGGTTCTGGGCCGGCTGGAGAAGGAAGCAGGGGGGCTTCCCCTCCTTGAGGCTATGGTGGGATGTGGGCAAGGCTCACATCCGTCTCTTCTGTCAGGAGTACGCGAAGGGGTCGACCAAGAGGCGGGAGGCCCGGGTCGGGCAGTTGGAGAAGGAGGTGCTCGACCTGGAGTCCCGTCTCGGTCAAGTCGCCGAGGACCCGGCCCTGCGGCTGGTGTACGAAGAGAAGAAGGGTGCGCTGAAGGACCTGCAGCTCGTCGGGTCCCGAGGTGCGTACGTGAGGTCGCGGATCCAGTTCCTGCGGGACCTGGACCGCGGCTCCCCCTTCTTCTACTCGCTGGAAAAAAGACGGGGGGTCCGTAAGCAGCTTTTGGGGCTGCTGGCCGACGACGGATCTCTGGTCTCGGATCCGGAGGGAATCCGTGCGGAGACCCGCGCCTATTACAGGGCTCTGTTCTCTCCGGATCCGTCCAGCGAGGACGCGCGCAGAGTTTTGTGGGAGGACCTGCCGAAGGTCGGCCTGGAGGGCGCCGAAAAATTGGACGCTCCTCTGAGTTTGGAGGAGCTGTCCGGCGCCCTCCGCCAGCTCTCTAGGGGGAAGTCCCCGGGGCTGGACGGGCTGACCGTGGAGTTCCACAGGGCGTTCTGGGGCGTCCTGGGGGGCGACTACGTGCGGGTCCTGGGGGAATGTTTGGCGACCGGGGAGATGCCCCTCTCGTGGCGCAGGGCGGTGATTGTCCTGCTGCCTAAGAGGGGTGATCTCCGCCTCCTTAAGAACTGGCGCCCGGTCTCCCTCCTCAGCACGGATTACAAAATCTTTGCCAGGGCCATGTCTGTTCGCCTTGGCACCGTGCTGGCCCACATGATCCATCCCGACCAGTCCTACACGGTCCCGGGCCGGACCATTCATGACAACATCCATTTGGTCCGGGACCTGGTCCACCATTCCCAGAGGGCTGGTCTGTCGGTCGCCTTCCTTTCCCTGGATCAGGAGAAGGCGTTCGACAGGGTGGATCACGAGTATCTTTTCGGGACTCTGCGCGCTTTTGGGTTCGGGACGCATTTTGTCACCCGGATCCGACTTCTGTACGCTGCCGCGGAGTGTCTGATTAAAGTTAACGGGTCCTTGGCGGCGCCCCTTCGCTTCGGGAGGGGGGTGCGTCAGGGATGCCCCATGTCCGGCCAGTTATATGCCATTTGCGTGGAGCCTTTCCTGCGCCTCTTGCGGAAGAGGTTGGCGGGATTGGCACTGCAAGGGCCGGGCTTGGAGGTGGTCCTCTCGGCTTACGCCGATGACGTGCTCCTCATGGTCACAGATCCCGTTGACTTGCGGAGGATGCGGGAATGCCAGCAGATTTACTCGGACGCATCCTCCGCCAGGATCAACTGGGGGAAATGTTCTGGACTCCTGGTGGGTCAGTGGCAGGTGGACTCTCTGCCGGAGGAGTTCAGGCCCTTCGCCTGGAGTACAACGCACCTCCTCTACTTGGGAGTCTACCTCAGCCCGGCCGAGGACGCCTGGCCGGTGAACTGGCACGAGCTGGAGGCCAAAGTCACCGCTCGCTTAGGACGCTGGACAGGATTGCTCCGAGTGTTGTCCTACAGGGGTCGGGCGTTGGTCATAAACCAACTGGTGGCCGCCATGTTGTGGTACCAGTTGGTTACTCTGATCCCCCCCCTGCGTTTGTCGCCAAGATACAGAAGAAGCTCGTCGACTTCTTCTGGAACAACAGGATACACTGGGTCGCTGCCGCGGTTCTGAGTCTCCCGCTTAGGGAGGGCGGTCAGGCGTTGGTTTGCCTCCGCACCCAGGCTGCGACTTTCCGTCTTAAGACGCTGCAGAGATACCTGTACGTCGAGAATCCTCCAAGATGGTGTGCGCTGGCGACGTATTTTTTCCGCCAGCTGCACGGCCTCAATTACGACACGCAGCTCCTGTTTTTGGAGGTGAGCGGCAGGCGTGAGAGCCTGCGGGAGCTGCCTGTCTTTTAACAGGAACTACTATGGGTTTGGAATTATGTCGCCTCCAGGCGGAGCTCTCCCCCGTCAGGAGCGGCGGCTGTCCTCCGGGAGCCGCTGTTCAGGAATCCGCACCTCCACGTCCGCGAGTTCGGGTGGCTGGCGGAGCGCAGGGCTGTGCCTGGCAGGGTGACTAGAGTCGGGGACCTACTCGATGGCGGAGGAGCGGGCTGGATGGCGCCAGAGGAGCTGGCGCGACGCATGTCGTGGGACAACGTCCGGCTCGCGGTCAATGCCATCGGGGCGGTGAAAGCGATGTTGCCCCCCGGCGCCACAAGGTGCGTCGAGGCGGCTCGGGCACGTGGGGAGATCCCGTCCGAGCTTACTCCCGTTCGGACGGAATTCCTTATCGGCGCCTTGCCCCGAAACTCCCCTCGGGGATCGGTGCCTCACAACTTGAGCCATCTCGAGGAAATACCCTCCGTGCTTTTTCATTCTGCGCGGAGGGGTTTCCTGTACGGGCTGCTCTTGCACACCTTCCACTTTGCCATCTTCGCCTGCCGTCCGGACACGCCGTGGCGTGCCGTTTTACCTCCGGACGGAGACGGAGGTCCCCAATGGGGGGCTCTCTATGCGGGAGTCCTCCCTTGTTCTATTGGGGACTTGGCCTGGAGGGTGTTGCACAGAGCAGTTCCGTGCAATAGATTTTTAAATAGGTTTACGGACTCCCAGGCCGCCTGTTTGTTTTGCGGTCTGGAGGAGTCCGTATTTCACGTATATATGGGCTGTGAGAGGTTGCAGCCCCTCTTCCATTTTTTGAGGGGGCTGCTCCTCAAATTTTGGTTGCACTTCAGTCCCACGCTCCTGATCTACGGTCACCCCGTGCGGAGGGGAGTGGGCGGGTTGGAGGACCTCCTCGTGGGCCTGCTCCTGGGCCTGGCCAAGAAAGCCATTAATTGGTCCAGGCAGCGGGCGGTCAAGGGGGTCGTCCGACCGGATTGCCTCCCCCTCTTCCGTGGCCATGTTCGCGCCCGGGTGGCCCTAGAGATGGAGCACGCGGTGTCCGCCGGCGCGCTCGAGCTTTTTCGTGACCGGTGGGCGCCGCGGGGACTGGAGTGCATAATTAATTGAGACAACCAAATTTTAATTTGATCGGTGAAGGGTTATTTAAAAGGGTTATTGGATTTTTTGTTAGTTTATTTGTGAACTTGTTTTGGTTGGAAAAAAGAGGAACCAGTGAAGGTGCCATCTAGGGGTTACTGAAGGAACTGACCGGCACCCTCACACAAGCTCAGTCTGTTCCTTGCAGTCAGAGGAGCAGGTTGTGTTGCTCAGCTGCTCCTGCTGCTGCTGTGGGGAGAGAGTGTGTGGTTGCCTTGGCCTGGGAGTAGAGTGGAGTGGAAGGAAGGAGTGACCCCAGGCCACCACCACTACAACCCACCCACACCAACCCACCTACATCATCTACAGAGGTGCCTGGAGAGGAAGGAGTGGAGGACAGAGGAGGAGGCCAGCATTAGAACAGGTGAGGCCTTTTCCAGCACTGCCTCCCAATTCGGCCTCCAGCCCAGGAGAGGGAGAGAGGGAGAGAGGATACAAACAGCTCCACTTGGAAGGAGGGGAGGAGCTGCAACTCCAACATCTGCAGGTGGGTGTCTCTGTGTATTCCCCCTAAAGACTTTTGCATTCTAGGCGGGGGGAGGAAAAGAAGACGGGCCGAAAGCCTGGCCTGGGTTGGCTGGAGCCTGCCCAGGTGAAGCTTGTTCCTGCACATCGAGAAGACCTGGTGTGGGCTGACCTTGGGCGTTCTCCAGCCTGCCCAGGCGAAGACATCCTCTCCCCCTGCCCGAAGACCAGCTTATAGCTTAAAGACTTTGTGAGTTACCATCGGGGGAGTACACCCTGCCGACACCCACCCACCGTCTACCATCGTTGAGTGGGGAACCTGCCTTTGCGGCACCCCCCTTCTTCCCACCCCCCCTCTCTCTCTCTCTTTGTCCTCTCTCTGCCTCTCCAAAAGGCACCTCCTTTCCTGTTTATTATTACTAATTGAGCAGAGGGAGGAAAGGGCCCCCTCCCAATTTATTCCATCAAGGGGAGAGGTGGCCCAGTACATTTACACTCCCTCTGCTCAGGACTCTCTTACCGAGGCCATTAAAAACCTCCAGGCCTGCGACAAAGTTGGGGTGTGTGTAGCTCTTTTTTAAAAACCACCCCATGATGGCCAGTACTTCTTCGGCGGTGACGGGGCCAGCGATGACTTACGCGGCGGCGGCGGACAAAGCCACGGCCGCTCCCGCTGCTGCCGCTGCCCCGTCGCCGCTCCGGCTAATGACTAAGAAGCTTGGGGTGAAGAGCTACACCCACCCCAACATGACCATCGAGGCGTGCGTCAAGGCTGTGGCTGGGGTTGTCGGCCCTCCGGCCATAGTGGCCGCCTCGAAAATGTATGGGAAGGCTGTATTCTTCCTGGAGTCCGAGCGGGCGGTGGCCCTGGCCATCGCCAAGGGGCTCACCGTGGGCGGGACCTTCCTGCCGGTGGACCCTCTTGAGGCCACCGCGCAGAGGGTCGTTCTATCAAACGTCCCGCCCTTTATCGCCGGTGAGCTCCTCCTCCCCCACTTATGCCAACTTGGGGAGGTGAGGTCGGGGATTTCTCCGATCCCGCTCAGATTCCGGGAGAGCAGCCTTCGCCATGTCTTCTCCTTCCGGCGCCAGGCCTTTATCCAGCTGGCGCGGGAGGGGGAGACGGACGGGGCCTTCACGGTCCTCCACGAGGGGACCCCGTACCGCGTCTTCTGGACGACGGACGGCGTGCGGTGCCACGCCTGTAAGGAGGTGGGGCACGTTCGGAAAAACTGCCCCGCCTCCAAAGCCGCCAGGGTGACTGGCGTGGCCAAGGCTGGCACCGCCGCCGCTCCTCCCTCCGGGTCTAGCCGTGCCCTCTCCCAAACAAATGCCACCGGGGCGCGGTCGTCGTCGGAGGCCATCGCCATCCAGGCCTCCGGCGGGGGGGAGGAGGGAGGTCCGGTCGGAAAGAAGGCACGGTACAAGACCAAAAACCGCAGGGTGGGTCCCCCCGTGGAGGGTGTCCCCCTTGATTTGGAGCCCCTGACGCCCAAGCGCATCATCGCGCTGATCGCGGAGTGCGGAGGTGAGGGGGACCTCGTGCCTGAGCCCATGGCCGCGACCGCCGAGGCGGGTACGCTAGAACCTGCGGCCGGGCTCGGGCCCGGGGGACCCAAAGAACTCGCTCCACCGCAGGGAGCAGGGGAGGCCCCTGAAGAAATCGAGGCCTCCCTCTACCCCTCCGCGCTCAAGAGAAGGCGCGACCCCCTGGACGAGGAGGAGGACCGGGAGGAGGAAGGTCCCTCCAGTCGGGGGGAGTCGTCGCCCGCCGCGGATACTGCGCCCCACCCCACCGCTGACACCATCGCGGGCGAATGGCGGGGGTCGCCTGTCCCTGGGGAGGCTGAGGCAGAGGCGTCTGCACAGTTTGTGCCTCCCGGGGATGGGGGCGAGACCCTGCCCGTGGGGGTGGTCGCGGAACAACCCGCGGCGGGGATTGACCCCTTAACGGTGGAATTGCCCCTCGACGGGTCGGGCGGCTTGGGGTCTGGGTCGGGCGAGCTCGCGGAAGATGAGCTCGCCCAGAGCGGCCCGGACTTTTCCCAGGTGCTGCTCGACTTCGTCGAGGTCTGTCAACAATTTACCCCATCTGCTGGGTCGGAGGCCGGTGGCGTAGCAGAGGAGGGCCCTCTGTCTGTGTCTCCGGCGCCGGGCGACTTGGAGGGGGTCGGGTCCACGTATTCTCCCGTCTTTCCGGTCTCTCCGGTCGTCCTGGCACCTGGGGCGGAGGGGGTCTCCGAACCGCCGCCGTCTTCTGGCCCGGCCTCCCTAGAGGAGCCCAGGGAGGAATTCTCCGCTACCGATCCTGGGGGTGGGATCCGGGCGGAGGCGGGGCCGGCCGTTGCGGCCGAGCCGCCCGATGCGCACTGCGTGGCGGACGGTTCGGCCGCCAGTGGCGACGCCCCGGAGGAGGACGGGGACTCGGTGGTAGGGGCGGAGGAGGACTTAGATTCCTTCGCCGATGAGGTGATGGATGATCTCGCGCCCCTCGCCGGGACCCCCCTCATTCTTATTCTCATCAGGGAGCTCCGGGACATTGTGGCCACGTGCCAGGGTCGCCAGGGCACCCGGCGGGCCCTCGACAGATGGTCGGAGCTGGCGCTGCTCATCGGGTCGGCCCGCATCGCCTACAAGACCATGGGCGAGGACGCAAGCGTGAGCCCGCTCGAGCTGCGTCAGTTCCGGCTGTTTCTCACTGGGCTGCTAAGGAAGTGGCGGTCGACTAGCGGCCGCCCTTCCTTCCCCCGTTAGTGATAAGTAGGGGGTGGTTTATGCTTCTGAAATGAAGATAACCATAGCCAGCCTCAACATCAACGGCAGCAGGGAAGCTAGCCGCAGATTTAATAACTTTTCGGTCCTTCGGGACGGGAAGTATGCGGTGTGCTTCCTGCAAGAAACCCACACCGTTCCGGGAGACGAGGCCACGTGGCTCCTGGAGTGGCAAGGAGGGGTCAACATGAGTCACCTCTCCAGTGTTTCCAGTGGGGTGGCTATCTTGTTGGCCCCGCATTTTCAGCCGGAGATCTTGGGGGTCAAGGAGCTTGTGCCGGGCCGCTTGCTCCAGGTCACTGTTCGCCTGGGGGGCGTGCCGCTCCATCTAGTGAACGTGTACGCCCCTCAGGCCGGTGCGCAGCAGGCGCGCTTCTTTGAAGAAGTGTCCACTCTTTTGGGCTCCATCGACGCGGGCGAGTGCGTTATCCTCGGGGGGGATTTT
Organism: Somniosus microcephalus; assembly: GCF_052327205.1. NCBI lineage: Eukaryota > Metazoa > Chordata > Chondrichthyes > Squaliformes > Somniosidae > Somniosus > Somniosus microcephalus. The sequence goes on along the minus strand of NC_140992.1, from coordinate 212,156,662 downwards.
AATTGTACCCTCGAGGCGAGGGACCGCACGGGTGCCATGCCTTGCCCGGCGGCGACGGAGAAGTTGAGGGACCTGTTCGGGTCCCTCGACTTGGTGGACGTCTGGCGAAATCTCCATCCCGACTCCAGCGCCTTCACTTGCGTGAGGTCTGGGAGAGGAGCGTCCAGGATCGACCGCCTCTACATTTCTCGGGCATACGTCTCCTGCGTTCCGGCGGCTTCCATGCGGCCGGTTCCGTGCACGGACCACCACCTGGTGTGGCCGGAGCTCGTTCTGCCGCGCGCACGGGGGGGGTCCGCGTATTGGCACTTTAACAATCTGCTGCTGGAGGACGCACGGTTCCGGGATTCGTTTAGTCGGTTCTGGGCCGGCTGGACAAGGAAGCAGGGGGGCTTCCCCTCCTTGAGGCTATGGTGGGATGTGGGCAAGGCTCACATCCGTCTCTTCTGTCAGGAGTACGCGAAGGGGTCGACCAAGAGGCGGGAGGCCCGGGTCGGGCAGTTGGAGAAGGAGGTGCTCGACCTGGAGTCCCGTCTCGGTCAAGTCGTCGAGGATCCGGCCCTGCGGCTGGTGTACGAAGAGAAGAAGGGCGCGCTGAAGGACCTGCAGCTCGTCGGGTCCCGAGGCGCGTACGTGAGGTCGCGGATCCAGTTCCTGCGGGACCTGGACCGCGGCTCCCCCTTCTTCTACTCGCTGGAAAAAAGACGGGGGGTCCGTAAGCAGCTCTTGGAGCTGCTGGCCGACGACGGATCTCTGGTCTCGGATCCGGAGGGAATCCGCGCGGAAACCCGCGCCTATTACGGGGCTCTGTTCTCTCCGGATCCGTCCAGCGAGGACGCGCGCAGAGTTTTGTGGGAGGACCTGCCGAAGGTCGGCCTGGAGGGCGCCGAAAAATTGGACGCTCCTCTGAGTTTGGAGGAGCTGTCCGGCGCCCTCCGCCAGCTCTCTAGGGGGAAGTCCCCGGGGCTGGACGGGCTGACCGTGGAGTTCCACAGGGCGTTCTGGGGCGTCCTGGGGGGCGACTACGCGCGGGTCCTGGGGGAATGTTTGGCGACCGGGGAGATGCCCCTCTCTTGGCGCAGGGCGGTGATTGTCCTGCTGCCTAAGAGGGGTGATCTCCGCCTCCTTAAGAACTGGCGCCCGGTCTCCCTCCTCAGCACGGATTACAAAATCTTTGCCAGGGCCATGTCTGTTCGCCTTGGCGCCGTGCTGGCCCACATGATCCACCCCGACCAGTCCTACACGGTCCCGGGCCGGACCATCTATGATAACATCCATCTGGTCTGGGACCTGGTCCACCACTCCCAGAGGGCTGGTCTGTCGGTCGCCTTCCTTTCCCTGGATCAGGAGAAGGTGTTCGACAGGGTGGATCACGAGTATCTTTTCGGGACTCTGCGCGCATTCGGGTTCGGGACGCATTTTGTCGCCCGGATCCGACTTCTGTACGCTGCCGCGGAGTGTCTGATTAAAGTTAACGGGTCCTTGACGGCGCCCCTTCGCTTCGGGAGGGGGGTGCGTCAGGGATGCCCCATGTCCGGCCAGTTATATGCCATTTGCGTAGAGCCTTTCCTGCGCCTCTTGCGGAAGAGGTTGGCGGGACTGGCTCTGCAAGGGCCGGGCGTGGAGGTGGTCCTCTCGGCTTACGCCGATGACGTGCTCCTCATGGTCACGGATCCCGTTGACTTGCGGAGGATGCGGGAATGCCAGCAGATTTACTCGGACGCATCCTCCGCCAGGATCAACTGGGAGAAATGTTCCGGACTCCTGGTGGGTCAGTGGCGGGTGGACTCCCTGCCGGAGGAGTTCAGCCCCTTTGCCTGGAGCACTACACAGCTCCTCTACTTGGGAGTCTACCTCAGCCCTGCCGAGGACGCCTGGCCGGCGAACTGGCAAGAGTTGGAGGCCAAAGTCACCGCTCGCTTAGGACGCTGGACAGGGTTGCTCCGAGTGTTGTCCTACAGGGGTCGAGCGATGGTCATAAACCAACTGGTGGCCGCCATGTTGTGGTATCGGTTCGTCACTTTGATCCCTCCCCCTGCGTTTGTCGCCAAGATACAGAAGAAGCTCGTCGACTTCTTCTGGGACAAAAGGAAGCACTGGGTCTCTGCCGCAGTTCTGAGTCTCCCGCTTAGGGAGGGCGGTCAGGCGTTGGTGTGCCTCCGCACCCAGGCTGCGACTTTCCGTCTTCAGGCGCTGCAGAGATACCTGTACGTCGAGAATCCTCCGAGATGGTGTGCGCTGGCGACGTATTTTTTCCGCCAGCTGCACGGCCTCAATTACGACATGCAGCTCCTGTTTTTGGAACTGAGCGGCAGGCATGCCAGCCTGCGGGAGCTGCCTGTCTTCTACCAGGAACTACTATGGGTTTGGAGCTGCGTCGCCTCCAGGCGGAGCTCTCCCCCGTCAGGAATGGCGGCTGTCCTCTGGGAGCCGCTGTTCAGGAATCCGCACCTCCACGTCCGCGGGTTTGGGTGGCTGGCGGAGCGCAGGGCTGTGCCTGCCAGGTTGACTAGAGTCGGGGACCTACTCGATGGCAGAGGAGCGGGCTGGATGGCGCCAGAGGAGTTGGCGCGGCGCATGTCCTGGAACAGCGTCCGGCTCGCGGCCAATGCCATCGGGGCGGTGAAAGCGATGCTGCCCCCCCGGCGCCACGAGGTGTATCGAGGCGGCTCAGGTGCGTGGGGCGATTCCATCCGAGCTTACCCCTGTTCGGACGGAGTTCCTTATCGGCGCCCTGCCCCGAAACTCCCCTCGGGGATCGGCGCCTCACAACCTGAGCCGTCTCGAGGAAATGCCCTCCGTGCCTTTTCATTCCGCACGGAGGGGTTTCCTGTACGGGCTGCTCCTGCACACCTTCCACTTTGCCATCTTCGCCTGCCGTCCGGACACGCCGTGGCGTACCGTTTTACCTTCCGACGGAGGCGGAGGTCCCCAATGGGGGGCTCTCTATGCGGGAGTCCTCCCTTGTTCTATTGGGGACTTGGCCTGGAGGGTGTTGCACAGAGCAGTCCCGTGCAATAGACTCTTAAGTTTGTTTACGGACTCCCAGGCCGCCTGTTTGTTTTGCGGTCTGGAGGAGTCCGTGTTTCACGCATATAGTGAGTGTGAGAGGTTGCAGCCCCTCTTTCATTATTTGAAGGGGCTGCTCCTCAAGTTTTGGTTCCACTTCAGTCCCACGCTCTTGATCTACGGTCACCCGGTGCGGAGGGGAGCGGGCAGGTTGGAGGACCTCCTCGTGGGTCTGCTCCTGGGCCTGGCCAAGAAGGCCATTAATTGGTCCAGGCAGCGGGCGGTCGAGGGGGTCGTCCGACCGGATTGCCTCCCTCTCTTCCGTGGCCATGTTTGCGCCCGGGTGGCCCTAGAGATGGAGCACGCGGTGTCCACCGGCACGCTCGAGCAATTTCGTGACCGGTGGGCGCCGCGGGGACTGGAGTGCATAATTAGTTCAAACAACCAAATTTTAATTTGATTTGTTAAGGTTTATTTAAAGGGTTATTAGAGTTTTGTTTACAGTTTATTTGTTTAACTTATTTGTCTCGCAAAAGAGGAACTAACCAGTGAAGGTGCCATCTAGGGGTTACTGAAGGAACTGACCGGCACCCTCACAATAGGGTAATAGGAACTGGTTTTGGAGGGGTCCCTCATCGTCGCCATTGACGGGTGGGCCGAACCTCCGATGCCAGGCTGGGCACATCGGTCCCGGCTCCAACCTCTCTGGCGGGGGTTGCTCCACCTCCGCTTGCACCTCTGGCTCCACCCCCCCTTGCTGCCAAACCTCGCTGAAACTTGGCGCTACGGGTGGTGGTCGTGAGATCTCCTGTCCCTCAACCGGGTCATCCCTGGGCACTACCGGTGACGTTGGAATTGTCCTCCCCTCGTTCCCCATAAAATCCGCCTGACCTGCCTTTGGGCTTATGAGGCATACCATGCCCTTTGCCCTCCGGAGGGCCCGGCTTAGATTTTCTATCCGCTCTTTACAGGGGCCGTGGTCTGCCTCCTCAAACCCCTGTTCGCTCGCTAGCTTGAAAGCGGCCTTTACCTCCTGTACTTTCTCTTCCTGTTCCCTAATCTGCCTTGCCAAGCGGGCGTTCTTCTCCCACAACCTTAACTCATTTCCCTTGGCCTCAGTGACTTGGCACCGTAGGTATTCCAACTGGGCCTTGTGTTCTCCCATTAAATGCACTCTCTCCTGATTCAAGGCCTGCAATGCTACCAATAACTTCTCCCCTGCTATAGCCTTATCCTGGATCTCCAGGGCTGACTCCCTTAACTCGACTGCCTGTGCTGCAACGAGCCTGTCCAAAAGCTGGACCTGCTTTTTGAAACACATCAGCCAAACTGCCTTCTCTAAGGACTTCTTGTGTTCCTTTCCCTCTGTACACTTGGCTGCTGCATCTACCGGACACCCAGCCCTTAACAGAGTGGTGATCCACTTCTTAGTGATATTCACCTTGCTAAACACATAATCAGAAATCCTTTCCTCCATCATGGTTTGCTCATCCGAACCATTGTCTACTGTATCGCAACCCTGTTGTCGGTGTCCTGCCGTGGTCGCCATTTTCTGTAGGGGGTGGCAGGTGGAGCGTGCGCCCAGTCAGTTATGCCCCTGACTGTCTGTGAGCAGTTCGAATCACTCCCACGCCCCTGGGTTCTAGACACCGGACTTAGGTACAGGTGGCGATACAGAAAACTCGAGTAGACAGGTGGTTTGGTGTAAGAAAACCAAGATTTTATTAAAACAGAAACGAAAACACAGTCTTATGAGAAAATTACTGGTAGAGAACAATTACAGGCATATAACACTATAATTATACTTATACAGGGAATGGGGAACACACGGCACATCGAGGGAAAAACAACTACTTTAACAATCCCCTTATCCTTATCCCACCCCTATACCTAACTAGATTAAGCTATGAGGGGCCAGGAATTCATGCTCACCAATCCCAAGCAAAGCCTGTTGTTTTAGCAATTGCGATTTTGAGGTCTGGTCTCTTGTCCTTTGGAGTACTCCGTCGCCACGTGGTCTCAGGGCACGGTGCTGGAGCTGCTGCTGCGACACACCTTTCTTCTCCTCAGCTACCGTCGTCGTCTCAACGCGATGGGTTCTCTTCTTCTTCTCCCTCGGGCGGTCATCGGCGGTAATGTTGCGTCAGCGAGACGGTTCGCAGCTTTCACTGCTTAGATTTTACTACGCAAGCGTCAAGCGCCAGTATATTCGTTATGGCGTGGGCACCTGCGTTTAATGCCAGTTCATTCACAGTGTTCAACTAGCCAACTTAGTCTCACTGTCCTCAGATATTTTCTTCCCCAAGCGTCAGCTTATAACTCGGTGCTCGGTTTTAATTAATGCGTCTTCTGTTGCCCTTCTCTGTTCTTTGTTGGGTCTACCTTACTCTTCGTCTCAGTTCGTTTCGCCTCATTTCCTTTGCCCTCTCTCATGGCCCGGGTGTCCTGGGTGACTTTGGACTCGGGTCTCGTCCCCCACCCGCAATTGGCATGGATGTCCTTGGCTGCTTGCACATTGCGGGGAGCGAGAAGAGAACCTGCCATGAGGCCAGGGCACGAGTGTGGGCAGCAGCAGCCCAAGGCCCAATGAGAGGTTGGAGTCAGGAGAAGAGAGCGATTGCTACTAAGGGCCTACAGTTATACTCCTTTTGATTGCCCTTATCTGCACGCCAAATCAGGTCAGTCCATTGTTTCACTTTTGGCGGGCTGTGTTAAATGATTGTACCAATCTAAAATAACTAGTTTTAGCTGGCCGTTTATCGCACCTAATGGCCTGATGTCCGGGCTGTATTGTCATTAATGCATTTTAATCGGCCTGTCCAGCCTTGATGGCTTCCTTAAGCTGTTTCCGATTATTTATGCAGACAAACTAATGGCTTCATGCTTAGGCCTAACTGGGTTGATCTGTTCCAATTTGACGAAAATGCATATTCAGTGTTTGCTTAGCTGTCTAGCCCTTCAAACACAAAAGTCCTTTTCACAGAAATGCATTTTAAGTTTTGATTTCCCAAAGCTGCTTGTTCTGTGCTGCAGAGTCCAAGCTTTTAAAATCTTACAGGCTTTTGGTCACGCGGTGCGGACGCCATCTTTGGGCACCCTTTTAAAATTGTCCATGGGGTCCCTTTTATTAATAACCTTGGGAGAATGTGGAAATTTTGCAAATCCTACAATCCCCGAGACTCAACGAGTTAAAAACTTACAGAGCCTGCCTCTGAAGTTGATAATCGCTTGCCCCGTCCAGTGACTTCTGACTTTCTATCTGAAAGCTCTATTTTTATACTCTTTTTTAGTGGTTTATCCTTTGAAGTTTTCTGCTGATGTAAGCGAATTATCTCCAGTCATCTTTCTACTCTTACTGTCAATTCAGCTGCTGCATGCATAATTATGTCTGCTGTGTAAGTGTTTCAAAACTTATCATAAAAAATGGTTATGACAGATGTATCTATTTGATGCCATTCTTACGAAGGACTTCTATTCAATTCTTAATACAGGAAACTTTGTGCTATCCGGCACCGGTGGGACCGAGCTGTTGCCGTTCGCTCAAAACTGCCGGACACTCCAGCGCTAATGTTGAAAGATACGGAAGCTTCTGAGCTCCGTATCTGTCAACAAACCCTGTTGCTTACAGCTTCTAAACAGTCCAAGCGTCTCTGTAGCTTAGCAACAGCTTCAGCAGACCTTGCAGAGCTTGACTGTTGAGGAAAAAAGCAACGAGAAAAAAAAACCTAACGAAAATGGCACCTGATTTTTGCTGGTGGCTCGAGCATTCCGGACAGTTAGCCTCCGGATAACACAAAGTTTCCTGTATCACCTTAACTGTTTATAAGCAGGCATTGTGACTCCTAACTTTTCCATTTTCAATACAAAAACCATGTGATTGCTTGGTGTCATCTATTGATATCATATTTACAAAGTCTTCTGTTTGTACCTTTTACAATATGTAAATCAAAAACACTTCAACTTAGGTGTTCTATGCATTTCTTAGCTACTTCAATTGGTTATACATATAATCGTGTTTCCTGTTTCATTTGCTGCCATATTTATCAAAGGCACATGGTTCTTTAATGTTCTGTGTTTCTGTTTGAAGTGTTAGTTTTTAACACTTTAAACTGGGTATAGCTATTGTGTTGGTTCCAAACTGCAGACTTCTTGGAAGCAAGCCTTTGTTTCTTCAATAGGGCCATTGTTTTAGTATTTACAACCAAGTCCCATTTCAAAAGCTTGTATGGTGTTTTACAGCTTTGTGTCAACAAACCATCTTATCTCAGAAGCCTGTATTCACAGCTTGTGTCGTTGAGGCTTTTTAGATTTTTAAACCCAGTTTATCATGTATTAATAGTCAGAATTCTGTTCATAGGATGGTGTATTTTTCTGAAATATGGCTTTTCCTTTACACACCAACCCCATAAAGCATCCCTACAATGACTAGGCCATTCCTTTCACACTCATCACCATTATGGGGGATATGTTATGTCTCACCATTCACTGCAACTCACTAAGCCACTTCCAAAGATGCACACAAATCTGTCCAAGTGTTGAAAATAAAGATTTTTATGTTTGGCACCACATTAACAGAAACTTTACATAAAGATTGCATAAAACACCCAAATGGCTACCCTTGTGTGCTGTTAGTTGGTATGATTGCACTAGGATGAGGGTGAGTGTGAGGGGTGGCTAGTGAGATGGGGATGTGATGATGTAGATAGAGAGAGAGGGATGGGTGGAGGTGCAAGGTATGTTGGTGTGAGTAAGGATGTGCAGGAGTAGGGTAGGGAAGGCAGAGTGATGGGGATATGATGAGGCGCACAGTAGGATGCAGGTGAGTGCGGCTTTGTACTCACCTTTCCTGATCTAATGAGATCATTGAAACATTTGTGCCACTGCAGTCTGGTCCTCCTGACCACATCCCTGCTGTTGACCTCCTCTGCAATCTGCAACCAGGCTGTTTTGGTCTCCTGGGGAGGTCACTTCCGCCCATCGACCTCCCTGCGTGCTCTGACTCCATTCATAAGCATATGGAGGGAGTCATCGGAGAACCTGGGTGCAGCCCTCTGCCTCTGTGCAGTCATTGTCAGTGTTTGCAGCACTCCAATGCTGTAGTGCACTGTCAGCACCATGTTAGATTAAACTTCAAATGTAATGTGACCATAAAGATCCCAGCTGAAAACATGTCATGAATGACGTCACCAGACCCACTCCATTTAATTGGGCCGGGTAACGCACTGGGCGGGCTTAACAGGCCCTATTAAGGGAAAGTCTTTTTCAGTAGCGGGATGGAACCAGCAGTGGGGTTGCGACCCGCCATGCCAACTGCACAGGACCCATCCAGGTAGGAAAAATTCTGGCCTATGAGTCTAAAGAATGAGCAGTTTTATTCTGCTACAAGTTTCATTTAAGTCTACATTTTGTGCAGTAAAAGAGGATATACTCTACAGTCACATTCTCAGCGTAACTAATTCACTAATGTCTCAGGATAATGGAATTGTTTTACCTCAGAGTGTTAGTAAACATAATCCAAAACTAGAAACAAATTCACTAAAATCCCAGACAAAATTACAAAAGTTTTACTTTAGGGGGTACTTGGAGATCTTAGTAATATTTAACCTGGGGAATTAACTTAGATTTTGGAATGAAATACATTTTATGTTAATCACCTTTTTCTAAAATGTGGGAAACAATATTATAGCAATATAACAATATTATAATAGAAAAACAAAACAAAAATCATGTTATTCAGCTTTTCTCCACACGGTGGAGACTGGTGCATGTACCTTTCAGTGGAGCAGTGGCTCAAGCCAGGACATGGCATTTACTTTACTGATGATTTATCACTGAGCAGTATCCGAATTCAGAAAAGTCACAGGGCTCTCCAGTCTTGAATAACCCTTTGAAGACTGAATGATGTTTATTTTTCAAGTTATGCTCTTTTTTTCGGAAAGGACTGAAAATGAATTCTGTGGTACCTGAATTGAACAATCAATTTAAATTTTACAAATATCTGAAATTGTCCAATAGAAATCGCTGATTAGCCACAGGTGTGGCCACGGCGACACTGTTTTAGTCACAAGCACTAATTTTAGTAGAAAACACCTTATACATGACACAGATAAATGTACTTCACGTTTATATTTACTTAACAAACATCTACCACCACTCAGTGCAAAAATTTGCAGTCTTTCTCATTAATTTTGGAATTCTGGCATGAATTTATCAGGCATAGCACATCTTAGTGCAGCTTCTAGGTTTCAATCTAGCAATTGCGAGCAGCACTTTGACTTCAGAGTGAATGCTGAGAATGTCGACTCGCAGGAGATGCCAAAGACCCATCCCTGCTCTCCGTCTAGAAAATGATTGAATGCTGCTTGCCCTTTGCCATGACGTGCCCTGTTGGAGCTGCTCGCTATTGGTTGAGCTTTCTTTTTTCTGCTGGTCAGGAGTGGTTATTCTGATTGGTCAAGCTGACCAGGATGACACTCCCCGCTCCATGCAATATTACTGATACTGAAGTGGGGGGAATTCCATAAATTTGCATGGGATTAGTGACCACAGAGATATAATCCTTTGAATCTCTTCTGCAACCTCTCCAAAGCCTTCACGTCCTTCCTAAAGTATAGTGCCCAGAATTGGACACAATACTCCAACTGGGGCTGAACTAGTGTTTTATATTGGTTTAACATAATTTCCTGGCTGTTGTACTCTATGCTTCTATTTACAAAGCCCAGGATCCCATATTGCTTTATTAACTGCTTTGTTAACCAGTCCTGCCACTGTGGTATCTTGAGGTGGCCATAGATGGAGACAGACACAGGTTAACTCCGTAACATGGTTTAATCAACACTTGCACATAAAAGCTTCTGCCATGAGGCAGCAAAAACAAAGAGTACAACCAGTACAGATCAGACTTAACTCAGGAGAGCAATTGCCACAGCACCACCTGGTGGATCAGGTTACTCATAACCTCCCAGGTTACTACACTCCTCCCCCCTTAAGATTGTCGTATGCAATTCTTAAACAATAACCCTTACTAAGTACTACGTTTTAATTAGCCAGTATGCTCTAACCATGGTTAACCCCTGACTAGTTTAACAGGTTTGTATAAGTCTTTCTGGTTGCTTGCGAATCCTTTGTGAACGTCTTAATTCCACTTGTGGTGGATTCTCAGATTCATTCGCACTTGAGATTGGAGTAGTCTCTGATGTTGGTTTTACTCTGTCCCGCTGTGGCCTGGCAGTACCAGTGTCCACTGGCACCTTATAAGCCGTGCTGGGTCCTGGAACAGCCTCCTCTACTGCCCTTTGTTCCATCTGAGGCAGTTCCCCCTGCTGCTGGCTGAAAAGCTGATCCACATGCCGACAAACCCCTTGACCATCCCCTAGTAACACGGAGTACGACACAGGTCCTGTAATGCCCTGGATTAGTCCTGGTATCCATTTAGGTCCATAGCCAAAGTTCCGAGTGTACATAGAGTGCCCTATGGCGAAATGGCGAGCTTTAGTATGTTTGTCATGGTACGCTTTTTGGTTTGTTTGTTTTGTCTCAACCTTGCTTTTGAGATCTGGGTGTATCAGGTCTAACGTGCACCACAACTTTCTCCCCATCATCAACTCAGCTGGAGCAAGCCCCGTGGTAGCTTGGGGTGTTATACGATAACTAAACAAGGCTCTATTGAGCTTGGTCTCCAGGGTGTCACCTGAGCTCTTCCTCATGAGCTCCTTAAAAGTCTGCACGGCTCGCTCGGCTAATCCATTTGAGGCTGGGTGATATGGAGCCGAGGTGACATGTGTGATTCCATTCCTTACCATGAATTCTTTGCTCCCTTCACTAACAAAACGCTGTGCATTGTCGGATACAATCATTTCTGGAATACCATGCGTGCTGAAGCTGTTCCTGAGACAATTCAGTGTGGCATCAGTCATTGCAGAGCTCACTGGATAAACGTCGATCCACTTTGAGTGAGCGTCAACCAGCACCAAAAACATTTTGCCCATAAAAGGTCCCGCATAGTCTATGTGAATTCTCCTCCAGGGTTTGCTGGGCCACTCCCAGGGATGGAGTGGTGCCCCGGCAGGTGCTTTCCTCTGTTCCTGACATATAGTGCATGACTTTACCTTTGACTCAATTTCAGCATCCAAGTTAGGCCACCACAGGTAGCTCCTAGCCAGTCCTTTCATTCCAGTCATTCCTGGGTGCGATTGATGCAACTGTTCCATCAAAGTAGAGCATCCCTGCTCTGGGACTATGATGCGTGCTCCCCATAGCACACATCCATCTTGGACACTGAGCTTGTGCTGTCTCTGTCTGTACAGCGCGAACTCCGGTCCCTCACGGTGATCTGGCCAGCCTTTCAACACATACTCACGGACCCTTGACAGAATGGGGTCCTTGGCTGTCCAGCCCTGGATTTGCACTGAAGTCATCAGGGGACTGATCTCCTGATCCAGCATCAGGACGTGCTCCTCAGGGGAAGTACTGCGAGGAGATTTTGAGAGGGGCAGGCGGCTGAGAGCATCCGCGTTCCCGTTTTCCTTGCCGGCTCTGTACGTGATCACATATTCATAGGCTCTTAGTATTACTGCCCATCTCATTATTCTCTGTGATGCCATTTGAGGCACCGCTTTCATCTCATTCAGTAAGCTAATAAGAGGCTTGTGGTCAGTACTGATTACAAACTTCCTCCCATATATGTACTTATGGAATTTCTTTACTCCAAATATAATGGCCAACCCCTCTTTATCAAGCTGTGAATAGTTCTTTTCCGCAGCTGTGAGCGTGCGTGAAACAAACCCGATGGGCCTTTCCGCTCCATCTGGCATGCAGTGGGCCAACACTGCCCCCACTCCATAGGGTGATGCATCACAGGACATTATCAGCTCCTTCTTCTCGTCGTAATGCACTAACACCCTGCTGGACTGAAGTAGCTCCTTTGACTGCTGAAATGCTTTCGCTTGCTCTGGCCCCCAACGCCATGGCTCCTCCTTTCTCAGCAGTTTGTGCAGGGGTGCCAGCAGCATCGATAAGTTTGGAAGAAACCGGTTATAATAATTCAGGAGCCCTAGATAGGCTTTCAGTTCAGTCACTGAGGTGGGTGCCGGTGCATCCTGCACTGCCCGCACTTTCCCTGGTAATGGATGGAAGCCTGTGGCATCCACCCGATATCCCAGGAATGTAACTTCCTTCTCCATGAAACTACACGTACTCCATTTCAGGCGTAGCCCCGCCTCTTCCAGCCGCTGTAGCACTTTGTCCAATATCATCTAAGTACACGGCCACCTTTGGAATGCCCTGCAGAATGCCCTCCATAGTCCATTGGAATATTGCTGGGCTAGAACTGACACCAAATGGTAACCTGGCATACGTGAACAGCCCCTTGTGCGTGTTCACCGTGACAAACTTTTTTGATTCTTCATCTAGCAATATCTGCTGATACGCATGACTCATGTCCAGTTTGCTGAATCTTTCTCCCCCAGCGAGCGATGTTAACATGTCCTCCATTCTCGGAATGGGGTACTGTTCCAGTGATGATACTCTGTTCACTGTTAACTTATAGTCACCACACACCCTTACGTTACCGTCGGGCTTCAATACCGGGACTATTGGTGCCGCCCAGTCTGAAAATGTCACTGGTTCTATTACTTTGTCCTTTAGCAGGCGATCTAGTTCCGCCTCAACCTTGGTTTTCATTGCAAAAGGTACCGACCTTGGTTTAAAGAAACGAGGCGTGGCATCACTGGCTACATGAATCTTGGCTGTGGCTCCCCTTAAGGTGCCCAGTTTGTCCTTGAACACTAACTCATGCTTCATCAGCACTTCTTGCAGTGCCTCTGTACTGTCCTCCATTTTATTCATTGCCTGCCAGTCCACACTCAACTCACTGATCCCCCCTCGCCCTAACAGGTTTGGCCCTGACCCTGCTACCACTACCACCGTAAGCTCTTTGGTGACTCCTTTGTGTTCCACTTGTACTTCGGCCGCCCCCAAAATGTCCACCTTCTGTCCTGTGTAGGTTTTGAGACTAATGGGGCATGTACCTAGCTCTGGTACTTTTGCTTCCCCCCATACCTTGGCGTACTCAGTCTGCGACATTATGGTTACACTACATCTGGTGTCAATCTCAAACTTTACTTGACCTCCGTTCACTATCAAATACTGAGTGAGAGGGGGTACGTTGGGCCTTGAAGTGTCTATACTGTATATAGTGAAAACCTCCTCACTAGACTCACTAGACTCTTCCTCTTGTATGTAAGGGGGGAGGAGTGTAGTAACCTGGGAGGTTATGAGTAACCTGATCCACCAGGTGGTGCTGTGGCAATTGCTCTCCTGAGTTAAGTCCTTAATGTCCTTGTTAGCCATCTCCATGGCTTGTGCTTTTTTAAGTGCCGTCTCAAACATTAATCCTTCTTCTGACACAACCTTTGCTGTATACTGTCGTCGTTAACTCCACATACTAGTCTGTCCCTTAACATGACTGTGTGCATTTCCAAAATTACAGTCCTGTGCGAGCTTCCGAAGCTCCTCCACATACTCAGTAACGCTTTCTTCCAGCCTCCTAATCCTCGAATTGAATTTCCATCTCTGTACTATTTCACTAGGTTTCGGATTGAAATGATTCTTTAGTAGACTCACCAACTCGTCAAAAGATTTTTCTTCTGGCCGCTCCGGGCTCAGCAGATTCCTCATCCGTGTATAGGTTTGCGCTCCCACACAACTCAGTAAAATGGCCCTTTTCTTTTCAGCACTGTCCACCTCGTTTGCCATAAAGAAATGGCCCAGTATTTCACAATACTCCTCCCAAGACTGCGACTTGCTGTCAAAAGGTGCCACGGAGCCTACCGTTCCTGCCATCCTTGGAGTCCGGTCACTTCAGCCAAAAAATCAAACTCCGTTTCGACTCCCGCGGCCTAGCCTCGTGCTTTTCCGACTAGTTTGCTAACCAACCCGAGCACCTCTGCTGAATACTCCAAAACTCTTCCATCCTTTATTCTCGTCGCCATATGTGATATCTTGAGGTGGCCATAGATGGAGACAGACACAGGTTAACTCCGTAACATGGTTTAATCAACACTTGCACATAAAAGCTTCTGCCATGAGGCAGCAAAAACAAAGAGTACAACCAGTACAGATCAGACTTAACTCAGGAGAGCAATTGCCACAGCACCACCTGGTGGATCAGGTTACTCATAACCTCCCAGGTTACTACAGCCACCTTCAATGATTTGTGCACAAACATCCCCAGGTCTCTCCTTGCACCCCCTTTAAAATTGTACCATTTAGCATGTATTGTCTCTCCTCATTCTTCCTACCAAAATGTATCACCTCACACTTTTCTGCATTGAGTTTCATCTGCCATATGTCCGCCCATTCCACCAGCCTGTCTATATCCTCTTGAAGTTCTACTGCTACCTTCCTCACTGCTTACGACACTTACAAGTTTCGTGTCATCTGTAAATTTTTTAATTGCGCCCTGTACCCACAAGCCCAATGTATATCAAAACCAGCAGTGGTCCTAGTACTAAATCCTGGGGAACTCCACTGTAGACCTCCCTCCAGTCAGCAAAACAGCCATTCACCACAATTCTCCGTTTTCTATCCCTTAGCCAATTTTGTATCCATGGCGCTACTGCCCCTTTTATCCCATGGGCTTCAATTTTGCTAACAAGCCTATTATGTGGTACTTTATCAAATGCCTTTTGAAACAATATCAACTGCATCTGTCCATGAAAGTATTGGTAGGAGTGACCACCGCACAGTCCTTGTGGAGACGAAGTCCCATCTTCACACTGAGGACACCCTCCATCGTGCTGTGTGACACTACCACCGTGCTAAATGGGATAGATTCAGAACAGATCTAGCAGCTCAAAACTGGGCATCCATGATGTTGTGTCTGTGTGTTGATAGAGACACTGAAGACAGGAGTTGGTTTGATAGGTGTTTACTAAACAAAGTCTGGAGGGGAACTAACGGATACAACACAATATACAGGCTTATACAGCCCGAGTGGCCATTACCGGCATTACAGTACACATGGGGCTTGTAAAGGCACATACACTACAATTCCCCCCCTTTTAGCTAACCAGTACATAATATTTTAAGTAATTATTAATTACATGTTATAAGAAAAATAATATACACATTGCTGCAGTTAATTAATTATAAGTCAGTCTCTCTGGAGGCTTCCTGACTCGGTCCGGATAACGCCTCGGTGGTGTCGTAGTTTCTGGTGGTGTAGTAGGTTCTTTTGGCAAGGCTGATTCGGCTTGAATGCCAGTGTCGGGTTCATCGGGTTCCAGTATCACCAGATCAGAGGTAGATATGGGTATCTCTACTTCATCGTTAGGCGTATAGAGTTGTGGTGTAGGTTGTCCCTTTTCGGATGACTCTATGATTTGGTCAGCGTGGCGCCTTATTATGCTTTCTCCGATGTCCACGGTATACATCAGCGGTCCTAGTCGTGTGCAGATAGTTCCAGGCTGCCATTTCTCGGTACGGTAGTCCCGGGCCAAAACTTGTTGACCTATCTGGAAGGTTCTAGTTGGCCTTTCATTCATGCCTTGAAATTGCCGGTTCTCCACGTCCCTTCTGATGTTGGGCTTGATCAAATCCAGCCGGCATCTTAGGCTTCTATTGATGAACATCATGGCGGGAGTTTGGTTTGTAACCATATGTGTTGCATTCCTGTATGCGAACAAGAAGTTATCCACCTTGTGCTGAAGTTTTATGTCTTCATTACCCATGGCCTTTATGGCCTTCTTGAAGGTCTGGACAAACCTTTCAGCCAATCCATTGGTGGCGGGATGGTATGGGGCGGATGTGTAGTGCTTAACCCCATTGTTTTTTTTTAAGAACTTCCTGAATTCTTCGGACACAAATTGCGGTCCATTATCAGAACAGATCTGTTCCGGCAGCCCATTCCTGGCAAATATGGTCCTTAATACTGTGATGGTTTTTTCC
Source organism: Somniosus microcephalus (assembly GCF_052327205.1). NCBI lineage: Eukaryota > Metazoa > Chordata > Chondrichthyes > Squaliformes > Somniosidae > Somniosus > Somniosus microcephalus. The sequence goes on along the minus strand of NC_140992.1, from coordinate 212,140,705 downwards.
GTGGTGGTGGAGGACATCTTTATTACCTCCGGCCACTTGGAGTGTGCATCAACCGCGATTAAGAACATTGAGTCCATAAATGGACCAGCAAAGACGATGTGTACCCTTTGCCAGGGAGATGAGGGCCACTCCCATGGATGTAGAGGGGCTTGGGGTGGAGCGTTTTGGACCTTCTGGCATCCTGGGCAGCTCTTGGTCATTTCTTCTATGTCTCCATCGATACCTGGCCACCATACAAACGCTCTGGCTAGGTTCTTCATTTTCACTCCACCCAGATGCCCCTCGTGAAGCTCCTTTAGCACTTTATCCTGGAGTTTGGGTGGAATCACCACTCTGGATCCACACATCAAGATTCCTCGGCATACTGACAGCTGTTCTCTTCTTTGCGAGAATGCTGGCAACAGTGGTTCGCCATGTGCTGGCCATCCCTTCACCGTTATGTCGTAGACTCGTGAGAGAGTCGGGTCATTTCTCGTTTCCTTTTCAATGGCAGAATTTGTTACTGGTAGACATTCCACTATGGTTGAGTGGAACATCTCCACTGGGTCTACTGTAGTTGCCTCTTCTACCGTTGGCAACAGTAGGTGCGATAAACCGTCAGCATTCCCATGCTGTTTTGATCCTTTGTATTCTATGTTGTATTGGTGTGCCCCTAGAAAAAGGGACCACCTCTGTAGCCTTTGCGCTGTCATAATGGGAACACCCTTTTTAGGGTTGAATATGGAGATGAGGGGTTGATGGTCAGTCAACAAGGTAAATTTTTGTCCGTGTAGGTAATGGTTGAATTTCTTCACTCCCCATACCAGGCTGAGTGCTTCCCTGTCGATTTGGGCATAGTTACGCTCAGCTGAGTTCAATGAGCGTGACGCAAAAGCTATCGGCCGTTCCGAGCCATCAGGGAATTTACGCGGTAATACTGCTCCTATGCCGTAAGGGGATGCATCGCACACTTGTCTGATTGGCAGTGATGGGTTGTAATGAGCCCAAACTTCTTTGGACGTGGTTAAGTTTTTGCATTTATGGAAGGCACGTTTACAGTCTTCGCTCCATTTCCAAATTACTCCTGTTTGTAGCAGTTCATTAAGAGGGTGTAGAAGAGTTGATAAGTTTGGTAAAAATTTATGATAGTAATTTATTAATCCTAGGAACGACCTTAATTGTGAAACATTTTCAGGTGCTGGGGCTTTTATGACCGCTTCAATTTTTTCAGGTGACTTATGCAACCCTTCCTTATTAATTATGTGGCCACAATATGATATTTGATTTTGGAAAAATTTGCATTTGGGGCGATTTGCTCGTAGGCCCCGTTCTCTCAGCCTAGTGAGCACCTGCTCCAAATTGGCAAGGCGCTCGTTGTCATTTTCTCCTGTTACAAGGATGTCGTCTAGGTAGCATTGAGTCCCCGGAATCCCTTGGAGGACTTGCTCCATAGCTCTTTGCCAGATAGCTGGAGCGGATGCTACTCCGAAAACCAGTCGATTGTACTGGTACAGACCTTTGTGTGTATTTATCGTGAGATATTTTTTAGAGGCCTCTTCAACCTCCATCTGTAGATATGCCTGTGCCAAGTCAATTTTGGTGAAATGTTTCCCTCCGGATAGTGAGGCGAAAATATCTTCTATCCTTGGAAGAGGATACTGTACCGTGTGAAGGACCGGGTTTACTGTCACCTTGAAGTCTCCACAGATGCGAATTTTTCTCTGTTCTTCAGATTTATCATTATTCAATGCTTTCTTCATGACTGGAATGATGGGTGTTGCCCACTCGCTCCAATCTATTTTGGATAATACGCCTGCATTTTCCAAATTCTCCAGCTCTGCCTCGACTGCTGGACGAATTGCGTATGGCACCGGTCTTGCTTTAAAAAACTTGGGAATTGCTGCATCTTCCACTTTTATTGAGGCGGTGATGCCTTTCAAGGTTCCTAGTTTCTCTTGAAACACTTCTTTGGCATTGGCCAAGATGACTTTTAATCGTTCAGGTATGACGTCATCATCGTTTTTTTTCTTACTGGTCACCGTCAGTGCCTGAATGGAGTGCCAGTCTAAACGTATTTTCCTGATCCATTCACGTCCCAACAGCGGTGGGCCACCATCTTGTAGAATGTATAAATACAACTTTTGTATTTCCTTGCCGTTGTATACAACAGGCACCCTTATTTTTCCTTTGGGGTATACTTTCTGCCCCGTATATGTTTTCAAGATAATGGATGTGTCTTTTAAAGGTATATGCGGAAATAGCCGCTCGTAATCCCGTCGATTTATGATGGTCAGAGCTGATCCTGTATCTAGCTCCATTTTCACTGGGGACCCTGCTATCGTGAGGGTAACCCAAATGGTCTGGTAATCATCTTTGGCAAGTACATTATGTAATTTGAGACAGCTTAGTCTCTTGTTTTTGGAGTCGCTATCACTCTTCTGGTCTTCGGGGCTACTGTCCGTCATCATTTGTACCTTTCTGTACTTTTCTTTATTGATTTTTTTTTTCCTGTCTGTGGATTTATTTTGTCCAGATCGGCATACCCGTGCAATGTGTCCAATCTTTCCGCATTGCCTGCATGCTTTGTCCTTGAACCAGCAGTCCCTCTGGTCATGGGTGGATCTGCCGCAGCGGTAACATCTCTCGAAACCCTGTGTCATTTCATGGGTGCTGAAGTCCTGTGTCTTTTGTTGTATCTCTGCAGCTCCTCTTGCGGCTGCTTCGTATGATACAGCCATACTGAAAGCCTTGTCCAGTGTTAAATCCTTTTCAGAAAGCAGCCTTTTCTGTGTTCCTTCACTTAAGAGACCGCAGATGAATTTGTCTCGAAGATAACCTGCTGGTCCTGCCCCGAATTGGCAGTGTTTTGATAGCTTCCTTAATTCGGTGAGGTAATCAGCGTTACTTTCATTCTTGTGTTGATTTCTCTTGAAGAATTTGAATCGTTCCGCTATCAGCCGCTATCAGCAGCGGTGTTGGGTTTAAGTGCTCCTGTAGGGTATCAACAATTTCTTTGAAATTCTTGTCCTTTGGTTTGGCTGGAGTGATTCAATTTCGTAACGGCCCGTATGTCTTTGCGCCCATTAGATTTAGCAGTACTGAAACTTTTTTTTCATCTTCTATTCCATTTGCAGTGCAATATACTTCCACTCTTTCCACATATGTGGTCCAATCCTCTATCTCGTTATCAAAAGAATGAATATTGCCAGACTTAGGCATCTTAGAAAAGATATGGCGCTTCCCGCGCTTTTCTTTCTTTTCTGCAGAAAAGATATGGCGCTTCCCGCGCTTTCCCGCCGCTGCTGCCGATGACAACGCTGTTTCCCGCGGTTTCCGTTCTTTTTTAAAATTTATTTATTTACAGTTGGAGACTCGTTCCCGCTGGACTTTTTCTCTCTAGATCTGAACGCCGACCTGCTTGCAGCGCCGGCCGTCTCCAGAGTGCTCCCTCCCCGTCTGTTACTGCTTGCCTCCGCTTTCGCTGCTTGGCCCAGCTGTAGAGCCAGCCGCTGGAGCCCCAGCCTGATGCCCAGGAAGGATTAGCGCAGTACCTGCCACCAGCTTGGCCAGCTGGTGAAACCACAGCTTCTTTCACTTTCTTGATTCTTCTGGACGCCAGAGGAATCGATGTCCTTGAGGTGCTGCCGAATTGCAGGTAAGTCCATTTCCACTTCGTCACCACTGTTGTGTCTGTGTGTTGATAGAGACACTGAAGACAGGAGTTGGTTTGATAGGTGTTTACTAAACAAAGTCTGGAGGGGAACTAACGGATACAACACAATATACAGGCTTATATAGCCCGAGTGGCCATTACCGGCATTACAGTACACATGGGGCTCTTAAAGGCACATACACTACACATGAGACACTGTGGGCCATCAGCAGCAGCAGAATTGTATTTCACCACAATCTGTAACCTCAATGCCCAGCATATCCCTCACTCTACTATTACCATCAAGCCAGGGGAACAACCCTGGTTCAGTGAGGAGTGTAGAAGAGCATGTCAGGAGCATCACCAGGTGTACCTAAAAATGAAGTGCCAATCTGGTGAAGCTACAATGCAGGACTACATGCATGCTAAACAGTGGAAACAGCATGCTATAGACAGAGCTAAGCGATCCCATAATCAACGGATCAGATCAAAGCTCTGCAGTCTTGCCACATCCAGTCATGAATGGTGGTGGACATTGAAACAACTATTGGGAGGAGGAAGCTCCATGAACATCACCATCCTCAATGATGGCGGAGCCCATCACGTGAGTGCAAAAGCCTAGGCTGAAACGTTCACAGCCATCTTCAGCCAGAAGTGCCAAGTGGATGATCCATCGCGTCCTCCTCCTGAGGTCCTGACCATTACAGAAGCCAGTCTTCAGCCAATTCAATTCACCCCATGTGATATCAAGAAATGGCAGAGCGCACTGGATACAGCAAAGGCTATGGGCTCCAACAACATTCCAGCTGTAGTGCTGAAGACTTGTGCTCCAGAACTAGCTGCGTCTCTTGCCAAGTTGTTCCAATACAGCTGCATCTACCCGACAATGTGGAAAATAGACCAGGTATGTCCTGTCCACAAAAAGCAAGACACATCCAATCCGGCCAATTACCACCCCATCAGTCTACTCTCAACCATCAGCAACGTGATGGAAGGTGTTGTCGACAATGCTATCAAGCAGCACTTACTCAGCAATAAACTGCTCAGTTTGGGTTCTGCCAGGACCAGAGGTGAGGTGAGAGTGACGGCCCTTGACATCAAGGCAGCATTTGACCGAGTGTGTCATCAAGGAGCCCTAATAAAATTAAAGTCAATGGGAATCGGGGGGAAATCTCTTCACTGGCTGGAGTCATACCTAGCACAAAGGAAGATGATTGTGGTGGTTGGAGGTCAATCATCACAGCCCTAGAACATTGCTGCAGGAGCTCCTCAGGGCAGTGTCCTCGGCCCAACCATCTTCAGCTGCTTCATCTATGGCCTTCCCTCCATCATAAGGTCAGAAGTGGGGATGTTCGCTGATGATTGCACAGTGTTCAGTTCCATTCGCAACTCCTCAGATAATGAAGCAGTCCGTGCCCATATGCAGCAAGACCTGGACGACATTCAGGCTTAGGCTGATAAGTGGCAATTAACATTTGCAGCTCATAAGTGACAGGCAATGACTATCTCAAACAAGAGAGAGCCTAACCACCACCCCTTGACATTCAATGGCATTACCATCGCCGAATCCCCCATCATCAACATCCTGGGGTTCACCATTGACCAGAAACTTAACTGGACCAGCCACACAAATACTGTGGCGACAAGAGCAAGTCAGAGGCTGGGGATTCTGTGGCAAATGTCTCACCTTCTGACTCCCCAAAGCCTTTCCACCATCTACAAGGCACAAGTCAGGAGTGTGATGGAAGACTCTCCACTTGCCTGGATGAGTGCAGCTCCAACAACACTCAAGAAGCTCAACACCATCAAGGACAAAGCAGCCCGCTTGATTGACATCCCATCCACCACCTTAAACATTCACTTCCCTCCACCACCGGTGCACCATGGCTGCAGTGTGTACCATCTACAAGATGCACAGCAGCAACTCGCCAAAGCTTCTTCGACAGCACCTCCCAAACCTGCAACCTTTGCCACCTAGAAGGACAAGGGCAACACATGCATGAGAACACCACCACCTCCAAATTCCCCTCCACAGCACACACCATCCTGACTATGGAAATATATTGCCGTTTCTTCATCGTCGCTGGCTCAAAATCCTGAAACTCCCTCCCTAACAGCTCTGTGGGAGTACCTTCACCACACGGACTGCAGTGGTTCAAGAAGGCGGCTCACCACCACCTTCTCAAGGGCAATTAGGGATGGGCAATAAATGCTGGCCTTGCCAGCAATGCCCACATCCCATGAATGAATTTAAAAAATGGCTGTTAATTTTCTCCCGGATTATTGTTTCTAAAAGCTGCCCTACCACTGACGTTAAAGTGGCCTGTAATTGCCAGGGTTATTATTCTCTTTTTTGAACGAGGGTGTGAAATTTGCAATCCTCCTGTCCTCTGTTACCACCCCCGTCTCTAAGGAGGATTGGAAGATTATGGCGAGCACCTCCACAATTTCTACCCTTGCTTCCCTCAGCAACCTAGGATGCATCCCATCTGGACCGGGTGACTGATCCCCTTTAAGTACTGCCAGCCTTTCCAGTACCTCCACTTTATTTTTATCTCATCCAGTATCCTGGCAACCTCCTCATTTACTGTAGCTTTGGCAAAGTCCTCTTCCTTGGTAAACACCGATGCAAAGTATTCATTTAGTGTCTTGTTTTGCACACTTTGTACAAAAATAATAGATTGCAGGACAATGGAGTATTACAGTTTAAACTCTTTTAATGAAGCATCAGGTCTGTTCTTACTCACATCAGCAGAGCACCGTGTGGACAAGATGGAGTCAGGACCCTGGGTCCTCCAAAACAATAGCAGTCCTTACAGATGCCTGCAGGCCAATGACAACTTGTTGAGTCTGTGTTTTCAAATGCAGTTATACTGAATAACAGGACACAGACTACAGAAGTAAGTAAACAGGTCTTTAGTGATTGAGGGTCAGGGCTGAACTGAGATACACTTTGCTCCGCAGGGTTAATATACCGGTGTGGTCACCACCGGTACTACAATGTACAGGAGCCATCAAAAAGTAGTCCATCACCTTAAGGTATCCTCTTAAGGTAGTACAAGTTACATACACTACAATTCCTCCCCTTTTAGCTTAACAGTGTACACCCCAAATTAAACATTACATGGATAACATATATACAATTTACACACAAGAATTGTTCAAAGATTCAGTCTCTGAGGAGGCCTCCTGATCTGGCCCGGATAACGCCTTTCAGGGGTCTCTGGTTCTCGTTGCTGGGGTGACTCATCCACTTGATCTCCTATGGTTTTAACATCATCATATACATTCGAGTCTGAGGTAGATGCTACAGGCTCAATAAGTTATTCAACTGGTGTCTCTGCCGTAGACATGGGGTCGACCCTTGTGCTCGATTCCACAAGTTGGTCAGCATGACGTCGTATTACGTTCTCTCCAACGTCTACCGTGTACATCAAGGGTCCTTGTCATGCACAAATTGTTCCAGGTTGCCATTTATCATCCCTATAATCCCTGGCCAACACTGGTTGTCCTATTTCAAAACTACGAGTGGCCTTGTTATTTACATGCTGGAATTGCTTGTTTTCGACTTCCCGTCGCACATTGGGTTTTAACAAATCCAACCGGGACCGCAACCTTCTGTTATAGAACATTATGGCAGGGCTTTGATTTGTCACTGCATGCGTGGCGTTTCGATACGCCATCAGGAAATTGTCCGCCTTGTGTTGTAGTGGAATAGGATCTACACTCATGGCCTTTATCGCCTTTTTGAACGTTTGTACAAATCTCTCGGCCAACCCATTTGTAGCCAGATGATATGGGGCAGATGTATAGTGTTTCACCCCATTCTTTTTCATGAATTTCTGGAATTCTTCTGACACGAACTGTGGTCCGTTGTCCAAACATATTTGCTCCGGCAACCCATTCCTTGCAAATATGGTTCTTAGAACTGCGATCGTCTTCTCAGAGGTAGTGGTCGACATCTTAATCACTTCTGGCCATTTAGAATGTGCGTCTACTGCTATCAAAAACATGGAATCCATGAATGGACCTGCAAAGTCGATATGCACACGTTGCCATGGGGCGGAAAGCCATTCCCACGGATGCAGCGGTGCAATTGGAGGTGCATTTTGAACTTTTTGGCACCCTGAGCAGCTTTTAGTCAGATCCTCTATTTGTTTGTCGATACCTGGCCACCACACATAAGCCCTAGCAAGGCTTTTCATCTTGACTCCCCCCAGATGACCTTCGTGCAATTCTTTCAGAACTCTCTCCCTTAATTTAGGAGGAATAATCACCCTTGTTCCATACATCAATGTTCCTTGACATACGGACAGCTGTTCTCGTCTGGCTGAGAATGCTGGTAACAGTGGTTCGCCATGTGCTGGCCATCCCTTCACTGTCAAGTCGTAGACCCGAGACAGTGTCGGGTCATTTCGGGTCTCTCTCTCAATACCCGCATTGGTGACTGGTAAGCATTCGATGATGGTCGAGTGAAATATCTCGACAGGGTCAACTGCCGTTGCCTCTTCCACTGTAGGTAGTGGCAGGCGTGACAGCCCATCAGCATTACCATGTTGCTTTGTACCTTTGAATTCAATATCATATTGATGTGCCCCTAGGAAAAGGGACCATCTCTGAAGCCTCTGCGCCGTCATTACCGGAACACCCTTCTTAGGGTTGAAAATGGAAACCAACGGCTGGTGATCTGTCAGCAGCGTAAACTTTTGGCCTTGCAGGTAATGGTTAAATTTCTTAACTCCCCACACGAGGCTGAGAGCCTCCCTATCTATCTGAGCATAGTTGCGCTCAGCGGAGGTCAATGATCTGGATGCGAAAGCGACTGGCCTTTCCGAGCCATCTGGAAACTTATGTGCGAGCACTGCCCCGATACCATATGGAGAAGCATCACAAGCTAAGCGAATAGGCAGCGTTGGGTTAAAGTGAGCCAACACTTCCTTAGAGGTGATCAGTGCCTTGCTCTTTTGAAAAGCCCGCTTACAATCATCGCTCCACTTCCATGGTATTCCCATTTGCAAAAGAGTGTTTAGCGGGTGTAACACCGTGGATAAATTTGGAAGAAACTTGTGGTAATAACCAACCCGAGGAACGACCTCAACTGGGATACATTTTCCGGTGCAGGAGCTTTTACACCAGCTTCGATCTTGTCAGGTGACTTATGGAGCCCCTCCCGGTCAATGACGTGGCCGCAGTACGAGATTCGCTTTTGAAAGAACTCGCATTTCTGGCGATTAACTCTGAGCCCATATTCTTTCAATCTGATGAGCACCTGCTCCAAATTCGCAAGGTGATCCTTATCGTTATCTCCTGTAATCAGGATGTCGTCCAGGTAGCATTGTGTGCCTGGGATTCCCTGCAATACCTGCTCCATGGCCCTTTGCCAAATCGCTGGAGCCGATGCCACTCCAAAAACCAGTCTATTATACCCGTATAAGCCCTTATGTGAGTTGATCGTGAGATACTGGCGTGACTCTTCATCAACTTCCATCTGTAGGTACGCCTGCGCCAGGTCTATCTTGGTGAAGTGTTTCCCGCCAGACAGCGAAGCGAAGATATCTTCAATCCGCGGAAGCGGATATTGCACCGTGTGAAGAACTGGATTAACAGTGATCTTGAAATCGCCACAGATGCGAACCTTCCCAGGTTCCCCCGGCTTGTTGCTCAACGAACGCTTCATGACAGGAACAATAGGTGTAGCCCATTCGCTCCAGTCCACCTTGGACAGTACCCCTGAACGTTCTAGCCCTTCCAGCTCTGCTTCCACAGCAGGTCGTATCGCATAAGGCACTGGTCTGGCTTTGAAAAATTTTGGGTTTGCATGTTCTTCAACCTTGATGGTTGCCATAATTCCTTTCAGTGTTCCAAGTCCCTGTTGGAACACCTCCTTAGCATCGTCTAAGATATTGGACAGTCGTTTAGGTTTGACGTCGTCCTCCTTACAGGCATCCACAGTCAGTGCTTGTATGGAATGCCAGTCCACATTTATTCTCCGGATCCATTCCCATCCCAGTAGTGGCGGACCTCCATCAGGTAACACATACAAGTCCATTTTCTGACTTTCTTTACCATTGTAGACCACATTTACTTTTATCTTTCCTTTGGGGTATACTATTTGCCCAGTGTATGTTTTCAATACAATCTCCGTATCCCTCAGGGGAATGTGCGAGAATAACCTTTTGTAATCTTGCTTATTCATGACCGTTAATGCCGACCCAGTGTCCAATTCCATCTTCACTTGGACTCCTGCTATCCGAAGCATGACCCAGATAGTTTGGTGGTCTGCTGTGTTACCCACATTATGTATTTGCAGACAACCCAGTTCCTTACTGCTGGAGTCTGAATCCGTCTTCTGTTCATCTGAACTGTTCTCTGTCACCTTGTGTACTTTTTTGTACTTCTCCTGCGGTGACTTTTTGCTGCTGGTCTTCTTTCCTGACCGGCATACTCTCGCTATGTGACCAAGTTTGCCACATTGCCTGCATTCTTTATCTTTGAACCAGCACTGGTTCTGGTCATGCGTTGTCCTTCCACAACGATAGCACTTTACTGTGCCCAATGCCATTTCATTGGTGCCGAATTCCAATGGCCTTTGCTGTATCTCTGCAGCGCCCCGTGCTGCTGCCTCGTGGGATGCTGCAATGCTAAAAGCTTTGTCCAGCGTAAGGTCCTTTTCCTCTAGCAGTCACTTCTGGGTTCCTTCCCTTAGGAGCCCACACACAAACTTATCTCAGTGCGTCTGCTAGTCCTGTACCGAACTGACAGTATTTTGATAACTTGCGCAGTTCGGTTAGGAATTCAGCGTTGCTTTCTTCTTTAAGTTGAATTCTTTTGTAGAATTTAAATCGTTCCGCTATCAGCAGCGGCGTGGGGTTTAAATGCTCTTGCAGGATAGTAACAATATCCGCGAAACTCTTCCCTACCGGTTTGTCTGGTGTTACAAGGTTCCTTAATAACCCATACGACTTTGCACCCATCGAGTTTAATAGGGTTAGTGCTTTCTTATCATCCGGTACCTCATTCGTTGTACAGTAAACTTCGATGCGTTCCACATAAGTGGCCCAATCTTCCACATCGCTATCAAAAGCAGTGATGTTACCCGTTTTTGGCATCCTTGCTGAGTTTCTCCTTTCCCTTCGGATATTATTATTATTATTGTTTTTTTTTCTATTTAAGATGGCGGCTTTTCCCGCGCTTGGCGGCTTTTCCCGCGCTTGTCTTCTTCGCCCGCCGACTCAAAATGGTGATTCCCGCGCTGTTGCCGTCCACGCCTCCCAGCGGTCCTTTATTTTCCCCTGCGCTGCTGCTCTTGTTCCCCGCCGCTCCCGCGGTCCTTGTGGCCATAAACGCTTTCTGGCTGCTGCACATCTCTGTCCCGATTGCAGCCCGGCCCCTGACACCGGATGCGGTCGTGTTCTCCGCTCTTTTTGTCATTTTCCCTCCCCTTCTCCCACTGACAATTCGGCCGACTTCCCCCCCGTGCCGCTGGATCGGGCTTACTCGCCGCTGTCGTCGAAGGGATGATCACTGATGTTTGACTTCGTGGCCAGAAACCAACCCGGGTTCCCGATGGCCTCCCGTGCGATGCAGTGCTCAGCAGGATGTTGAGGGCGGATGCCCTTGTTCGACGCCCGTTTCTGAGGACGAAGCTTCCTTTGATGCAAAACTGCCGCTAGGTAAGATCAGACTCGTCGCCACTGTTGAGTCTGTGTTTTCAAATGCAGTTATACTGAATAACAGGACACAGACTACAGAAGTAAACAGGTCTTTAGTGATTGAGGGTCAGGGCTGAACTGAGATACACTTTGCTCCGCAGGGTTTATATACCGGTGTGGTCACCACCGGTACTACAATGTACAGGAGCCATCAAAAAGTAGTCCATCACCTTAAATTATCCTCTTAAGGTAGTACAAGTTACATACGCTACACAACTCAGCATGTGATCACGTGAATATAATAGGTATTCCTTACAGATGCCTGCGGGCCAATGATAATTCACTATGCAAATGTTACATCCCCTTTCTTTTAAAGAAAAATGTTATGCATTACTTTTGAACCTTTCTTCTACATAATGTTCTCAGTAGCATCAACATATAAGTAAACTCAACATCTCAATGTTTCAATAACGATGTACAGTTTTTTTTTTTAGGGCAGCGATCCGCCTACACCCTTTGACAGTTCACAAGTCAAGGATATCTCTAGGCTTGACCTCTCGTCGGATGACGGTGTTGTTCCTTGGTGTTCAGGAGGTGCCTATGATTGCAGCAGTACACCTGTCCTTCTGGGGTGCGGATATGATACGATCGCTCAGTGTCAGCTGGTTGGATGACGACTGCTGGCTTCCAGTAGTCATGCTCCTGGATTCTGACGGATTCTCCATTGTGCAGCGGCGGCAGTAGTCTAGCTGACTTGTCATTGTATCTCTTTTGGTGTTGCTGTCTCTGTACACGTTTTGCATGCACTTGCTTGCAGCTGACGACCTGCCAGGGCCTGTCTGGGATACGGTGAGGTATCATGGGCTCTTTGACATTTGATGGGCGGCGTTCTAGACAAATGGAACATTTTCCGACAATGTCCTCAATGTGTTTGCACATTCCGGGCCAAAACATAAATGTCACGTGCTCTTTGTTTGCATTTTTCCATGCCCATATGTCCAGCATGAATTTTTATCAACATCTCTTCTCTGAGACTGGTAGGAATGCTGATTTTCTCCCCTTTGAAGATGATTCCGTTGATTTGTGACAGTTCGTCTCTGTGGTTCCAGAATTCAGATATGCTCCGAGGGCATTTCCTCCTTTCCTCAGGCCATCCTTCATGTATGACTTTGCTTAGCAGTGTGAGTTGTGCATCTTTCTCTGTACCTGCTCGGATCTCCTTCAGTTTTGAGTCACTCACAGGTAAGCTGTTGTACACCATGTGCACCTGCACATCCATGCCTTCACTGAGGCTGCTGTCCTGGTAGCTAAGAGACTTTCTGGAGAGCGTGTCTGCGACAGGAATGTCTTTGCCTGCACAGTGAATGATTGTGAAGTCATACTTCTGTAGCTGAAGGATCATTCTCTGTAGCCTTGGTGGGGCTGCGGCTAGTGGTTTCCTCATGATTGACTCGAGGGGCTTGTGGTCGGATTCCACAATGACTTGTCGGCCATAGACGTACTGGTGGAAACGCTTACATCCAAACAGAATTGCATATAGCTCTTTCTCGATTTGAGCATAGTTGATTTCACTGTCTGAGAGAGATCTGGAAGCATAGCCGATGGGCTTTCCTTCTTGCAGTAATACTGCGCCTAGTCCGTACTTTGCCGCGTCCACTTGTAGTCTGAGCTCTTTGTTGGGGTCGAAGTAGACAAGAACTGGTCCTGGTTCTCTGGTGATTAGGTCTTTCATTTTCTGAAATGCTGTGTCATGTTGTTTGTCCCACAGGAACTCATTGGATTGTTTGAGCAACTGACGCATGAGTGCGTTGATTTCGGAGAGGCTCGGGGCAAACTTGGCTAAGTAGTTAACCGTGCCTAGTACTGTCTCTAGCTCTGCGCGGTACTTCGGCGGCTCCATCTTCTTGATGGCGGAGATTTTCTCTGGATCCGGCTTAATGCCATCAGTTGAGAGGCGATGCCCGAAATAACTGATCTCAGTGGATCCGATTATGCTTTTCTCGGGGTTGAGCCAGATACCTTTCTCCTGTGATCTTTGTAGCATCGCACGAGGGTTCCTGTCATGTTCCTCTCTATTCCTGCCATAGATGAGGATGTCGTCTACGATTGCGATTACTCCATCGAGGCTTTCATAGGTTTAGTTGATCTTCCGCTGGAATTCATCCTGAGCTGAGATAAGACCAAATGGTAAACGCAGAAATTGGTAGTGTCCAAATGGTGTGTTGAATGTTGTTAGCTTAGATGACTCTTCCGTGAGCTTGATATTCCAGTTCCTGATCGTGCGCCCATTACACTGAAGTAACGTGCTCCCACTAGCTTGGGTGTGATGTCATCTAGTGTTGGTAGAGGGTAGTGAGGGCGTTTGATAGCCTTGTTCAAATCTCTGGGGTCGAGACAGATTCTGAGCTTGCCTGTACATGGTTTCTCAACCACTACTAACGCGTTGACCCACTGTCGGTTCTGTTTCCCGGACGATGATTTCTGTATTCTCTATGCTCTGCAGCTCCTCCTTCAGGCGACTACGTAGAACAAGGGGTATCCTTCTCGGTGGGCAAACCACAGGGGTTGCTGCTGGGTCAAGGTGAATAGTGAATTCACCTGGGAATAGTCAGATTCCTTTGAAAACGTCAGCAAACTCTTCCATGGCTGTCTGCTTCTCAACTGGTGCTGTCAACGATAGCACTAGCTTGACGAGGTCCATGTCTAAACATGCCTTTAGACCTAGCCCTGGCGGTGCTCGAGTGTCAATAATGTAAAAGTCCAACATCATGTCACTTTCTTTGTACTTGCATTTCATCACGCATGTGCCTTTTACAATGAGCTGCTCCCCCCCCATAGCCGGTCAGTCTGCATGAGGTGGGCTGTAGCTCACACTCATCCTTCAAGCTGTGATACTCATTCAGAGGAATTACATTAACCTGAGATCCAGTGTCTAGTTTAAACTTAAGCTCTTTGCCCTGTTTTCCTATCTCAATATCGGCAAAAGCTTGCTCAGTCTCGGAAATCTGTTTTTTCTGTGACAATCAATAAACAGTTCCTCTGCATTTGGCTCTCTATCTGGCATTTGACTGTCACTCACTGTGTGTACTGTTTTTCTGAAAACAGTCCTGCAAACTTTAGCAAAGTGGTTCCATTTACCACATTTAGTACATTACCTTCCTTTGGCAGGGCAGTACTCCTTTTCTCCATGCCAGTTGTTTCCACAATATCCACAGTTTTTGAAGCATTTTATGTCTGTGTCGCCCATTTTTAGAACTCTCGCTGTTCTTTCTGTTCTGAAACACGCTCTCTGGGCAGTGTTCTTTGGTGTGTATCTATTAACTGCATGCACTGTCTGTTCACTCGAGCTGCTCGTGGCGCCAGTTATGGTTTTCAACTGTGCTTGGGCTATCTCGTGCGATCTAGCTATGTCTATAGCTTTGTCCAGCGTTAGCCCGGACCCAACATTCAAATGTTTCTCTCTCACTTTAGCTGAATGTATTCCAAACACGATGCGGTCTCTGACCATCTCATCTTTATCTGCATATACACAATCTTTTGCCAGCAGTTTTAACTCAGTCATGCACTGTTCAAACGACTCACTAGCTCCTTGTACTTTCTCCTGAAACTTGTACCTAGCAAATATCGTATGTATCTTGGGCATCACATATGATTCAAAACGGTCAAAATAGCTTTTCAGTACCTTTGCTTCATCCGCGGTGAGAGACCATGTGTTAAAAATGTCTCTCCCTTTTGCTCCGATCCACAGGAGTAGATAACTGCATCTTTCTTCCTCCCCTTTGCTTTTCAACGGACCCGAGAATATCAACTGCATGTGTTGCTTGAACTTGCGCCATTCTCTATGTAAGTTCAAAGATTCCCAATTCATTCGAGGTAAGGGCGCTCCAACGATGTCCATTTCAAATCCCTGTTCTGACACCATGTCTTGTTTTGCACACTTTGTACAAAAATGATAAATTGCAGGACAACGGAGTATTACAGTTTAAACTCTTTTAATGAAGCATCAGGTCTGTTCTTACTCACATCAGCACAGCACCATGTGGACAAGATGGAGTCAGGACCCTGGGTCCTCCAAAACAATAGCAGTCCTTACAGATGCCTGTAGGCCAATGACAACTCAACATGTGATCACGTGAATATAATAGGTATTCCTTACAGATGCCTGCGGGCCAATGATAATTCACTATGCAAATGTTACATTTAGTATCTCAGCTATGCCTTCTGCTTCCACCAATAGATCTCCATTTTGGTCCCTAATCGGTCCCACTGCTCCTCTTTGGATTCCATTTTGTGTTAGCTGCCAATCTATTTTTGGCCCTCTTATTTCCTTTTGCACTTCTCTGTACTTTTTATATTCAGCCTGATTCGCTTATCAAGCTGACATGTGTCATATGCTCTTTTTTTGCTTCATCCTACTCTCCAACTCTTTCATCAGCCAGGGAGCTCTGGCTTTGGTTGCCCTCCTTTTCCCCCCTTGTGGTATGTACCTAGACTGTACCCGAACCTTCTCCTCTATAAAGGTCACCCATTGCTCCATTACATTTCTGCCTACCAGTCTTTGACTCCAATGTTCCCAGGCCAGATGCTTCCTCAATTCTCTGAATTTAGTCCTCCTCCAGTTAAGTATTTTTATTCTAGATTGCTCTTTATCCTTCTCCATAACTACTCTAAATCTTATGATACTATGATCACTATTCCAGAGATGCTCCCACACTGTGACATTCTCCACTTGATCCATTTCATTCCCCAGGACTAGATCCAGCAATGCCTCCTTCCTCGTTGGGCAGGAAACATACTGATGAAGAAAGTTCTCCTGAACACTCTTCAAAAAATGTTCCCCCTCTTTGCCCTCAACACAATCTGCCCTATTCAATATTAATCTAGGGAAAACATTTTTATCATAAAGATTGTGACCCTTCAACATTTGGACACTGGCTTCAGCTTCTGCTTCATGTCTACCAGAATTCCACACTCTCCAGCAGCCGATCCCAACCTAAATCCCAAGGGCCACATTAACTTGAATTACTACCCCTTTCTGCAACACCGGACATTTCTGAGGATGGGCTTTAGTAAACAGAATGACTGAAAACATATTAAAAAAATTATAGAATTCATAGTATTCCAAGAATAAATTGAAAACTGAAACTAACCTGTCTCTCTGATTTTGGTGCAGAAATATTACCAAGCATCAAACAGTGAACTAGAACCAAGAATAAAAAGAGAAAATGCTGGAAAGACCCAGCAGGTCAGGCAGCATCTGTGGAGAGAGAAACATGAGCTAACGTTTCAGATCAATGACCTTTCATCAGAACCTGAAACGTTAACTCTGTTTCTCTCTCCACAGATGCTGCCTGACCTGCTGGGTGTTCGTAATATTTGTGTTTTTATTTCAGATTTCCAGCATCTGCAATATTTTGAGCTGGAACTGAGAAAGTGGTTAATGGTTTTTTCCCTGTTGCAAAGCCTCAATGAATGAGTTCTGAAAACTTACCAAACACAAACCAACTGAGATCTAATGAAAGAGAAACTATGCACAAGCACACAAATATTAACAAATCTCTAGTTCAAATGTTAAGGCTTTTATTTTACTATTAACACTAACCTTTAGAGTCCAGCTAGGGCTGGAGAGAAGTTTATTGCCACAATACTGACAGCTAATAGCAAAAAGTTAACCAGATTTATTGCTATGCAAATAAAAGCAGACTGGCTCTTGAACTTTGATGGCAAAACTACCTGACCTCTTAGGTCACACATCATTATATCAGGACACAAACACAGATAGGAACATTTTCAAAGCAACAACTTGCATTTTTATGGAGCCATTCACGTAATAAAATGTCCCAAGGTGCTTCGCATACGAGTGTGGGCACCAAGGAGTAATAGCGGAAATGACCAAAGGCACAGTCTAAAAGAAGGGTTTAGAGGAGACTTTTCAAAAGAGAGAGAGAAGTAGCAAGGTGAAGAGTTTGAAGGAGGAAGTTTTGGAAAGTGGAGCTGAGTTTAGCCACAGTCACCAAGGGGGTGATTTTGCCAGCCCTGGGGAGCTTGTTTGGAGGCAGGACTGACGGGAGAATGGCAGAAACTGGGAGCGGGTACCGAACCTGCCTCCGTGCCATCTTCCCAGGAGGCGGGTACCTGACCCGCGCCGGGTCCAGTCTCCTCGAGGCAGGAAGGGGATTACAGCCACTTAACTGCCTGTTAACAGTTGGTTAACAGGCAGTTAAGAGGATTATCCCCATTTTTCCCAACAGAAGTGCGGGCTTCCCGACGTCGGAAAACCCCGCCAGGGTCAGCGAGGAGAGGAGTGGGTCTGCGGGGGTGAGAGGGGTCCAGAAGTGCGCTGTGGAGGTGAGTGATGGGTGCAAGTGTGGAGAGGTAAATATGTGAGGCGAGTGAAAAGTATTAGAAAAAGTTTACTTACCTTTGTTTCTTCCTGCAGGCTTCAATCGTTGGGGATTCGGAGGCTCCAGCATCTCCACGGCAGAGATGACAGAATGGCTGCTGCATTCTCCAATGCAATAGCCATCTGCTTTCTGCTCAGGAAATAGGTTTGGTGAGCCTTGAGTACAAGAACTCACCAAACAACAGAGAATGTCAGTGCTTGACAGCTTCTCAAAGCTGTCAAACGATGACAATTCATCGGTCAAAAATTTGTGACAGATGAAACATCATACGCTGACGCTCTGTCATCAGCTTTCCCTTGATTGGCCTGCTAAACTCGCTGGGCGGGCTTAACAAGGTCAATCAAGGGAAGATAGCGTGGGTTGGCCAGACATCGATGGAGGCGGGACTGAAACCCAACAAGCAGCAGTCCCGCCTCCAACATGCCCCCCATTGATAAAATTGCCCCCTCAGTGTAGCATATTATCCCTCCTTGACCATTCCAGTGCTCAACATAATTAACCACTCAATCCTCCTGCTTGTTTCCATTCACTCGTCCTAGTGTAGTCAGCACATCTTCAGCAATCCCTTCCCACCTGACTACTGGAGTAACCTATGATTTCATCCTTCACTCCTCCTTTTCTTCATTTACATGCTACCCCTCAAACATTATGCACCAGGCACAAGATTAGTTATATATGCTGATAACTTTACTCCATCACCGCCCTCCATCCCGCAACCATCTCTGTGCTGTCAGACTGCCTAGCTGACATCAAGTCATGGATGAGCCAGAACTTTCTCCAATTGAAATACTGGAAAAAAACCCAGAATTGATCAGTTTCAGCTGCCACTAAAACCTCTTCAGTCTTTCCCACCCCAACCCTGACTCCCTCTACAGGCAGAGGCAGATGATGCATAAGCTGGATGTCTTGTTTGACCCGGAGCTGAGCTTTAAGCTACTCATCCTATCTATCGCTTACTTCCAACTTCCACAACCCTACCCACCTTTGCCCTTACCTAACCTCCACCGCTGTTGAAACCCTTGTTTTGTTACCTCAAGATTCAATTTTTCTAATGTCCTCCTCAGTAGCTTCCCGAGCTCCAGTCTACACAAACTCCAACTTGGCCAAAATTCTGCTATTCACATCCTGCCCTGCACCAAGCCTTGCTCATATCCTTTCCTCTTACTGCTGCCTCCCTCCTGCTACTTCATTGGTTGTAGAGCCCTCAATCACCTTGGTCTTGCTCTCCTACAGCCTGATGACACACTAGTTTGGCTCAGATGACAAAAAAGTTGGTGAAAATAACAGAAAATGGTTGGATGTGATATTGATAAGATACAGCAATCATGAATTGGGTCCATTATACACACCACTATCTTCGCTGCTGTTGGTACAAAACTAACCAAGCCTGTCATTTCCAGGGTTATGCCCTTGACCTTACATTAAAGATTGATACAACATTCACCACTTTCCATTCCTCAGCTTACTTCTGCAATTGTCAGCTAGCTATTGATTTTCAACAAAATCTCCCAATTTGTCCTTTACTTCTTTAATAATTCTCATGTGCATGGTGCCAGATCGGTGTTTTATCTTCAATGCCTCCAGCTTTAATAACCAGACATCTATTAACAATTGTCTTCTGTACATTAGAGTTTTATAGAAGGCACTCATTAATGAAGTATTAAAAACAATTAAGACATTTAAGATCTCATTAATTTATTTGGAACAGCAGGGATCACAGATTTGGTTCAGCTGCCCAGATCTTCTGGAACACCCTTTGGGGAGGGGAAGAGGTCATGTTCACTCACTACCATTGCTGAGCAGCTCGGGTACATTCTATTTGAGACTGATTCCACGACTGAAGAACATTATCGAGGGAGATAGATGGCAAGTGCTGCATGCCCATACCGAACGCAAACATTACCCCCTTTTTCACGCCCTAGCTGGTTTCATTAATGGTAGAGGGCGGCAAAAACAGTCAAGACATGTGGTGAGATATATAGGAGTGAATAGTCCTTCAAAAATGTGCACTTGGGATTAGAAGCTCAGATTATATCAATGGGTTGCAGGCTGATTTAGATAAATTAGGTAAATGAACCTACGTATGGCAGATGTTATTTAATGTAAGAAGTCACACAACACCAGGTTATAGTCCAACAGCTTTATTTGAAATCACAAGCTTTCGGAGCGCTGCTCCTTCTTCAGGTGAAGTGGAGAAATGCATAAAGACAGCTTATATAGTCAGAGAATCATGTCAGATGTTTACAGGTAACCTTTCCAACTGCCATTTATCACACCTCGGCAGAGAGATAATCACAGCAGTCAAAGGTGTGAATGGTGTCCAAACAGGTCAGTCAGGGAAACATTACATCAAAGAACAATGAGGTAGGGTCACAAGGGGTCAAATATTGCAGATGCTGGGGTCTGTATGAAAAACAAAAAAAGACAAAAAACATTTTTTTTGGCTGGAAATCACAGCAGGTCCGGCCGCATCTGTGTAGAGAGAACAAGCCAATGTCGACTCGAGTCTGGATGACCCTGCATCAGGTGGGGTTACATGTAGCGTGACATGAACCCAAGATCTCGGTTGAGGCCGTCCTCATGGGTGCTGAACTTGGCTATCAGTTTCTGCTCGACGATTTTGCGTTGTCGTGTGTCTCGAAGGCCGCCTTGGAGAATGCTTACCCGAAGATCGGAGGCTGAATGTCCTTGACTGCTGAAGTGTTCCCCGACTGGGAGGGAACACTCCTGCCTGGTGATTGTTGCGCGGTGTCCGTTCATCCGTTGTCGCAGTGTCTGCATGGTCTCGCCGATGTACCATGCTCCGGGGCATCCTTTCCTGCAACGTATGAGGTAGACAACGTTGGCCGAGTCACATGAGTATGTACCATGTACCTGGTGGGTGGTGTCCTCACGTGTGATGATGGTGTCTGTGTTGATGATCTGGCATGTCTTGCAGAGGTTGCTGTGGCAGGGTTGTGTGGTGTCGTGGTCGCTGTTCTCCTGAAAGCTGGGTAATTTGCTGCGAACGATGGTCTGTTTGAGGTTAGGCGGCTGTTTGAAAGCGAGTAGTGGAGGCGTGGGGATGGCCTTAGCGAGGTGTTCGTCGTCATCGATGACATGTTGAAGGCTGCGAAGAACATGGCGTAGTTTCTCCGCTCCGGGGAAGTACTGGACGACGAAGGGTACTCTGTTGGTTGTGTCCCGTGTTTGTCTTCTGAGGAGGTCTATGCGATTTTTCGCTGTGGCCCGTCGGAACTGTCGATCGACGAGTCGAGCGTCATATCCCGTTCTTACAAGGGCGTCTTTCAGTGTCTGTAGGTGTCCATCGCGTTCCTCCTCGTCTGAGCAGATCCTGTGTATTCGCAGGGCTTGTCCATAGGGGATGGCTTCTTTAACGTGGTTAGGGTGGAAGCTGGAGAAGTGAAGCATCGTGAGGTTGTCCGTGGGCTTGCGGTAGAGTGAAGTGCTGAGGTGTCCGTCTTTGATGGAGATTCGTGTGTCCAGGAATGAGGCTGATTCTGAGGAGTAGTCCATGGTGAGTTTGATGGTGGGATGGAACTTGTTGATGTTATCTTGATGTTAACACGGGACACAACCAACAGAGTACCCTTCGTCGTCCAGTACTTCCCCGGAGCGGAGAAACTACGCCATGTTCTTCGCAGCCTTCAACATGTCATCGATGACGACGAACACCTCGCTAAGGCCATCCCCACGCCTCCACTACTCGCTTTCAAACAGCCGCCTAACCTCAAACAGACCATCGTTCGCAGCAAATTACCCAGCTTTCAGGAGAACAGCGACCACGACACCACACAACCCTGCCACAGCAACCTCTGCAAGACATGCCAGATCATCAACACAGATACCATCATCACACGTGAGGACACCACCCACCAGGTACATGGTACATACTCATGTGACTCGGCCAACGTTGTCTACCTCATACGTTGCAGGAAAGGATGCCCCGGAGCATGGTACATCGGCGAGACCATGCAGACACTGCGACAACGGATGAACGGACACCGCGCAACAATCACCAGGCAGGAGTGTTCCCTCCCAGTCGGGGAACACTTCAGCAGTCAAGGACATTCAGCCTCCGATCTTCGGGTAAGCATTCTCCAAGGCGGCCTTCGAGACACACAACGCAAAATCGTCGAGCAGAAACTGATAGCCAAGTTCCGCACCCATGAGGACGGCCTCAACCGAGATCTTGGGTTCATGTCACGCTACATGTAACCCCACCTGATGCAGGGTCATCCAGACTCGAGTCGACATTGGCTTGTTCTCTCTACACAGATGCGGCCGGACCTGTTGTGATTTCCAGCCAAAAAAAATGTTTTTTGTCTTTTTTTTGTTTTTCCATACAGACCCCAGCATCTGCAATATTTGACCCCTTGTGACCCCACCTCATTGTTCTTTGATGTAATGTTTCCCTGACTGACCTGTTTGGACACCATTCACACCTTTGACTGCTGTGATTATCTCTCTGCCGAGGTGTGATAAATGGCAGTTGGAAAGGTTACCTGTAAACATCCGACATGATTCTCTGACTATATAAGCTGTCTTTATGCATTTCTCCACTTCACCTGAAGGAGCAGCGCTCCAAAAGCTTGTGATTTCAAATAAAGCTGTTGGACTATAACCTGGTGTTGTGTGACTTCTTACATTTGTCCACCCCAGTCCAACTCCGGCATCTCCACACCATGGTTATTTAATGTGAACAAGTGTAATGTTGAGGTTAGAAAACTCTAGACCTGTGTCTTGTACCGTAGGGGCCCCTGCCCATGATGAAGGACATGGAGGCTCTATGACAACCAGGATACCTCTCGGAACCCACCATTGGGTAAGAGGATTATTTACTTTGGAGGCTTAATGGGGATGTAACGGAGTTTTAAAAGAGGCTGGTTACAGTTTGGCTAGTAGAGGTCGCATCTATCTATATCAATAAGCAAAGTTAGATTACATGCTAGCAAGTATTTTTCAGTCACTGTCCTGTGAAATAAACACTCAAGACACATGGTGAGATATAAAGTGAATACAGTCCTTTAAATGTGACAAGTTCCTGAGAGATGAGGACCTTTCCATTTACAGGGAGTGAAATGTGAGTTACTTCCGAGACCTGGGTTAATATTTGATTGATTGCCATAGGGAGTTGAAGAGGAATTTCCAAGGGTTTTTAATGAATTGGCCACAAGTTTTCTACCCCTAAATGGGCAAATGAATGGTGCATGGGATTGGACCATTGACTCAATGGGGTGGGGTGGGTGTTGAAGGGTCTTTTCATGTCCAGCCCTGCTTCTGAAGGCAGTCATTTGTACTGGGATATGGTTTCATGAGCAATAGTAGCATTCTGGTAAACTTATCTCCCCACCAGAGTTACAAATTTGTCCTTACTTGGTCACATCCCAGTTATATGGGCAAGGTTGCACCAACAATTGCTGATACCATTAGCATTTTGAGTCAAATTAGCTTGATAATGCAGTCACAAACCAGGAAAGTCGTGGGCTGAGCCCATGCAAGAGACAGTTGGTGTACACAATTAGCCTTAATGGCTTGGTTTTGTTTTTGCTTTCTTCTTCAGTGGGTGGGGAGAAGATAGGGAAAAGAACGAACAAGAGCTCATTTTTACTTCTCCTTGCTCTGCAAAACTGAAATCTGCATGGTATTCAGATCAGGACCAAAAGCTGGCCTTGGTTTCAATAACCCCTCCCACACCCAATAGCCTGCTGACACACACTGAATGACCACTTGGGTGTGGTATTGGAGGGTAGCCACTGCCCTTGGAACAGTACTCCAGCATGAATTGCTGCCTTCAAGAAAGCAGGAGTCAAGTCAAAGTGATGGAGGTATGTTGTACCAGTCAGGTTGAATGGCAATTCATTGCCAAGCAAAAACTGCAAGGACGTCGCAAAAATTGCTAAAACAGACTCGCTTATGCATCTTTAAACTTTTATTGTTTGGCTATACAAAGCATACGATTTTATACTGTTGCAAGTTTCAAACTTGCTCTATTAACTAAAGTACATACAACTCAGCCTCACATGAGGCCTTTTCAAAACTTTGTTCTGCTGATATTGCACTTTGCATTAAGGCACAGGGGGGAAAAAAAAAAATCATGGATAACGTAAGTGTTAGTGCTCCAACAGCAGATAGTTTGTCACTTAGCCATCTTAGTGTAAAAAAAATTCATCCTTATAGCTTATAGGCATATACAAAAAAATTTCTATTGCATGCATTAAAGGCATTACCTATAAGCAGCATTCTTGTATCATAATATACAAATGGTTTAACATAAACACAGCATGCACATTAAGAACGGCGAGTCTACATATGGCTCTGAAGCTACTAGGTTTAAATAAAATATAACTTAACTACACTTAGCATTGTCAAGTTTTGCAAGTCACTTCCACATCAGTATAAAGTCAAAATCATAAATGCGAGTTGGCAGTTAAAAAAAGGTAGATGCAGAATATTGCAGTCTATTATGGCTTTTGCATTAGTGCACAACCCTTTGGCAGAAGGGGGGTGTCCTACACATGCAGTTTCCTTTTTTTGCCATGTTTTGTACAAGGCCGCTCTCCTTTAAAAAGGAATCATCATCATGCTTTTCCCCATGGGTATGAAGGCTGGCAAGTCGATCTGTGAGTCTTACACCAATCTGAGGTTGATACACTGATGACCAATAAGTTGTCCATTCTTTTCCGACACAGCTCGTGTAGCCATCTCGAGGGTTGGGAAAGTCACCAAAGCTTCTCCACTGGGCTGGCCATTAAAGTTATACAGAACCAAGATCGTATCTGCATGAAGCTGAGGGAAAAAAGAAGACACTGAAGAATTTTTGGAAATTCTTTGATGCAAAGTTGGAGGGTCTTCAGCGTGCCTGGTGTAACTTGGATGGAGCAGCATATTTTGGTAAATGACCTCCAAGTCAATCTAATGATTTGGCCTAATTTCCTAATTCTGCCGAAGGGTCACAGACCTGAAATGTCAATTCTGTTTCTCTCTCTCGATGCTGCCTGACCTGCTGAGTGCTTCCAGCATTTTCTGTTGTTGTTAATGATTTAGCCTGTCCAGCTGGTAGACTTCAAAAATGTTTAGCTAAACAAAAATTTTATTTGCCACATTCTTCAAACTGAAATTTGACTATTGTGGTTCAATTGATCAGTCTTTCATCTAGCTTCCATCTAGTTAAATTACTAGGACCCCTCTTGTTCTTAGACCTAGTTTTTCAACTATTAGTGCTATATTAAGCAGGTATGGACAAAATGAAAAGTTAGAAACAAAACATAGGAAAACTCAGGAAAGTAATGAGTAACCACCACAAGAGAACAAAGTTGCTCTGTAGCTCTTCAATACAGAATTTCACAGCAGATAAGACCAGAGAGCAAGGGGTAGCATTAAACAAATAAAATGGTATGCTGACAATATCTAGATATGTTTAAATCTAGATTAAGTGCAGGGCATTGGAATTGGACTTAGAGCTAGGTTAACACTTCTGAAGTGTTACAATATGCTTAAGTTCTTAAGTAAAATTAGGAATCATCAGATCTGCTCAAACTTAAAGCAATTTAGAACTTGGGTAGACTAAACTAGTGAAAGGAATGGTTTATTCCAGATAACGTTTTGTAGAGCTAATTTCAGAGCCAGTCCTCGATTTGTAAGAAAACAGGGATTGAGAATACGTCTTTCTTCCCACTAAGTCTATTTCTTCTGCAGAACATGTGCAAACCTTCATTGATTCTACTCACTCATTTAATCTCTGGAGAGGAAAAAAAACTTCTGTATAAATACTGGATTGCCCTCATCGTATGCAAGTAATCTATTTATCCATCTTCCATTATTTAACCTCTTCTTGCTGCCCTTCACACCTACACCTTTCCCATCTTCCAAAGCAGCATAGGAACCATCATGGCCACGTAATATAGGATA
The DNA here is from genome assembly GCF_052327205.1 of Somniosus microcephalus. Classification (NCBI taxonomy): domain Eukaryota; kingdom Metazoa; phylum Chordata; class Chondrichthyes; order Squaliformes; family Somniosidae; genus Somniosus; species Somniosus microcephalus. The sequence continues at coordinate 212,115,107 of NC_140992.1, read as the reverse complement.
ATTCTATATCCAGCTCTATTAACTTCCAATCCTGTTCCGACATATATTCAGTTCCTTCTTGGAGGAAAGAAGAAGCTACGCAAAAGAAATATATCCATTAAACTCACGTGGAAATAACTTCTTGTTTAGTGTGTGTGTGTGCACACAAAGTGAATGTATTACTGCAGTGAGTGGACAATTAGTATATTACCTTAGCCATGCAAGAAAAAAGTTCAACTTTTTCTTCCCCCCCAATTTCTTTTCTACCATTGAAAAAGCACTGCAACCACCACTGCTCAAAAAGTGGCTACAACCACCTCACCATGTGTTTGCAGCTCATCGTTGGAAGGTGTCAAGAAAGACGATAGTAGTCCCAGAGATGAGGTGGAGAGAGAGAAATAAAAATCCCAGTTTTGAAACACCACTTGATTTCACTTGAGAGTGAAGCCTGGCCACAGAGCCAGCTGGGAAGTTTCTCTCTTACCTTATTGAAATTTGTAAAGGCGGTCATCTACAAACAGACCCACTCTTTGGGTGCCTGAAACATACTCCTTGCTTGTTCGTTCATCTGAATAAGGCCGCTGTAGTCATCAGGTGCATACTACAGTACAAGTTTGAATACATACATCAGTCAAAAGGAACATTGCTCAGTGAGTGCATGCTTCACCACAAATTGCAAACCTAGAAAGTTCTAAACCTGGGCTTTAACTTGGCGAGAGAGAATTTTAACTTTTACAAACCATGAATCAATTAACAGCCCTTTGACTGCAAGACTAAAAGGCACCAATATTTAAAAAAAGAAAATGAAGTAAGCATTATCGACAATTCAACCACATCTGACACTGCAGTTTCATGTATATCTCCATTAAACCTGTCTATTGCAAATAGCTTTGTGCTGATCATGGCAGAACAGGACAAGCTACACAGACAATAGTGCTAGTATTTGACTAGTACATCAGCCATATTATAAATGCTCATTCACCCAGCACAAGTGCTATAGAGCAGGGGGTCCCCACAAGATGATTTCAAGTGGTCCAGGGTTAAAAAGATACACTGGCATGTAAAGGTGGAATTGAGCCGAGCAAACTGGCAGCTCTGGCTCTGACCTGGACCTCACGTTCTGGGTTGGGGGTGGGGGGGGGGGGGGGGGGGGGGAAAGAGAAAAGAGAAAAAAAAAAAAAAAACCAGTCTGCGAGGATACCCGCCTCCGTTACCTCCTCAAAAAATTCAAATCAAGTTTGTCAGACATGACCTTCCCATCGGTACTGACTATCCTTGATTAATCAGTGTCTTTCTAAATGAAGATTTATCCTGTCCTTCAGAATTCTTTCCAATAATTTTCCCATCACCAAGGTTAGGCTGACTGGCCTGTAATTACTCAGTCTATCCTTTTCTCACTTTTAAAACAAGTATACCACATTAGCAGTCCTCCAGCACCATACCTGAAGACAGAGAGGATTGAAAAATGGTCAGGGCCTCTGCTATTTCCTCTTTTGCTTCGCTTAACAGCCTGGGATACACTTCATCCGGGCCTGGGGGTTTATCCATTTTTAAAAAAGTAGCTAAACCCCTTAATACTTCCTCTCTCACGATGTTTATTTCATTTAATATTTCACACTCCTCCCCCGATAGCAATGTCTGCTTCACCCCTCTGTGAAAACAGACGCAAAGTATTCATTAAGAACCCTACCGACATCTTCCGCCTCCACACAGATTACCCTCATGATCTCCAATAGGCCCTACCCTTTCTTTAGTTATCCTCTTACTCTTATTACCAAAACAAACAGTTTGCAAACCCATTTAAATATTCTGCTCTAATATTCCTCCCCACACTGGCCATTTTCTCTCCTGCTGTCTTCAAAGTGTTGACTCACGCTATAGTATAGTTACAAGGGTGCTGGCTGCCCTTTGGTGCCTAACCTCAGTCATTCTTCACCTGCGAGTCTATACCTTGAACGTTTGCACTCTTGCTCTACCAAGGAAAGTATCACAGGCAGACCCGATTGTTCATACCCAATGATGGCCTCCAGCTTGGATTTCAACCTTCCAAGATTGTCCTGGAATCACCAGGAATAAAACATTAACCTGGACACTGCTGCAAACAATTCAGGAGAAAAATCATACGGGCCTTAAATTAACTTTTGTTATAAAAAGTTAAAAAAAATATTGGAGTGGGGGGGGGGGGGGGGGGAAAGACTATTTGACTGATAAGCAGAGAACTGGGACCAGTTGACGTGCCAGGAACAGTTGGTGAGCGAGTCGGGGGTTGTGGGGGGGGGGGGGGGGGAGGAGGAGGGAGATCAGGTGATTGGGGCTCATGTGGAGGGAAAGAGGGAGTGCGATGGCCGTGAGGACCAGTATTTTCTGCAGTACTGAGATAGTAGTAGTAACATGGTGAGTGGGATTAGTGCGGAGAGAATTGAGAGAGAAAAAAATACTAATGTGTTACGGGAGTCTGTGGAATTTTATAACATGGGGTGGGGGGGCCTCAGAAGCAAGAAAGGATGAGAACCCCTGCTATAGAACCCTGTATGATTATGTACATCCTACGGATTACTGCACTACAACACTTGGTTATGAATAAAGACGAAGACGATAACTTGATAAAGCCTTGAATATCAAAAAGAGAAACAGAAGTAAATCAGGGCTAGTGTAGTTCACTCCAGGTATTCATTAACAAGAAAACCAAAAACAGAAGTCTACTAAGAGTTCAAATATGGATAAGTGAACATTGATCAGGCATCATTTCATATTTTTAAAATAAGCTGAAAAATATCCTCAGTGATAAGAAGATGGGAGCACTTTGAACAACTCCTCAAATGGTGAAATTAGTGGGAAAAGTTAAATTACGCAGCTCAACAGAAAAATGTTGTGGACGGGGGAACAAATGGGATTGGGAGGTGCCACTTAGTCTTTTCCAGTTTCCAAGGTGCCTGGAGCTTGCTTTCACATCTGTAAAAAAAAAAAGTACAAATTCTCTCCTGCCAATTTCAAGATTCAAACGAAGGGTGGGGAAAAAAAATTGCTTCAGGCATCTGAAGTAAAATGTCAAGATAACAATAAAAGCAGACGTGTACATTCACAAACCCGATTAACAAATTCACACAATGCAGTCACAATCTGTTGAATCATTAATCCTGGCAAAGGCCCATCCACCATTTTATAAAAACCATTACCTTGTGACTAATCCTGCCCAGCAAAATATTCTAGGTTGGACCAGCTAGGCTGTGCAAATATTAGCATATTACCAGACCTGCTTGCATAGAATGCAATTTTAAAGTGATTTTTTTTGTGGGAGAGGATGAAGGGAGAAGGAAGAGAATAAAGGAGATCCAGAAAATATAATTGTTAAGCTGGAAACCTCCCAAATCAATGACTAAAACAAACATTTTTAGCAAGTGAAGGTATTCAAATATTTGGCTGCCTTATATGACTCATTACTGCTGCAAGTTTAATGCAGTACAATCTAATTCCATGCAATAGTCCAGGCGACAGACAGCGAGAAAGACTTTTGTACCAATCCAGAATGAGTCACAAACATGTAAATTTGACTACATTAGTTTGTCTTCCCTATAACCACCTTGTTGGCCTGTTGTGGTTCTGCAAAGATGTACTCCAAAACATCACATGTTCTGATTGTCTGATAACTGGTGATTTCTTTTAATAAATGAAAAATATACAGCAATATCAAATACTAAAAGTGCCATCTGTTCAAAAGGAAACCAAAAGAGACACATAGCCCAATGGAAGAAAAAAAATCCAAGATGTACGGATTAACTGGTTTTAATACCAAAAGTCAAGCACTTTTTACATTTAAATCTAAAATATTGGGGGCATATATTGCCATTTAAAGATAGTTCACGAACTCACCAAATGGAAGGATAGAAGTTTGTACTACTTTTCAGATAGGAGGTGGGGGGAGGGGGCAAGGAGGTGGGGGGAGGGGGCAAGGACCAAGAAAAAGCTACACACTCAAGAGGGAGTGAACTTTAAAAAAAAATTAAGTTTCCCTTGTACACCTAGCAGCTGGTGATAATACTACAGATAAGAGTCCTGGAAATGGAGCATTTTAAGTGCTGGGGTGCATTTTACAAACATGACAGTGCATACATCCATACAATGTTTAGTTTTCAGGAGCTGCTTATACATTTGTCTTGCTGTAAGCAGAAATAGTGGGGAAGTACACACCATGGTTTAATAAAGACATGCTTGAACTATAATTGCACATTTTTGTTAACACAAAATGACTTCACCGTGGACCTTTTTCCATTGGAACACAAAAATAAATGGCACATTTAGATTTGAAGAAACTGCTCCAGATGGATTGGCCCAAAATTGGTTGTACCTCTACTCAGTTATCAAAGACAGACAGAACTTGCTACAAGCAGATCTCCACAACTAGAAGTGGTCAGTAAGATAAGATAATTGAGAAGGGTAGCAAATAACAATCAAGAAAGAAAGTAAGTGATGCAAAGCACAACGATTCTGGCATCATATATAAAGGATGAACCCATTTTCAAATTTTTTATTTAACAGAATACTTGTGCATTTAAATAGGCCTCACTGTAGTTAAGACAGCACATTTTACTACCGCATAAATGGTATTTATACTATGGCAGGTCTGGTATTACTGCAACTGCTCATTAAAGTGTTCACACATGCAGTACAAAAGCCCCATTAAACCAAAGAGGATTCAATATAGGGGGAGGGAGAAGGAAGGAGAAGGGGGGGGGGGGGGGGGGGCAAGGAACCCGAAAACCCACCATCTCATTTCTCCCAGAGATGGTAGAGATCAAACTCCTGCTAAATTACATCACCATCGACACCTGTCGGATCAATACCCACATACAGTGCAATGTATACAGTACTCCCATTTTCACACGGCCATACCAAGCTAGAGGTGGTCCAAAGTGTATTCACTAAGATCAGCACGTCATTCAACACATCCAGGAGAGCAAGAGAAATGGAACGCATGAGAAAAAAATTGTTCAGTTAGATATTCTTAGGCCTTATCCAATAGGTGAACCATAATATAGACACACTTAAGTTTTAGAATTGCACTGCAATCTTTAAAAGAGGTATATATGCAGAATATCCTCAAATCAAAATATTTTGTACTGACAGGAAAAGATCAAGATGTACAAATTAATGATCTTTACCTGATATCCTTGGAAGAAGCTAAGGATGTCTTTCGTTGCAATATTATAAGGTAGACCCTGCATGCGAACTAATGCTCCTGGTTGTGGTAACACAGCATGGGTTGCAGAGGACACTGCAGCAGCCATTGCTGCTTGGGGAGCTGCAAAGTATCCTACTGTCGTTGGAGATACTGGAGGGCTGGAAGGAAAGGGACCGTAAAAATCAGTCTAAATATTCAACAAAAAAGTGAAGTGGGCAGATTTCCCCAAGACTTTTCTTGGCTGCATGTTCAGTACCTTCCCATACAATGAATTCACACACTAAGCTATGGGAGACATCTCAAACAAACCTTTTGGACTGGAGGTCCAAGTGTTACACATTGTCAGCAACAATACGATGAACAAAAAAGATTCCACTGAAACATTTACCTTGGATAGTAGGTCGTGTAATTCATATAAAGCTGAGTGGCCGTTGCCTGAGCAGGATAATAGGCAACTGCGGGTGCTGCGGGCTGTGCTGTCCGTGCTGGAGCCAGCAGGGCTTGGGGTTGATAAAGCGCTGCTTCAGCTGGTATTACAGCAGTGCCAGGCGAGAATGTCGGGTACGTTGGTGGGGAAAGGCCTGCAAGGTAAACAAAAAAAGGGACAAATGAGAGCAGAAAGGTGTTTAATAAATCAACTTGTGTATCTGATAAACACTCGGGTGCATAATTAGTATTCGAGGAGTCTGAACTCCACAGGCAGCCATTGCATAGTTGCCAACAAACTTCTTAAATCCAATTGTGCCTTCATGCATATCCTTCAAGTTAATTTGGCATATTGCTTATTTAAAAACTATACATTTCAGTTTAGTGAAAGTCAAACACTAATCTCAACATGCATGACATCTTGGATGTTAAGCATTTGAGACACCCAACTACACCCCAGTGAATGGCCACCTTATCTCCACCCCATTGGCAACTATATGAGCATCAAGTTTAAAAATCCTACTACCAGGCAGACCTAATGCAGAGCTCCAGAAAGTACCCCACAAAGCAAAACTCGCCCAGTACAATGTCCAATTTTGTCATTTGGTGAGGGGGGGGGGGGGGGGGGGGGTGTTGGCAGTGGGGAGAAAAAAAAAAATCAAAACCCCCATTCAATCTCAAGCCTTGATTGATGAATTACTGATCATGGCAAACCAGGTAAAGATGAAAAGGTAACAAAGCTCCAGCCTCCACCTACCACAATTTCAGCCTTTAGCAGCAAGAGAGCGTCAGAATTCAAAACTTACATGGTAACTTACATGGTGGCGGAGACAAGCCACTACGATTTAAAGTGCCACCCATTAAAACATAGCTCATTTCATCTCCAGAACATTGAAACACTTCCACATATCTATCCTTCATTGTCTTCTTGTGACATTTCTGTGCAACCAAGAAAGCACGGTCTGCGGACTTCATCTGAATAAAAGCATCACCTGAGGGCCGGCCCTGGGGTGTGGGGGGGGGGGAAAAAGAGAGAGAAAGAAATGTTATTGCAAGCTTAAAACATTTTTTCTTTTAAATAAAGTGAATGTACAATTCTAGTCAAGGATATAAAACACATTTAATAGAGAGAGATAAATTCCACTGAGTCAACACACAAATCTCCAGGCCTTTTCAATAATACTGAACATGCAATCATAACCTCAACTGGGTGGACTTGCAGCCGCCCCAGAGATCCAGGAAACCTTGGAGGCAACTCCGACAAGGCGGACCGGGACTCCATCAAAAAACTCCGTTCAAAACACAACCCCAGTACTAAATTCATTCACAGAGAGCCTTGCCTGCTTCCTATGTATCAAGTTTTAAATAATGGGGAATTTGCATTTGATATTTGAAGACTTTCCTCTCTCTACTTAAAAGCTTCACCTCATGGCACAAGCAGAAAATGAGAAGTCAGACAACATTTTTCCTATCCACACCTACTGGTTGTGAAACTGCTTCACGCGTGGAGCAGTTTTGTGAATCACCACTAAAACCAATTCATACCCGATAGATAAATTCAACAATTTTCTATGTAAAAAGACATGGGCCCAGCAATTCTTGTCACAACGCGAGTACGGACAGGGTACTCACGCGTGTGCCTGGAGGAATTGCCGGTTTTCAGCATGCACAGCAAACCGGCATTTCCTGTCCTCTGACCCAAGGGGTTAAGAGGCAGAACGCTTGCGACTTGTGATGCAGCGCGTGCGCGCTGAAATTCCTTTTCCTCCCCCCCCACCCCCAAACCAGACGTAAGTATTTAGTTTTACAGGTAAGTGGTCTTTTAGTACAATTTAGAATTTTTTTTTCCCCCCACAGGTTTATTATTTTTAAAGAATTTACAGTAAGGTAAGTTTAGTTTTAGACCCTATTTTTAAAAAAAATTCAAAAATTTGATTAATTGTTTAAAATATTTTTTTAAACTTAGTTAATATATAATCAGTGGGATGTTTTTTAAAATTTTATTTAAAGTTTAAGTAGTTTTTTGGCAGCCCATACTCTCAAACTCATGAAGTTTCCCCTCCCCTGATTGGCTGCACAGTGCTCACCTGATCCCAGCCGGCACATCGCACTAACTACGCCGCTGGATCAGGTAAGCACATCGCGCCGACATTTGAACCGGGCCAGTGACAGGAAATGCAAGCAGGCCCGGGCTTCAGATGTCGACGCGCCGGGTGAGTGCACATCGGGGGCTTGCACGCGCGGCAAGCCCCCGATCCTAATTTCAGGGCCAAGGTTTATTAAAAAATGCAAGCCCAGACTTGTTAATAATACCAGGCTTGCATTCCCTCAATAGGCCCAAACAAAATGCATGTAGAATACTTCCAATTGACAGGCTCTTATTTCCTCTACCCAAAGTTTGGTTAAATACATAGCTCAAATCACCATTTAAAATGAAAACAAATAATGAACATGTTCTTACTTTGAAAGCTAAAAAGCAGCTAAGTTTTGCTACAGCTTGCTGAGATCCAAGATGAAGACAAAAATACCCAGAAGTCAGTGCTTGTCAACACTTCATTGAGGACAACCTTCAGTACATGGGCTTGTGCTACATGATTATTTACAAAGGATATAATGGGACGATTGTGAACATCTGCAAGATGGAGTTAGCCAAGGTCAGTGAGGAGGTTGGTAACAAAAAGGCCAAAGAAACCACCTCAAAACACCAAATCAAGACTGCTGCCTGCCAGCAGGGGGCTAATTAACATAAGCATGAATAGGGTTTCCTTGTAGCTGCAGTTAATGAAGGATTGAGATGGTGGACTGACACCTCCCATATGTTTCTACACTGCCAACTCAAGTCAAAGCAATGTTCTGCTCATGGAGTGGTGCTGTGAAAAAGCCATCAGCCCTCAAGTATTTCCCTGTCTAAACATGTTTGGGCTCCAAGCTAGCATCTGCATCCATTATTTGTTTTGCTCAGTGCCTAATTCATTAATCCCTCAAAAAGTTGAAGACATTTGAAAATGAGAACCTTAGTAAAAGGAAATTAAAAAGTGATTTTATGCAAGAGGCTCTTGATCTGAACTGGAATAGTAAACTTAAACGCAGATACAAATTCCAAATGTTACTGTGTAGGTATTCGGGTTTACCGATGTAGGTATTGGACAAATTCCTACTTAATAATCGAGTTCGACTCCAGGAGAACAATCAAAAAGGTTTTTAATGCAGGAACAGAGGAATTCTAACAGGTTGTAGAGCTAGGTACAGGAGAGCCATAAAATAGGTCTTCACCAGACGGAGACACCATGAGGACTCAGTAGGCAGTCCCGTGGATTGCGTGAGGTAAGTAAGGGACACTCAGTGGTACCGCTACAACTGAATGATAAGTTATAATTCAATGCCTGGTTTTATGACCAGGAGACCCCATTGGATTTTGATGGAATATATTTGCTATTGAAAAATTCCAAGGGAGAAAATGATTTATTTTAAAATGGAGCTGTGGGTTGGGGATGTGGGGGGGGGGGGGGGGGGGCGGGGGGTGGATGCAGAGAATGGAATAGAGGCAGCATAAAAATGCACTTAAAAGGATATGCTAAGACATGACTGGCTCATTTCAATGGCAATCTCAAATCTACTCAAGTGTACAGAAGTGCAAAATTCAATTTACAAAATAACTAGTCATTGAGGAGATTAAAAACAAATCCAGTCTGAATACTCGCTCTACAGTACAAGCTACAACAGATGTCAGCTGAGACTACACAAACTTCATTAGGATCAGAATCACAGTAAACTTTACGTAGTTTTAAACACCAAAAAGAGTTCCAACCACTAGAGATTCTTTAAAATTTGCTTCCCCATTGTCAACAGCCAGTCAACACAGCTAACAGAGGTCAAACACGATAAAAGTCACCTGGTCCAGATGGCTTGCTTCCCAGATTGCTAAGGGAATTGGGGGAGGAGATAGCAGAAGGGCTTGCCATAATTTTCCAATCTTCTAGTTGCAGGGGAGGAGCCCAAGGATTGGAAAGTGGCAAATGTGATACCATTGTTCAAGAAAGGGAAGAAGGACAATCCCAGTAACTGCAGGCCGGTCAGTTTAACATCAGTGGTGGGTAAAGTTTTAGAAACAATAATCAAGGAAAAAATTAACGGGCACTTGGAGAGGTTTAAACTAATTGAGAGCCAACACTGATTTGTAAAAGGCAGATCGTGTTTGACTAAACTAATTGAACTTCTTGATGAAGTAACAGGGAGGATTGATGAAAGGCATGCAATAGGTGTTGTCTACATGGATTTTTCAGAAGGCGTTTGGCAAAGTACCACATAGAAGGCTGGTTAACAAAAATGAGGCTCATGGAATAGGTGGGTCAGTGGCAGGCTTGGATAAGGAATTGGCTTAAGGACAGAAAACAGCAAGTTGTGGTAAATGGCTGTTTTTCAGACTGGAGGATAGTAGACAGTGGTGTTTCCCAAGGGTCAGTGCAGAAGGAACAGGGAGAGGCAATAAATACTTAATGACACAGTTTTAAAGAGTGTGCAGGGACAGAGGGACCTGGGAGTTAATGTGCATAGCTCCCTGAAGGTGGCAGGACATATTGAGAGAGTGGTTAGCAAAGCATATAGGATCTTGGGCTTCATAAATAGAGGTATTGAGTACAAAAGTAGAGAGGTTAAGTTGAACCTTTATAAAGCACTAGTTAGGCCACAACTGGAGTACTGCGTCCAATTCTGATCACCACACTTTAGGAAGGATGTGAAGGCACTTGAGAGGGTGCAGAGGAGATTTACCAGAATGGTTCTGGGGATGGGGGATCTTGGCTACAAGGACAGGTTGGAGAAGTTGGATTTGTTTTCATTAGAGCAAAGGAGGTTGCGGGGTGATTTGATAGAAGTGTACAAGATTATGACGGGTTTGGATAGGCTAGACAGGGGAAGGCTGTTCCTGCTAGTTGATGGTACAAGGACTAGGGGACACAGTTTTAAGGTTTTGGGCAAGAGATACCGGGGGGGGGGGGGGGGGGGGGGAAAAGAGGAGATGTGAGGAAAACAATTTTTACGCAGCGACGGAAGCGGACACAATGTTTTCAAGGGGAGACTGGATAGGCACTTGAGGGAAATAAACTTGCAGGGCTATGGGGATAAAGCAGGGGAATGGGACTGACTGGATTGTTCTAGAGAGCCGGCATGGACTTGATGGGCCGAATGACCTCCTTCTGTGCCAGTATGACTGACTCAAATAGGACAACTTCCAAAACTCTGGTGGAACAACCAAACCCACCAGCTAAGTTTGCTAGGAGGCTTTAAAGCCACTCTCCCTTCTGCCACCAACCACCAAGAATTAATATGCAGGGTTGTCCACAAGCCAAACCAATGCTACAATCCACACTATATTACAAATATAATGTAGGTCAACTTGCTAACCAAACAACAATTTAAATAGATTCATACACAGAAAAATATTCATAACTGGATTAGCACACCTGAAAAGAGAGGCTCTGTTTGATTTACAGGTCAATGTATATATAAATTCAAGTAATGTCAAAATCCAGAGAACTTTTTAGCACATTAAAATGAATCACAGCTTCACAAATGTCCTTTATCCAATCCCAACTACAGGCATTCTTCAAAGGGTAATGATATCACATTAGTGGTAGTAGACTGCAAGTTACCTGTTGATTTAGTACCATGTGAACGCCATGAGGTTTTATGTCGATTGTAAATTCTCCCATGAACTCCAGAATATCTTCAATGCTTGCTGTGTAGGGAAGGCCCCGAAGACGGATACAGTCCCTTGAATTTCCAGTGGCAATGAATGGCTGAGGTAGCACAGGGATTAACGGAGCTGGGAGTGTTGAAATTAGTGGTGTAGACATGTATCTATTTAATACCTGAGATATTGGAAGAAAAACAAAGTTAGAAGGAGCTTTCACGTAATACCATCATTGCATAGCTGCTCCAACACACTTGATGCCACTTACACAGAAGCATTAAAGTCACATTTATACCTCAGCTGTGTTCATGCAAAGCTCTTTTGCTTCACATTCATGCTAGGAAGTTGTAGTGCAAGGCTGGAGTCAGAACCTGACTCCACTTGGAATGATGCAAAGCAAGACCCTCCTTCGGGGAGTATCGCTCCAAATTCCTCTGGAGTCTCATTGAGCCCTGGCTCAAGACTTAACACTGCAACTTAGTAGCTCATATTAATTTTACAGTCACATTATAAATGAAGCCCCAGATGGATGGTTCAATAGTGCAAGAAAATACTCAGCCCATATTATTCTGGAGATTAACAGTCTAGATTTTGTAATAATCTTCTCTATTGGAGTTAATGCAACATAAATTCCAGACATAACATTGCTTTCTTGAGGCATTCACATCCCCTACTTCAAAAGGAATGTCTCATCGTTAGGGAAACAATCAAAAATAAAAATGCCAGTTTAGGTAAGAGAATGAAGTTTGTTCTGTTAATTGTTAAATTCCAGTCATCTGGGAGTTTTGACACTTTCTCTTAAAATGCTGAATTTTGCTTTAAAACCAGCCCGTTATCTGAAAGTAGCAGGTGTTAAGATGGTTCCGCAACAGGACAAAACAAAAGGTGTCCCCAGACTTGGTTGATCACTGTAGGTAGCCTATGAACTCATTGGGACTCCTAACTTAAAAACACATCTGTTCCTCGTCACACATGACATCTACATACTCAGGCTAAACCTCAAGTCATCACCTATGCAAGGTCACACAAGGAGAGCAGCTCTGCTATCTCCTTCGATGCCATCAGCTAGTCCAGTGCAGTGTAGAAAGTTGCAGGCAGTACTTAGGTGACTAACATGGCTTATGAGCAGCTGTTTAATGCAAAGTTGCAGAAGGTCAATCAACACACTCTCCACCTGAAATTGCACTCCACAAATGTTGTTGCACGAGTCCTAATTGTGATCTGCACTGTTTGGCTGGCAGTAAGCACAAAGTGATCAAGCACCATTTTGCAACACAACAGATCTGAATCAAGCAAACAGTTGCTCCCCAGCTTCCCTCAAGTCAAGTGCTTCTGCCAAGAGGTGGTTGGAGCAAAGAAAAAGTTCACAACTCAGGAAGATTCCCTTCTTGGACTGTGCAAGTACACCTTCTACCAGGTCGAGGATAACAACCATGGAAAGGGATGATCCCTTAATCTGGAATGCACTGCCTGAAAGGGTGGCGGTGGAAGCAGATTCATTAACAACTTTCGAAAGGGAATTGGATAAATACTTGAAAAAGGAAAGATTTGCAGGGCTATGGGGAACGTGCAGGGCAGTGGGACCAATTGGATAGCACTTTCAAAGAGCCGGCACAGGCATGAAGGGCCAAATGGTCTATTTTGTGCCGTAAGATTCTATGACTTCAAATGGAGGATATTCAACACCAAATTTGAGGGGGATGAATTGGAAGGAGGCCATTAAAGAATGACAAACGTTTATTTATTCTAACATTGTTACATCAAGATCGTACACAATTGTGATATGTTCAATCAGATACACTATAATATGATGCAGTAAAGAATACTAACCTGCTGTACTTCTGCCGCAGTACTCCTGAACAGCTCAATGTAACGCTTCCCCAATATTTCCTTGTGTTTTTTAAGGGCATTTTGCGCAAACTCTTCACATGCAAACAACACAAATGCATCCCCAGTAGGTCTTCCATCAGGGTATTTAACAAAGAGGAGCCCCTCCTTGCCACCTGTAACAGGACACTCATTTCCAAAAAAGCCTAGGACATCATCTACTGTGGCTGTGAAAGGTAGTCCACGCATTCGTATTATCACTTGGTTCTCCTTCGACAAGAATTGTGCCACTTCATTCGAAGTACCTGCATTAAAAAGTAATCTTTCAAAATAGTAGATACCACAGTGCACTATGTAACCACCCTTTCCAAATAAGGAAATCAGTGAATACAGCAGTGGCCCAAGGTTAGTTAAATACAGAAAAAAAAACACGATTACAAGGTGGTAAGCTCAATTATTTTAATATAAATCAATCACAAAAGGACAAACCTTGAGCAGATTACAATGTCACCTGAACCCCAAAATGAGTTTATTGCCTTGTAATCACTTCAAGGCTTTACTGGAAAAAAAAACTGTTCAATGAGAACAGATGAGTCACTGCCATCAGGAGAAAAAAGACGTGGGTGGTATTTTTTTTGTTATAAAACGATAGCTGGACTCCTGCTTCACAATAATCCTCTCCTCGCCAAGACACTAATTTATGACAAAAGGTAGGCAAGGCCAAGAAAAAGTTCTCAGCCAGAGAAGACTACCAGCAGTTGACTACAAAAAAAGCCACAATTTTAATAATGAGCCAATTTGGATGATTTATTCCAATAAAAAGTCAGAATTCTTTTACAGCATCATTTCACTACATCAGGAGCTAAACCAACTAGCTCTTGCTGCACCACCTCCCCCCACCCCCAAAGTTTTAATAACTAGACATAGCAGCAAATTCCAGTTTCATTGCCAGTCACCAACTTCATCTGAAAGGAGTTTTAAAACTAATCCAAAGACTTGGCTGCCATCTTGGTTTCAATTTAGAAACCTCACCTTGCTGTAGGCTGCACATTTTGCAAAACAGGAGAGATCTGGAGTAAAGTCAATGGGCAGACAGATTTAAGCACTTTAGCACAGAAGGTACCAGTTGACATCATGGTAGCAATGAACACTCCCCCATAGCTTTGTGCTGCAACGGAGGAGGTTAATTCTGCAAAAGTCCTTAAAGGTGGATTCGGGGCACGTCAGATATGTTTTAGAGTGGGACCCCTGTTACACTGCATCTCTGCTCATCACAGGGTTTTCTCAGGTAGTGGGGGGGGGGGGGGGGGGGGGCGGAAAGGAGGGAAAGAGATGTTTCTCATGTCTGCCCACTTTGGCAGTGTCATCGAGAGGCACAACTGGTGGAATGACAGCAGAATTCTGGCCAGTTCTACATCTGTAGGCAACAGCATACTTTACACCTGAAGTTGCCAGCACCACAAAAGTTGAAAGCCAATTTCCTTAGCAGGGCCAGTCTTTCCATGCATGGGATTCACTAAAAGCAAATACCTACAATGGAGTTAAATACCTCTCTTCATCCAGACTGGTCAATACCTCTACTGCTGATTCTTCTCTTTCTCCCCCCCCCCCCCCGGTGAAGAAAGTAATCAGAAACCATTGATCTCCTGAGATTTATTCTATTTAATATGTATATATTGTAACTGAAGAGGTAAACATAACATGAATCAAAATCTGGTTCTATGAATATTATGATAAATTCTTCAGCCTTGGGCCAAGTCACATATCCCATTATGCCTGGGCATAAATTGTATGACTTGGTGACAAGTTTTAAATGTCTTGAACCAGATAGCAGGAGGGATTTGGATTTTTCTAAAAACTTACCTCCAGCAATTTTTAAGAATTCTTCTCCAGTAGCCTTGTATACCTGAATAGAAATAAGTTTTATATAAATCAACCATTCCTTTTAAATAGCAAAGCAAAAAAGGGAAATTAAAGTAACTTCACATTAGTGCCCACCTCAATGTATCTGCTCCCCATATGATGTTTGTGCCTCTCGAGTGCAAGGTCTCTGTGTTCTGGATTGATGAATCTGACAAGAGCTTCTCCATTTCTTCTTCCTTGCGAGTTGAGGCACAGTGCTACACCACCTCTACAATAAAACCAGGCATTCCCATTATAAAAATATTCACTAATGCATCCATTATTGCCAACTACAAATCTGACAGCCATCAATCCACTTAACACTAATTTTTTAACCCTATTAACTTCTTGCATCTTTAATAACAAAGTAAAAATACCCAGTGTTGTACTCTTGAGGTTTGTCTATACAACATGCATATTGGGGGGCTTCCCTTGATAACTCAAGCTTATCCAATGAGTAATGAACTATACATGCCAGGAAGGTGCCAGGAATCATCCCCAGTCTGTGCATCTCAACTGTGCAATGGTATGGGTGCTACAAATTGGTCTTAGCACCCTGATTTAAGCACAGAAATAAAGAGGCAGGATTCTTGCTCTTGATCTCTATCCAGCAATGCTTGCAACATTGGACGACAAGATCAATTCAACTGCGATTCCCCTTATGGTTAAATACATGTTGACATTCAGTGTCAAAGCTGACATGTGAACATCTATTTGGCAGAGTACTAGAGGACTATGGTTGCTGGACAAGGGGAGGGAGAAGAGAATCATTCCACGGAAGAGAGAAAATTGGAAAGAAAAAACTGATTCACCACTTGTACAGTCGGACAACAGTGGCTGAGGGAAGTCACCCACACTGGCCATTTCCCCTTGTTTTATTATAAAAGATTCACAAAAGTCCTCGTTATGAGTGTTTCCATCTCGAGGCCTATTTTGTTCTAATTTCATTCCAAACCAACCTATGCACCATTTCCCAGCCAAGAACACATTTCTGATGTTTACTGGCCCAAGTATTTTCCTCCTTTTACTTCTTCTCCACACACCTACCTTCCCCCTACCGCAAAGAGAGTTGTTCTCTCCTGGCCACTTCCCAAAAGGAATGGTGGCTAGACAACACATCTAAAGTGAGGAACTCACTACAAAAAGGGAAACAGAATAAACCCACACCCTTTTCTCTATGGCACAATTAGTTGGCACCCAGAAGTACCATGTCACCTGCTTTTCTGGCTTGAGGGGGTGGGGGGGGGGCGTCAAGGATGTTCGTCATGCACAGGATTAAATCCAAAATAATAACTGTGCCACAGGGAGCAATTACCAGATTAAACTCATCATGAGGCTACCCGAGAGGCAACAGATGTGCTGGACCTAATAATCATTACAAAGAAAAATAATTCTAGAATTTGTTATTTACCCTTGCCTGTCTTAGATCATAGCCAGTGCATCTCTAGCAATATCTTCACTTCCCAACCCCACATTGCTACTTCATGTCACCACAATATCACTCCTTGACCCCCCCCCTCCTCTTCCTAATCTACATGCTGCTGATGGCGACATTATCCACAGACACAAGATCAGTGTATGACACCCAGCTCCACCTCGCCACCACCTTTCTAGACGCCTCCCTTGCTGGTGTTGGCAGAATGCTTGTGCAACATCCAATCTTGGATGAATCACAATTGCCTCAGCTAAACATTGGAAAGACCAAAGCCAGTCCTGCCCCACCATAAACTCCATATCCTAGTCAGATTCCTTTCACCTCACATGGTCTCAACCCAAGCCTGGCTGTTCACAACCTTGATGTCCTATTTGACTGCGAGCGGAGCATCTGACCCCATATCTCCAAAGAACATCTAATTGCACCTCCGACAAACTAAGACGTCACTAAAGGCACAAAATGTTAATAGGGACAGGGATCTAACGCAAGTATTCAAAATTTTGAAGGTTTGAGGAGGTAAATAGTGGAATTTTTCCATTGATTATAAATTTATTCCTTTGTTATAGAATCACTAAAGTACTAGAAGCATAAACAGGCAAGGTTAGAAGATTTCCCCCACCCCACCACACAGAGCTAATAGACTATAGAATGCATTACAAGTACCAAGTGAATCAAAGTCAATTACAACATTTAGGAGGGAATTAGATAAACGCAAATATAAAAAGGACACGGTAGCAGCGGGGAAATGAGATTAGACAGTTCAAAGATATAGAATAAGCACCCAGCTGGATGGCATAACCACCTCCTAGAATGATACAGCACAGAAGGAGGCCATTCATCCAATTGTGCCAGCTCTTTGAAAGAGCTATCCAATTAGTCCCACTCCCCTGCTCTTTCCCCATAGCTCTGCAATTTGTTTTCCCCCTTCAAGTATTTAACCAATTCCCTTTTGAAAGATACCATTGAATCTGCTTCCACCACCCTTTCAGGTAGTGCATTCCAGATCATCATAACTCGGTCAAAAAATGTTCCCCCATGTCACCTCTGGTTCTTTTGCCAATCTCCTTAAATCTGTGCCCTTTGGTTACTGACCCCTCTGCTACTGGCAACAGTCTCTCCTTGATTTTGAACACCTATCAAATCTACTCTTAACCTTCTCTGCTTTAAGGAGAACAGCCACAGCTTCTCCAGTCTCTCCACATAGCTGAAGTTCCTCATCCCTGGTACCATTCTAGTAAATCTCTACTGTACCCTCTAAGGTCTTGACATCCTTCCAAGTGTGGTGCCCAGAATTAAACAATACTCCAGCGGAGGCCTAACCAGTGTTTTATAAAAGTTTAACATAGCTTCCTTGCTTTTGTACTCTATTCATAAAGCCAAGGATCCCAAATGCCTTTTTAAACAACATTTTCAACTTGTCCTGCCACCTTCAAAGATTTGTGTACATACACCCCCCAGGTCTCTCTGTTCCTGCATCCCCTTTAAAATTGTACCATTAAGTTTATATTGCCTCTCATTCTTCCTACCAAACATCATCACTTCGGACTTCTCTGCATTAAATTTAATCTTCCCATTTCACCAGTATGTCTACGTCCTCATGAGGCCTGTTACTACATTTCCAAGTTTCGTGTCATCTGCAAACTTTGAAATTATGCCCTGTATACCCAAGTTCAGGTCATTAATATAGCAAAGAGCAGTGGTCCCAATCCCAATCCCTGGGGAACACCATTGTATACCTCCCTCCAGTCTGAAAAACAACTGTTCACCACTACTCTCTGCTTTCTGTCCCTTAGCCAATTTTGTATCCACGCTGCCACTGCCCCTTTAATGCCATGGGCTTTAATTTTGCTAACTTGTGCTGAAATATCTTCCTCATTCTAGGAATTTTTAACTGCCACACATTCTTCTATGGCTAAAAAGGATCATACTTGCAAATGCTGGAAAATTTTGCAGTGGGTATAGGAATAGGAAGATAGAACAGATGAATGCGTGGCTAAAGGGATGGTGCAGGGGGGAGGGCTTTAGTTTCCTGGATCACTGGGTCTGCTTCTGGGAAAGGTGGGACTTGTACAAGTCGGACGGTTTACACCTGAACCAGAGGGGAATCAATATCCTTGCGGGGAGGTTTGCTAGCACTGCTGGGGGGGGGGGGGGGGGTTTAAACTAACTTGGCAGGGGGATGGGGTACAGAGTGGAGCTATAGTAGGGGGTGATTTACAGCCAAATACAGAGGAAAAAACAAGTCAGCTGGGAAGGCAGAGCAAATATGTGAAGGCAAAAGGGAATATGGCAGGGCTGGAAGGCATATATTTTAATGCAAGGAGTCTTACAAATGAGGTGGATGAACTGAAGTTGTTGTTGAACACATGGGAGTACGATATTGTTGCCATCACGGAGACATGGTTGAGGGAGGGTCAGGACTGGCAGCTCAATATTCCGGGATATAGAATCTTCAGGCGAGACAGAGGGGGGTGTAAAAGGGGAGGGGGTGTTGCAATATTAATTAAGGAGTCAATTACTGCTGTAAGGAGGGACGATATATTAGCGGGTTCCTCTAATGAGGCCATATGGGTAGAACTTAAAAACAAAAAGGGGGCAAGCACTTTGCTGGGAGTGTACTATAGGCCCCCAAACAGTCAGGGGGAGATAGAGGAACAGATATGTAGGCAAATCTCAGAGAAGTGCGAAAATAATAGGGTAATAAGTGGGGGATTTCAACTTCCCCAATATAAATTGGGATAGTCAGAGTGTGAAAGGCTTAGAGGGTGCAGAATTCTTAAAGTGCATCCAGGAGAGCTTTTTGAGCCAACATGTAGAAAGTCCTACAAGAGAGGGGGCGGTACTGGACCTAATTCTGGGGAATGTAGCCGGGCAAGTGGTGGAAGTATCAGTAGGAGAGCATTTTGGCGACAGTGACCATAATTTGGTGAGATTTAAGGTGGTCATGGAAAAAGACAAAGACGGCCCGGAAATAAGGGTTCTAAATTGGGGGGAAGGCCGATTTTAATATGATAAGGCAGGATCTGGCCAAAGTGGACTGGGAGCAGCTACTTACAGGAAAGTCCACATCAAAACAGTGGGAGACTTTCAGAAGGGAAATAGAGAGAGTACAACACCAACATGTTCCTGTAAAGGTCAAGGGTGAGACCAACAAGCAAAGGGAACCTTGGATGACAAGGGATATACAAAAATGCATTAGAAATAAAAGGGGGGCTTTTGGCAGTTACAAAAGACTAAAGACGGAAGAAGCCCTAGAGGAGTATAAAAAGTGCAGGGCATACTTAAAAAAGAAATTAGGAGGGCGAGGAGGGGCCATGAAATAACGCTGGCGAGCAAAATAAAGGAAAATCCTAAGATGTTTTATAAGTATATTAAGGGCAAGAGGATAACCAGGGAAAGGGTAGGGCCCATTAGGGACCAAAGTGGCAATCTGTGTGTAGAGCCAGATGATGTAGGCGGGGTTTTAAATGAATTTTTTGCATCTGTGTTCACTATGGAGAAAGACGATGCAGACATAGAAATCGGGCAAGGGGACTGTGACATACTTGAACATATTAGCATCGAGAGGGAGGAGGTGCTAGCGGTTTTAGCAGGCCAAAAAGTGGATAAATCCCCAGGCCCGGACGAGATGTATCCCAGGCTGCTGTGGGAGGCAAAGGAGGAGATTGCAGGGGCTCTGACACAAATTTTCAGAACCTCTCTGGCCACAGGGGATGTACCAGAGGACTGGAGAACAGCTAATGTAGTACCATTATACAAGAAGGGTAGCAGGGATAAACCAGGGAATTACAGGCCAGTGAGCCTAACATCTGTGGTAGGGAAATTATTGGAAAAAATTCTGAGGGACAAAATTAGTCTCCACTTGGAGAGGCAAGGATTAATCGGAGATAGTCAGCATGGCTTTGTCAAGGGTAAATCATGTCTGACAAATCTGATTGAATTTTTCGAGGGGGTGACTAGGGGGGTGGATGAGGGAAATGCTGTGGATGTGGTTTACATGGACTTCAGTAAAGCTTTTGACAAAGTCCCGCATAGGAGACTGGTCAAGAAGGTAAGAGCCCATGGGATCCAGGGTGCCTTGGCGCGTTGGATCCTAAACTGGCTGAGTGGCAGGAGGCAGAGGGTGATGGTCGAAGGTTGCTTTTGTGACTGGAAGCCTGTGTCCAGTGGGGTACCTCAGGGATCGGTGCTGGGTCCCTTGTTTGTGATCTACATAAATGATTTGGATGAGAATGTGAAAGGTATGATCAGTAAGTTCGCAGATGACACGAAAATTGGTGGGGTGGTAAATTGCGAGGAGGAAAGCCTCAGGCTACAGGACGATATAAAACGGGTTGGTCAGATGGGCGGAAAAGTGGCAAATGGAATTTAACCCTGAAAAGTGCGAGGTGATGCATTTTGGACGGACAAATAAGGCAAGGGAATACACAATGAGTGGTAGGACCCTAGGAAGTACAGAGGGACCTTGGTGTACATGTACATAGATCCCTGAAGGCAGCGGAACAGGTAGATAGTGGTTAAAAAGGCATATGGGATACTTATATTCTATGCCTCGGCTAATGAAGGCAAGAGCAGGGAGGTTATGATGGAGCTGTACAAAATGCTGGTGAGGCCACAGCTGGAGTACTGTGTGCAGTTCTGGTCGCCTCACTATAGGAAGGATGTGATTGCCTTGGAGAGGGTGCAGAGAAGATTCACCAGGATGTTACCTGGGATGGAGCGCCTCAGCTATGAAGAAAGACTAAACAGGCTGGGGTTGTTTTCCTTGGAGCAAAGAAGGCTGAGGGGGGACCTGATTGAGGTGTACAAAATGATGAGGGGCATAGATAGGGTAGACAAAGAGGAACTTTTCCCCTTAGTAGGGGGGTCAATAACAAGGGGGCATAGATTCAGGGTAAGGGGCAGGAGATTTAGAGGGGATTTGAGGAGGAACTTTTTCACCCAGAGGGTGGTTGGAATGTGGAACTCAATGCCTAAAAGGGTGGTAGAGGCAGGAACCCTCACAACATTCAAGAAGCATTTGGATGAGCACTTGAAATGCCATTGCATACAAGGCTATGGACCAAATGCTGGAAAATGGGATTAGACTGGACAGGGATGGATGGGCCGTGCAGACACGATGGGCCGAAGGGCCTCTTTCTGTGCTGTAAAACTCTATGACTCTATGACACTACTAGACTGGGCAGGTTCAGCTCACCTAGAGCCGGAAACAAAAGTCAGCCAGCATCACAGGGCAAGTAGTATTCGTATTGCTGCTGCCTCCGAAGACGCTCACTGAAAAATGGGGTGAGTCAGCAACTTGACAGGTAAATACTTCCGACACCAACACTGCCTTCAGTAATTGGAACAAAAGTGGCTGCAATACCAACAAGTACTTGTGCAGTACCTTTATTGTAAAGAGCGTCCAGAGGTGCTTCACAGATAGGGGAGAAGGAAAACAAGATGCCAAGCCAGGAAGGATGACCAAAAATTTGGTGAAAGAGATGGGTTATGAAAAGGTTTTTAAAAAAGGTGGAGAGGTTGAGGGGGAACTCGAGAGCATCATCCAAGGACTGCTACCAATCTTGGGAGTAACTGGAATACAACAAGATATTTTGGAGGAAAACCCCATTAAAAGGTATTTGATAACAATGACATCTCTGGTAAGTTGAGCCATGTACTCATTTCAGATTAAATCTATAAAACTATAAAACATTCACAGGACTGTGTCCTTATTCCAAAGCACACTTACTTTGCTATGTTTAGTCCTTTAAAAAATCTTGCAATATCTTGGTCAGACGATTGCCATGGTAGACCTCTTGCCCTAATTACGGTTTCACCATCTACTCCTTCAGCCTTGCTGCTGTAAGAGAACATTTTACATAAATTTCCCCATCATTGTGACTTAAAAAATGACCATTATGCAACAATTCAAAACATTTAGGGCAAAAAATTGAGTCATGCCCCTTTTGGGGCGCTAACTTCACCGGGGCACTATTCCCGGAAAAATTAGCCCCCCCCCGCCCCGGTGACCGAAATCGAGTGGTAGCACCCCAAGAGGGAAGCGGGGCGCTACTGGAAGTGCCCCGCCTCTCTCTTGGGGCACTGCGAGGGAATATCGCGGCACATCACGCTGCGGTATTGCAGGCCTTCCTCCCCTTTTTAAAGGGGAGGGGCCTTGCATAGCTCGACCTGGGGCCCAGCTGGGCCCCCGGGGATTGGGAGTGCTGGCAAAAGAGCCCGGCAACTCGAGAAGTGCCGGGCTCAGAGCGCAGCCGGCACTCCCTGGGGGGGGGGGGGGGGGGGGGGGGGGGTGTCAGGAGGCCGGGAGCGGAGGCAGGTAGCAACAAAAATGGCAAAGCAACCGAATTTTTCCCCCCTTAGTCTCCTCGTAGAGAAAGTCACTGGTCTAAACTGGCTTCATTGAAATGGAGCATGTGTAATTTTCTTTTAAGGTATTTTCTCCTTCTCTTGGGTCTTCCCCACATTATTCAGACTACCTATTCCCTGGCATCTACTGCTACCACTCAAACTAGCAACTGGGGTACTTGCATGAGCAGCCCAGCTAATTTTCTTCCTACTTTCCTTCCCTCCGCTAAAGTGGCTAGTGTCTGCTCAATGCCTCTTCACAACAGCACAACTCAAGACTGAGAACTAAAGTGTTAAATACATCAGAGGCATGAACCTATTTTGTGATCTCTGTGGGAAACTGGACCAAGGATAAAACATGCTGCCCCTTGCTCAGATTTTTCTAGATGCATTACTTCTAAAGGCAAATTACTAACTTTGTTACATACAATTCGTAAGTATTATTTTCTGAACATTTAGACTGCAATTCTCCTTAAATTACAGCAATATGCACTTTCTAAATACAAATATACAAGGACACCAACACTTACCAGGGACCAGTTTCAAATTTATAGTTGACTGTTTCAAAGTTTTTGAACCCGTAATCTGAAAAAGAAAAAGGGAAGTAAATATACACCAACCACTGTTGAAAGACTAAAAATGCTGAATCAAAAAAAGACATGACTTACTGCAAGGTTCGCTTATTAAGTTTAAAATAATTGCACCCATGGTGGTCACTTCAAATGCACCAAACTCATTGACTGTATTGTCTGTGCTTAATTCCAAGTCTGTACACAGCATTAAGGAAGTTGAATTGACAGAATCCTGAACACTTCCCATAAACTTACACCTTGCTTGATTTTGTTAAATTGGAAACAATCATCCATTACTTGTAATTCAGGAATCGGATGGGATAAATAGGTTGCATCAGAGCAGACAGACATGTTATTCCAAGATATTGGTCAAAGTAGAACTTTTGTGTGTTGGGGGGGGGGGGGGGGGGGGGTGGAAGGGGGAAGAGGTGGCAAGTTGATGACAAAACCTTGACCAATATGCCAAATAAAAGTCCCACTCTACTACACTGGAACCTCCAATATCCATACTCCCAACTATCTGCCTTACATAAGTTGCTAATGTTGATATGATTTGTAGTGTTCTAGTCTTCAATCATGTCCCTAGGGTTTTGTTGTTATGTATGCAAAACCAGAAAATGAGGACCATTAGCCTTTTTTTTGGGGGGGGGGGGGGGGGGTGGAAAGAGAAGAAGGGGAAGAGGGAATCTTCATTATAGATCATGGAGGCTCTGCTGTAAATCAATTTTGATCACAAGATTGATCAATGTACAGTATCACATTCCTTTCTGTAATCCAACTATAATATAATGGAATGGGGAAATTTCCACAGGTGATATTTTTTGCATCAATATAGGCTTCAGAAATTACTACTGATTAAAAATTAAACCACAAGACAGCCCCGTCACAAGCTATTGGAGCCCAGTAAACTTGCATCGGTTTCCATATCTGGGACTTCTAATCAGAGCCATAATTATGGAAACTCATTCAAATTCCTTGAAAGTGTCTCGGCACAAGACAGATGGTTAACCAGAGGGAAGGATACGTTCAGCCATGGAACTGATGGAGAGTTCTTTCATGGAGGCTGCATTTGGACAGCAGTTGTCAAACTCCTTCTGCAGGTCATAAAACGAATAGAAACAGTCGGGGAGCACCAAATTCTACAAAAATAAGAGAATCAAATTAAGTATGCTAAACCAAAGTGGATGAAGTTTTAAGGCTAAGGACTTCAAAACAGAACAGTTCATATTTCAATCACTAGAAGTGATTTTGTTTTGGGGGGGGGGGGGGGGGGGAAGAAAGAAAGAGAGGGGGAATAGTTTATCAGCAACACAAAAAAGACTCAATTTTTCAAACCAGATCCATAGATTTATTGCGAGATCAGTACCAAGTAACACGGAATACTAACCCAGCTTAGGGGGAACACGATTGCAGCAAGTCATGTCAGAACCAGGCCGTCGGACCGTGGAGCTGGCGACAGTGAGGTGGAGGCCGCGGCGACCGGAGGATGTGTTCGGCGAGTCGGGCGGAGGCAGCGCAGCGCATCGAGCAGCAGCAGCCATGACGACTCGCAGTCCGACTGGGAGGAGGGGAGCCGGGAATGGCGGCCAGAGGGTGAGCGGGAGAAGCAGGCCACCACACGTGGAGCCGAGCCGGCAACAGTGAGGAGGAGGCCGCGGTGACGAGGAGGACGGAGCGGCTGAGGGACATCGTGCTCCCACTGCCACTGGATACCAAAGAATTGACTTTCTGAACACGGCGCTGTAAAAATAGCTGACGTGTCCCTACGGGGAGGCAAGCATTCCATTGTACTAGTACATATGGCAAATAAAATTGAATTGAAAGCATGGGAGAGCAGTCCTAGATGAAATAGTATTACTAGTATTCTTTTACTAAAGTACCATAAGCTCACTCAATAGTAGTGAGTAGCTAAGACATACAAATGAACAAAGTTCCAGGACACTTTAACCCCAAAAGAAACATAGAAATTACTAAACAATAATCAATGGAGGGAACAAGATCATGAAATGGATAACGGAATTCATTTTATAACTACAGATTGAAGTTAGTGACTGGTATCATTTGTTCTTTAGTTCATTTTTAATAGACAAATTTATGAAATTGGGTTAATAGACTTATAAATTCCCAGAAGACCAAAGTGAAATGTACATACGAATTCAAGTAGCAATTAGATCTCGAGAGTTGGGATTGAAGGATATGACAAGGTGGTGGGGCAACAGTAGATATCACTGCAAAACATAGGCAGCCGTACTCTACAGGAAACACGCCATAACAGTCACACTCATTATTCTAACACAAGCACTGCAAGTTTATTAAGCAGATCAAATGACTACCAGATTATGCATCATGTATAGTATTGTACCTCATGAATAGGATAAACTAGATATCCTCCCATTGGCAAGGCCACTAATTTATAGTTTTCATTGAATCAGAATTTGATCCCAAAATGCCAGTAAAAGTCCTGTATAATTTGACCTATTACTGTAATTCTGTATTACTACCCACTGGTATTGCACTTCCAGAGGGAAACATGGTCAAGTCCAACTCAAACTCGCAGTCCTAATCATTTTTCCTGTGCAAATATTGCAAAGTTTGTCCCTTGTCCACATGGCAGTTCTGAGCAAGCTTCAGCTGTTCACATGGAACTATTTTTGTGAACTTCCTTTCAGCATCCAATTACATGCAGGTACATCATAATACATTCAAAAGGCCTGAGAATTCTGCATTACATTCAAGGTTAAGTGGACTAAAACTTGGGCCAAAAGTCATAACCCCCAAAGTGAAGCAAACTTGGAAAGAGATTTGTGGATCATTGATTGTAATCCTTCATTGGCTGTAAAACTATTTGGGATGTCTTGAGGTTGTGAAAGGCACTATTTAAATGCAAGTCTTTCTTTTCCTGAACTATTTGTTAAGTACTAGAGCGCTTCTGCAGGATTGGAAACAACCAAATTGCAGTTAAAATGCACTGGCAGGATGAGATAAATATAATCCAGGTAATTATAGTCTCAACATTATTAGTGGGTAAAATAATCGAAAGGATACCAAAGAATAGGTTGGGGCATTACCTAATAAGGCAAAGCTCAAGAAACAGCCATGGTGGATTAGAAGGGAAAGGTCCAGTTTGTCAAATCTCCCTCGACTGCTTTGAAGAGAGGACAATAGTGGAACTTCCTCCAGTATTGTTTGGACTTCCAAAAGCCTTAGACAAGGTCGCACATGAGACTATTCATAGAAATCAGAGAATGATACAGCACAGAAGGAGGCCATTCATCCCATCATGACTGTGCTGGCTCTTTGGTAAACCCATCCAATTACCCCTGCTCTTCTCCAAAGCCCTGTAAAACATTTTCCCTTCAACTATTTATCCAATTCTCTTTTGAATGTTACTATTGAATCCGCTACAACCCACCCTTTCAGGCAGGGCATTCCAGATCATAACGCACCCTGTAAAAAGAATTTCCTCACGTTTCCTCTCCTTACATCTGTGCCCTCTGGTTACTGTCCCTCCTGCCACTGGAAACAGTTTCTCCTTATTTACTCTATTAAAGCCATTCCATGATTTTGAACACCTCTATCAAATCGCCTCTTGACCTTCTCTGCTCCAAGGAGAACAACCGCAACTTCTCCAGTCTCTACATAATTGAAGTCTCTCATCCCTGGTGTCATTCTAGTAAATCTCTTCTGCACCCTCTCCAAGACCTTGACATCCTTCTTAAAGTGTGGCACCCAGAATTAAATACTCCAGCTGAGGCCAAACCAATATTTTATAAAAGTTTAGCAAAACAATGAATAAACCACCATTTTATGGGGAACCCAGAGTAGAATGTGCATCTGGATTAAGAAATTGGATTTAAAACTAAAGGAAACAGTACTCTTGGTAGCACCACTGTCAGGCTGGAAGAAATACTGAATGGAATTATCGGGAATCAATACCTGGATCAGTGCATGGATCCCACCTGCACGCAAGAGCCAATTTCA
Source organism: Somniosus microcephalus (assembly GCF_052327205.1). Taxonomy (NCBI): domain Eukaryota; kingdom Metazoa; phylum Chordata; class Chondrichthyes; order Squaliformes; family Somniosidae; genus Somniosus; species Somniosus microcephalus. The sequence continues at coordinate 212,087,766 of NC_140992.1, read as the reverse complement.
CAAGCTTGTTATTTATAGATGCAAAAATAGGAAAGCAGTAGCAATAAAGGAAGCAATTGTTTACTCTGATATGTAATTAGGATACAAATGAAATACAGTAGGCAAAAATATTGTATTTTAGGAGGAAATAATGAGCAGCATAGATATACAATGAGCACTGAAAAACTATGAAAGGGATCAGAGAATGGCAGCTGTCTCATCATTTACAATATTGAGACAATATGGAGAAGCAATGAAAAGCAAATAAAATGTTGGTCTGCATAGCCAGAACAAATGGGAGTAAGTCTTTATAATGCACTGATCAGACTGCACTTGGAATATTGTTCACCACATCCAGAGATGAATTGGGATGTGTGCAGAGAACAAGCGTAAAGAGGAAAGATTGGCAAAGCTGAAGCTCCAGTCTACAGAGAATGTTAAGGGTCTATAACAAACAACAACATGCATTTATACAGCGCTTTAATGTAGTAAAATGTCCCAAGGCACTTCACAGGAGCGTTGTCAAACCAAATTTGACACCAAGCCACATAACGAGATATTAGGGCAGATGACCAAAAGCTTGGTCAAAGAGGTAGGTTTTAAGGAGCATCTTAAAAGGAGGAAAGAGAGGTAGAGAGGCAGAGGTTTAGGGAGAGAATTCCAGAGCTTAGGGCCTAGGCAGCTGAAGGCACGGCCACCAATTGTAGAGCGATTAAAATCAGAGATGTGCAAGAAGCCAGAATTGGAGTAGAGTTATCGGAGAGTTGTAGGGCTGGAGGAGATTAGAGATAGGGAGGGGCGAGGCCATGGATGAGTGTTTGGAATAATCTACCAGCTAAAAGTAGTGATGCCAAAGACATCAGAATTTGTGTTTTTAAAAAAAGTCAGCCACAATCCAATTCTACAATCAATCAAAAATCACTACCAAATTCAACCAGATCCAATTCCTGGAGCAGCAGCTCAAAATGCCACATGAAAAATCAATCTCATTATGTGCTGGGGAAGTTTGTGCACCAGGAAGCCATGTCTGATAAAATCTCAAAAACTTTTCTTTTGAAAGAGAGAAAGGAGACTTGCATTTATATAGCGCCTTTCATGACCACTGGACGTCCCAAAGCACTTTACAGCCAATGAAGTACTTTTGGAGATAACAACAGAAAATGCTGGAAAAACTCAGCATTTTGCTAAAGTACTTTTGGAGTGTGGTCACTGTTGTAATGTAGGAAACGCGGCAGCCAATTTGCGCTCAGCAAACTCCCACAAACAGCAATGTGATAATGACCAGATAATCTGTTTTTGTTATGTTGGTTGAGGGATAAATATTGGCCAGGACACCGGGGATAAGTCCCCTGCTCTTCTTCGAAATAGTGCCGTGGGATCTTTTACGTCCACCTGAGAGTGCAGATGGGGCCTCAGTTTAACGTCTCAGCTGAAATACGGCACCTCTGACAGTGCAGCGCTCCCTCAGCACTGCACTGGAGTGTCAGCCTAGATTTATGTCGGATGCTACCCTGGAGAGAGACTTGAACCCACAACCTTCTGACACAGGAGGCAAGTGTGCTACCCACTGAGCCACAGCTAAAAAGGAAGCTGGGATATGCAGATATGGTGCTATCACAAGCCAATTGCATCACTTCAGTTTCTAAATGACAGCGCATCATAAGAGACACAAACTGATAACAGTGCCCCTTTTAGTCCAGATTAGGTTTAGACTACACCAATTTGACACCTTAAATATTTTGGTTATTGGATGATCAAACAGTCACAACCTTACAGCTGTCAAATTCCTTCACCTTTTTGGATGCTTCTGGGTGTAGGACCTGCCGAACGAGTAACTGGCCATCAGTACAAAGGCAGTAAGAACTTCTCCCAAGTGCTTTCAACTCACTCGACACAACCTGGTTGAACTGAAAAGAAATGATTCATGTTTATTCAGGTACATTTACAATTATTGGTTCACACCTTTCTAAAGAATGTGGGAGGCCTCATGGTACACTGAAAACATTTAAACCACAAAAAGGTTGCATTGGCCAACATTCACAAAGTATCTGCTTCCTAAATCTTGATCGTTCCCAGTTACAGTATTTATGGGGTGGGGTGTTAGATTGATGGGTGGGGAGGGTGATCAAGAGGCAACTTTCCTACTCCCATACCAACAGGCATGTTCCATTTCAAAACAAAGTGAATCAGAGCTTACATATATTTAACACCTGTACATCTGGGACCACTGCATAATTAGCATTAAAGTAGAAATACAATTAATGCTTTTAAAAATGTTAAATCAACTATTTACAAAGCTGTTGCACAAGAGGACACCTAAATGGCACTGTATAGCAAAACATCTGCATGACTGTTTGAGCGACCACCAATTTTTTAAAAATATAAGAAAAGAGCAATTCCCTGTTTAATAGGTCTAGTGTCTGTTGGGAGAAGGGCACATCATCTGGCAATATATTTTCAGGTTACAAAAAAGGGCACAGATGTATGAATAGACCACACCAACAGCATAGTGTGTCTGAGGGTGGGGGGCAGGAGGCCGAGAGACCATACTTATTCACTTGTTAAATCTGATGAAAGTCAAATTGTTAAGAATGATAGATTGCTCAGACAGAAAGCCACTTTTGAGTTTTGTGCAGTATTGTACACAAGTCTATTATTCTTTGGTTTCATCAGTTGATGGGACCATACTAAAGGATTATGAACACCAAGTATAAAAAGGATCAAGTCATTTAAAGTTCCCAAGATTTTTCAAGTTATCAATTTTGAAATTGCGCTAACATCTGTGAAAACATGTCATCCCTTTCATTTCACACTTCAGACCACAAAGAACTGAACCTGAAGTGTCGTCCCCTAGTAATTATGGATGGCTCCACAAAGTCTGCAAACGCCAAAGTGGTTTGCAGTGATGGCAGCATCAAAATGACAACCACCTGCATCATGAACACAACACCTAAAATATCACTCAGTGATCTCATCAACTGGGCCTTTACCAAACAATTAAACTCAGGTTAAAAGGAAAACAAACGCTGTCTGTTCTCAGACATCTCCGGTCTATAGGCTTCTTAGTTCAGCTTTCAAACTATATGCACAGGTGACCCAGTTGGGAAAGGGTTAAAAGGAAATGCTAGTTTTAGACGTAAAGTTTCACAAGTGGAAATACTAGTTTGGCAGCTGTGTGTCATTGCCTGGACCACAAGGCAGAATAACACGTTTGACCACTTAAAAAAGACAACTAATCGTCCATCAACCATGCACACCACAATCCAACATCCCCAAATGCTCACATTACTCCTAGTTGAAAACACTCTTCTGTATGAATAAAACTTTTTACAAACAATGTTTGGAAAAAAAAAAGCAAAACAAACTCAAAAAAGACCTATAGACACACAGTTCATGATCCAAAGATACTTAAGTATCACTGGTTTTAAATAAGTTAGTGGAATCATCTGGTTAAGGCCCATTCTCTATGAATCACCACTTACACTACAAGTATTTTTTTTTTTTTAAATATAAAGTCTTTTAATTCAGATTTCACCTCCACACAAATTAACCTTTAACCTGCCTCCCTTTAAAGCAGCATGACCTTAAGTATCCCACAATTTGAATATTTTAATATTGTTATATGGTTAAATTCCACTAAATAGAAACCCAAATCGACAACCTTTCACAGCGAGAGAGGCCTAAATGTCAATTGCTTCCAAGTTGGTGATCTCACCAGAACCATGGGGCGGGGAAAGAGAGGAAACCTCCACCTGCACGATTCAAACATCTCAGCTTCAAGGTGATTAGCTGAGGATATTGCACAACACAGGGAAACCAACAAGGAAACAGGAAACTGAAACTGAAGCAATTTACATGTACCATTATTTCCATAATAAAAATGGTCCAAAATATCTACAAAGACACACAATTCCACTAATTGACTTGCCAAAGATTGAAAGAGAGTCAAAATAAAACACTAAATAGATTTTTTTTTTTTATAAATGGCTACAAACCTGATTTATTATTATATAATTCCCATTTAGAGGGCTTTTCCAGCAATGGACTGGAAAGCCAATTACTTTTTTGCCCACATGTGGCTGAAGTAGAGGTTTTTTGGTTGAACTTACTACCTATACAAACAAAGCCAATAGCCACAAGCAGGCAGGAGAGAAGAAAACAAATACTATAAAATGCTGGAAATCAGATACAAGGATGACACGGAATTACACAGGCTAGTTGGCCTTTATTAAAAAGAAAAGGCAGGCTAGTGTTTGGGGTGCAAGACCCTTCATCAGAGCAAACCTTGAAAGGTCTTACAGCTGAAATTTTAATCTATTATTTTTCATTACAGATGCTGACAGACCTGTTGTGCATTTCTAATAGGAACAGGAGTGTGCCATCCAGCCCTTGGACCTGTTCCATCATGCACCTCAACTCCATTTACCCATCTTTTAAAAGCAGATTCTTGGTAATCAAGAGGGGCTTGAAATACAAAAGTGTACCAAACATTGACCCTATTTCTGAAACCACTCATCCATTACCTCAGCTTTTCAAACCTGGGACCCCACGGGATATGAAAGGGGAGAGTTTTCTTTCTGGAGCCTGGGGTAGTGTGCAACAGGAGCTCCAGTATTCCAGATTGCAAGTTGTCAAAATGCACGAGTTGCTGGTTTAACAGACACTGCAACAATAGGACTTTTCCTTTGGGTAGCTGACACTTTTTTGGGGACATTTAAGACAAGGGGCTCCTAGGGAGTGTGTCCTACTGGCAGGGGGGGGGGGGGGGGGGGGGGTTCTGTCCTCCAGCCTTAGAGCTTGAAAACCGAAAAATTACTTAAAATAAAAAAACACATACATGACAACTCTCCAGTAGAAACAGGTTTCATTTCTATCCATTTGATTAAATTTAACTCATCACTTCCGTTCAGCTAAACTTCAGGTTGTTGTTGAACTGCGATAAAGAGAGTAGAAACAAAACAATGGGGGGGGGGGGGGGGGAGAGAAAGAGGAGAGAACTGGCACCGATTAAATCAAATCAAAAGGGATTTAACAAGATCTAGTTACCTCCAACCTGAAAACAACAGCCCTCGTTACCGCTAAACAAACGTTGGGATCCACATACACGTGCTGCCTGTACAATGAAACCTGGGACCCATTCTTCATAAATGAGCTGTAGATTTTCAAAATCCTGGATCATTGCTCAACACAACATCGAGGTCAGTTTTTATTAAAGTAAACCTTTCGACTTCAAAGCCTAACGGAGAGGGGGTTGTTGCGAGTTTAAAATTGCAGTTTACAATCCATTCCTTTATAACTCAACCTTGCAGTAAAACTTTCCATTAGATGGTCATATTTGATAGTGAGCCGTGTTCACTCAAGAACACAAGGCACAGCTGATAAGAACATGGAACATTTTTAATAAAACGTTCACTAGTACGGCTATACTGGTTACATTTTTAAACCAGCACTGATGGGCACAATCTCATCTCCCAGACTCCAAAGCTTTTGCCCAACAGTAAAAAAAAAATGATTCAGTTTATCCATGGCACATTTACACTGAAAGGGAGGGGGGTCTTTAAAAAACAACTAATTTAAATTCTGGAAAACATTCCAATCCCAGAAATAGGGACAGTTTAATCTCTCCACGATGCTGCCTGACCTGCTGAGTGTTTCCAGCATTTGCTGCTGTTGTTACAGTTTAATGGTGCGCGGTTTCTTATGAACTCAATTTGGAGCCACTGTTACAAGCAGTGGTCGATGTGGAAGCAACCTCCCCGTCCTTTACAAACAGCTGTGCGACACAGATCAATCCATTCACAGGTGAATACAATTCAGCAGCCGCCGCGTGACCTGCCAGCCTGTCCCTGAGTCAGAGGACGGGGTTCTCCCAAAGTTTATTTCCCCACCCACACAGTTCCGGGTCTTCAAATCAAAGTTCTGATCCAACACATTAATTAAAGTTTCCCAACCCTTTTAAATTTGGTTCACACGTCACACGATTAAAATATATCTACACAAAACCGGGCATTTTTGGAGTTAGGCTAAAAGTAGTCAAGTCCGAGATTCCTTAGGTCAGGTGGGTCACTCCCAGGACCGGAGCTGCTTCCTGTATTTGTGTTTCGACGGTGCTTGTCATCTAAGGTTCTGTTCCCCCCTGTCGGTCTTTTGCAGACCTCACACTGTGCGTGTGGTTTCGCTCAAACTCGCCGCTCTGTTTTTGATCTGTTCGCCTGCAAAGTTTATCCGTCAAGTTAAAAACTTTTTCGGGTCAGGTCTGAGCAGACTCACCTGTACAATAACTTGATCGAGCGGCTCCGCCTTGCCGAGCTCCTCCGGGCTAACGCCTATATCCTCTCTGTTCTGCTCGCTTAACTCGAGGCTGTCGGCTTTCACCCAGACTTTGTGGACTTTTCCCACCTGTTAAAGCGGGAAAAGGGGCAGCAATGTTGCATGAAACTAGTCGTTCACAACGTACCACTGCAAAAGGAGCATGTATTCACCGGGGTAGATAGATTTTGTGTATAAATCAAAAGACAGAAGACACAAACACACACACAAAAAAAATTCCAGGTCGATTGCGTACCTTCTTGTTGTGTAGATCCACAACTTGCCACACCAACAGAACTAGTTCCCTTTCATCCGAACCTAGTTTAGCCCCATTTGCACCAGCTGTTGCCCCATACAAAACCACCAGAGAATCGTGCGAAGCCGTCATGACGAAGAACTACAATAAGCAGAGGTTCAAACACACAAAAAACAAAAAAAGTGTTCACCTTTCGAGTGATCACCTCTACCGGTCTTAAAGAAAAGAAAAAACAGGAAGGGAAGATAAGAAAGTCTTTTTTCATAAAATAAAAGTAGCTCCTCTAAGTCTACCTGATCCCAAGGTGTTTGTGGATTTGATCGTTCACGAGGCGAAACTGACAAAGCTTGTCTCTTTCACTCTGACATGAGGAAACGATGGCTGCTTTCTGTCCTCATTTACCTGCCTACAGATCAGACCATGTGACAAGCAAAGCAGCAAGCGCCAGGGAGATTCCATTGGCTCATTACAAACAAGAAAACAGGGACGTGGCATTGCATATAATGGAACAGCCCAATTGCCGTTTCACCTTTTACTGTGTGGAATCACAAGATATCTTTTTACCTGAGACGTTTTTATGTGGGGTGACTACTGGTTTGGTTGGAAGAACAGGCCACATTTTGACATTTAAATCAAACAACCCATTGAATGTTAGGATACATAATAGACATTCGGCTGCTCAAAGTGTCAATTGTTGTGAAGAGATGGGGGTCTCCTTTAGACTTATGTTAACAACAGCACATTCAACCCCATTTAGAGCGCTCGTTTTATAGTTCTCCTGTTTCTAAGGCGTTATGCTTTGGAATCTCCAAAGTTAACAAACTACAGAAGGTTTATTGCTGAGTTTTACGTGTTTATTTCAAATACTATGAGGCATTAACAGCCTATTACTGGTAGGGTTTAAATCCGTGTTGGCCGCATTCTGGCTCTGGGTCAAGGTTATGGGTTCAAAAGGTCAAAAGGCTAGAGGCGCCATCTTTCTGATGAGACAGTAAACTGATGAATTTAAAATACTCCAAAACATGAAGACTTGCTAGCTCGGGTGAAGATTTAATGGAGATATTGGAAGAAGAGCCGGGAGTTCTCCTGGTGTTCCGGCTAACATTTCTCCACCAATCAACACCAAGAAAAACAGATTAACTGGCCATTCGCATCGTTGGCGTCTGCAGGGTCGATTGGCCACTGGACTCCAAAAATTGTCCTGGCTGGCCTTTTCCCCTGGTGTGCTCAATATAGTGTTCCCGTTCAGCCGGTGCAAATAGAAGTATTTATTTTATCCACGAATGCAAAAGTAGCATTCTAGTTTTTTTATTACAATTTACTTGTTTACCATAAAATAATCTGAACTTGTCAATCCACGGGGGTTTATTGAGCTAATTTCCAACCGGTTGACGGAAATTTCAACTAATTAAGGCGTCTTCCAATTGGTGGATATTTTGGAATTGCTCTGCTGAAAATGATAACCGGAATATCCAGAGGAAGCTGTTTCATTGATATTAATCTATGACGGTTTACCACGAAATGATAAAAAGGATTGCACTCCCATTAATGATTAATGCTACATTGTAGATACAGTTTTCGTGATGTTTTCCATCAGACCCTTAAAGCAGGGCAAAAATCTGTCAAAGCAAATCGTCTTGTCTTCATTCGCATCTTTAAATCAGGCTTGCACTTTTTACCTGAAGACAGGTTATTTGGAAGCTAGTCCCTCTGATTATCAAATAGTGACTGTGGTTTCGATTGAATTCCAGCATTCACTATTTCTAACAAAAAAGAGCCACTTGGTTATAAAGATGTGTTTGTCATAATGACAATTTCAAGTCAGGATTTTTGCAAAATTCTATTTGCTTATCAACACATTTAACAGTATGCACAAAAATATATTGTATTATGCTGCAATCGCTTGGAAATTATGTTTAATGAAATCTATATAAAAGCAAATCCTAATATATCTTCAAAATTATAGATGTGCTCCTGGTGTAATTATGTTTAATATATTTACATTAAGGGATTTTTTATTGTATTTTCTTTAATGCTAATCCCTACATTTTTAGGTCTGAATTGGGATTGCAGAATATAGCTTGTCCAGTGTAATATTTTCCTGTGTAAGTTATCTAGCTAATTGCGGTAACTGCAAGAAGGCCAGTGTTACTTCTGTGGAATGAAATCAGTGAAAAGGATTTACTTCCGCATAGTGTGGGCTGAACACGTGCTCCGGCCTCTGGCTAACTCGGTTAAACAATAACCAGGTCTATTTGCCGTTCACCCCAGACAAATACGCAACGGACTTGCTACTGTAAACACGGATGGAAGGTGGGAGTGCAGTTCCAGGGCCGCCTGAACCACCCCAATCGGAACCCACTCAGAGACTAGTTAGAAAGTAATAGAAACAAGAATGGCCCAGCGACCATCCAGTTAGAAAGGAGCCAGGAAAAGTTGACCTGCAATTGTGAACACTTTACATTTGCGCCTTTACGGCACTCGGCAGGTCTGTTTGTTTTAAGCAATTTGATTGCTACCGCCCCGATCACCATGGGATTCCCATAGAAACGGCGCCACGCCTTCAGAGCAAACCTGTGTACAGTAGTAGTCATTGCATCAGACAATGGTACAGTGTGACCCTTAGAGTGTTCCAGTAGCACTTCCCGTGAAGGGCACTTGAAAATGTTCACCGTGTTGTTACCGCTTACTGCAATTTTACTCGTGTTAACAGTTAGTTTTTGCCAGGGATTCCTAACCCATTAAAACCTTCTTTAGAGGTAAAAGATGATTGGTACAAATAATGATTAACCAGCCTGACCACCTTAAATATAATAAAACAAAACGCTGGCGATAAAGCTTCTGTTTGAAGGTAAATAAAATCTGCCTCTTTCTGCCCTAATTTTTCCTCATGTAGCTCCTCTGGGTAGTTGAATGTGGTTTGTTAACGCTCCTGTGAAACGCCCTGGGACGTTTTACTACGTTAAAGGCGCTATATAACTACAAGTTGTTGTTGTAAAGCAAACTTTATGGTTTGAGACAGGAGCTGGTGAACAGCTTCAGTGTGGAAACTGTAAAACAAGGTGATAAACGTTTTGACTGTAATGATTTATTCACGAATTCTCCCGGATTTCTGGGGTAAATCTTTAAGTGATGGGACTAATTCTGTCATCTCACCAGGGTGCAGAATGGCAACCAACTCAATGATAACAGAGTGATACCGTTGGTTTTCTTACGAACCACTTACTAACGAGGTTGTAACCTAGAATGTAAACATGTTGAAGATCTTCAGTCAGAGGGAACTGTATTTGTACTGCTCAGGTGCTGTTCCAGTGCACTGATGTGTTATTACACTGTCGTGTGTTCATTTCACCGAAAATTAACTGCAAAGGGAATAAATACTCGCATCGAAAGTGAAAGTCCTGATAGCCGAATTACATAAAAAAAAAGTGAGAACAGGGCTTCATAAAGTTGCGCCAGGTCCAGTAAACCTATTTACAGCCTCCTGGAGCCAAGGGTCGACTACTGTCCTTTACATTTGTTTATCGATTTAATTCCCTAAATTCCGACTTGTTAAATCTTTTGAGTGTTGTACGTGTCATTTTAGATGGACAAAATTGCCTTTTCTTGTGTCGTACAATTTGCAAACATGAATTTCTGGCCATTTGCAGTGATAGTTCTAAAGTAAAAAGGCGGTTTAGAGAGCTATGGAGGAGGTGTGATCTTTGGAAATTTGTTCATTCATAGTCGTTAGTGAGATTTTAGAAAACCCTTCAAATGTGAAAGTTTGCCCTGTATTTCTGACCTAGATGTAATTATTTTCCTAATGATAAAAGTATTTCTTGTTCTTGATTTCTGAAAATGCAAATTTCTTTCTACATACATGGCCAGTTAACACAGAGCGACAGAACACCGCTGACTAAATCACAACTATTCCTGTAACTTTCTAGCATCACTGGTTTCCTGGGAAACTGTGGCATTCTATGCATTCATTCTATCTATCTGTCAATCTATCTATTTATATATCTAGTGTTCTTAGTTTTTAAACTTCAGGTGTCACACTTCGAAGTATTAAAAGAATATAAAAAAATGAGAGGCAGTCATTCATTCCATGCCTTTGTTTTCCTGACTTGGAGCTAGAAATTTACAAGCACTTCCATCTACAAATTTCCCTCACCAAACAGCAATTAGGCGCGGTGGCCTTTAAGGGACAGACCTATTCAAACTCATCTCCGCATTAACAGGAGAATAAAATGTTGTCTTTTACGCAGTATTACATTGTTATCATTAGTAAACTGTGTACATTCTGACTTACTGTCAATTCTGACTTGCTGTCAATAACACCAAAGGAAATTCAGTAGAGAAAGAGTTGCATTTCTATAGCGCCTTTCACGACCTCAGAATGTCCGAAGGCACTTTACAACAAATGAAGTACTTTTGAAGTGTAGTCACTGTTGTAAGTAGTTTATTATTAAATGAGTGGAGATGCAAGGTAATCATATTTCTCTTTTACTCCCTCTCCTTTAACATTTTATTGCAATTTTTCTTTAGTTCCAACACCTAGTCATACAATATATTGACAGTATACTGGGTACGATGTATATATGGTATAGAGTAATGAGTGCTTCTTACAAAGTGGTTTTCAGTAGAGAGTGGTAGTAGTGGCAGCTCCTCAGCGGGAAGGCATTCCGACTGGGAGGAGGGGAGCCGAGCATGGCGGCCAGAGGCCGGACCGGAAGCGGGAGAAGCAGGCCCCAGGCCGTCGGACCGTGGAGACGGTGAGGTGGAGGCCACGGCGACCGGAGGATGTGTTCGGCGAGTCGGGCGGAGGCAGCGCAGCGCATCGAGCAGCAGCAGCAGCCACGACGACTCACAGTCCGACTGGGAGGAGGGGAGCCGGGAATGGTGGCCAGAGGGTGAGCGGGAGAAGCAGGCCACCGCACGTGGAGCTGAGCCGGCAACAGTGAGGAGGAGGCCATGGTGACGAGGAGGACGGAGCGGCTGAGGGACATCGTGCTCCTACTGCCACTGGATGCCAAAGAATTGACTTTCTGAACATGGCGCTGTAAGAATAGCTGACGTGTCCCTACGGGGAGTAAGCATTCCATTGTACTAGTTACATATGGCAAATAAAATTGAATTGAATTGAATAGTGTTAGGAAGAACTTCTGCACTTTCTGAGTCAGTCTCTACTGGGTTTTGGTTGTGTCACCATAATTCTGTCAGTTACTGTATATGTGTGGGGTGAAGTGGGCCCTTCTCACCTGCTCCTAGCGGGTGTTGTGGACTTTCTGGCTAGACCTTGACAATAGGCAACAGGTGGGCAGCAGATTTTTTCAAATTTCCTGATCAGGTCCGTGCATACACTTTTAGTGGATTTAGTTTTGTTCTTTCTACTTGTGCCATGCACACATCTCCAGTTGTGTTGAGGGTTGCGGGGGGGGGGGGAGGTGGGGGTGTTGGGTGGTAGGGTGGTGGAGAGGTGTGCTCCTGAATCTTTCAGTGCGGCCAGGGCACTTGGAATACTTGGTACTGAACTACTATCCCACTGGTCATAAGACCCAACTTATTTTTAATTTTGTTAAAATCAACTATATTCAGTTCTGGTGTACCCAATGTGAAGTTGACGGTGAAAATGAGGATTGTCTAGAATGTATTATGCCTTCATTCTTTTTTATGGCAATGCTGTCATTGTTGATTGAATTCTACCAAGTAGAGAAGGGTAAGTATTGGAGAAAATTATTTTTTTGTGTTGATATTTGATGGGCCTTCAATAACCACAAAACTAGAAGTTATAGACTTAAGCAAGTTGGCTTTTAATCACTAAGATCAGAGCTAACATCTCAACACGCCGACTGGTTCACAGGAATGAGTCATACAGATCCTGGGATCTTTATGTAAGAGAAGTCAGGGGCGGAGCCAAGAGCCAAGACCTGGAACCTCCCAGGTTAGTCGGGAAAGAGGAAGTGAAACTATACACAGTGGGGGAGGGTAATATACATGAGTGCAAAACGAATACAGGATCAAGACAAACAGATTTCATTACATTCACCCCTTCTATAGATTTAGTCCATCGGGGTGATGTTTCTTAAAAGTTGGTATAAGTGAATCTGTCAGGAGGTTTTGCAGTTCTCAGTGATCGGCGCAAAGCCGGTTGGGGTGCCTCTAGGGGAGTGGATTCTGGTTCCTCTGCTGTCCGGGCCTCCGCAGTGTCTTCCAGGTTATCTGCAGTGTCCTCCAGGTTAAAGTTGGGTATTGATACCTCTGGGCGTCCTGTCTCTTTGTAGTGTAGATCTTCATCGGGTAGTCTCCCATCGTTCTCTCCGCTCCCCGAGGGAGCGAGGTCTTTTATGGAAACAGTGTCCTCTCGCCCGTCAGAGTATTCGATATAGGCGTACTGAGGGTTTGCATGGAGGAGCTGTACCTTTTCCCCGGAGACGTCAGCCACGTGGGTAGAGATATGCCCGAGGTGGATTTCCGGGGGAAAATGAACGTCTTTTCGTGAGGGGTAGCGTTAGTGGCAGTACATAACAGAGACCTTATGGAGTGGAGCACGTCTGGGAGGACTTCCTGCCAGTGGGAGGTCGGAAGGCCTTTTGACTTTAAGGCTAATGTGACAGCCTTCCAAACAGTAGCATTCTCCCTTTCCACTTGCCCATTACCCTGGGGGTTGTAGATAGTGGTTCTGCTAGTGGCTATCCCCTTCGAGAGCAAGAACTGGCGCAGCTCGTCACTCATGAATGACGTCCCCCTATCGCTGTGTATGTAGTTCGGCATGCCAAACATGCAGAATAGATTACAGAGGCACTTGATGACCGTGGCACTGGTCATGTCTGGGCAGGGAATGGCGAAGGGGAAGCAGGAATATTCATCAATGATATTGAGGAAGTATACGTTACGGTCGGCAGAGGGAAGGGGTCCCTTGAAGTCCAGACTTAGGCGCTCGAATGGCTGTGTGGCTTTGATAAGGTGTGCACGGTCAGGCCTGTAGAAACGAGGCTTGCATTCCGCACAGATGCGGCAGGCTCTGGCCATTGCCCTGACCTCCTCGATGGAGTGGGGCAGATTGCGGGACTTTATAAAATGGTATAGTCGGGTGACCCCTGGGTGACAGAGGTCGTTGTGGAGACCCTGTAATTTGTCCGTATGAATGCTGGTACACATTCCCTGCGATAGGGCGTCTGGGGGTTCATTAAGGGCTCCCGGCCTGTACATAATATCATAATCGAACGTGGATAGTTCGATCCTCCACCTGAGTATTTTGTCATTCTTGATTTTCCCCCTTTGTTTGTTATTAAACATGAAAGCCACCGACCACTGGTCGGTGAGCAGGGTGAAACGTTTGCCGGCTAGGTAGTGTCTCCAGTGCCGCACTGCCTCCACTATAGCCTGTGCCTCCTTCTCGACAGAAGAGTGCCTGATTTCAGGTCCCTGAAGGGTTCGGGAGAAGAAGGCCACAGGTCTCCCAGCCTGATTGAGGGTCGCAGCTAAGGCAAAGTCTGACGCATCTGTTAAGTCTGTGTGTTATAGTGAGAATTACTACACAGACCACAAGAGTAAATTCAACAGGTCTTTACTGGTTGGAGGTCGGACTATATTGAATACAATATTATTATACTGTGCTTATATACCGGTGTGGTCACCACCGGTATTACGTATACAGCAGCCAAAGAAAGTAGTACCTTTCTTAAGGTGGACCAGGCTTAAGTTCTCTTAAGGTGGAACAGGTTACATACACCACAATCCTCCCTTTTTAGCTTAACAGTCATATCCCCAAATAAACATAACATATATACATATATAACTTCAGGTATAACAGTTCAAAGGTTCAGTCTCTCAGGAGGCTTTCTGATTCGGCTTGGATAACGCCTTTCAGTGGTCTCTGATTCTTGTTGTTGAGGTGCCTCCTCTAGTTGGTTGCCAATGTATTGGGTGTCATCATCATCAAATACATTCTCGGCCGAGGTAGATGCTTCAGGTTCATGAACGTCTTCCACAGCTGTCTCTGTCACAACCATGGGTTCGACCCTTGCTCTCGACTCTACCAGTTGATCCGCATGACGCCTTATCACATTATGACCAATATCTACGGTGTACATCAGAGGTCCTTGTCTGGCCCGGATTGTTCCGGACTGCCATTTGTCGTTTCCATAGCCCCTTGCCATCACTGGTTGTCCTACGTGGAAAGTTCGAGTGGTCTTGCTGTTAATATGCCGAAACTGTTTGTTTTCCACTTCCCTCCGCACATTTGGTTTTAACAAGTCCAACTTGGACCGCAACCTCCTGTTATAAAACATCATAGCAGGACTTTGGTTAGTCACGGCATGATCGGCGTTTCTATATGACATCAGGAACTTATCGACCTTGTGTTGCAGCGGAATCTGATCATCATTCATGGCCTTAATAGCCTTTTTGAATGTCTGGACAAATCTTTCAGCCAACCCGTTTGTCGCCGGATGATATGGGGCAGAGGTATAATGTTTAACTCCATTCTTCTTTAAGAATTGTTGGAATTCTTCCAATACAAACTGTGGTCCGTTGTCCGAACAGATCTGTTCTGGCAATCCGTTCCTTGCGAATATTGTTCTTAACACCGCAATTGTCTTTTCTGAAGTAGTGGTATTCATCTTGATGACTTCTGGCCATTTGGAATGTGCGTCCACCGCGATTAGGAACATGGAGTCCATGAATGGACCAGCAAAGTCAATGTGTACGCGTTGCCATGGGGCTGAAGGCCATTCCCATGGGTGTAGCGGTGCTATCGGAGGTGCATTTTGCACTTTTTGACACCCAGCGCAGCTTTTCGTTAACTCCTCAATCTGTTGGTCAATACCCGGCCACCATACGTAAGCCCAAGCAAGACTTTTCATTTTAACTCCCCCCAGATGACCTTCATGTAGTTCTTTTAAAACTCTTTCCCTTAACTTGGGAGGAATAATCACTCTTGACCCGTACATCAAAGTACCATGGCAGACGGACAGCTGGTCTCGCCTTGCCGAGAATGCCGGTAACAGAGGATCACCACGTGTTGGCCATCCTTTCACTGTCACCTCGTAGACTCTGGACAGTGTCGGGTCGTTCCTGGTTTCTCTTTCAATACTTGCGTTGGTGACAGGTAAACACTCGATAATGGTCGAATGAAATAACTCAACAGGGTCAACTTCCGTCGTGTCTTCATCTTCAGGTAGTGGCAGGCGCGACAGGCCATCAGCATTGCCATGCTGTTTCGTACCTTTGAATTCTATCTGATATTGATGTGCCCCTAAGAAAAGAGACCATCTCTGGAGACGCTGTGCTGTCATCACCGAAACACCCTTCTTAGGGTTAAAAATGGACACCAACGGTTGATGGTCCGTCAGAAGTGTGAATTTTTGGCCCTGTAGGTAATGATTAAACTTCTTCACTCCCTATACAAGGCTAAGGGCCTCCCTATCGATCTGCGCATAGTTGCGCTCAGCGGAGGTCAATGATCTGGATGCAAACGCGACTGGCCTTTTCGTGCCATTTGGCAATTTATGTGAGAGTACTGCCCCAATACCATATGGAGAAGCATCACAAGCCAACCGAATAGGCAGTGTCGGGTTGAAGTGAGCCAACACTTCCTCTGAGGTGATCAATTCTTTGCTTTTGCGAAATGCCATCTTACAGTTTTCGCCCCAGTCCCATGGTACCCCTTTCTGTAAAAGAGCGTTCAACGGATGCAGCACCGTGGATAGATTTGGCAGAAATTTATGGTAATAGTTAATTAATCCTAGAAACGACCTCAACTGAGAGACATTCTCCGGAGCGGGAGCCTTATCTTGTCAGGAGACTTATGAAGCCCCTCCCGGTCAATGACATGACCACAGTACGAGATCCGCTTCTGGAAGAACTCACATTTCTGCCGATTTACTCTAAGTCCATACTCTTTCAGTCTGTTGAGCACCAGTTCCAAGTTAGCGAGATGCTGTTCATCACCGTCACCTGTGATCAGAATGTCGTCCAGGTAACATTGTGTGCCTGGAATTCCCTGTAATACCTGCTCCATGGCCCTCTGCCAAATTGCTGGAGCCGATGCCACACCAAAAACCAGCCTATTGTACCGGTACAACCCTCGATGTGTGCTGATCGTGAGGTATTGGCGTGACTCTTCTTCAACCTCCATCTGCAAGTACGCCTGCGCCAGGTCTATCTTGGTGAAGTGTTTCCCGCCAGACAGTGAAGCGAAAATATCCTCAATCCATGGAAGCGGATACTGCACCGTGTGAAGCACCGGATTAACGGTGATTTTGAAATCTCCACAGATGCGAACCTTCCCTGGATCTCCTGGCTTATTGTTCGCAGGACGTTTCATAACGGGAACAATGGGCGTAGCCCACTCACTCCAATCTACTTTAGACAGTACCCCTGAACGTTCTAGTGCTTCCAGCTCCGCTTCAACCGCAGGTCGTATTGCATAGGGTACCGGTCTGGCTTTAAAAAATTTTGGTGGTGCATGTTCATCAATCTTGATGTTTGCCGTAATTCCTCTCAGTGTTCCCAGTCCCGGCTGGAACACCTCTTTAGCCTCATCCAGTATTCTGGACAATCGTTTAGGTTTGACAGCTGTTTCCCCGGAATCTACCGTTAGTGCTTTCAAGGAGTGCCAGTCCATATTCATTTTCCTAATCCACTCCCGTCCTAGTAGTGGTGGACCTCCTTCAGGTAGCACATATAAGTCCATTACTTGGCTTCCTTCGCCCTTGTGGACCACTTCTACCTCTATTTTTCCGATGGGGTACACTCTTTGCCCCGTGTACGTTTTCAATATAATCTCCGTATCCTGTAAGGGAATATGTTGGAATAACCTTCTGTAATCTTTCTTATTCATGACCGTCAATGCAGATCCAGTGTCCAATTCCATTTTTACTTGGACTCCTGTTATCTTAAGAGTGACCCAAATTGTCTGGAGGTCTGTATCCTTACCAACGTTGTGTATTCTTAAGCTATCCAGTTCATTACTGCTAGCGTCTGAATCTGACTTCTGTTCGGTCAAACTGTTCTTTGTCACCTTGTGTACCTTTGCATATTTTCCTTGCGGTGACTTTTTATTGCTGGTCTTCTTTCCTGACCGGCATACTTTAGCTATGTGGCCAAGCCTGCCACACGTTCTGCATTCTTGGTTTTTAAACCAACACTGGTTCTGATCGTGCGTTGTCTTTCCACAACGATAACATTTGACAGAACTCAAACCCAATTTGTTTGTACCGAGTTCCGGTGGCCGTAGCTGCATTACTGCCGTGCCTCTCACTGCAGCCTCGTGTGCTGCTGCCATAGTGACCGCCTTCTCGAGAGACAGCTCATTCTCCTCGAGCAGTCGCCTTTGTGTATCCTGTTTAAATAAACTACACACAAATTTATCTCGAAGTGCCTCTGTCAGTCCCGTTCCAAACTGACAATATTTTGCTAGCTTACGTAATTCCATCAAATATTCAGCATTGCTTTCATTTTGCAGCTGTGTTCTATCATAAAATTTAAATCGTTCCGCTAGCATCAGCGGCGTGGGGCTAAGATGATTTTTTAGGACAGTAACAATCTGTTCGAACGTCTTATCCGCCGGTTCATCTGGTGATAACAGGTGTTTCAATTGCCCGTATGTCTTCGCACCCATTAAGTTTAGTAATGTTAGTGCTTTATCTGTCTCAGGAATTTTATTTGCCTTACAATAGTTTTGTATGCGTTCTACATACATAGCCCAGTCTTCTATATCACTGTCGAAGGCATTAATGTTCCCATGTTTAGGCATCGTAGCAATTTATCGTATTTTTAATGTTATCTAAGATGGCGGCTTCCCGCTCTTGCCGTCGTCCTCCGCCCACAAAATGGCGGTTTTCCCGCGCTTGGCGGTCTTCACCCGTCCCCCGACGCTGTCTCCGCTTCACCGCGGCTCTCGCGCCTTCAGTTTCCCCAGACGCTGCGCCTTTAGCCCGAATGCGGCCCTTATCTCCGGTCGCGATCGATGTCCCGCGCTGCGCCTCTCGCTCGAAAGCGGCCCGGCCCTTATCTCTGGTCGCGATCGACCTCACCGCCCTTATTCCTCCGTCTTCCCAGCCCCGTCTGTACAGCCAACGCGGTTGACTTTCTGTCGCGTCGCTGCCCGGCTTACCCACCACGAGGTAGTAGAAGAAGCTGACAGTCGCTGATGGAGGCTTCGAGGTCAGGATGTCTTCTGCACTCCGGTTGCTCGATGCCTGCCGCTCGACGTGTCTTCCCGTAGGTGATGAGGGTGGAAACCTCTCTTCGACGTCCTGTCTGTGGACGAAGTCGCCGTGGAAATTACTGCAGCAGGGTAAGAATCGGACTCGTCGCCACTGTTAAGTCTGTGTGTTATAGTGAGAATTACTACACAGACCACAAGAGTAAATTCAACAGGTCTTTACTGGTTGGAGGTCGGACTATATTGAATACAATATTATTACACTGTGCTTATATACCGGTGTGGTCACCACCGGTATTACGTATACAGCAGCCAAAGAAAGTAGTACCTTTCTTAAGGTGGACCAGGCTTAAGTTCTCTTAAGGTGGAACAGGTTACATACACCACAGCATCGCTTTCGACTTGAAAGGGAATGCATTCGTCCACTGCACACGCTGCAGCCCTTTCAATGTCCTGTTTAATACTGGTGAAAGCCTCCCGAGCTTCAGCTGATAGTGGGAAGGACGTCGATTTAATGAGGGGTCGGGCCTTATCAGAATAATTGGGCACCCATTGGGCATAATACGAAAAAAATCCCAGGCACCTTTTTTAAAGCTTTGGGATTGTGTGGCAGGGGCAGTTCCTTTAGGGGGCGTAATCGGTCAGGGTCCGGTCCAATTACCCCATCTTCCACCACACAGCCGAGGATACAGAGACGGGTTGTGTTGAAGACACATTTGTCTTCGTTGTAGGTTAGATTCAGCTTTAGGGCAGTTTTTAAAAATCTCGCAAGATTTAGATCGTGGTCTTGCTGGTTGTGCCCGCAGATAGTGACATTGTCCAGATA
This sequence comes from Somniosus microcephalus, assembly GCF_052327205.1. Lineage (NCBI taxonomy): Eukaryota > Metazoa > Chordata > Chondrichthyes > Squaliformes > Somniosidae > Somniosus > Somniosus microcephalus. The sequence goes on along the minus strand of NC_140992.1, from coordinate 212,068,242 downwards.
GGGGTAGGTAGCTTGTAGTTTATTCTCGTCAACCATGCGGTCCATCTCACGTTGGAAGACCAAGACCCCATTTGTTACCCCGAAGGGCACGCTGAGAAAATGGTAGAGGCGCCCGTTCGCCTCGAAGGCAGTGTATGGGTGGTCCTCCATTCTAATGGGGAGCTGGTGATACGCGGATTTGAGGTCGATAGTCGAGAAGACTCGGTATTGCGCAATCTGGTTGACCATTTCTGATATGCGGGGTAAAGGGTAGGCGTCCAGCTGGGTATAAATATTAACAGTCTGGCTGTAGTCAATTACCATCCGTTTCTTTTCGCTATTTTTAACTATGACTACTTGGGCACGCCACGGGCTGGTACTGCATTCAATAATGCCTTCCCGCAGGAGTCTGTCCACTTCCGCCTTGATAAAGTGTCTGTCTTCCAGACTGTACCGTCTACTTTTGGTCGCTATGGGCCTACAGTTCGGAGCGAGATTAGCGAATAAAGAGGGCGGGCTGATTTTTAAGGTTGATAGGCCACAGACTGTGAGTGGCGGCTGGGACCCGCCATATGCTAGCGTGACACTTTCGTGGTGGCACTGGAAGTCCAGGCCCAAGATTACATTAACACAGAGTTCTGGCATCACGAGGAGTTTGTAGTCCATGCCTTTTACAGTCAGTGTTACCACACAGTAGCCCAAAATGTCCGAAGTGTGGGGCTTAGCAGCCATAGCAATTCTGCTCCGTGTAGGGGTTACCGTTAATGAGTGCCGCCGTACCAGGCTAGGGTGGATAAAACTCTCGGTACTCCCACAGTCAATTAAACATTTCGTTAAATTCCCGTTTACCTGTATGTCCATCATGGATTTTGTCAACGGGTGTGGCCTGGGTTGATCCACCGTGATCGAAGCCACTGTTGGGCCCTGGGCGGCCGTTGAGTTGGGAAAAGATGGCGGATCCCAAGATGGCGGCCCGCACGGCACGCACAAGGCGGTGACGGAGTTGGAAATCGGATTCCCCCTGCAGACTTTGCTAAAATGCCCCTTTTTCTTACATTTGAAGCATGTAGCGTCCTTCGCTGGGCATCGTTGTCTGGGGTGCTTGGCCTGGCCGCAGAAGTAGCATTTCGGGCCTCGAGACATTGCCGCTGTAGCAGGACTCCTGGGTGAACTTCTGTGTGGGGACTCCGGCGGCGTAGAGCTGGTCTGAGACCTGGATGGGGAAGATGGCTGATTCCAAGATGGCGGCCCCCTCGGCACGCACGAGGCGGTGAGGGCCGCATGGCCGGAAGAATAAGAGTCAGGGTTTTTCTGGGCCATGTCCAGCGATCGCGCAGTGGCCACTGCCTTTTTAAAGTCCAGGACCTCCTTCTCCAGCAGTCTCTGCCGGATATAATTCGATTTGAGGCCCGTGATGAAGGAATCGCGGACCAATTCGTCAGAGTACGCGTTGGCCGTCATGGCCTTGCAGTTACAGTCCCGGACCAGGTCCTTTAGGCCCTGTAAGAAATCGTCCATTGATTCCTCTGGTCGCTGCCTGTGTGTAGCCAGCAGATGTCTGGCGTACACTTCGTTTACCGGCCTCTGGTATTGGGCCTTCAGGATAGTGATGGCCTCCGTGTAAGAGGTGACGTCCCGGATGAACGAATAAATCCGATGACTTACGCGAGTAGTCAGTAGACTCAGTTTATCTACCTCGCTAGTGGATGAGGCCCCCGCGAAGAGTTCGAAGCATTTGAGCCAGTGTCCAAATTGATTTGATGCTTCAGCAGAATGTGGATCCAAGTCCAGACGCTCTGGCTTTAGGAGTCAATCCATCCTAGTATTCTTTAGTGATTAAAATTGATGGGCCTTCAATAACCACAAAACTAGAAGTTATAGACTTAAACAAGTTGGCTTTTAATCACTAAGATCAGAGCTAACATCTCAACACGCCGACTGGTTCACAGGAATGAGTCATACAGATCCTGGGATCTTTATGTAAGAGAAGTCAGGGGCGGAGCCAAGAGCCAAGACCTGGAACCTCCCAGGTTAGTCGGGAAAGAGGAAGTGAAACTATACACAGTGGGGGAGGGTAATATACATGAGTGCAAAACGAATGCAGGATCAAGACAAACAGATTTCATTACAATATTTTAAAAGCATAATGTTTTAAAACAAAAACCATTAATGCTTTATTTACTTGAAGTCAACTGTTCCGAGCTTAATTTTACACCAAGTATGGCATGTAAAATACAGCATAGTTTTCAGATTAATCAGCATAATGGTATATGTTATCACAATATATTTTATATATAATAAAAATGACAGCAATCTAATTTTACATTTCACCAATTTTATTACAGTTTAGATCAACATGATTACAACACATTGCAATATGCAAGTAAAGTATTTTATTAACAGAACTGTCAATTTGCAGTTGACCTTCCCTCCATCATAAGGTCAGAAGTGGGGATGTTGACTGATGATTGCACAGTGTTCAGTTCCATTCAGAACCCCTCAGATAATGAAGCAGTCTATGCTCACATGCAGCAAGACCTTGACAACATTCAGGCTTGGGAAGTAACATTTATGCCACACAAGTGCCAGGCAATGACTATCTCCAACAAACAAGAGTCTAACCACTGCCCCTTGACATTCAATGGCATTACCATCGCCGAATCCCCCACCATCAGCATCCCGGGAGTCACCATTGACCAGAAACTTAACTGGACCAGCCACATAAATACTGTGGCTGCGAAAGCAGTTCAGACGCTGGGTATTCTGTGGTGAGTGACTCACATCCTGACTCCCCAAAGCCTTTCTACCATATATAAGGCACAAGTCAGGAGTGTAATGGAATACTTGCCTGGATGAGTGCAGCTCTAACAACACTCAAGAAGCTTGACACCATCCTAGAGTCACAGAAGAATCATAGAATACAGCACAGAAGGAGACCATTTGTGCCGGCTCTCTGCAAGAGCACTGCAGCTAGTCCCACTCCCCCGCCCTTTCCCTGTAGCCCTGCAAATTTTTTTCTTTCAGGTACTTATCCAATTCTCTTTTGAAAGCCACAATTAAGCCTGCCTCCACCACCCTTTCAGGCAGTGCATTTCAAATCCTAACCACTTGCTGCATAAAAAAGTTTATCCTCATGTCGCCTTTGGTTCTTCTGCCAATCACCTTAAATCTGCGTCCTCCGATTTTCGACCCTTCCGCCAATGGGACCAGTTTCTCTCTATCTACTCTGTCTAGACCCCTCATGATTTTGAACACCTCTATCAAATCTCCTCTCAATCTTCTCTGCTCTAAGGAGAACAACCCCAGCTTCTCCAGTCTATCCATGTAACTGAAGTCCCTCATACCTGGAGCCGTTCTTGTAAATCTTTTCACCCTCTCTAAGGCTTTCACATCCTTCCTAAAGTGAGGAGCCCAGAATTGGAAACAATACTCCAGTTAAGGCCAAACCAGTATTTTATAAAGGTTCATCGTAACTTCCTTGCTTTTGTACTCTGTGGGCTTGAATTTCCAAGCCCCGTGGAGGTGGGTTTGGAGGCGGGAGTGGTGGGAAAATTGCAGAATCGGGGGGCAGGAACCCATCCCGCCCCCAACCCGCCTCCGTGCCAATGTCCCAGGAGGCGGGTATTCGACCTGTGCTGGGAGCCGCCTCCCTGAGGCGGGAAGGGGATTAGTGCCAATTAACTGCCTGTTAACAGGTAGTTAACAGTCAGTTTTTTGCCTAATCCCTATTTTTAGCCGTGAAGTGTGGGCTTCCCGACGGCTCCGAACCACGCCAAGTTAGCGAGGCGGACCATCGGTCTGAAGGGGTTGGAGGGGTCGAGATGTCCGTTGTGCAGGTGAGTAATGGGTGCATGTGTGCAGAGGTAAGTGTGTGAGGTAAGTGTAAAGTGTTTTAATAAGTTTTACTTACCTTTACTTTCTCCTGCAGGCTTCCTTCCTTCAGTTCTCGGGAGTCCCTCAGTTCACCGGCACAGAAAGCAGAATGGCTGCTGAAATGTCAAAAGCTGCAGCATTCTGCTTTCTGGTCTGGAGAGATCTCTAACTGAGTCTGAGTAGAAGGACTCAAGTTAGAAGACAGATTGTCAGTGTTTGACAGCTTCACAGAGCTGTCAAACGCTGATTTTTCATCAGTCAAAAGCTCTTGACAGATGAAATGTCAATTGCTGATGTCACCAGTAACCAGTTGTCCCTTAATTAGCCTGCTGAGCCCGCTGGGTGGGCTTAATAAGGTCAATCAAGGGAAAATAGCGTGGGTTGGCCACAAGTCGATGGAGGCGGGACTACAACCTAAAAAGTGGGAGTCCCGCCTCCATCACGTCCCCATTGACAAAATCCAGCCCTATGCCTCTATTTATGAAACCAGGACAAAGCAACCTGCTTGATTGGCACCCCATCCACCACCTTAAACATTCACTCCCTCCACCACCAGCGTACCGTGGCTGCAGTGTGTACCATCTACAAGATGCACTGCAGCAACTTGTCAAGGCTTCTTCGATAATACCTCCCAAATCCGTGACCTCTATTACCTGGAAGGGCAGTAGGTACATGGGAACACCACCACCTCCAAGTTCCCCTCTAAGTCACATACCATCCTGACTTGGAAGTATATCGCCGTTCCTTCATCATTGCTGGGTCAAAATCCTGGAACTCTCGCCCTAATAGCACTGTGGGAGCACCTTCACTACATGGACGGTTCAAGAAGACGGCTCACCACCACCTTCTCAAGGGCAATTAGGGATGGGCAATAAATGCTGGCCTTGCCAGTGACGCCCACATCCTGTGAATTAATTTTAAAAATAGTGTGTTTCTGACACTGCAATATAATGGGCATCATAGCATTTCATATCCCACCTGTTGTGTTCGGTTTGCAGTACACCTATTGGCTTTTCAGTGCAGTGCATTTAACACAGACTTTTAAACCAAACATGCTTACCACATAGAGCCACCTTACAACTGGGAGATCATTGTACCTTATAGTCGTGGCTGCTGAATTAGTCTTGCAGTGTAAAGATAGCCATACTGATCATGAGAGCTAGGTGTACACAAATATACCTACACTGGTATTGAATTTGATGATGATGGCCCAGAAATTCGGGTCCCAACACGTGAGTACGCACGGGGTACTCACGCGTAGGCCCAACGAAAGTGCCGGTTTCGTGCATGCACTGCGCATGCGCGGGAAACCGGAACTTCCATTCCCCTGAAAGAAGGGGTTAAGAGGTGGAACGCGTGCGCGGGAGAGGCAGCGCGTGCGCATCAAACTTACGTTTTTTTTGCAGGTTTCTCCAGGAAGGTAAGTCTCCAGAAGTTAGACATGTAAAAAGCAGGCGCAAGGTCTGCTTTTAACAAGGTAAGTGGTGAATTAATTAAAATTAAAACACTTTTTCCACCGGTTTATTATTTTAAAATACTTTAAAGAAAGGTAAGTTTATTTTTAGCCCCGTTAGAAAATGTAATTAATTTTTTCAAAAAATTAAATTATTGTTTATAATAGTTATTTCATGTAATTTATAATTATTTTAAAAATGTGATTTTTAAAAAACAATTTATTTGAAGTTTTAGTGATGTTTTGGGGCTTATAGTATTTATAGGTTTGACAGCTCTTCCTGTCAAACTTATGAATGAAGCATTCCCTGCTACCATTGGCCCACGTGATCCCAGGGGACACATCAAACTAACTGCGCCCCTGGGATATGCAAGCACTGCACGCCGGCAGTTGTAGGAGGCCCAGGATCACAATTCCACGGAGGCCCACAGCTTACCGGCCGGCGCGCAAGTTAAGTGCAGGTCGGAGGCTTGCACCCGCGGGAAGCCTCCGACCCGAATTTCTGTGCTGTTGTGGAAATTATAACAGACATGGCATTTTAATTCTGGCAGTAGTGATGTTGAATTGAGTTGGGTGCCTGACTTTATTCAGATGAAATTGTGTCTGTTTAATCTTATAAGCTGTGCAAGCATGTTGCATGAGCTTAGTAGGTTCCATGCAATAAAGTCCCTTAGCTAAAGTTGAAGCTCATGGAATTGAGGGCAAATGATTGACCTGGTTAGGAAATTGGCTGAGCAGCAGCAGACAGAGAGTAGGGATAATGGACTGGTAATCAAATTGGTAGGAGGTGACTAGTGGTGTCCCACAGGGATCTTTGTTGGGCCTCAACTATTCACTATATTTATTAACAACTTAGATGATGGGATAGAGAGCTACATATCCAAGTTTGCTGATGACACGAAGGCAGGTGGCAGTGTAGATGGAAGCATAAAATTACAAAGAGATAGTAATAGATTAAGTGAATAGATAAAACTGTGGCAAATAGATTTCAGTGAAGGCAAGTGTGAGGCCATCCACTTTTGGACCTAAAAAGGATAAATCAGAGTACTTTCTAAATGGTGAAAAGCTAGAAACATTGGAGGTCCAAAGAGACTTGGGGGTCCATGTACACAGATCATTAAAATGTCATGGACAGGTACAGAAAATAATCAAAAGGCTAATGGAATGCTGGCCTTTATATCTGGAGGACTAGAATACAAGAGGGTAGAAGTTATGCTGCAGCTGTACAAAGCCCTGGTTAGACCACACCTGGAGTACTGTGAGCAGTTCTGGGCATCACACCTTAGGAAGGATATACTGGCCTTGGAGGGAGTGCAGCATAGATTTACTAGAATGATACCTGGACTCCAAGGGTTAAATTACGAGGAGAGACTACACAAACTAGGGTTGTATTCCCTGGAATTTAGAAGATTATGGGGTGATTTGATAGAAATGTTCAAGATATTAAGGGGAACTGATAGGTAGATAGAGAGAAGCTATTACTGCTGATTGCGGAGCCTCGGACTAGGGGACATAATCTAAAAATTAGAGCCAGACCTTTCGGGAGTGAAGTTAGGAAACACTTCTACACACAAAAGGTGGTAGAAGTTTGACATTTTTTTCCACAAATGGCAATTGATGCTAGATCAATTGTTAATTTTAAATCTGAGATTGATAGCTTTTTGTTAACCAGAGGTATTAAGGAATACGGAGCAAAGGCAGTTATATGGAGTTAGGTTACAGATCAGCCATGATCTCATTGAATGGCGGAACAGGCTTGAGGGGATAAATGGCCTACTCCTGTTCCAGAGAGAAACAGAGTTAAAGTTTCAGGTCATGACCCTTTGTCAGAACTGGAAAAAGTTGGAGATGTAACAATGATAGGGGCAGAGGTTATGGTCTGAAATTGTTGAACTCGATGTTGAGTCCAGAAGGCTGTAAAATGCCTAATCGAAAGATGAGGTGCTGTTCCTCGAGCTTACGTTGAGCTTCATTGGAACAGTGTAAGAGGCCGAGGACGGAGAGGTCAGAGTGCGAGTGGAGCGGAGAATTAAAGTGACAGGCGACCGGAAGCTCGGGGTCACCCTTACGGACTGAACGGAGGTGTCTCTTAATCTCTCCTGCCTTCCATCCTATCACAGACATTCCCTTTTGTTCTTTCCTCCCCTCCCCCCTCTCCCTGCTTAAAAACCTGTTACATCTCCAACATTTTCCAGTTCTGACGAAGGATCATCGACCTGAAACGTTAACTGTTTCTCTCTCTACAGTAGCTGCCTGATCTGCTGGGTATTTCCAGCATTTTCTGTTTTTATTTCAGATTTCCAGCATCCGCAGTATTAGTGTTTTTGGTGGTGTTGGTTGAGGGAGGAATGCTGGCCTGGACATCAAGAAAATGCCCTGTTCTTTAATTAGTGCAATGGGATCTTTAACATAGACTACAGGCAATAGCTATGTAATGTAGTAGTACTTGCACTGGGCACCAATACAAATAGATTACTGTAATCAGCAGTGTTGATATTCCATAACTATACAGGAAGATGTGATCTGAAATACTGTTTCTGGGAGGTACATTATGGTTAGCTGGGTAAGGTTCATACACATTTTTTAGCAAATTCCTGTATAGATACACATAGCACTACATTTTCTTAAGGCCCAAGCATAGGTGCAAATGTCACAGATGTGTGGCAGGTTTATCTGTTGCAAGGTGCCACTGTCTTTGTGCCTTCAGACCCAGATCCTTGCTCTCTGGAGCCCAGAACAGCAGTATTTCACCTACACTTATACAAAAGCAAAATACTGAAGATGCTGGAAATCTGAAATAAAAACAGAAAATGCTGGAAATACTCAGCAGGTCAGGCAGCATCTGTGGAGAGAGAGGGAAAGAGAGTTAACGTTTCAGGTCGATGACCTTTATTTCACCAACACTTGTTCACTCTACAAATGGCTGTTGAAAATCCATTTGGTGGACATATGTTTTGCTTGAGATCTTTCATGATGTGAAGTAACACTGGAAATACATTCTTACTGACAATGGCAATGAAGTGCTCAAACCTGCACAACATTGAGGAATAAGGAAAAGTATTTGGCCAAGAGGGAATGTGTAGTGTATGTACCTTTAAGAGAGAACTACTTTTACAGCTTCTGTATACTGTAGTACCGGCAGTGACCACACCTGTATATAAGCCTTGAGCATGCCTCTGTACCCCCGGTCTTGAGACTACTCTACTCCAGTAAATACCTGTTGATTGTTAAGTTACAGCCTCCGTGTAGTTCTTGGGAAACATCCTATTTTAAGAATCACGGATCTAACAGTGGCGACGAGGTCAATTCGAATCTGCCTGCAACTCTGCATTTCCCTTCAAGGATTTGCTCCGGGAGGACGGTGGAAGAAAGTCGAGGCCAGAAGCACGGGCGTCGACCACGAGCAACCACCCAGTCATCCGGCAGAAAGTAAACATCGCAGGAGAGGCTGTTGAGAGCCGGGCTTGGTTCCCCAGCCACAATGATCCAGCAACAGACTGGCAACAGGTGCAGTGCACACCCTTTCCGGACAGCGGTGGCTGGAGCCGACCGATGGCGTAGAAAAGCCGAGCAGCGTCGACGGGGTAAGAGAGAGGGTGAAGCGCACAGGGCGCAGCCGGGGGTTGAAAACCGAGCGGCGTCGAGGAAAAACAAACAGAGAGAGAGAGAGGGTAAAGCAGCAGCTGAGTTCAGGACCGAGCGACGGCAATGGGAAAGGCGCACAGGAGAATGCGCAGAGCACAGCCAGGGCTCAAGGGCTGAACCGCATCCGCGGGGAGAAGAAGGGAGAGCGCGGGAGACACCATTTTGTGCCAGCGGAGAAGAAGGGAGAGCGCGGGAGATGCCATTTTAGACAGTTAAATTACACCCAGGGATGGCGAAGAGTGGCAGTATCACGGCGTTCGACAATGAAGTCGAAGATTGGGCGACATATGTGGAATGCATTGAGGTGTACTGCAGGGCGAATGAAGTGCCAGATGCTAGGAAAGCACTGGTTTTGTTAAATTCCATGGGTGCAAAAACTTATGGCTTACTGCGAAACCTGATAACCCCAGAGAAGCCCGTGGATAAGAATTTCGAAACCATGGTAGAAATCCTACAGGAACACTTAAGCCCCACACCGCTGCTGATAGCAGAAAGATTTAAGTTCCACAAAAGGAACCAGCATAAAGACGAAAGTAATGCTGAGTACTTAACGGAACTACGCAAGTTATCGAAACACTGCCAGTTTGGAGTGGGACTAGCAGATACGTTAAGGGACAAGTTTGTGTGTGGGCTTCAAAGTGAAGGAACCCAGAAACGGCTTCTATCAGAAAAGGATCTTATGCTGGACAAGGCTTTCAGCATGGCAGTATCACACGAAGCAGCCGCATGGGGCACTGCAGAGATACAATGGAGACTGCAAGAATACGGCACCAATGAAATGTCATATGGAGCAGGGAAGTATTATCGCTGCAGCAGAACAACACACGACCAGAAGGATTGTTGGTTCAAGGACCAAGTGTGCAGACAGTGTGGAAAAGCAGGACACATAGCAAGAGTCTGCAGGTCAGGGAAGAAAACCAACAGCAAGAAATCTCCACAGGAGAAGTACAAAAAGGTACATAAGGTGATGGACAGTAGTTCAGACGAACAGGGAAGTGATACAAACTCCGGAAGCAAGGAGCTGGGTTGTCTGAAACTACATAAGGTAACCAAAATGGAGGATCACCAGACTATCTGGGTCACACTCAAGATAGATGGAGTCCAAGTGAAAATGGAATTGGACACTGGATCAGCCCTAACAGTCATAAACCAAAGGGACTACAAGCGGATATTTTCACATATACCCTTGGAAGCTACAGAGATTGTCTTGAAGACGTAGACGGAGCAAAAAGTCTACCCCAAAGGAAAAATAAGGGTGAAAGTGATATACAAAGGCCAGGAAATACCTAAAATGGACCTATATGTATTGCCAGATGGAGGACCACCACTACTAGGACGTGAATGGATCTGGAAGATACAATTAGATTGGCATTCCATACAGGCACTGAAGGTTGAGGCCAAAAAGGATGACGACGGCACACTTGGACGACTGTCAAAAATGCTAACTGATGCACAAGAAGTGTTCCAGGAGGGACTCGGAACACTAAAAGGCATAACAGCAACAAGTAAAATAGAGGAAAATGCAAGTCCAAAGTTTTTTAAGGCCAGACCAGTGCCTTATGCGATCCGACCAGCCGTCGAAGCAGAGCTGGAGGGGTTGGAACATTCAGGAGTACTGTCCAAAGTAGACTGGAGCGAGTGGGCTACACCCATCGTCCCTGTAATGAGGAGGTCGTTGAGTAATACGCCTGGGGAACCAAAGAAGGTCCGCATCTGTGGGGATTTTAAGGTGACAGTGAACCCAGTCCTTCACACGGTACAATATCCGCTTCCACGGATTGAGGATATTTTCACCTCGCTATCTGGAGGTAAACGCTTCACCAAAATTGATCTGGCCCAGGCGTACTTGCAAATGGAGGTAGAAGAAGCCTCGAAACAATACCTCACGATCAACACTCATAAAGGTCTCTATCAATACAACCGACTGGTGTTCGGGGTAGCATCGGCTCCGGCTATTTGGCAAAGGGCAATGGATCAAGTCCTGCAAGGGATTCCAGGGACCCAGTGTTATTTGGACGACATCCTGGTCACGGGCGAAAATGACTGATCACCTCGCCAACTTGGAGAAGGTGCTCACTAGATTAAAGGAATATGGGCTACGAGCTAATCGCCACAAGTGCGAGTTTTTCCAGAAGCAGATCTCGTATTGTGGCCACTTATTGATGAAGAGGGGTTACATAAGTCCCCTGAAAAGATTGATGCAGTAGTCAAGGCTCCAGCACTGGAAAATGTTTCACAACTGAGGTCGTTCCTCGGGTTGGTGAACTACTACCATAAGTTCTTACCAAAATTGTCTACAGTAGTACACCAACTGAATACCCTACTGCAAACGGGGTACTATGGAAGTGGAATGACGAATGTAAACGAGCTTTCCAGAAGCGCAAAGATTTGATCACATCAAAAGAGGTGTTGGCCCATTTCAACCCAGCACTACCAATCCGGTTGGCATGTGATGCATCACCCTATGGTATTGGAGTGGTGTTGTCGCACAAATTCCCAGACGGGTTGGAGAGGCCAGTAGCCTTTGCGTCTCGGTCACTAACCTCAGCCGAGCGCAACTACGCCCAGATCGACAGGGAGGCCCTCAGCCTAGAATGGGGAGTAAAAAAATTCAACCACTATCTGCACGGGCAGAAGTTCACCTTGCTGACTGACCACCAACCACTTGTCTCCATCTTTAATCCAAAGAACGGCGTTCCGGTGATGACTGCACAACGGTTACAAAGATGGTCCCTTTTTCTAGGGGCGAACCAATATGAAATAGAATATAAAGGCACGAAACAGCATGGAAACGCTGATGGGCTATCACGCTTGCCTACTGTGGAGGAAGCACCAGCAGTGGACCCTATCGAGATATTTTTTTCGTCACTAATTGAGCAATTGCCAGTAACTAACGCGGATATAGAGAAGGAGACCCGCAATGATCTGACACTGTCTCGGGTATATGATTTGACGGTGAGGGGATGGCCAACACATGGCGACTCACTGTTGCCAGCATTCTCATCCAGAAGAGAACAGCTGTCAGTATGCCAGGGGACAGTGATGTGTGGATCCCGAGTGGTAATTCCACCCAAGTTAAGGGAGAGAGTGCTAAATGAGCTTCACGAAGGTCATCTGGGAGGGGTGAAAATGAAAAGCCTCACTAGGGCTTATGTGTGGTGGCCGGGGATTGATCAACAAATCGAGGACCTAACTAAGAGCTGCTCAGGATGCCAGAAGGTCCAAAATGCACCACCACATGCCCCTCTACACCCATGGGAGTGGCCCTCTTCTCCATGGCAACGGGTGCATATTGATTTTGCTGGTCCATTCATGGACTCAATGTTTTTAATAGCTGTGGATGCGCACTCGAAATGGCCTGAGGTGATCCAAATGTCCTCCACCACCACGGAGAAAACTATTGCAGTCCTACGGACCATCTTTGCCAGGAACAGCTTGCCAGAGCAGATTTGCTCTGATAACGGACCACAGTTTGTGTCCGAAGAGTTTCGAAGATTTATGAAAAGGAATGGGTAAGGCATTACACCTCCGCTCCGTATCATCCAGCCACCAATGGATTGGCTGAGAGGTTCGTACAAACCTTTAAAAAATCAGTAAGGGCCATGTGCGATGACGACATTCCACTGCAGCATAAGGTGGACAATTTCCTGTTAGCCTACAGAAATGCGACACATACAATCACCAACCAGACCCCGGCCATGATGTTCTTTAACCGAAGGTTGAGATCTCGTCTGGATTTGCTCAGACCAAATGTGCGAAGAAATGTGGAGGATAAACAATTCCAGCACATCAATGAGAAGCCGACAAGGAGCTTCAATGTAGGACAACCAGTCTTGGCCCGTGACTACCGAACAGAGAAATGGCAACCCGGAACGATATGCACACGGCAGGGGCCATTCATGTACACAGTGGATGTCGGGGAGAACATTGTAAGACGCCACGTCAACCAGATCTTAGCGTCACAGGAACAAGTCAACCCCACGTCTCGCGTACCTGGGAATGAACCCAACATACCGGTAGCATCTACCTCAGAAACAGTAGCAGTGGGAACCGATGAAAGGGGGCCAGAATCGCCTCCGCACCAAGAATAAGAACCTCAGGAAAGGCGCTATCCAGAAAGGATCAGGAAGCCGCCCCAAAGACTGAATTTATAAATGGACTATTTCTGTTTAATGTGCATGTTAAAGTGTTAATTGTTATTTGCATATTATGGGTGCTGCTAATCTAAAAGGGGAGGAATTGTAGTGTATGTACCTTTAAGAGAGAACTACTTTTACAGCTCCTGTATACTGTAGTACCGGCAGTGACCACACCTGTATATAAGCCTTGAGCATGCCTCTGTACTCCCAGTCTTGAGACTACTCCAGTAAACACCTGTTGATTGTTAAGTTACAGCCTCCGTGTAGTTATTGGGAAACATCCTATTTTAAGAATCACGGATCTAACAGAATGAACAACACATCAAAAGAAGAAATGCAGCAAGCAGAGACCAAGTACATTATACAGACTGCAGGGTATGGAAAACAATCTGTTACGCAAACGTGCCAGAGAATAGCAGGGGCCATTCATGTACACAGTGGATGTCGGGGAGAAACGTGGTCTGCCATCAAAGTCCTGCAAATAAATGATAGAAACTTTTGGCACAAAAGGATGAGCTAGAAGGAGGATAGAGGAAAATAAAACACATGGAAGAAAAGTCATTACACAAAAAAAATCATATTATATAAAGAATACATTACAAACGTTTGCTAAACAAAACTCAATGTAAAAATAAAAGCAAAATTGTTGTGGCCAAGAGTTTCTGCATTGGGTGCAATCGGTGATCGGGGCGCAAATTGCGCTCAAAATTGCTCAAGTTTTGAGACGTGTTTTTTTCTCGTGTTTCCACTCAAACTCATTTGCTTATCGCCAAATGTAAAATCTGCCATGAACCAGGGCAATCGGGCAGCCTTTTAAAATGTAATTAAAAAAAAAATTTGCATTAAAATATATTCCTTGATATATTTAAGAGTGGTAACTTGGTGCAGTTTTATTAATACAGCTGAAAATCGGTTTGTCACAAAAAATAAGCAATTTTAATCAGAGTGCCTAGTCCACCAATTTAAAATTACTTTACAAAAACATAGACGGAACCATTTACTAGTTACATTGGTACAGTCGTCAGTCTCTTAGTCAATTAAAAAAAAAAAAAATTTAAAAGCTTTAAAAACGTGCCTATTCATGTCCTTGCGACTAAATAAACCAGCTTAATTTGAAGAGCCTCCTCGAAGGCCCGCGCACGGGTACAATTAGCAGAAGCTTGCTATGGTGATTAATTCAATCTGGGGGAGTGACCAGTTCTGTGGGCAGGACCGGCTTCCATTGGGATGTTTTTTAAACCAGTGCAGAAGATTGCAGAAACTTTATTTGCACTGAACGTAATTTGCATTTAACATTCTTCGATCTTTTGCGCTGGTTTGGCTGATTTTGGGCGAATTGTGCTGAAAAAAACAGCGCAACCTAGTGGAAACTCCTGGCCCAATACAGTCTGGATCTGACAAAGAGCTATGCTGAGTTTGTAGGTGCTATTTTTAAAGTTAGTTATGCTACACTGAACCAAAAGCTGTCAACTGGGTGCTGCAGTGTGCTTATATGTTGGCACAAAATTTCACTCCCCATGATGCTAGTTTCTAATGTTTGGGAAGGACCAGGTGACAATATAACATTTAGAAGACTGTAATAAATTTAGTAAGTGCTCAGGAGATCCAATGGATAATCTGAGTACTTTTAAAATCCACCTTCACACCAGACTGGAGTTATACTGCACTTTGCGCCAATCCCAAGTGGTGTGAGGTGGCCTCCTAGAGTGGTTCTCATACCTCTTGGCCTTGGTATGTTCACGAGTCAGAGTAGGACCCGATTCCCAAGTTATACAATTTTTTCATATCAGTGTACACTTAAGACAACTTCCCATTGATATAAAAGTAGTAATATAATTGCAGCTTTAAATAATGAATAATAATACTGCTTGCATTTCTATGATGGTTGATCATGTCAAAACCTCTCAAAGTGCTTTACACAATGAAGTGCATTTGTTGTGTAGCGACCGTTGCTATACAGGGAAATGCAGGTGGATTCCTTGCTCAGGCCTGAGTTAAAATTACAGTCGGGTTTCAATTATGTCATTGGGCAATAACATGCATATGTAAAGAAGGACCCTGTTGGCTCCTGGCGCTTGTCCTTGCTGCCTGCTCATGAGAGCAGGTTAAAATTGCAGATGTTGTGATCATGTCAGCTTTCGGACAGGTAAGAGCCAGGGCGATTAGTTGGGGAGGTGACATCATTGCATGGTGACATCATCATCAGATTTTAAAGGATTTTTTCTAACGTCCATGTGTACTTGAGACACGGACTGCAGGAGTTGGTTATAACAGGTGTTTACTGAATGGAGACAAAACTGGAACTACTATACAAAGTTACTACACAGGCTTATATACCGGGGTGGTCACTACTGGTACTGCAGTATACAGGGGCTGCAGAATATAGTTCCTTCTTCAAAGTACATACACTACAATTCCTCCCCTTTTAGCTAAACAGTACATAACATTCGATTAATAATTAAATAACATATTTACAATTACAGTTGCTATATACATTAGCTGAAGTTAAGCAATTATAAATTCAGTCTTTGAGGAGGCTTCCTGATTCTGTCCGGATAACGCCTCTTTGGGGTATCAGGTTCTTCTGGCAAAGTTGATTCGGGATCAACGTCGTTGTTTGGTTCGTCTGCTTCCAATATCACCGATTCTGAGGTAGATGTAATTGGTACTTCGGTTTCATCACCAGGTGTATCGGATCGTGGTGTGGATTTGACGTTTTCCAGTGACTCTAGAATCTGGTCAGCATGGCGTCTTACAATGCTCTCTCCAACGTCCACAGTATACATTAGAGGTCCTTGCCGTGTGCAGATCGTTCCTGGCTGCCATTTCTCTGTGCGGTAGTCCCGGGCCAAAACTGGTTGACCTATCTTAAAACTCCTGGTCGGCCTTTCATTCATATTCTGAAACTGCCTGTTCTCCACATCTCTTCTGATGTTTGGCTTAACCAAATCCAAGCGGCATCTTAGTCTTCGATTGAAGAACATCATGGCTGGAGTTTGGTTAGTAACCGCATGTGTCGCATTCCGGTAGGCAAACAAGAAGTTATCCACCTTGTGTTGTAGGGGTATGTCTTCATTACACATTGCCTTGATAGCCTTCTTGAATGTTTGAACGAACCTCTCAGCCAATCCATTGGTGGCTGGATGATATGGGGCGGATGTGTAATGCTTAACACCATTGTTCTTTAAGAACCTCTGGAACTCTTCAGACACAAACTGTGGTCCATTGTCGGATCAAATCTGTTCAGGCAGCCCATTTCTGGCGAATATGGTTCGTAAGACTGTGATGGTTTTTTCTGTGGTGGTTGAGGACATTTTTATTACCTCTGGCCACTTTGAATGTGCATCCACCGCAATTAAAAACATCGAGTCCATAAATGGACCAGCAAAATCAATGTGTACCCTTTGCCATGGAGATGAGGGCCACTCCCATGGATGTAGAGGGGCTTGTGGTGGGGCGTTTTGGACCTTCTGGCATCCTGTACAGCTTTTGGTCATCTCTTCGATTTCTCTATCGATTCCCGGCCACCACACAAACGCTCTGGCTAAGTTCTTCATTTTTACCCCTCCCAGATGACCCTCATGAAGCTCATTGAGCACTCTATCCTTCAATTTGGGTGGAATTACTACTCTGGATTCACACATCAAGGTTCCTCGGCACACTGACAGCTGTTCTCTTCTCGGCGAGAATGCTGGCAACAGTGGTTCGCCATGTGCTGGCCATCCCTTCACCGTTAAATCATAGACCCTGGAGAGTGTCGGGTCATTTCGTGTTTCCTTTTCTATGTTTGCATTCGTCACAGGTAGACATTCGACTATGGTCGAGTGGAATATCTCCACAGGATCCACTGCAGGTGATTCTTCCACCGTCGGCAACGGTAGGTGCGACAATCCATCAGCATTCCCATGCTGTTTAGTTCCTTTGTACTCGATGTCATATTGGTGTGCCCCTAGGAAAAGGGACCACCTCTGTAGCCGTTGTGCTGTCATTATCGGGACGCCCTTCTTAGGGTTGAAAATGGAGACAAGAGGTTGATGATCAGTTAGTAGAGTAAATTTCTGTCCGTGCAGGTAGTGATTGAACTTCTTCACCCCCCACACCAGGCTGAGGGCCTCTCTGTCAATCTGGGCGTAGTTACACTCGGCTGCAGTTAACGAGCGTGACGCAAAAGCTATCGGCCTCGCTGAACCATCAAGGGATTTATGTGACAGTACCGCTCCAACGCCGTAGGGAGACACATCACATGCCAGTCTTATCGGTAGTGATGGGTTGTAGTGAGTCAATACTTCTCTTGAAGTGATCAGGCCTTTACACTTCTGAAAGGCCCGTTTACATTCATCGCTCCATTTCCATGCTACTCCAGTTTGTAGCAGGGCGTTCAGTGGGTGCAGAATTGTGGACAAATTCGGCAAAAACTTATGGTAGTAATTCACCAATCTGAGGAATGACCTCAGTTGCGACACATTTTCAGGCGCTGGAGCCTTAACTACCGCTTCAATTTTGTCAGGGGACTTATGCAACCCCTTTTCATCAATCACGTGGCCACAGTACGATATTTGTTTCTTAAAAAACTCGCACTTGGGGCGATTGGCTCGTAGCCCATGTTCTCTTAGTCTAGTGAGCACCTGCTCTAGGTTGGCAAGGTGCTCACTGTCATTTTCACCTGTCACTAGGATGTCGTCCAAGTAACACTGAGTCCCCGGAATCCCATGCAGGACTTGTTCCATCGCTCTTTGCCATATAGCCGGAGCTGATGCAACTCCGAATACCAGTTGATTATACTGGTAAAGACCTTTGTGAGTGTTTATCGTGAGATATTTCCTAGAGGATTCTTCAACCTCCATCTGCAAATATGCTTGTGCTAGGTCAATTTTTGTAAAACGCTTCCCTCCAGATCGTGAGGCAAAAATATCTTCTATCCTCGGAAGAGGATACTGTACTGTGTGAAGGACTGGGTTCACAGTCACCTTGAAGTCCCCACAGATGCGAACCTTCCTTGGCTCCTCAGACTTATTGTTTAACATTTTCTTCATGACAGGAATGATGGGTGTCGCCCACTCACTCCAGTCTACCTTAGTTAGCACGCCTGCATTCTTCAGATTCTCCAGCTCTGCCTCGATGGCTGGGCGAATTGCATACGGTACCGGTCTTGCTTTGAAAAACTTGGGAATTGCATTCTCTTCTATTTTTATCGAGGCGGTTACGCCTTTAAGAGTTCCCAGTTCTTGTTGAAATACCTCTTTAGCGTTAGCCAAGATTTTTGACAATCGACCAGGTGTGACGTCGTCATCCTTTTTACCAGCCACCGTCAGTGCCTGAATGGAGTGCCAGTCTAAACTTATCTTTCTGATCCATTCACGTCCCAATAACGGTGGTCCACCATCTTGCAGTATGTACAGATACAATTTCTGTATTTCCTTGCCATTGTATTTGACAGGCACCCTTATTTTCCCTCTGGGGTATACTTTCTGCCCTGTATATGTCTTCAAGACAATGGGTGTGTCTTTCAAGGGTATGTGTGAGAATAGCCGCTCATAGTCTCATCGATTCATGACGGTCAGGGCCGATCCTGTATCCAATTCCATTTTGACTTGGGACCCTGCTATCGTGAGGGTGACCCAAATGGTTCGGTGATCCTCTTTTGTGATTACGTTGTGTAGTTTGAGACAGCTTAGTCTCTTGTTCCCGGATTCACTATCGCTCTTCTGGTCTTCGGAACTACTGTCCGTCATCTTTTGTACTTTCCTGTACTTTTCCTTAGTAGTCTTTTTGTTGTCGTTAGTCTTCTTCCCGGACCTGCAAACTCGTGCAACATGTCCCATCTTTCCGCATTGCCTGCATGTTTTGTCCTTGGACCAGCAGTCCTTCTGGTCATGGGTTGTTCTGCCGCAGCGATAACATTTTTCAAATCCCCGTGTCATTTCATGGGTGCCGTATTCCTGTGGCTTTTGCTGTATTTCTGCAGCTCCCCTTGCTGCTGCTTCGTACGATACTGCCACGCTGAAAGCCTTATCTAGCGTCAGCTCTTTCTCTGAGAGTAACCTCTTCTGGGTTCCTTCACTCAGGAGTCCACAGACAAATTTGTCCCGTAGGGTATCTGCCAGTCCTGCTCCGAACTGACAGTGCTTTGATAGCTTGCGTAGTTCCGTAAGGTAATCAGCATTGCTCTCATCTTTATGCTGATTTCTCTTGTGGAATTTAAATCTTTCTGCTATCAGCAGCAGTGTAGGATTTAGGTGTTCCTGTAGGATATCAACAATTTCGTTAAAACTCTTCGCCATCGGTTTGACTGGAGTGATCAGGTTCCGCAATAGGCCATACGTTCTTGCGCCCATTAAGTTTAGTAGTACCGATGCCTTTTTCTCATTGGCCACTTCATTTGCCTTGCAATATACTTCGACTCTTTCCACATACGTGGTCCAGTCTTCTATTGCATTATCGAAGGCAGTGATATTGCCAGTCTTCGGCATCTTGGAGATCTAAGATGGCGCCTCCCGCGCTTTGCCTTCTTCCCCGATTGAACAAAATGGCGCCTCCCGCGCTTTGCCTTCTTCCCCGCTGGATTAAGATGGCGCCTCCCGTGCTTTCTGTCTTTTCCGCTGCTGCTAGCGCTGTTGCTGGCATTTTTATGCCTTGATGGCGACGCCCTATGGTCTTCGCGCACTTCCCCCCCGCGCTGCTGCCAACGCCGCTCTCCGCGGTCCCCGTGGCAAACTGCAGCTCCTCGCGGCTTTCTGCACTTCTAATTTCTTTTATTTTAATTACTGTTCCCGTCGTCAGAGCAGACCCTATGGGACACTTTCCTCCCTCTTCTCGGGTCTGTACACTGCCCGGCTTCGTAGCACCGGCCGCGCCCTGTGTGCTCCACCCTCTCTCTCTCTCTCCTCTTCCCGACAACGCTGCTCGGCCCCGTTGAAAAGCCACCCGATCGAGCTCTAGCCCGCCGCAGCCCAGGAAGGATCAGTGTACTACCTGCCACCAGCCCGATTAGCTGGAACACCATAGACTGGATAACCAAGCCCAGCTCTCGACAGCCTCTCCTGCAAATCTTCAAATTCGATGAATCAGAGGGCGGTTGCCCACGGTCAACGCCCGTTTCTTCTGTTTGTTTTTTTTTCTTTTTGGATTTCTTCCTTCTGGCCTCGACCTCCAACAACTTCGCTTCAAGGATGGATCCCCGTGAGGTGGTGCAGAACTGTAGGTAAGTTCGGATCTGTTTGTCGCCAGTGTAACGCCCGTGTGTAATTGAGACATGGACTGCAGGAGTTGGTTATAACAGGTGTTTACTGAATGGAGACAAAACTGGAACTACTATACAAAGTTACTACACAGGCTTATATACCGGGGTGGTCACTACTGGTACTGCAGCATACAGGGGCTGCAGAATATAGTTCCTTCTTCAAAGTACATACACTACAAAGCTGGCACTGATAACACCATCCTGCATTTTGGATTAATATTATGAAAATCATCACAGAGCCCTAATCCCAAAATTACAATGTTGTTATATGAAACCATTTTCATTGATGAAAATACCTGGTCATTGCTTGGCACACATTAAACAGTGTGTAGTAAAAACAAATGATAACATAGGCAGTGACTGTTTTTCACACTATTATATGTATCCCTATGCAATTACAAGTAGATCTATAATATTACATTCAATTTTTTCAGTGAATTTTTGTATGAAGCACAAAAAAAAGGGTGACTGCTGATTACGAAGATGGTTTTAAATTTCCTCTCACTGGTTAAAGTTGAGGTATAAACCCTGATTTGCAGAACATTAAAATGGTATTGCATAGAATTTCCAGCACAGAAACAGGCCATTCGGCCCAACAGGTCTATGACAGTGTTTATGCTCCACACAAGCCTCCTCCCACCTTACTTCATCTAACCCCATCACCTTTTATTCCTTTCTCCATCATGTGCTTATCTAGCTTCCCTTTAACTGCAGCAAACTGGCCCATGACAGACGCTCGACTGTGCCAGCAGCTCAAAGAGCAGGCTGTGCCAACATTTGTGACGGGAGTCCCTTCTCTAATTTAAATAGGTTACTCGCACATGAAAAGATTGGCCTGTAGCATTCTTAGCTGGGAATCAAAATCCAGTAACGTAGCAGCTCCTAAAAGGCTGCAGCTTGCCATTGAAGCAGAAGCTGTGATGGCGACAGAAATATTCACAAAGGCGCAGCAGAGGCATGCGGGCAGCACTGTGTTCATTGATGCTGAAGGGTTGGAGGTTCTGCTGCAGGTGGGGCACCAAAGGAGGGTGACCCCATTTGAGGCTGGGGAAATCTCGAACCAAATCAAAACAGTAACCCAAGTCCTTTGTACATATTTGCTAGTATCAGAGGGAGCGATGTAACTATGAAGCATGCCATTAACCTAAGTTGGGATCTCTCTGAGAGATACCATTTAAAGCATTGCACAACATGTACCTTTTTGTACACACTCTTTCACTTGCTTGATACGTGTATGCACGACTGACTGTCTGATGTGGCAGATGTCTCCTGCAGTGGCTTGGAAGGATCTTGTAGCATGTAACCTTAATTTCACGTAGCCTTGGATCAGTAGTAGCACTCTCATAGCTGAGTCAGAAAGTCATGGGTTCAAGACTTGAGAACATAATCTAGACTGACATTTCTAGTGTTGTACTGCCAGAACAGATGTCTTTTGGATGAGATGTTAAACCAAGGTTCCATCTGTCCTCTCAGGTGGACATAAATGGTCCATGGCACTAGTTGAAGAAGAGCGGAGGAGTTCTGGTGTTCTGGCCGACATCTCTCCCTCAACCAACACCACCAAAAATAGACGATTTGGTTATTTATCTCACTTCTGTCTGTGGGACCTTATTATGCACAAATTGTCTGCCAAGGTTGCCTACATTCCAGCAGTGACTACACTTCAAAAGTACTTAATTGGCTATGATGTCCTGAGGATATGATCAGTGCTATTTGTGTCAATCATTCCCAAGATGGGAACCTCGGGCTAGATCTTCCACCTATTCATTATGAATGGGTGGAAATCTAGCCTTATTAATGCCATATGTAACTGTGGAAGTAGCAAGACAGGTTTAAAAAGACAGGTTTTGAAATATAAGAACAAAGGAACATAAGAAATAGGAGGAGGAGTAGGCCATTTGGCCCCTCGAGCCTGCTCCGCCATTCAATAAGATCATGGCTGATCTGATCTTGGCCTCAACTCCACTTTTCTGCCCACTCCCCATAACCCTCGACTCCCCTGTAGTTCAAATATCTGTCTATCTCAGCCTTGAATATATTCAATGACCCAGCCTCCACAGCTCTCTGGGGTAGAGAATTCCAAAGATTCACAACCCTCTGAGAGAAGAAATTCCTCCTCATCTGTCTTCAATGGGCGACTCCTTATTCTGAAACTATGCCCCCTAGTTCTAGATTCCCCTACGAGGGAAAACATCCTCCCTGCATCTACCCTGTCAAGCCCCCTCAGAATCTTATATGTTTCAATAAGATCACCTCTCATTCTTCTAAACTCCAATGAGTGTAGGCCCAACCTACTCAACCTTTCTTCATAAGACAACCCCTTCATCTCAGGAATCAACCTTCTCTGAACTGCCTCCAATGCAAGTATATCCCTCCTTAAATAAGGAGACCAAAACTGCATGCAGTACTCCAGATGTGGTCTCACCAGCGCCCTGTACAGTTGTAGCAAGACTTCTTTACTTTTATACTCCATCCCCCTTGCAATAAGGGCCAACATTCCATTTGCCTTTCTAATTACTTGCTGTACCTGCATGCTAACTTTTTGTGTTTCGTGCACGAGGACCCCCAGATCCCTCTGTACTGCAGCATCTGTAGTCTCCCTGCATTGAAATAATAATTTGCTTTTTTATTCTTCCTACCAAAGTGGATAACTTCACATTTTCCCACATTATACACCATCTGTCAAATGTTTGCCCATTCACTTAACCTATCTATATACCTTTGCAGACTTTTTGTGTCCTCCTCACAACTTACTTTCCCACCTATCTTTGTATCATCAGCCAATTTGGCTACAGTACACTTGGTCCCTTCATCTAAGTCATTAATATAGATTGTAAATAGTTGAGGCCCCAGCACTGATCCCTGTGGCACCCCACTAGTTACAGTTTGCCAACCTGAAAATTACCCAATATCCCGACTCTCTGTTTTCTGTTAGTTAGCCAATCTTCTATCCATGCTAATATATTACCCCCAACCCCGTGAGCTCGTATCTTGTGCAGTAACCTTTTATGTGGCACTTTATCGAATGCCTTCTGGAAATCCAAATACACAACATCTACTGGTTCCCCTTTCCCTTGGTGAAGCGTAGCCTCCTAACACACTGCTCCTCGCTTAAATGGATATAAGAAAAGTGCTCTCTGAAGACCCTAGGTGCGTCCTGTTGAGAGTCCTCCTTCTCCTCCCTCTGCGCGCATCTTCTCGTCTTCTTCGCTGCCTTCACTCCCTCTCCCACATATACTCGAGGGTGAGGACGACTGCCAGTAGAGCCCCCATGATTGTGAGCAAGTGTTGTGAGCAGAAGCCATGAAATAATAATGAAGGTGTTCTCCACTTGCAACAACACTCCCTGTTACCTTAGAATCTTGCAAGAAATTTAGAGAACTGCTGGATTTGGAGAAAGTTGCACAAAGCCAGTCAAACTGCAGAAATATGTCAGGTGCAAGTGATTACTGATGATCCTTTTAAATACCTCTGCTGGAGCCTCCTTCCTGCTTGCCAATGCTTGCTCAGCTCATCATACTTAAGGCATGTAAGTAAGTTGAACAGCGAACTCCAAACTCGCAGATCGGGCGTCAAGTGAGCGTTGCACCCTCACCGACGTCACGATCTGCTTCATTTCCATGATTTTCACGATCGCTGATATCGGCAGCGTTGCGGGCCATCTGAAAATGGTGGCCGCCGTGGGACCCGCAGCCAGCTGGCGGAGGAGTGACGACCCCCATTTTATCGCCCAATTATGGCGGTAACGGGTGGTGACCATCCAACTTTTAGGCCCAAATGTTTTAGTGGAAACTGAAATGGCTGCTCATGGACAGTTCACCTGATGCACAGATAGAGAACTCTCCTTGACCTAATAGGATCTGTTAATTGTATCTCTCATGGTGTGGTGGGGCTGACAAAAATGTAGCTTCCAATTATTGTCAGGTGTTGAAATAAGATGGCTGTTGAGAAAGGAAATGCAACCAGTATGGGCAATTAATCCATTGCTGACTAAGCTGTTAAGACTGCTGGGGGGAAAAATTCGGTATCGCCCCATATGGGGCACCATTGCTGGCGGTGTGCAAAGTTTAGCGCCTGGCGCTAATTATCGCCTCCGACAGCAAACTTGGCTTTTATCGCCCCTGGAGGTGATTGGAGCGCTAAATCAGGCGCTACACACCTCTCTTAAGGCGCTAAGGCCGAGGAGCGAGGCGTTACCTCAGAGGGCGGGCGCAGCGCAGGTACTGTCAGTTGGCGATTGAACACAGACACACTGGCGCCGGTCATTTCTTAAAGGGGAGGGTCGATCTTGCTCTGCAGCCACATCCTGCTCACTGGAGCCTTGAATCTCGGCCTGGGCAGACCTGTGGCTAAATCTAGCAGCCAAACACTATGGAGAGGGCCAGGGAGCGAGCACAGTGCTTCTGCGAGCGGGCTTTGGAGGCTCTGGTTCATGGGGTGGGGTGCAGAAGATCCATTCTGTACCCAGAGAGTGGCAGGAGGCCTTTGCCACGCGAGTACAGAAGAGTGTGGAGGGCGGTGGCTCAGAGAGTGTCCTCAAACAGCATGGTGCCTAGGACCCATGTGCAATGTAGGAAAAAGTTCAACGACCTCACTCGGGTCGTCAGGGTGAGTGCCTTTTTTTCAAAACCTCTTCATCCCTCCATCTCAACCTCACTTTATGGTCAGAGGGTCTTGAATGCCCCAATGCCCAACACTCATCCAACACCTATGGCCCTTTCATCAAACACACACGCACATTCCACACTTTGCATACAGTAAGGGCTAATCAACCATGGGAGGCATTTCAGGCAAGATCATGGCTGCATACAGTAAGGACTATTCAACCATGGGAGGCATTTCAGGCAAGATCATGGCTGCATACAGTAAGGACTATTCAACCATGGGAAGCATTTCAGGCAAGATCATGGCTGCATACAGTAAGGGCTATTCAACCATGGGAGGCATTTCAGTTAAGATCATGGCTGCATATTTACTCAGAGACCGTCCTTTTTCTTGCAGGCCAAGCTGTCTCATAATAGGAGACAGCAGCAACGGACTGGTGGAGGGCGGCCTCACCTTCAAGCCCTCAGCGATCTTGAGGAGCACGTCCACAGGATTGTGGCAAGCCGGGTGATTGGTCCCGTCGCCACTGGAGATGCCGACCCCGTTCCGGACAGCAATGGTAAGGTCATCACCTTTTTGTCCTCTCTCCTTCCACTTGTTCCTCACAACAGCAGCCTTTGACACTTTCAATCCAAATCACTAATTCGCTGCACTCATGCCTCCCTTGCTGCCACCCTGTCCTCACGCTAAAGCAACTCTTGTACCTCCCTGCTTTCAGATGGTGATTCACCAGGTGAGGAGACGGGCCTTCAAGCTGCCAGTGAGAGTGAAGCTGAAGGCGAGGAGGAAGAGGAAGCCGGACCATCAGCGCCACCCTCTACCGAGGCAGCCCATGCCCATACTGGGAACACGCCTTCCCTGGAGGGGAGCAGGGGGGAATGGTCTGATGAGGGTGAAGCTCCAGGACCCAGCGGGCTGCAGCAGCGCGATGGGGGTAGGGAAGCTCGGGGGCCTTCTCCCCGGAGGGAGCGTATGGCCTCGAGTCCTGCTGCACTGGATGCAGACGAGGAGCGGGTCCTCGCTGAAATGAGTGCCGAGGCAGAGCAAATATACACTGAGCTCATGGCTGCAGTGGCAAGGATGCCTGAATCCATTGAATCACTGGCAAGGAGTGTGGAGTGTTAGGGCTCAAGGGTTGATCAGTGTCCGCGGGGAGAAGAAGGGAGAGTGCGGGAGACGCCATTGAGCCACGGAGAAGAAGGAAGAGTGCGGGAGACACCATTTATAGAAGCCGCAGCGGAGAAGAAGGGCGAGCGCGGGAAGAAAGGAAAGCGCGGGAGACGCCATTTTGTGTCAGCGGAGAAGAAGGGAGAGCACGGGAGACGCCATTTTTGACAGTTAATCACACCCAGGGATGCCGAAGAGTGGCAGTATCTCTACGTTCGACAATGAAGTCGAAGATTGGGCGACATATGTGGAAGGTTTTGAGGTGTACTGCAGGGCGAATGAAGTGCCAGATGCTAGGAAAGCACTGGTTTTGTTAAATTCCATGGGTGCAAAAACTTATGGGTTACTGCGAAACCTAATAACCCCAGAGAAGCCCGTGAATAAGAATTTCGAAAGCATGGTAGAAATCCTACAGGACCACTTAAACCCCACAACACTGCTGATTGCAGAAAGATTTAAGTTCCATAAAAGGAACCAACATAAAGACGAAAGCAATGCTGAGTACTTAACGGAACTGCGCAAGCTATGGAAACACTGCCAGTTTGGAGTGGGACTAGCAGATACGTTAAGGGACAAGTTTGTGTGTGGGCTTCAAAGTGAAGGAACCCAGAAACGGCTTCTATCAGAAAAGGATCTTACGCTGGACAAGGCTTTCAGCATGGCAGTATCACATGAAGCAGCCGCAAGGGGCGCTGCAGAGATACAACGGAGACCGCAAGAATATGGCACCAATGAAATGTCCTATGGAACAGGGAAGTGTTATCGCTGCGGCAGAACAACACACGACCAGAAGGATTGTTGGTTCAAGGACCAAGTATGCAGACAGTGTGGAAAAGCAGGACACATAGCAAGAGTCTGCAGGTCTGGGAAGAAAACCAACAGCAAGAAATCTCCACAGGAGAAGTACAAAAAGTTACATAAGGTGATGGACAGTAGTTCAGACGAACAGAAAAGTGAGACAGACTCCGGAAGCAAGGAGCTGGGTTGTCTGAAACTACATAAGGTAACCAAAATGGAGGATCACCAGACTATCTGGGTTACACTCAAGATAGACGGAGTCCAAGTGAAAATGGAATTGGACACAGGATCAGCCCTAACAGTCATAAACCAAAGGGACTACAAGCGGCTATTTTCACATATACCCTTGAAAGCTACAGAGATTGTCTTGAAGACATACACGGGGCAAAAAGTCTACCCCAAAGGAAAAATAAGGGTGAAAGTGATATACAAAGGCCAGGAAATACCTAAAATGGACCTATATCTATTGCCAGATGGAGGACCACCACTACTAGGACGTGAATGGATCCGGATGATACAATTAGATTGGCATTCCATACAGGCACTGAAGGTTGAGGCCAAAAAGGATGACGACATCACACTTGGACGACTGTCAAAAATGCTAACTGACGCAAAAGAAGTGTTCCAGGAGGGACTCGGAACACTAAAAGGCATAACAGCAACAATTAAAATAGAAGAAAATGCAAGCCCAAAATTTCTTAAGGCCAAACCAGTGCCTTATGCGATCCGACCAGCCCTTGAAGCAGAGCTGGAAGGGTTGCAACGTTCAGGAGTACTGTCCAAAGTAGACTGGAGCGAGTGGGCTACAGCCATCATTCCTGTAATGAAGAGGTCATTGAGAAATACGCCTGGGGTACCAAAG
This sequence comes from Somniosus microcephalus, assembly GCF_052327205.1. Classification (NCBI taxonomy): domain Eukaryota; kingdom Metazoa; phylum Chordata; class Chondrichthyes; order Squaliformes; family Somniosidae; genus Somniosus; species Somniosus microcephalus. The sequence goes on along the minus strand of NC_140992.1, from coordinate 212,040,481 downwards.
AAGGTCCGCATCTGTGGGGATTTTAAGGTGACAGTGAACCCAGTCCTTCACACGGTACAATATCTGCTTCCACGAATTGAGGATATTTTCGCCTCGCTATCTGGAGGTAAACGCTTCACCAAAATTGATCTAGCCCAGGCATACTTGGAAATGGAGGTAGAAGAAGCCTCGAAACAATACCTCACGATCAACACTCATAAAGGTCTCTACCAATACAACCGGCTGGTGTTCGGGGTAGCATCGGCTCCGACTATTTGGCAAAGGGCGATGGATCAAGTCCTGCAAGGGATTCCAGGGGCCCAGTGTTATTTGGACGACATCCTGGTCACGGGCGAAAATGACAGTGATCACCTCACCAACTTGGAGAAGGTGCTCACTAGATTAAGGAAATATGGGCTATGAGCTAATCGCCACAAGTGCGAGTTTTTCCAGAGGCAGATCTCGTATTGTGGCCACGTTATCGATGAAGAGGGGTTACATAAGTCTCCTGAAAAGATTGAGGCAGTAGTCAAGGCTCCAGCACTGGAAAATGTGTCACAACTGAGGTCGTTCCTCGGGCTGGTGAACTACTACCATAAGTTCTTACCAAATTTGTCTACAGTATAACACCCACTGAATAACCTATTGCAAACAGGGGTACCATGGAAGTGGAATGACGAACGTAAATGAGCTTTCCAGAAGTGCAAAGAATTGATCACATCAAAAGAGGTGTTGGCCCATTTCAACCCAGCACTACCAATTCGTTTGGCATGTGATGCATCACCCTATGTTATTGGAGCGTTGCTGTCGCATAAATTCCCAGATGGGTTGGAGAGGCCAGTAGCCTTTGCGCCTCGGTCACTAACCTCAGCCGAGCGCAACTACGCCCAGATTGACAGGGAGGCCCTCAGCCTAGTATGGGGAGTAAAAAAATTCAACCACTATCTGCATGGGCAGAAGTTCAACTTGCTGACTGACCACCAACCACTTGTCTCCATCTTTAATCCAAAGAAGGGCGTTCCGGTGATGACTGCACAACGGTTACAAAGATGGTCCCTTTTTCTAGGGGCGAACCAATATGAAATAGAATACAAAGGCACGAAACAGCATGGGAACGCTGATGGGCTATCACGCCTGCCACTGCCTACGGTGGAGGAAGCACCAGCAGTGGACCCTATCGAGATATTTTATTCGTCAATAATTGAACGATTGTCAATAACTACACGGATGCTGTAACTTAACAATCAACAGGTGTCTACTGGAGTAGGGTAGTCTCCAGACTGGGGGTACAGAGGCATGCTCAAGGCTTATATACAGGTGTGGTCACTGCCTGTACTACAGTATACAAGAGCTGTAAAAGTAGTTCTCTCTTAAAGGTACATACACTACAATTCCTCCCCTTTTAGATTAGCAGTACCCATAATATTCAAATAACAATTAACACTTTAACATGCACATTAAACAACAATAGTCCATTTAAAGATTCAGTCTTTGGGGCGGCTTCCTGATCCTTTCGGGATAGTGCCTTTCCCGTTTCCGCCGCTCGGTCCTGAACCCGGCTGCTGCTTTACCCTCTCTCGCTGCATTTTGTTTTTCCTCGATGCCGCTCGGTTTTCAACCCCCGGCTGTGCCCTGTGCGCTTCACCCTCTCTCTTACCCCATCGACGCTGCTCGGCTTTTTCTCTGCCGTCGGTCGGCTCCAGCCGCCGCTGTCCGGGAAGGGTCTGCGCTGTACCTTTTGTCAGTCTGTTGCTGATCGTCGTGGCTGGGGAACCAAGCCCGGCTCTCCACAGCCTCCCCTGCGATGTTCACTCTCTACCGGACGACTGGGCGGTTGCTCGCTGTCGACGCCCGTGCTTCTGGCCTCGACTTTCTTCCACCGCCCTCCCGGAGCGAATCCTCGAAGGGAAATGCAGAGTTGCAGGTAGATTCGAATCGACACTCGTCGCCACTGTTAGATCCGTGATTCTGAGAGAATGATGTTTTTCAATAACTACACGGATGCTGTAACTTAACAATCAACAGGTGTTTACTGGAGTAGGGTAGTCTCAAAACTGGGGGTACAGAGGCATGCTCAAGGCTTATATACAGGTGTGGTCACTGCCGGTACTACAGTATACAGGAGCTGTAAAAGTAGTTCTCTCTTAAAGGTACATACACTACATGGAGCACTTCACTGTAGCACAGGCGGCTGCCACGCAAATGCTAAGTGCTGCAATGCAGTCAGTGGCTGGTCTCATGCAGACGCAGATTGAGGCCACGCGAGCACTGACTGCTGCCACCCTCGCTGGATCGGGCAGATTTCCCCGGGGCTCTCACCGCGTCGCAGCAGGCCAGCAATCTGTGCTCCATCAGATTGCTCCGGATGCTGAAGTGCTGCCCCGTGGGAGTGCCAGTGTGTCGGTCGAGCAGGGAGTTGCTGTCCTCTCTCAAGATGACAGCATTTCCGCTGCCACCACTGGCACTTCTCCACTGCAGTTGCCACCACCTGTAGGACAGACTGCTGCCGCCCATGCAGAGTTGGAGCAGTCAGCAGCCGGGCCCTCCAGGCCCAGAGCTGGTCCAGGCCGTCCCTCAAGGGCATCTGCAGTCTCAGTTTCTGACACTCAGCAGCCTTCCCCCAGCCTTGCTCCAGCCACTGGGGTCCCATTACGGAGGAGCTGCAGGGTGGGAAAGGAGGAATTTCGCAAGGGAAGCAGATCACCCTCGAAGGGCAAAAAGTAGGAGGTGTGGCAAAATGTTTTTCATTGTTTTATTGAAGGCCGAGGGTCGTGGTCAAATTTTTGTTACTGTGTTGGACATTGTCTCCAGGTTGTGAGAGCCAGTTATGTGAATGGCTGCTTTTTTTGTGTTTATTTCTGTTACTTTGTCATGCGGAAATGAGAGACACAGAGTTTGTGAAATAAAGAAGTATTCAAAATGTACATGTTTGGTCTTTGCACTCATTGTTGCCTTGACCGGCTTAGGGGTTGCGGGATGCTTTCATTCAGGTTGTTTGAATGGCAAAGCCACTCCCTCAGAGGGGGCCTAGAAGCGATTTGCTATGAGCCTTTGACGGACGGCCCTTCCACTTTGTGCCTCCCTCCCGCCTTGGTGCTGCTGATGATCATCCTCCTCATCTTCCTCCTCCTCCTCCTCCTCCTCCTCTGCTGGTGCTCCAATGTCTGGTGGCATTGGCTGGGTCCTGAGGATAGCAAGGTTATGCAGCATGCAGCACACAACAACAAAGTGGGAGACTCGCTCAGGCGAGTACTGCAGGGCTCCTCCAGAATGGTCCAGACAGCGGAACCGTTGCTTGAGCACACCGATTGTGTGCTCAATGATGTTCCTGGTAGCTTGATGGCTCTCATTGTATCGTAGCTCAGCAGGGGTGCTGGGCGAACGGAGCGGTGTCATCAGCCAGGTGCACAGAGGATATCCCTTGTTCCCAAGAAGCCAACCCCCTGGGTGATGCGGTGCCTGGAAAAGGTCGGCCACAGCGGTCTGGCGCAGGATGAAGGCATCGTGGCTGCTGCCTGGAAAGTGGGCATTGACAGTGAGTATCAGCTGTCTGTGGTCACAGACCAACTGGACGTTTAAGGAATGGAAGCCCTTTCAGTTGCGGAAATCCTTGGCATTCTCTTGCGGTGCCCGCAAAGCCACATGCGTTCAGTCAATGGCGCCCTGTACCATGGGGAAGCCCGCTATCATCGCAAAGCCCATTGCGTGTCCTTGCTGCTTGGGGTCATGGGGAAAGAGATGTACTCTCGTCTCCTTTTAAAGAGGGCATTTGTTACCTGATGGATGCAGCAATGCACCGCGAACTGGGAGATATTGGCGATGTCCCCAGTAGCTGATTAAAATGAGCCAGTGGCATAAAAGTTGAGAGCCACTGTTATCTTCACTGCCACTGACAGAGACGTCCTGCTCCTCAGTTGAGGCTGCAGATCTGGCTGAAGCAGGTGGCAGAGCTCAGTGACCATCTCCTTGCTGAATTGCAGCCTTCGCAAACACTGCTCCTCAGACATATTAATGTAGGAGAACTGTTGGTGAAAAACCCTGGGAGGGTAAGGTCTTCTGTACCGAGGCCTGTTGGCCCTCCTCCGTCTGGCCATGATTGCCACTCTCTCTCTGCGTCTCTGTTCCCTCCGAATGTGATGGAGAAGGACGACGTTCCCATCCATTGCAGCCCCCATAGTATCTGGGCAATCAAAGTTATGAAGGTCAAAAAGCAAAGTACCTGCAAAGTTATGGTCAGAAGCCAAAACTACCTCAGACAGCGTTGACTCAATGCAGAAGTCTCTCTTTCTCTCTTTGTCTCTCTCCAAATCTCTCTCTCTCTCAGAACAAGTGGTGCAAGAATGGCTACCACACAAAAGCCAGGAAGAGGCTCCCTTTAAATAGCGCCCCAAGCCCCACAGCAACTGGGAAGCGTTCCAGTCAACCTGTCGTTGGTAGCGCCAGGCGGAAAGGAGGGGGGCGCCACTGAATTTCTGGTCCGGGGCGCCCCAAGGGCATTGTACTCTCGAATGACGCCAAGACCTGCGTGCGCAGGAGATTGGGCGGTATTGTTTAGCGCCGCCGCAAAAGGTCCGGTCAACTTCGCGAGAGGCGCAGATATAGCCGCGCCCGGGCGCTAGTTGGTTTGTGCCGCACTTAGCGCCCTCTTAAGGTGCTAACGGGTGGCACTACCAACTGAATTTTTCCCCCCTGATATTTTGTTGGAATCAGTTCACCAAAGAAATTGCTTAAACTTCAAAGGAAGAAATATCCCTATAAAACATGGAAGCTTCCAATGTTCAGTTTCTGTTCATCACGCCATTTTGGATAGAGCTCTGTGGTTTTCCAGTCTTTACCTGTCAAACTGTCAACACCGTTGGCTGTAGTGTAAATTACAGCCTGTGCTTTTTAGTATCTTGCCTATGTTTGCGCTTCTTCATTTAGTTGGCCAATAGATGAGCCTGTACAAATTGGTATAGTATGAGAATGTTTTCTGTCATCTGAAACGACATGAAAGATTTTGGGAACCCTTTACATGTTTTCCAGTTAGTAATTTCCCATAATTGGGGTTAATTGTTAGAGCTGGGCAATGTTAGCTCAGTGTGGTAGAGATTAAAGCTTGCAAGTTTAAGCTTGTAGGCAATGCAGAAACTGTCGTCAAGCAGTTCACACATGAGTAGGGTGTTCAAGCAAAGTAACAATAAACTATAAAGTGTGGTAAGCAGCAGTATAAAGGCTGCTAATATGGTAAATGTACATTTCAGCCTTTTCAATTCTGCGTTTAAAAAAAAATGCCTGGCAAAAACCAATGGCTGACACAATGAACATAGAGGCAGGAAACCTGTGTGTAGCCAAATGGTTGAGCTGCACAACACTCCAACTTCCTATTTGATGACTGGTGAAGGAGAGGTGGTGCAGAATGAGGTGGTAGCAAGGAGGTTGGTCTGCTTATCACTTCAAGTCACTCTCTCCATTGGATAGCATTGCAGCATGCCAGGAAGGCAGCAGAGGAAGAGGACTTCAGGGTGCAGCTGTTACTGCCAGTGCCAGCCCTGTGATGCAAGTTAGCTGCAGTGACATTGCAATAGCTGGCACAACTCTATCTGGCTTTTTTTATTCATTCATGGGATGTGGACGTCACCAGCAAGGCCAGCGTTTATTTACTGCCCACCCCTAATAGCCCTCGAGAATGTGGTGAGCCACCTTCTTCAATACAACTGAGTGGCTTGCTTGGCCATTTCAGAGGGCAGTTAAGAGTCAACCACATTGCTGTGGGCCTGGAGTCACATATAGGCCAGACCGGGTAAGGACGGCAGATTTCCTTCCCTAAAGTATATTAGTGAACCAGATGGGTTTTTACGACAATCCAATAGTTTCATGGTCACCATTACTGATACTAGCTTTTTATTCCAGATTTATTTAATTAACTGCATTTAAATTCTGGAGCAGCCATGGTGGGATTTGCACTCATGTCTCCGGATCATTAATCCAGGCCTCTGGATTACTAGTCCAGTAACATAACCGTTGTGCTATTGTACCCGTGGATGGCTGTATAGTGGCCTAGAGTGGACAGTCATTGCCGTGTGGCTGTGCCTCTGCTTGTTAATATGGGTGGAGGATAGTGGCAGGCAGGCATAGCATGCCTCTGCTGGAGCTTGACGTACCTGGCAACCCTCCATTACTCCTCCTTTCTTCTGAAAAAGGGAAGTAAATAGGATTCCCACTGGGAAAGCCATTGTTCAAATATCATGGGCGTGCTAAAAAATAGGCAATACCAGAACACTTGGCATAAAGCTTCCCGATCAATGAAGTGGAAACAGGAAGGGAACAGGAAAACAAGCAAGAAAATGTTGCTCCAAATCGTACTATAGGGCTCCTTAAATATACCTCTGTAAACAACACAGCCGAGCAGTCCTGGATGTCCATTTATATGGGTGTCTAGATAACTATACCGGCAAATTGTATGTCCACCTAAATGATATCGGGGCTTAGTTTGACTAAAATCAACTGCAAAAATCGCTGTGTGCTGTTGATGCCAACAAAAAACCCACCTGGGTGGCTAAATGGGTGGAAGCTTTGACTTAATGGATCTCCGCCCACTTTACACATCTGAATTGCAAAAATCTACCCCTCCCGTCCAGGCTCATGCATGAAAAATAGTCAATTGGACGAGGTACCAGAGGGTTCCCAAGTGGCCTATTCCTGCTCCTATTTCTTATGTCCTTATCTCTCATTGTGAGGAGAAAATTGGGTGAGGGAAAAATAAAACTTTATCAAAAAGAAATGTTGATAGTGATAGTAAATTCATACAATAAAATATTTAGATTGCAACCTGTCACATTGCCACTTCAGTTTGTTTCCATTTACGGGACAATCAACACAACTGTAGCATTCTCATGGCAGTAAGGAACTTCTCTCATCATGCACATCAACCATACAGCAATCACATCACAATCATAAAGAGAATCATTCTTTCATCAGTCACATTGTAAACAGCCCCAGCATAAGAACATACAGCCAGTTTAGAATGTAGTCATAGAATCTTACAGCACAGAAGGAGGCCATGTGAAATGTGCCTTTGTTTCACTCATTTACAAATTGAGATATGTTTTGAAAAATATGTGATTTTAATGCAATACATTTATATATAAGAATTGGCCCGTTGGGATTTGTAATCTTAATCAATTTGAGCTCCTAGACATTTTTGACTATAACTAAATTTTGCTTCCTTCCTGAAGACAATCTATAACTTTATGTCAGTGAAATGCTTAAAGATAATGGCCTAGAAATTCAGTATAGCCACGTTTGGGGCGGTAAAGTCGGGCGGCCGCTAAAGTTTGCGCCCGGCGCAAAGTCGAGCCCCCTTCACCGATATTCAGTCGCATCGCCCTAAGAGGTTGCTGCTGCGCTAAAACAGGCGATGCACGACTATCATTAGGCGCTAAGCCGGCGGCCCGGGGCGCTAACACCGGAAGTTGGGCGCAGGGCAGGTGCGGCGAGCTGTTGATTGACGGCAGACACTCTGGCTCCGGTGAGCTCTTAAAGGGGGAGGGTGGATTTGTTTTTTTGAAAGGCCGAGACTGGTGTATTTGTGCATCACTTTGTTATGTGGTACCGGCACAACAATAATCATAATCATCCCCCTCCTCCTCCTCCTCCTCCTCCTCTCCATCATCATCATCTAACGTTGTCTCTCACACAAAGAAGCCCCTTTAATTTGCGCTCCCCGCGGCCCGCCTCGGCTGTGTACCGTTCCACTTCACAGTCGTTCGGGCCGCCAGGCGCACAATGGGGCGGTGCGAGTGAAGTTCCGGTTCCGGGCGCACAAAGGGCGTTGCACGACGAAATGACATCATGATCTGCGCGCGCAGATGAGCGCGCGCAATGACTTTGCGCCGGCGCTAAATGTCTACTGAAGTTGGGGTGAGGCGCAGATCGCGCTGCGCCCGGGCACTAAGCGCCTAGCGCTCGAGATCTACTCCTCCTAAGGCGCTAACGGCTGGCGCAGCCAACTGAATTTCTAGGCCAATGGCCCTGAAACTTCTAGGCTCCTGTACTAGCAGTGGAAGTGCAACAGCAGTGGGACTTCCGGGTGTCCACGGCGATATACGCTGACTTTGTCAGTAACCCCTATCGATGGACAGGACATAGACGAGAGTCCAGTCAGCTATAGGGCGACTATGCCCAGGGAGGCCCAGCAAGCTGCACGGGGAGGGAAAAGGATGGCAGAGTTCATGGCCCAAGACCACATTTAAAGGGCTGCAGTAAGATAAAGAGGCCACTGCCCTGGAGGATCCATGCAGGCGGCACCTGAGAAAGGAGCAAAGAAGAGGGCCTCAAACTTTACAGAGTACCATGTGGCTGTACTGCTGAGTGACATAAGACAGAGAAGAGATAGTATTCTTGATTCTGGAGCCTGCCAATGCAGCAACCCATGTGATGTTCCTTCATCGTCGCTGGGTCAAATTCAGGAACTCCCTACCTAACAGCACTATGGGAGTACCTTCACCACGTGGACTGCAGCGGTTCAAGAAGGTGGCTCACCACCACCTTCTCAAGGACAATTAGGGATGGGCAATAAATGCTGGCCTTGCCAGGGACGCCCACATGCTGCGAATGAATTTTTAAAAATGTGGAAGGAGGTGGCAGTTGCAATCTGAGGCACCTCCACAATCCTTGCAATGTTGGAAGCAATTTAATGACCTTACAAAGTCAGCAAAGGTAAGTGACATGCCAATTAAGTGCTGTCTGGTGAGACCCTTAGAGAGAATCCATCACTCCCTGCCCTGAATAATTATGAACTGCTCTGGTTTCCCAGAATATATAATGCTTCATATATCAGTGTGTCTCTCATGTGAACCCCCTCCTCCTACTTCACCAACCCTCACATCCTGCCACATGTTAGCCCCTGGAAGCTCATCTCCCATGTTCAAGTGTCAGTACAGCTCCTTCCATTTCTAGTACTCATTGGAGATAAAAGTCCAAAGAGGCTGGGTATGCGGTCTTCTTGCAGGAGAAGTTAGGTGCAATGTTGGAGAATGGCAGACTGCAGGGGACACTTTGCTGACATCCAGCAGTTAACCAAAAAGCAGGAGGAGACCATGGAAATTCTGCAGAGTAACTTCCCAAGCTGTGGCAGATGGAGAAGTTGGAGGATACATACCCACAATTAGTTCCTGTTGACCAAGTACATATATGGAAGCTACGATAATGGAGATAGACAAGAATTTGAACAAAATGTTTGATTGAAACAGCAATAGAAGCTGATGAGGATCTCATTCAGCTACAGCAGACCTCTGATAATCATTACTTCTCTCTTGTATCCTGAGATTCAATATGGAAAGATCGAGCACAGGAAGTAGCTGAAAATAAGATAACAAGCCTGTCCATATCTGGCCCCGCTGGCATAAACTTGTTCACCCTGTCTCTTCCACTCTCACTTGCACTCACCAGCCCTGATAGAGTTACTGAGAATTAACAGGACAGTGTAGATGATGAAATGTCACTGGGTGAGTCACTGAGCACAGGGAAGCCACAAGGCAAATGTTTGGAAGTGGAGCCTTCAGAACAGTCATTTCCTGGCTGCAGAGCAAGTGGATGTTAATTTCATGGGTCCTTCCATGAAATGTAGGATGCTTACAGAGCGTCATATGCATGTGGAGGCACTTCGCAGCCTTTCAGCAGACGTGCAGCGGGCGGGTGGCATGGCTGCGGAGTCTGATGCTAACTTCTGCTGCACCACCCAAAAGGCATTTACTTCCACGCAGTACTTGCTGGAGAGACGGACATCTCCAGGAACATCTTGCATGCATCCTCCTTAACAATGAGGCCTCCCCGGCCAGTCAATGTTCCAACTGGGGCAGGGAGGATCAGCTGGGCAACCCAATCCCAGGTCCCTGACACTGCCACCTTGGATTTAGTGCTAGGATGTCTGGACGAATGGTCCAGAAACAGGCCTCCCATGCAATTCTTCCTGTCCTTGTGGAATAAGCTACGTTCCGCTTGGCGCTTTCCCCATGGTAATGGAACCGAGATGAAAAACTCAGCGGTGTGGGAGATTGTAGGCTCAAACCCAGATCCGTGCTCTGTGTTGAAGAGCTGGAGTCCGAGCTTCAAACACTGAGACACATCAGGGAGGGGGAGAGTTACCTGGACTCTGTGTATCACGAGGTATTCACACCAATTAGATTAATTAATTCAGATGTAGTCCGTGGCCAGGGTCAGGATGGTGTGACTAGAAGTGAGGCAGGTACGGGGATCCAGGAGGTAGTGTTGGAGGAGCCGCAGCCCTTGCACTTGTCCAACAGGTTCGAGGCTCTTACTCCCTGTGAGGATGGGAACAGGGACTGCGGGGAGGATGAGCAACCTGGCCACAGCACCGTGGAGCGGGGGGCCATTCAAGTGGGGGGAGTTAAAAGAAATGTGGTAGTGGTAGGGGATAGTATCATTAGGGGGATAGATAGAGTTCTTTGCAGCCGAGAGCGAGAGTCCCGAAGGCTGTGTTGCCTGCCCGGTGCCAGGGTTAAGGACATCTCCTCTGGACTGGAGAGAAACTTGGAGTGGGAAGGGGAGGATCTAGTTGTCGTGGTCCATGTTGGTACCAACGACATAGATAGGACAAGGAAGGAGGTTCTGCTGAGGGAGTTTGAGCAGCTAGGGGCCAAATTAAAAAGCAGAATCACAAGGGTAATAATCTCTGGATTATTACCTGAGCCACGAGCGAATTTGGCTAGGACAAATAAAATTAGAGAGTTAAATGCGTGGCTCAAAGACTGGTGTGGGAGAAATGGGTTTTGCTTCCTGGGACACTGGCACCAGTACTGGGGCAGGAGGGAGCTGTTCCGTTGGGATGGGCTTCACTTGGCCAGTGCTGGGACTAGAGTCCTGGCGGATCATATAACTAGGGCTGTAGAGAGGGCTTTAAACTAACTAGTGGGGGGAAGGTTCCTAGAGAGCAAATAATAAAAATGACAACAGAGAAGGTCATAGACTTAGGTAGCAGTGGGGAAATTAAAAACCAGAGCGTGTCAGGAAGGGGCAGAAGGTATGGAGTAAAAGGTAAAGTAATAAAAAGGGCAAAACCAGGAACTAAGTGTCACAAAACATATTTGAAAGTTCTCTATCTGAATGCACGTAGCATTCGTAACAAAATAGACGAGTTAATGGCACAAATAACTACATATGGGTATGATCTTGTGGCCATTACAGAAACATGGCTGCAGGGTGACAATGCCTGGGAATGAAACATACCAGGTTATTTAACGATCAGGAAGGACAGGCAGGAAGGAAGGGGAGGTGGGGTGGCTATGTTAATAAAGGAAGGAATCACTATAATACAGAGAAATGATATTGGGTCAAAAGATCAGGATAATGAAACAGTTTGGGTGGAGGTAAGGAATAATAAGGGGAAAAAAACACTAATGGGCGTAGTCTATAGGCCTCCGAACAGTGGCAACTCTGTTGGACGGCGTATCAATCAGGAAATAGTTGAGGCTTGTAATAAGGGAACATCTATAATTATGGGGGATTTTAACTATCATATTAATTGGACAAATCAACTTGGGCAGGGCTGCCTTGAGGATGAGTTCATTGAGTGTATTAGGGATGGGTTTCTTGAGCAGTATGTAACTGAACCGACCAGGGGGCAAGCAACCTTAGATCTGGCCCTGTGTAACGAGACAGGATTAATTAAAAATGTCCTCGTAAAGGATCCCCTTGGAATGAGTGACCATAACATGGTTGAATTCCATATTCAATTAGAGGGTGAGAAGGCTGGATCTCAAACAAGCGTGCTAAGCTTGAATAAAGGAGACTATGAAGGTATGAGAGCGGAATTGAGTAGAGTGGATTGGGAAAATAGATTAAAGGGTAAGATGATACATGATCAGTGGTGTACATTTAAGGAGTTATTTTACAACTTCCAAAAAAAATATATTCCACTGAGAAGAAAAGGGTGTAAAAGAAAAGACAGCCATCCGTGGCTAAGTAAAGAAATTAAGGATAGTATTCAACTAAAAGCAAGGGCATATAAGGTAGCCAAATCTAGTGGGAGGATAGAGGATTGGGAAAACTTTAAAAGACAGCAAAAAATAACAAAAAGATTGATTAAGAAAGGGAAGATAGATTATGAAAGTAAATTAGCAAAAAATATAAAAACAGATAGTAAGAGTTTTTATAGTTATATAAAAAGAAAAAGGGTGGCTAAAGTAAATGTTGGTCCCTTAGAGGATGAGACCGGGAAATTAATGATGGGAAATATGGAGATGGCAAAAACACTGAATGAATATTTTATATCAGTCTTTACAGTAGAAGACACTAAGAATATCCCAACACTGGACAAACAGGGGGCTAAAGGGGGGGAGGAGCCAAACACGATCAAAATCACTAAGGAAGTGGTACTCGGTAAAATAATGGGACTCAAGGCGGATAAATCACCTGGACCTGATGGCTTACATCCTAGGGTCTTGAGGGAAGTGGCGGTAGGGATTGTGGATGCATTGGTAATAATTTTCCAAAACTCCCTGGACTCGGCAAAGGTCCCGGCAGACTGGAAAACTGCTAATGTAACACCCTTATTTAAAAAGGGCAGTAGACAGAAGGCTGGAAACTATAGACCGGTTAGCCTAACATCTGTGGTAGGTAAAATTTTGGTGTCCATTATTAAGGAGACAGTAACAGGACATTTGGATAATCATAATTTAATAGGACAAAGTCAGCATGGTTTTATGAAGGGGAAGTCATGTTTGACAAATTTGCTGGAGTTCTTTGAGGAAGTAACATATAGGGTGGATAAAGGGGAACCAGTGGACGTAGTGTATTTAGACTTCCAAAAGGCATTCGACAAGGTGCCACACAAAAGATTATTGCTTAAGATAAAAAATCATGGGATTGGGGGTAATATTCTGGCATGGATAGAGGATTGGCTATCTAACAGAAGGCAGAGAGTTGGGATAAATGGTTCATTCTCAGAATGGCAACCAGTAACTAGTGGTGTTCCGCAGGGGTCAGTGCTGGGTCCCCAACTCTTTACAATCTATATTAATGATTTGGAGGAGGGGACCGAGTGTAACATATCAAAGTTTGCAGATGATACTAAGATGGGAGGGAAAGTAGTGAGTGAGGAGGACATAAAAAACCTGCAAGGGGACATAGACAGGCTAAGTAAGTGGGCAGAGATTTGGCAGATGGAATACAATACTGGAAAGTGTGAGGTTATGCACTTTGGCAGGAAAAATCATAGAGCAAGTTATTATCTTAATGGCAAGAAACTGGAAAGTACTGAAGTACAAAGGGATCTGGGGGTCCTGGTGCACGAAACTCAAAAGGTTAGTATGCAGGTGCAGCAAGTGATTAAGAAGGCCAATGGAATGTTGGCTTTCATTGCTAGGGGGATAGAATATAAAAATAGGGAGGTATTGCTTCAGTTGTACAAGGTATTGGTGAGACCGCACCTGGAATACTCCGTACAGTTTTGGTGTCCATACTTAAGAAAGGACATACTTGCTCTCGAGTCAGTACAAAGAAGGTTCACTCGGTTAATCCCGGGGATGAGGGGATGGACATATGAGGAGAGGTTGAGTAGATTGGGACTCTACTCATTGGAGTTCAGAAGAATGAGAGGCGATCATATTGAAACATATAAGATTGTGAAGGGGTTGGATCGGGTGGATGTGGGGAGGATGTTCCCGATGATGGGTGAAACTAGAACTAGGGGGCATAGTCTTAGAATAAGGGGCTGCTCTTTCAAAACTGAGATGAGGAGGAACTACTTCACTCAGAGGGTGGTAGGTCCATGGAATATGCTGCCCCAAAAAGCTGTAAAAGCTACATCATTACATAAATTTAAAACAGAAATAGACAGTTTCCTAGAAGTAAAGGGAATTAAGGGTTACGGGGAGCGGGCAGGAATTTGGACATGAGTCTAGGTTCGGATCGGTCATGGCCCTGTGGGTAGCGGAGCGGGCCCAGGGGCCGTGTAGCCTGATCCTGCTCCTATTTCATGTGTCTAATTCTGTTAGATTCAGGAGATGGTTCTGTGATAGTAGATTGGCGGTTAGGATCAGATCAGCCATGATCTTATTGAATGGCGGAGCAGGCTCGAGGGGCCGATTGGCCTATTTCTTATGTTCTTATGTTCTTATCCCACCACTCGATGGCAATGAACATTGGTGTGCTGGGGAGTTGCTTTACCATGCTGTAACTCCTGGGAATTATTTAGTCATACCTAATATGTCTCCACCTGTTTCAATGAATCCAAGTTCTAATCTTGATCTCCTTGAATTAATTTCAGCAGCACACCCTCTTGGCAAACCTGAGCTAATTCTCCCAGTAGTATTAAGTCGACTTTTACTTATAATTATGTAGAATTACATAGGATATACGGCACAGAAACAGGCCATTCGGCCCAACCAGTTCATGTTGGCATTTATGCTCCACTCGAGCCTCCTCCCGTCGTTCCTCATCTGAATCTATCAACGTAACCCTCTCATCCCTTCTCCCTCATATGCTTGTCTAGCCGCCCCTTAAATGCATCTATACTATTTGCTTCAAGCACTCCCTGTGGTAGCGAGTTCCACATTCTCACCACTCTTTGGGTTAAGAAGTTTCTTCTGAATTCCCTATTGGCTTTCTTGGTGATATATTGATATATTGATGGCCTCGAGTTATGCTCTTCCCCACAAGTGGAAACATTCTCTCTGTATCCACTCTATCAAAACCTTTCAGAATTTTAAAGACCTCTATTAGGTCACCCCTCAGCCTTCTTTTTTCAAGAGAAAAGAGACCCAGCCTGTTCATCCTTTCCTGATATGTATACCCTCGCATTTCTGGTATCACCCTTGTAAATCTTCCCTGCACCCTCTCCAGTGACTCTATATCTTTTTTATAATATGCTTTTGAATTAACAATGCTCGTTTCAGGATATTAAGGCACTTTGACTACTCTTGTTTAAAAATGCAAAGCCCTGAAATTGCTGTATCTACTTCCACCCTGACCTGCTTTTTATTCACCTTCACAATAACTAAAGATGAAGCTTAATCCCTTTCAATTCCACCTCTGAGCTGTTGCCACTTTCAGGGAGGCTGAAATCCAGCAAAACATGCAAATTGTTCAAATATATCGGTGCAAAAAGTTTCACTCTTTCACTTGTTTAAAAACCTTTAACAATAAACACAAAAATACCTTTGCTTTGTACTTTCGTTTATTATTTGGAATTTTATCATAGGCAAACCCCTATTTGCCTCATTTGAAGTTACAACATCGTAAAATAATTAGAGCTCAGAGCATTTGTCATCTGAATCGCTGAAGGATGTTGTTATGAAGCAAAGTTCTTAGGCCTGGGTTTAGCCCCCATACCCGAGGAGAACACAGTGTGCGGCGGGTTAAAATCGGAGCAACGTCCTACTCACCGGATCCACGTTCACTTCGCGTCACACACCTCTTCTACAGATGTGATTTGGCCAGCGTGCGAGGCTCTCGCCTGCAAAAGTCGGGGTCTGATGATGTCATTCAGATCCTGACGTTATTTTAACCCGGGGCCGTGCGATTCCCACACAGTGCCGGTCACACCCAGGGAAGCTGGCATGAGAAGGCTCCAGGGCAGAAGAAGCCAAGGTAAGTGAAAAATGTAACATTTTTCAAAGGTTTTCTTGTGGCCCTGGGATGAGTAGGTCTGTTCCTCTGGGTCCCACGAGGAATCCTTGGCCTTCCCCCACCCTGGCCTCCCCTTCCCATTCCCGTGACCGTGATTGGCTTGGACACCCTCCATCACTAACCTTGTGCCAGTGATCGATTCCTTAGGACCCTGGTGGGGGCTTGCTGCAGAAGATTTCTCACTCCCGCCTGCCAGCCTTCATGCCATTCCTGTCGGGATTGAGCGGGAATCGGGCCTGGGAGTTAAAGAGCCTGCCACTCACCCTGCTGCCCCCATGCTGAACTCTCACTCTGAGTTGAAATCAGGGTTATCGAGACTTGAACAAAGTAACTTTTCTTTTCCTCTTTCTATCCTAAAGTCAGTGATATGCACTGGATGCAGGTACACAGGAACCAGTAACCCGCCTGTACCTCACCTTACTCAAGTAGGTATTCTTCTTGTGCTAGTCTGGACAAGTGTTAGCAGACTATTCAACCACAAGAGTCATCGCAGCTTTTTAACACTCACCTGTGCTCATCCAACATCCACACGCAGCTCATAAGGCAGCAATCAGGAAGGGGAACTAGGGCTGATTTCTTTTTCCTTCCCTGACCCAGGCCATTTGCTACATTCTCACTGCCAAAATTGAGATCAGCTAGCACAGACTGGGGATGGATTCTGAAGGCCTTCCTGGACCACATGGTTCAATGCCACATCCACACAGCCCACTTGCCCCTCTGAATCATCATGGACGTTTAAGACTGGTGTTGCTAAATGGGGTCTTCGTACTTCAGAGGGCTTCTCGGTTAAGGTAGTATTAAAAGCTCAGCCTTTACGTAATGGAGACTTAATACATATATACTTTTTCATGTTCTCAAGCTTTATTTTAATAATTCATACTTTTTACACCGCTTGAAGCAAGTTGTCCAATGGTTAAGGGAGATTAAACACCAGCTGGCAGACAATCCCATTGGCAAGTGGGCTGTGATGACTGTCACCTAAGTAATTTATTAATGATGTGATCTGAAAGGTGTGACAGGCTGGAAAGTGAAGCGATCAACAGATACAAAGCACTAAAATACTGCAGAGAGGATGCTTTTTTCTCTCTGGTTTGCTTGTCAATCTCAGGTAAGTTTCATAAATCCACAATCTATGCATCTTTCAAGGGTGGATTTAGAAGCATTAGAAGGACAAAATATGGTGAAATAATTTCAGCAGTTGCAATAAGTCGACAAACTCCCAATTTGAATGTACTGTAAAATCCTGTATTTAAGCTTCAACTTTTTAGACATTAATCCTCTAACAATAAAGGGGCAAAGATGCAAGTGAAATGTATTCAGCAGATTTTGCGATACTTTTACATACACATAGACAGGATGATATCTCAGTTTAAATCTCAGCCTCCACTAGCAGTGTGTTCATGTTCTTTCTGATACATACATGCAATGGGAGATAATGTAAAACTGAAAATAGAGAATTAAAAAAAAATAGATGATAAAAAGAATCTGAGCTCCACAGATAAGTCAAACATCTTTTATTCCTTGTTGTCCAAAGGAAGCCTGACTTGCTGAAATATTGCATTTGATATGAAGAAACTCACATTTTTGCAACACGTGTCAGCCTCAAGAATGTGTGGTTTCTGTACTCAGGTCTCCTGCTTCTGTTCATATGGAATCACAGATCACAACCTGCAGGCTAAGGTCAGGGAGGAGGAACAAGAGATGAGAAACTTGAATACTTGGCTGTTCCATGGAATGAACCTCCGCTGAATAATTCCTCAGAACAGGCGAGGCCAGCTTTTCTGGCAGATCAACTTCTTTAGTTTCTGAATTACCTGAATTATTACTAAGTGCCAGAAGCAGGCATGATAGCTTTTAATAATTTCTTCCTGGACCCATTTTCAGATCCTGAAGGTCCGATGCAAGGGAAAAGTGGGACTGTTCACACAATGCCACTAAATATTTACTTGTTAGATGTTATTTGCACTCTGATACCAATCGGGACTTTCAGTACTTTGCGTCTCAATGACTTTCTTCCTAATATTTATAACTCCTGTTATCATTAGCTCATTCCTGTTAGACCCAGGCACCAGTCTGGCCTAGTTAGTGCAACATGGAGCCGAGCAGTGAGAGTTATGTGTAGTGTAATATCTGGTGTGGGACATCAGAGCAGGGTAAGTCCTGTTAAACTGATAGATTCATATTCACTTGTGATTAGAAATTAAAAACCCTGACCATACCTTAAATCACTGCTACAACAAACCAAACCGAAATGTTGCTTTAATGCTGCATTTTTGGTGTTGGCATGGGGTTCTCTTTGCTGTCGATCTGATGTCACAAATTATGGTACACTGTGAGCGAGACCACCTGGCCTCAAGGTTGGCCTCATTATGTATTCGCAGCAAGTCCCCAGTGTGGTGTATGTAACCTGTTCCACCTTAAGAGAACTACCTTAAGAGATGTACTACTTTCTCTTGGCTGCTGTATACTGTAATACCGGTGGTGACCACACCGGTATATAAGTGTTGTGTAGGGATTTGCTGGGCAGTTCAACCCTGACCTCCGAATAGTAAAGACCTGTTAAAGTTATTCTTGTGGTCTGTGTCCAGTGATTTATAATAAGCATAACTGGGACACACAGACTTAACAGTGGCGATGAGTCCGATCTTACCCTGCGGCAGTTTTACATCCAAGGCAGCTTCGTCCTCAGAACGGGCGTCGAGAAGAGGCATCCGCCCTCATCATCCTGCTGAGCACCATCGCACGGGAGGCATCGAGAACCCGGGTTAAAAAGAAAAATTCTGACCACGAAGCCCTCCATCAGCGACAGGCAGTGATCATCCCTTCTACCACGGTGGTGGGTAAGCTGATCAGCGACACGAGCAGAAAGTCGGCCGTGTTGACTGTGGAGTGGGGGAGGGAAAACGGAGGAAAAAGGGCGGAGAACTCGACCACGGCCGGTGAAAAGGGCCGGGCTGCAATCGAGGCCGAGAGGCGCAGCGACTGGGGCAGCTTAAGGCACGAGAGCCGCGGAGAACTCAAACGCAGCTGGTGTAAAGGACCGGGCTGCATGCGGGGCTGAGAGGCGCAACAGCAGGGGAAGCGTGAATGCCCACGGGAACCGCGGGGGAGTAAAAGCAGCGTCGGGGAATTGAGAACCACTGGGGAGGCGAGAACGGCAGCAGCACGGCAATCGCCATTGCAGCCAGCGGGGGAAGAAGGCAAACGCGGGAATCCGCCATTGTAGTCGGCAGGGGAAGAAGACGAGCACGGGAAAGACCGCCAAGCGCAGGAAGCCGCCATTTTAGTAGGCGGGAGAAGAAGACAAGCGCGGGAAGCTGCCATTTTGAGAAAAAGAAAAATTTAAAAACTTGCAAGGATGCCTAAACATGGGAACATTAATACCTTTGATAGCGATATCGAAGATTGGACCACGTATGTAGAACGCATGGAAGTTTATTGTAAAGCAAATAAGGTACCAGATGATGAGAAAGCACTAACCTTATTAAGCTCAATGGGTGCGAAGACATACGGGCTATTGAAGCACTTTCTGTCACCAGATAAACCGGTGGATCAGACTTTCGCGAATATTGTTACTGTCCTGAAAAATCATTTAAACCCCACACCGCTGATGATAGCGGAACGATTTAAATTTTACAGAAGAACGCAGCTGAAAGACGAAAGCAACGCTGAATTTTTAATTGAACTGCGTAAGCTATCAAAGTACTGTCAGTTTGGAACAGGACTAGCAGATGCGCTGAGAGATAAATTTGTGTGTGGATTGTTAAAAGAAGGAACACAAAAGCGACTGCTTGAGGAGAATGATCTTACGCTTGATAAAGCTGTCACTATTGCAGCATCGCACGAAGCCGCAGCAAGAGGCACTGCGGAAATGCAGCTACGGTCACCGGAACTCAGCACCAATCAAATGGTCTTGGGTACAGTAAAATGTTATCGTTGTGGAAAGACAACGCACGATCAGAACCAGTGCTGGTTCAAAAATCAGGAATGCAGAAAATGTGGCAGGCTTGGTCACATAGCTAAAGTATGCCGGTCAGGAAAGAAGACCAGCAACAAAAAGTCACCGCAGGAAAAGTACAGAAAGGTACACAAGGTGACAGAGAACAGTTCGAACGAACGGAAGTCAAATTCAGACTCCAGCAGTAATGAACTGGGTAGTCTAAGAGTACACAATGTTGGTAATGAAGCAGACCTCCAAACAATCTGGGTCACACTTCAGATAGCAGGAGTCCAAGTGAAGATGGAATTGGACACTGGATCGGCATTGACGGTCATGAATAAGCAAGATTACAAAAGGTTATTCCCACATATTCCCCTACGGGATACGGAGATTGTATTGAAAACGTACACGGGGCAAAGAGTATACCCCATCGGGAAGATAGAGGTAAAGGTGGTCCACAAGGGCAAAGAAAGCCGAGGAATGGACTTATATGTGCTACCTGAGGGAGGTCCACCACTACTGGGACGGGAGTGGATTAGGAAAATAAATATGGACTGGCATTCCTTAAAAGCACTAACGGTAGATTCCGGTAAAAAAGATGTCAAACCTAAACGATTGTCCAGAATATTGGACGATGCTAAAGAGGTGTTCCAACAGGGACTGGGAACACTGAGAGGAATTACGGCAAATATCAAGGTTGAAGAACATGCAAACCCGAAATTTTTCAAAGCCAGACCGGTACCTTATGCGATACGACCTGCTGTGGAAGCTGAGCTGGAAGGGCTAGAACGTTCAGGAGTACTGTCTAAGGTAGACTGGAGTGAGTGGGCCACGCCCATTGTCCCCGTCATGAAGCGTTCATCGAGCAACAAGCCGGGGGAACCGGGGAAGGTTCGCATCTGTGGAGATTTCAAGATCACTGTTAATCTGGTGCTTCACACGGTGCAGTATCCGCTTCCACGGATTGAGGATATCTTCGCTTCGTTGTCTGGTGGGAAACACTTCACCAAGATAGACCTGGCGCAGGCGTACTTACAGATGGAAGTTGAGGAAGAGTCACGCCAGTATCTCACGATCAACACGCATAGAGGCTTCTACCGGTATAATAGACTGGTTTTTGGAGTGGCATCGGCTCCAGCAATTTGGCAGAGGGCCATGGAGCAGGTATTACAGGGAATTCCAGGCACACAATGTTACCTGGACGATATTCTGATTACAGGAGATGATGACGAGGAACACCTTGCAAATTTGGAACTGGTGCTCACCAGATTGAAAGAATATGGACTTCGAGTTAATCGCCAGAAATGTGAGTTCTTTCAGAAACGGATCTCGTACTGTGGTCATGTCATTGACCAGGAGGGGCTTCATAAGTCTCCTGACAAGATCGAAGCTGTTGTGAAGGCTCCCGCTCCGGATAATGTATCCCAGTTGAGGTCGTTCCTAGGGTTGATTAACTATTACCATAAGTTTCTGCCAAATTTATCCACGGTGCTGCACCCGCTGAATGCTCTTTTGCAGAAGGGAGTACCATGGAAGTGGAGCGAGGACTGTAAGAGGGCCTTTCGCAAAAGCAAGGCATTGATCACCTCAGAGGAAGTGTTGGCTCACTTCAACCCAACGCTGCCTATTCGTTTGGCTTGTGATGCTTCTCCATATGATATTGGGGCAGTACTCTCACACAAGTTGCCAAATGGCCTGGAGAGGCCAGTTGCGTTCGGATCCAGATCATTGACCTCCGCTGAGCGCAACTATGCTCAGATAGATAGGGAGGCTCTCAGCCTTGTGTGGGGAGTAAAGAAGTTTAATCATTACCTGCAGGGCCAAAAGTTTACGCTTCTGACAGACCACCAGCCGTTGGTATCCATTTTTAACCCTAAGAAGGGTGTTTCGGTGATGACAGCACAGAGACTCCAGAGATGGTCCCTTTTCCTAGGGGCACATCAATATCAGATCGAATTCAAAGGTACAAAGCAGCATGGTAATGCTGATGGGCTGTCGCGCCTGCCACTACCTACAGAGGAGGAGGCACCGACGGTTGACCCTGTTGAGTTATTTCATTCGACCATCATCGAATGTTTACCAGTCACCAATGCAAGTATTGAAAGAGAAACCAGGAACGACCCGACACTGTCCCGGGTCTACGAAGTGACAGTGAAGGGATGGCCAGCACATGGTGATCCACTGTTACCGGCATTCTCAGCAAGACGAGAACAGCTGTCCGTCTGTCAAGGAACATTGATGTATGGAACAAGGGTGATTATTCCTCCTAAGTTAAGAGAGAGAGTTCTAAAGGAACTGCATGAAGGTCATCTGGGGGGAGTCAAGATGAAAAGCCTTGCTAGGGCTTATGTGTGGTGGCCGGGTATCGATCAACAGATAGAGGATCTGACGAAAAGCTGCTCAGGGTGCCAAAAAGTGCAAAATGCACCTCCGATTGCACCGCTGCATCCATGGGAATGGCCTTCAACCCCATGGCAACGTGTACATATTGACTTTGCTGGTCCATTCATGGACTCCATGTTTTTAATTGCGGTGGACGCACATTCTAAATGGCCAGAAGTGATTAAGTTGACTACCACTACCTCGGAAAAGACGATCGCGGTGCTAAGAACGATATTTGCAAGAAATGGATTGCCAGAACAAATATGTTCAGACAACAGACCACAGTTCATGTCAGAAGAATTCCAGAAATTCATGAAGAAGAATGGGGTGAAACATTATACCTCTGCCCCATATCATCCGGCTACAAACGGGTTGGCCGAGAGATTTGTACAAACGTTCAAAAAAGCAATAAAAGCCATGAACGAAGATCAGATTCCACTACAACACAAGGTGGACAAATTCCTACTGGCATATCGAAACGCCACTCATGCAGTGACAAACCAAAGTCCTGCCATGATGTTCTATAACAGGAGGTTGCGGTCCAGGTTGGACTTGTTAAAACCAAATGTGCGGAGGGAAGTTGAAAACAAACAGTTCCAGCATATAAATAACAAGACCACTCGGAGTTTCGAAATAGGACAACCAGTGTTAGCCCGGGACTATAAAAATGAGAAATGGCAATCTGGAACAATTCGGGCCAGACAAGGACCCCTGATGTACACGGTAGATATTGGTGAAAATGTAATACGGCGTCATGCTGACCAACTGGTAGAATCGAGAACAAGGGTCGAACCCATGGTTATGGCAGAGACAACCGTGGAAGAAGTTAGTGAACCTGAAGCATCTACCTCAGAAGTGAATGTACCTGATGATGATGTCCAATCCATAAGAGACCAACTGGATGAGTCACCCCAGCAACGAGAATCAGAGACCCCTGAAAGGCGTTATCCAACTCGAATCAGGAGGCCTCCTCAGAGACTGAATCTTTGAACTGTTTTGCATGAAGTTGTATATATATATGTGTTATTATGTTATGTTAAATGGGGATATAACTGTTAAGCTAAAAAGGGAGGATTGTGGTGTATGTAACCTGTTCCACCTTAAGAGAACTACCTTAAGAGATGTACTACTTTCTCTTGGCTGCTGTATACTGTAATACCGGTGGTGACCACACCGGTATATAAGTGTTGTGTAGGGATTTGCTGGGCAGTTCAGCCCTGACCTCCGAATAGTAAAGACCTGTTAAAGTTATTCTTGTGGTCTGTGTCCAGTGATTTATAATAAGCATAACTGGGACACACAGACTTAACACCCAGCCTGAATTGGGCCTGTTTGTGGGAGCTCAGTCAGCAAGGGTTGGGAAATAGCATCCAGCTACAACTCTTAAAAGCAGCAGTTGTTATTTAAAGGGGCGACTTGGAAGTTGCTGGGCAGAAAACGGGAAGCGGCTATCAAACGCCGCAGAGTGCCTCCATCTTCAGGTACAAAAGCAAAACACTGCGGATGCTGGAAATCTGAAATAAAAACAGAAAATGCTGGAAATCCTCAGCAGGTCAGGCAGCACCTGTGGAGAGAGAAACAGAGTTAACACGTTACTCTGACTGACCTGCTGAGGATTTCCAGCATTTTCCATTTTCAGGTGTTGCTTTGGAGGTGTTTCTGCATTAGAGATGCTTTGTCCTAATTGGGACAGCAGGGCCCCTTCCCACGGGAGAACTGCACACTCTGCTTGGGGGTCAACAGAGCAAATGCTGTGCCAAACAGCCAAAGAAATAAGGCAATAGCCTCAGGAGGATAAGGCCAACCAGAAATGCACTATACCAAATAGATGGGCAAATTATGGATGCCACAAAGAGCTCCCTCTCACCCTGTTACACTCAACAACAACAACTTGCATTTATACAGTACCTTTAATGTAGAAAAACATCCCAAGGAGTGTTATCAAACAAAATTTGACACTCTGACTGAGACTGCATGCCAAGCCCTCAAAAAAAAGCTTTCATCAAACTTCACATGCATTGCCATACCTCAGCAGGGCGCACTTCATTACTACCACTTCCAATGGGAATTACTACTTGAATATCTTCTGTCTGTTATTATCTGAATGCACTGCCTGAAAGAGTGGTGGAAGCAGAGTCCAGAGGAACTTTCAAAAGGGAATTGGATATATACTTGAAAAGGACAATTTGCAGGGTTGTGGGGAAAGAGCTGGAGTGTGGGTCTCACTGGATAGCTCTTTCAAAGGGCCAGCATAGGCACGATGGGCCGAATGGCCTCCTTCTGCATGTAAGATTCTATGATCATCAGTGTCTTTGTCTGCACTTGACTGCAGGTGAGCATCCTCCTCGACCACTGATTTGTTGTGAGGCCTTCCTGAATGGGAAAGCTACCAACATTCGACGGATTACGATAGTTTTGGAGACTCTAAGATGCCACTGAGGTCACGGAAGAGCTGAGTGAATTGCTGAGTGTTCAGCTTTGTGTTGTTTGTTGTATTTATCTCGATTGCAGGAACCAGAAAAAAAGGGGCCCTGACTCTGCCTTTGTGTTTAGTCAGAATATTTAAATCTGATGCATTGCTTGGAAGCATTGTGTGTGTCAGATGTACAATTATCCTCTTATGTTTTATACTTCAATTAAGATAGCTTGTAATCTGAGCTACTGACAGTTTAGGCAAGTGCTGTGAAGTTTTTGCTTATCGCCAAGCAACAAGATAAAGAGAGGGTACCATTTCCAGCAAGTCAATCTGACTTTTGAACACGTTTATATATGTAACTGCAAACATACCCAGCCGCAGGTATATAATGTTTCACAAGTGGAATCTGTGCATTTTATAAATAGATCCACTATAATGAATCCAATTGTATGAGAAATTAATTCAATTTCGTAAGGAGGATTTCCACTTCTGCACAGAAAGTTAAGAATGACTGTCTTCAATGACAGTCATTAGGGCACTTATGTAACCTAACTTTAAATGAAGGAATCATGGTCGTTTGATGTGCCAGTGGTTAAGTGCACTGTGTAGTGTGGTA
The DNA here is from genome assembly GCF_052327205.1 of Somniosus microcephalus. Classification (NCBI taxonomy): domain Eukaryota; kingdom Metazoa; phylum Chordata; class Chondrichthyes; order Squaliformes; family Somniosidae; genus Somniosus; species Somniosus microcephalus. The sequence goes on along the minus strand of NC_140992.1, from coordinate 212,015,518 downwards.
CTCTGCTATACAGACCAGGAAGGACCCTGATTTTATCCCATTACCTCTCCTTTTGCCTTGCACCATCATCCCTTTTATCATTCAATCTCCCCTGCCTTCCATCCTATCACAGACCTTCCCTTTGTTCTTTCCTCCCCTCCTCCCTGCCCCTGCTTAAAAATCTCTCTTCTCTAACCTTTTCCAGTTCTGACGAAGGGTCCCCGACTTGAGACGTTGACTCTGTTTCTCTCTCCTCGATGCTGCCTGACCTGCTGAGTGTTTCCAGCATTTTCTGTTGTTATCCCTGATTTTATCTCTGTCCTGATGTTAGCTGGGACAACAGCGTGGGTACTGCAATTGATATCAGCATCCCTAGAGGGAAGTATAAATCAGCCAGGGTTCACACTCTTGATCAGTCTCTAGTGACCCCGTTCTGAAAAGTGCACATGCATTTGGACGTCAGATGAGGACAGGATTGTGCTGACTTGTGATGTCACCACAGTGAATAACCTGCTGTCTTTCAGTGTCTAGGCTTTAGCAATGTTTGGGAGAGGTCAAGTCAATAAAATTAATTTTTGAAAGGAACTATTATGCTGTAAGTAAAAGAGACAAAAGGAGAAATTGTGTGAAATCTATAATAAAATCAGAAAAAAATGGAATTGCAGTGTTAATCTTTTTACTGTTACGTGCTGTATTTCCAGCATTTTATCTTATTATGTTGAGTTGAACATCAAATAACTGAAGTTTAGTGATTTTAACTATAGTACTTCTTAAATAGAACCTCAGAATCTTCTAAGAAATGCTTATATTGAGAGAAGATGCAGATGGATTATGAAAACAGCAGAGATAAAATTCCCCAGTTGCACCTGGCATCCTACCTCTTATTAACATTTGCACAACGACTGCGGGCTGATGCATTACTGATATTTAGGCTGGTGGCAGTGTTCATTCTCAATATCGAAAAGCTGGAGGGGGTGGTGTGGTGGGGTGGGGATCTGTTTCAAATCAACTCTCTGCACTAAATACAACCTTATTTCTACCATATAGTCCTTGGCTTGTAGTACTGTATGTTACCGACTCAGGCAACCCTCACTTTAAGTTCACGAATGTGCTTGCTTTAAGGACGCAATGGCCCACACCCTGTTACTCTTCAATTTATAGTACATGTTGTAGTCAGAAATTAAAATATTCTCCGTGCATATTAATCCTCTTGAATTGCCAAACACCCTTTTTACTAATCCTGTGGTAGGTATTGGTTGTGAGGTAAATAAAAATCAGTAAACAGCAAGTGTACACCATGTAATTTGCAATACAATGAATCAGAGCTTTCGAGGGCAGATAATTGCAATGATATAGATTGGGTGACTCTGCTTGTGTACTAATAATAGGCTTCACAAGCTTGTTGTCCCTGAAGCTGTTGTGGAACCTGCTGTTATGTCACTAGGGGCAAGGACTTAAAAGGCTCACCTGGCACCTTACCTTGTTGCACCTTGCTGCATTAAAACTTCTTTTTAAGGAAACAATTAAAACCATTTTGTTTTAAAGTATAATAATAAACAAATCATAATTTTTCATAGATGTTCAAAATCACGAGAGGTGATAAGGTATGCAGGGGAAAATTATTTCCACTGGTCGGTGAGTCAGGAACCAAAGGGCATTGGTTGAAGATCATTTCCAAAAGCACACAGGGAGAGGTTAGGAGATTTTATTTTATGCAGAGGGTTGCTAGAACACCCTACCAGAAATAACGGCAGTGGTAGAATCCATAATGATATCTTTTAAAGGGGACATAGATAAATACTTCATAAAGCAAAAAAGTAAAAGGGTGTGGGAAAAGGTCAGGAGAAGTGGGACTAAGTGGATAGCTCTTCCTGAGAGTCACTACAGGCACCATGGGCCGAATGGCCGCCTTCTGCGCTGTAAATTTCTACGGGTGGTGAAATTCAACTTCGGTGGGGGTGCAAAATGGGTGATAGCAAATCGGTCGCCCGTTATACACCCTGTCTGATTCTTCTCTTCATTGACTTCATATCGGCGAGGATCCACTCCTGCCCGTTTTACGCCTCTGTCGAAGTTGAATTTCACCCCATATTATTCTTCAAATAACGGAGTCTGAAGCAAGGGTTCAGTAAACACTCAACCAAGGCAAAAAAAAACACAGGTGGTAGAATGACTCAGCAGTGAGGCAGAGCGTTTGACAGGGAGTCAATTATGAGCTTTCAAATAATGTATTAATAATTGGAAATGAACGTATTGTGTGAAAAAGAATGATTGAAAGGAATGAAACCAAAAAATAAATTGGATGAAAAGAATGTTGGATAATTGTGATTTGGTGCGGAGAGTGAGCTAATTGCATTCAGATGTGTCGCAGTCCAGCAGATGCAAGTCCCCTGAGATTGGCGAATCAGTAATTGCAGTTCATGCGCTGACTGGTGGAGATTAATATGGTCACTGCTGATTTCAAATTAAATAAGCAGAGGCTTTTTGTATAGTCCACCATTTCCAACATGTACAAAACATCACAGATTGATTCCTGGGATGAGAGGGTTGGCCTATGAGGAGAGATTGTGTAGAATGGGCCTATACTCTCTGGAGTTTAGAAGAATGAGAGGTGATCTCATTGAAACATACAAGATTCTGAGGGGGGATTGACAGGGTAGATGTTGAGAGGTTGTTACCCCTAGCTGGGGAGTCTAGAACTAGGGGGCACAGTCTCAGGATAAGGGGTCAGCCATTTAGGACTGAGATGAGGAGGAATTTCTTCACTCAGAAGGTTGTGAATCTTTGGAATTCTCTGCCCCAGAGGGCTGAGGATGCTGAATTCATTGAGTATATTCAAGGCTGAGATAGATAGATTTTTGGACTCTAGGATATAGGGTTCGGGTGGGAAAGTGGAGTTTAGATCGAAGATCAGCCACGATCTTATTGAATGATGGAGCAGGCTTGAGGAGCCATATGGCCTACTCCTGCTCCTAATTCTTATGTTCTTATAGATATCAGTTTCAATCAGAATGTGCTTTTGTGAATTCATGAGCCTTGTCACATTGGTTAAAAGCAAAGGCTAGAACGTGAGATCAGATAAAATGGACTGACAGACAAAAGGAAATGTTCTTGGTTTATTTCAGAAGGGTGGTGTGGTTCTGGCCACAAATGTGTGATTCACACCATGAAGCATATCCAAGCTGATATCCCTATAATATGTATGCATTTTACAAACACAATAGACACAAAGCTCACTAATATTAATTTGGGACACTCAGAGAGTTGTTGCTGCAGACATGTTTGTTAACTGGTAATGATAATGTCCTGCAGCCTTGATACAATTTTCATCTTCAAAGCCATGCATGGTTTGGAGCTTTCAACCACTCAGTATGGGACAGTTGTATACTTACTTGCCAAGTCTTACAGCAGGGTGTCAAGTGGCCACATTTTCTCCTTGATCATCACCATTGTTTTCCCCCTCAGTGCCTACTGATTCCCAATGCCACTCATATCTGAGTCATTGCCGACACTGAGCAGCAGGTGCACCAAGCAGACTACTACTATTCCCATTTTCTGACCTATTCTGGCAGCTGTTAAACATGAGCCCTACTTTCTGACTGTCAGTAATTTTAATGGTACCTTTAGCAGTATTACTAAATTAGGGTACAACCCACCCCAGTTAGTGCTTGTCCCAGTAAACTAAAAGCACCAAATATGGCCAATTATTGCTGATGAAGGACATAAACATTTATTTGTCTTATATTCTACACTACATATTGGGGGCTAAATTTGATAAGGCCCAAAAATGAGCATGGGGATCGCGATGCGCAATCTGCCCGTGCCCATTGAAAGTAATGCAGGCAGCACGTGACTGCTAACATGATTGAAGCACTGAGCCCAGCATTGAATGTGCTGCTGGTTGGCTCAGCGCTCAGCAGGGGCCCCAATTTTGAGGGTAGTGTGATCGCTATTTAAAGGTAGCCTGCAGTCTTAAATGCGGTCTGCACTTCTTAAAGGGGAGGTGCTTTCTGAAAGAAGCACCTCATTGTTAATGTAGCAAAAGAAAGTGGAAGGTGCCTATGGCTCAACAGGGCAGAGAAAGGGCACCTTGGTTCCCCGACACAGAACTGGAGGTCTTAGTGCAGGGGGTCAAAAGGAGGAGGCAGGTCCTCTACCCGTAGGGCACCAGGAGGCCCTCCGGACTGACTGTAAAAAGGCAGTGGGAGCGGATTGCTGAAGCAGTCAGTGCCACCAGTATTGCTGCCAGGTTCTGGAACCAGTGCCGAAAGAAGTTGAATGACCTCACACGAGTGGTCAAGGTCAATGAATGCATATTCAAATGCCATTTCCCACCAACTGCACCACTAGCCTCACACATTGCTCAGTGCACTACACCCAAACACATTCCACCACACTCACTGACACACTCCCTTTCTCTTGCAAGTCAAGGTGGTGCATAACTGGTGCCAGCAGCAGCTAATAGGTGGGGGACAGGCATGGTTGCAGAACCTGACCCAGCTGGAGGAGACAGTGCTGGATATCATTGGATGGGCCGTCATTGAGGCCATGGCTATTGGCAAAGCTGAAAGTATTGATGATGACGGTATGTTCATACCTAATCCTTCTTCTCATAACCCACTTCCCCCTCATCCCACAATCTCTTCTCACTTATAAGCTGCAGATGGTGTAAGCATGCACACCTTGCTTTTCCCCTCTCCCCTCACCACAACTCTACCCTTGTGCCTTTCTCCTTTCAGATACCCAAGAACTCCAATCAGTCAAGCCTGTGCGGGAAGAACAAGAGGAGGAGGGCGATAGAGAAAAAGGGACACCATAACTCGACCTGACACTCGCAAGCACCAGTTCAGAAAATGGCACTGTGCTTTCTTTAGAGGGTAGTATAGAAGTGGGAACTACACATGGGGAGTCACTGGGCACGAGTGGCCTGCAGAGAGGGCAGGGGGAAAGGGTAGCGCAGGTGCTAGCTCAGAGAGCGAGGTCGCACACAAGTTCTTCTGCAGAAGAGTCAGATGAGGACTTCGATGGGGCGGCCTTCAGAAGAAGGGTGATGGGCATGCACACAGAAATGACTGCCGCATTGGCAGGCCTGCCAGAGAGCCTGTTGTCACTGTCAGGGAGCATGGAGGAGTCCGACTCCAACCTTGCACAGGGCTTTGCATAGAACTTGGAGCCAATGGTTTCCAGGATGGAACTGATGGATAACTCCATTAGAGCACTTGTGGACTCAACCATGATGCAGTGTCTGATGAACAATGTTTCAGCTTCCATTGCAGCACTAGAGGAAGTGACTCAACCTCCGAGTGCTGCAGTGGAAGCTCAGACTCCTCTCATGCAAGCTCAGCTTGCTGCCACGCAAGATCAGGCTGCTGTCATCATGGCTGCGTTTACCAATGTGGAAAGGGGCTTGCAGGGTCTCACAGCAGTCCAGCAATCTGTCTTCCAACAGATTACTAGGATTGCTGAGGTGCCGCCTCGGGGGAGTGGCAGTGGGTCCGTGGAGCAGGAAGCTGCTGTCCTCTCTCAGGATGACAGCATTCCTGCTCCCACCACTGCCACTCTGCCAGTGCCCTTGCTGCTGCCTGTCAGCCAGCCAGCCCAGACTGTTGTTGCCCACGTCGAGGTGGTGCAGTCTACAGCCGGGCCTTCTAGGCCCAGAGCTGCTCAAGGTCGTCCTGCAAAGCCATCTGCAGTCTCGCCCACGGATAGCAGCCTTCCACCAGCCATGCTGCTGCCACTGGGGTAGCACTTTGTTGGAGCACTAGGATAGACAAAGGCACAAGGAACGACAGGCACTAAGGGAATGCACAAGGTGATTAGTTGACTTTGTTATGTACTTTTTGGAATGAATCATTTGTAAATTATGTTTGGAATATTTGTTTTGTCGTGGTTTTCATTTCAACTTTATGGCCAAGAGGACACCGTGCCATTCCATGACTAGAAGGATGGTAAGTTGGGGAAGTGTTGAGCAACGGGGATCTGGGATTTTATTCAGGGGAACTGGAGTGTGATGATGCGCTCACGGACAGCCCATCTGGAACAGGGATTTGCAGGCTGCCTCCTCCTCCTCCTCCTCTTCCTCCTCTTCCTCCTCTTTCTCCTCCTCTTCCTCCTGCTGAGGTGGTCGCAGAACCCGTGGTGGCAAGGGCTGCACCCTCATGATGGCCAAGTTGTGGAGGATGCACCACGAATTGGGACACCATCTCCGGCGTGTACAGCAAGGCTCCTCCCGAGCGGTCAAGGCAATGGAACCATTGCTTCAGAAGCCCGATGGTCAGCTCAATGACTTTCCTTGTGGCAGCATGGCTGTCATTTTATGATTGCTGGCCACAAGTGGTGGGGTTGTAGAGGGGAGTTATCAGCCAGGTGTAGAGCGGATAGCTCTTGTCGCCTAGCAGCCACCCTCGGTTGCGACTTGCTGGCTGGAAGATTACTGGCACAGCGGACTGGTGCAGGATGAAGGCATCATGACTGCTGCCAGGATATCAGGCATTCATCATCATGATGCGCTGGACGTGGTTGCACAACAATTGTACAATAAGTGAGTTTGCGGTTGCAGTACATCTCAACATTGATATGCGGCGCTCACCAGAAGTGGGCAGAAGTGAGGCGGACGGCATTTTTTTCCAAACCCGGCCTTAACTACCAGCGCTAAAGAGCCGAATTTCACTGCCATTTACTGGTTAGTCACAAACTAGGGCTCCCCTAGTGGCTTATCTGATAAATGCATTGCATGGTGTCAGGGTACTGTTCTGTACAGGGCAGGAAGGTTCCAGGTCTGTGGTGAAATAATTTCAGATGGGGCGGAGGTGGGGACACAGCAGCAGTGCGTTTTCCTGGTGTTGGGTGATACTGGATAGTCTTCACCCATGATCTAAAGCTGTGGCCAGGATTTAAAGGACTGGAACACTGTGGCTCCAGCCCCTCAGCAAAGTCACTGCAACAGGCCCTGGAGGGAAAGCAACCTGAAATGATGGTCTTTGCTGGGGCAGGAAATTTAACCTTCTCAAAAATAGAGTTACAAATATTTAGTGGCATTTATTTATAATTAGACATTTGGGAGTACTTGGAGTGAGAAGTAGTTGCTCTTGGATTTTCCTTCCCTTTTAAATCCTGTAAGAAAATGTCAAGGAAATGAAGGACCATTTGACCCATCAAAGCCCTTCTCTCTTTCACCCTCAACTCACCAACCCAGCTTTATTTTGAATGTTTTTGCCTCTATCACTCTGTCTGGCAGATTATTCCAAATATTTATCACTCTGTGTTAAGAATCTCTTCCTAATGTCTGTTTTAATTTTATGTCCTCTACCTCTTTTTTCTTGGCTTTTAAGTTGTATTCTGTGTTTAGGCTATTGACGCCATTTTATAATTCCTATCCTTCAATGAGGCTCTTGCTGAGCCACCTTTCGAGAAGAGAATCATACAGCACAGAAAAAGGTCATTTGGCCCATCGTGCCTCTTTGAAGAAGCTATCCAATTAGTCCAACTTCCCTGCTCTTTTCCCATAGCCCTGCAAAGTTTTCCTTTTCAAGTATATATCCAATTCCCTTTTTAAAGTTACTGTTGAATCTGCTTCCACCAGCCTTTCAGGCAGTGCAATCCAGATCATAACAACTGTATGTACACTTCTGACTTGATATTTTACAGGTTTCATCGAATGCAAAGCATAAAACTTTTTTAAAAATTACAACAAAATAACACAGGTGAGATCTAAAACATAGGTGAGATCTAAGACCTTTGCTGTGGTCTTATATTTAACTTGTCTTTTCCAGGAGTCAAAGTTCACAGCAGACCATGCTACGGAAATATTATATAATCCACAAAATCTTTAAGTGAGGCAAAAGAACTTCCTATGCCAGCCAGAGATTGTTGCTCATGCAGTTTAATTAGATCTGCACATACCACATGCAGACCAAAAGTCATGAATCATCATGCAGGAAAGTGAAGTGTCTGGGTTCTATGATATTAACACCCTGAACCAGAAATACTTAGCATGCTATGTAGCCCCAGTGAAATGGAATGTGGTGTTTGGGTTTCTTTAATCTTAGTAGTTGCCCTCCCTTCTACAACAATATATACAAAATTATATCAGAAAAAGGGTGATTTTGAAAAATTCAACTCATTTAAAGAACAACATTTATCTAAAACTGATTCATTGGAGGATCCTTCCAAAATGTGAAGTTCTCCTGCAGCTCAACAACACTGGATTAGACTCAGGATCCTGTCTTGAGGGGCTGTCGTTAGCATATTCTTGCTAGACACCTCAGCACTGTCATTGCTATTATCGTCCTCTTCTCCAAAACAATAATGTGGAGACTCCAAAGATGTGGACATAAAGGAAGGATTTTCATTAATTGATTTTAGACTGGACTGAGCAGGAGACAAGGGATTAATCTAGGTGGAGAAAAACAAATGAAGACTTGATGGGTCAAATGCTCTGTTTCTGTTTTGTAACATTCTGTGTTTTGATCCATGAACTGGAATATGCTTATATAATGAGACTTTCCTAGAAGACAACAATAACAACAACAACTTATTATATTTATATAGCACCTTTAATATACTAAAACGTCCCAAGGCGCTTCACAGGAGCGTTATAAAAACAAGGGACCAGTTGATTTAATCTGTGCACAGCATCTGACTGGACAATTAATGTTAGACACAAGCATCGGAAATTTCACCGGCTGACGTAACTTTGGTGGAAGATTGGCACAAACATGGTTCACATGTCAATCCAGGGTTTCCACTGGGAACCCCAGAGGAAGCTTCCAGCGAAGATTTCCAGAACATTTATAGAATTAAAAGTCTTATGTCTAGCGTGCATTCATTGTGTCGCACCTTTCAAAAGCCTCCTACCTTCAAAGTGTCACATGCCCACAGGACCAAACATTGTGATTGGCTCAAATCAAAACTTATCTGCTAAGCTACCAGTTAAATATCTGACTGAGGAAGTCTGAATGAATCATAAAGTAGTAAAGAGAAAGCCAAGCAATGAAACCTTTCAATTTTTTCAATGGTACCATTTACTAACCAGGATGTGTCACAAAACTGACCAATTGGAATTGCTTAAGCAATTGTGGGGGGGAAAAAAATCACTACACTTGCCCATAAAACTGGCTAAATAATATTTTATCTGACCTGATGATAGATCATTGACCTGAAACGTTAACTTTGTTTCTCTCTCCACAGATGCTGCCTGACCTGTTGAGTATTTCCAGCATTTTCTGTTTTTATTATAAATAATATTTGAAATGCCTACAAGATGTTTCCTTCAGATGGGTCTTATCCTTCTGTTTGCAGTATGGAGTTTGAGTAGGATATTTAGCCAGGTCCTTGGGTGCTGGAACTTCCAGCAGCTGTTGACAAATTCTGGATGAGTTTGTGTGTGAGAGATGGAATGTGGGAGCTGTTTTCAACCGTGCTCCTGTGGAACAATACCCAGAGTGCACCAGGACAACTTATGTCACATGACATTCAGATAGCAAAGGACCTGTGGAGAAATTGTGTGTGACGGAGGTCTGTATCTTAGTTGTAGTTTCATCCTATTCCTGTGAATGACAATATTCAGAGTGTGCAATGACCCAGGCATAAAAATTGAAAACAACAACAGTGAGACCCAAGTGGCAGAACAAATTAAAATTCACCTTTTTTCAGCTCTTTATACAGCTCAAAACATTAAATAAAAATTCTGAGCTAAATATCTTTTTTGAAATGAGGTTTTCTTGTGTTTCTCAGGGGGTGGCTGATGTTTTGGGAGGGGCCAGCGGAGGATACTTGTGAGATGCTTCGATGCTGATCTCGGACATTGTAGCTGGAGTTAGTCAGGTAGACCCGGACTGTGAAGGATGACCATTTGTTTAGATGATGGTCAGCATCGACTTGGCACTGGGAGAAAAACTTTCCTTGGCAATGTTACACCAACAACAGCCTTAGCCAGAACTAAAAATCGACTGTGGGAACTAAGGAGGAGTAAAACACATCTTTACTGATTATGTAAATAACTGAGAAGGTGAAGTAAATATTAAATATTTCAGAGTATAAATAAATAGGAATTAAAAGAGGCAAGGAATAACAAACAAAGTTACTTGCTTTTGAATCACATTTTGTTAACTTATCTGTGCTTAAAAACTGGCTCTGGGTATAGAAGGAGAATAACCCACCTTGGAGCAACTGACTGTACCTGAGAGTACTCCCACTCCTGCTTCCTACAGGGGTACACCAACCCAAGAGACTCTCGGACCCAACCCCAGCATATGACGGTGTCACTGCCATCCCATCCCACTACGCCCCAAATGTGGTGGCCATCTCTAACACAGCCACTTGCCTGAGTCCCGACGCTGCTGCATCAACCACCAACAGTTACAGAGACAAAAGCAGAGGTGAGACAAAAGCAGAGGTAAAACAAAAGGGAATGTGATTAAGGTAAAAGAGCAGTCAGGGTCAGGTGGAATTTTTGGGGGCTTGCATATTTAGGATTCACAAAATTCCGGGACCCCCCTACTCAATGGACATGTGTCTGGAATTTAAAAAGGGACTGTGTTGGACCTTTTGGAGGAGAAATGTGGACAGAAATATCTCACTATTTGTGAGGGTGCTGGTTAGTTCCCTCAGTGACCCCTAGATGGCACCTTCACTTGTTTGTTCCTCTTTTGCGAGACAAATAAGTTAAACAAATAAACTGGAAACAAAACTCTAATAACCCTTTAAATAAACCTTAACAAATCAAATTAAAATTTGGTTGTTTGAACTAATTATGCACTCCAGTCCCCGCGGCGCCCACCGGTCACGAAATTGCTCGAGCGCGCCGGTGGACAACGCGTGCTCCATCTCTAGGGCCACCCGGGCGCAAACATGGCCACGGAAGAGAGGGAGGCAATCCGGTCGGACGACCCCCTCGACCACCCGCTGCCTGGACCAATTAATGGCCTTCTTGGCCAGGCCCAGGAGCAGACCCACGAGGAGGTCCTCCAACCTGCCCGCTCCCCTCCGCACCGGGTGACCGTAGATCAAGAGCGTGGGACTGAAGTGGAACCAAAACTTGAGGAGCAGCCCCTTCAAATAATGAAAGAGGGGCTGCAACCTCTCACACTCACTATATGCGTGAAACACGGACTCCTCCAGACCGCAAAACAAACAGGCGGCCTGGGAGTCCGTAAACAAACTTAAGAGTCTATTGCACGGGACTGCTCTGTGCAACACCCTCCAGGCCAAGTCCCCAATAGAACAAGGGAGGACTCCCGCATAGAGAGCCCCCCATTGGGGAACTCCGCCTCCGTCGGAAGGTAAAACGGCACGCCACGGCGTGTCCGGACGGCAAGCGAAGATGGCAAAGTGGAAGGTGTGCAGGAGCAGCCCGTACAGGAAACCCCTCCGTGCGGAATGAAAAGGCACGGAGGGCATTTCCTCGAGACGGCTCAGGTTGTGAGGCGCCGATCCCCGAGGGGAGTTTCGGGGCAGGGTGCCGATAAGGAACTCCGTCCGAACGGGGGTAAGCGCGGACGGAATCGCCCCACGCGCCTGAGCCGCCTCGATACACCTCGTGGCGCCGGGGGGCAGCATCGCTTTCACCGCCCCGATGGCATTGGCCGCGAGCCGGACGCTGTTCCAGGACATGCGCCGCGCCAACTCCTCTGGCGCCATCCAGCCCGCTCCTCCGCCATCGAGTAGGTCCCCGACTCTAGTCAACCTGGCAGGCACAGCCCTGCGCTCCGCCAGCCACCCGAACCCGCGGACGTGGAGGTGCGGATTCCTGAACAGCGGCTCCCGGAGGACAGCCGCCATTCCTGACGGGGGAGAGCTCCGCCTGGAGGCGACGCAGCTCCAAACCCATAGTAGTTCCTGGTAGAAGACAGGCAGCTCCCGCAGGCTGGCATGCCTGCCGCTCAGTTCCAAAAACAGGAGCTGCATGTCGTAATTGAGGCCGTGCAGCTGGCGGAAAAAATACGTCGCCAGCGCACACCATCTCGGAGGATTCTCGACGTACAGGTATCTCTGCAGCGTCTGAAGACGGAAAGTCGCAGCCTGGGTGCGGAGGCACACCAACGCCTGACCGCCCTCCCTAAGCGGGAGACTCAGAACTGCGGCAGAGACCCAGTGCTTCCTTTTGTCCCAGAAGAAGTCGACGAGCTTCTTCTGTATCTTGGCGACAAATGCAGGGGGAGGGATCAAAGTGACGAACCGGTACCACAACATGGCGGCCACCAGTTGGTTTATGACCATCGCTCGACCCCTGTAGGACAACACTCGGAGCAATCCTGTCCAGCGGCCTAAGCGAGCGGTGACTTTGGCCTCCAACTCTTGCCAGTTCGCCGGCCAGGCATCCTCGGCAGGGCTGAGGTAGACTCCCAAGTAGAGGAGGTGTGTAGTGCTCCAGGCAAAGGGCCTGAACTCCTCCGGCAGGGAGTCCACCCGCCACTGACCCACCAGGAGTCCGGAACATTTCTCCCAGTTGATCCTGGCGGAGGATGCGTCCGAGTAAATCTGCTGGCATTCCCGCATCCTCCGCAAGTCAACGGGATCCGTGACCATGAGGAACACGTCATCGGCGTAAGCCGAGAGGACCACCTCCACGCCCGGCCCTTGCAGAGCCAGTCCCGCCAACCTCTTCCGCAAGAGGCGCAGGAAAGGCTCTACGCAAATGGCATATAACTGGCCGGACATGGGGCATCCCTGACGCACCCCCCTCCCGAAGCAAAGGGGCGCCGTCAAGGACCCGTTAACTTTAATCAGACACTCCGCGGCAGCGTACAGAAGTCGGATCCGGGCGACAAAATGCGTCCCGAACCCGAATGCGCGCAGAGTCCCGAAAAGATACTCGTGATCCACCCTGTCGAACGCCTTCTCCTGATCCAGGGAAAGGAAGGCGACCGACAGACCAGCCCTCTGGGAGTGGTGGACCAGGTCCCGGACCAGATGGATGTTATCATGGATAGACCGGCCCGGGACCGTGTAGGACTGGTCGGGGTGGATCATGTGGGCCAGCACGGCGCCAAGGCGAGCAGACATGGCCCTGGCAAAGGTTTTGTAATCCGTGCTGAGGAGGGAGACCGGGCGCCAGTTCTTAAGGAGGCGGAGATCACCCCTCTTAGGCAGCAGGACAATCACCGCCCTGCGCCAAGAGAGGGGCATCTCCCCGGTCGCCAAACATTCCCACAGGACCCGCGCGTAGTCGCCCCCCAGGACGCCCCAGAACGCCCTGTGGAACTCCACGGTCAGCCCGTCCAGCCCCGGGGACTTCCCCCTAGAGAGCTGGCGGAGGGCGCCGGACAGCTCCTCCAAACTCAGAGGAGCGTCCAATTTTTCGGCGCCCTCCAGGCCGACCTTCGGCAGGTCCTCCCACAAAACTCTGCGCGCGTCCTCGCTGGACGGATCCGGAGAGAACAGAGCCCCGTAATAGGCGTGGGTTTCCGCGCGGATTCCCTCCGGATCCGAGACCAGAGATCCGTCGTCGGCCAGCAGCTCCAAGAGCTGCTTACGGACCCCCCGTCTTTTTTCCAGCGAGTAGAAGAAGGGGGGAGCCGCGGTCCAGGTCCCGCAGGAACTGGATCCGCGACCTCACGTACGCGCCTCGGGACCCGACGAGCTGCAGGTCCTTCAGCGCGCCCTTCTTCTCTTCGTACACCAGCCGCAGGGCCGGGTCCTCGACGACTTGACCGAGACGGGACTCCAGGTCGAGCACCTCCTTCTCCAACTGCCTGACCCGGGCCTCCCGCCTCTTGGTCGACCCCTTCGCGTACTCCTGGCAGAAGAGACGGGTGTGAGCCTTGCCCACATCCCACCATAGCCTCAAGGAGGGGAAGCCCCCCTGCTTCCTTCTCCAGCCGGCCCAGAACCGACCGAACGAATCCCGGAACCGTGCGTCCTCCAGCAGCAGGTTGTTAAAGTGCCAATACGCGGACCCCCCCATGCGCGCGGCGGAACGAGCTCTGCCCACACCAGGTGGTGGTCCGTGCACGGCACCGGCCGCATGGAAGCCGCCGGAACACAGGAGACGTATGCCCGAGAAATGTAGAGGCAGTCGATCCTGGACGCTCCTCTCCCAGACCTCACGCAAGTGAAGGCGCTGGAGTCGGGATGGAGATTTCGCCAGACGTCCACCAAGTCGAGGGACCCGACCAGGTCCCTCAACTTCTCCGTCGCCGCCGGGCAAGGCAGGGCGCCCGTGCGGTCCCTCGCCTCGAGGGTACAATTAAAATCCCCCCCGAGGATAACGCACTCGCCCGCGTCGATGGAGCCCAAAAGAGTGGACACTTCTTCAAAGAAGCGCGCCTGCTGCGCACCGGCCTCAGGGGCATACACATTCACTAGAAGGAGCGGCACGCCCCCCAGGCGAACAGTGACCTGGAGCAAGCGGCCCGGCACGAGCTCCTTGACCCCCAAGATCTCCGGCTGAAAATGCGGGGCCAACAAGATAGCCACCCCACTGGAAACACTGGAGAGGTGACTCATGTTGACCCCTCCTTGCCACTCCAGGAGCCACGTGGCCTCGTCTCCCGGAACGGTGTGGGTCTCTTGCAGGAAGCACACCGCATACTTCCCGTCCCGAAGGACCGAAAAGTTATTAAATCTGCGGCTAGCTTCCCTGCTGCCGTTGATGTTGAGGCTGGCTATGGTTATCTTCATTTCAGAAGCATAAACCAACCCCTACTTATCACTAACGGGGGAAGGAAGGGCGGCCGCTAGTCGACCGCCACTTCCTTAGCAGCCCAGTGAGAAACAACCGGAACTGTTGCAGCTCGAGCGGGCTCACGCCCGCGTCCCCGCCCATGGTCTTGTAGGCGACGCGGGCCGACCCGATGAGCAGCGCCAGCTCCGACCATCTGTCAAGGGCCCGCCGGGTGCCTTGGCGACCCTGGCACGTGGCCACAAAGTCCCGGAGCTCCCTGATGGGAATAAGAATGAGGGGGGTCCCGGTGAGGGGCGCGAGGTCATCCATCGCCTCATCGGCGAAGGAATCTAAGTCCTCCTCCGCCCCTACCACCGAGTCCCCATCCTCCTCCGGGGGGTCGCCACTGGCGGCCGAACCGTCCGCCACGCAGTGCGCATTGGGCGGCTCGGCCGCGACGGCCGGCCCCGCCTCCGCCCGGATCCCACCCCCAGGATCGGTAGCGGAGGATTCCTCCCTGGGCTCCTCTAGGGGGGCCGGGCCAGAAGACGGCGGCGGTTCGGAGACCCCCTCCGCCCCAGGCGCCGGAACGACCGGAGAAACCGGAAAGACGGGGAGTACGTGGACCCGACCTCCTCCAAGTCGCCCGGCGCCGGAGACACAGACAGAGGGCCCTCCTCTGCTACGCCACCGGCCTCCGACCCAGCAGATGGGGTAAATTTTTGACAAACCTCGACGAAGTCGAGCAGCACCTGGGAAAAGTCCGGGCCGCTCTGGGCGAGCTCATCTTCCGCGAGCTCGCCCGACCCAGACCCCAAGCCGCCCAACCCGTCGAGGGGCAAAGCCACCGTTAAGGGGTCAATCCCCGCCGCGGGTTGTTCCGCGACCCCCCCCACGGGCAGGGTCTCGTCCCCATCCCCGGGAGGCACAAACTGGGCAGACGCCTCTGCCTCAGCCTCCCCAGGGACAGGCGACCCCTGCCGTTCACCCGCGATGGTGTTAGCGGTGGGGTGGGGCGCAGGATCCGCGGCGGGCGACGACTCCCCCCGACTGGAGGGACCTTCCTCCTCCCGGTCCTCCTCCTCGTCCAGGGGGTCGCGCCTTCTCTTGAGTGCGGAGGGGTAGAGGGAGGCCTCCATTTCTTCAGGGGCCTCCCCTGCTCCCTCCGGTGGAGCGAGTTCTTCGGGTCCCCCGGGCCCGAGCCCGGCCGCAGGTTCTGGTGTGCCCGCCTCGGCGGTCGCGGCCACGGGCTCAGGCACGAGGTCCCCCTCACCTCCGCACTCCGCGATCAGCGCGATGACGTGCTCGGGCGTCAGGGGCTCCAAATTAAGGGGGACGCCCTCCGCGGGGGGACCCACCCTGCGGTTTTTGGTTTTGTACCGCGCCTTCTTTCCGACCGGACCTCCCTCCACCCCCCCGCCGGAGGCCTGGATGGCGATGGCCTCCGACGACGACCGCGCCCCGGTAGCATTTGTTTGGGAGGGGGCACGGCTAGACCCAGAGGGAGGAGCGGCGGCGGCGCCAGCCTTGTCCACGCCAGTCACCCTGGCGGCTTTGGAGGCGGGGCAGTTTTTCCGAACGTGCCCCACCTCCTTACAGGCATGGCACCGCACGCCGTCCGTCGTCCAGAAGACGCGGTACGGGGTCCCCTCGTGGAGGACTGTAAAGGCCCCGTCCGTCTCCCCCTCCCGCGCCAGCTGGATAAAGGCCTGGCGCCGGAAGGAGAAGACATGGCGAAGGCTGCTCTCCCGGAATCCGAGCGGGATCGGAGAAATCCCCGACCTCACCTCCCCAAGTTGGTAAAGGGGGGGAGGAGGAGCTCACCGGCAATAAAGGGCGGGACGTTTGACAGAACGACCCTCTGCACGGTGGCCTCAAGAGGGTCCACCGGCAGGAAGGTCCCGCCCATGGTGAGCCCCTTGGCGATGGCCAGGGCCACCGCCCGCTCGGACTCCAGGAAGAATACAGCCTTCCCATACATCTTCGAGGCGGCCACTGTGGCCGGAGGGCCGACAACCCCAGCCATAGCCTTGACGCACGCCTCGATGGTCATGTTGGGGTGGGTGTAGCTCTTCACCCCAAGCTTCTTAGTCATTAGCCGGAACGGCGACGGGGCAGCAGCAGCAGCGGGAGCAGCCGTGGCTTTGGCCGTCGCTGCCGCATAAGTCATCGCTGGCCCCGTCACCGCCGAAGTACTGGCCATAATGGGGTGGTTCTTAAAAAAGAGCTATACACACCCCAACTTTGTCACAGGCCTGGAGGTTTTTAATGGCCTCGGTAAAAGAGTCCTGAGCAGAGGGAGTGTAAATGTACTGGGCCACCTCTCCCCTTGATGGTATAAATTGGGAGGGGGCCCTTTCTTCCCTCTGCTCAATTGGTAATAATAAATAAGGAGAAGGGAGGTGCCTTTTGGAGAGGCAGAGAGAGGACAAAGAGAGAGAGAGAGGGGGGGTGGGAAGGAGGGGGGGGCCGCAAAGGCAGGGTCCCCACTCAAAGATGGTAAACGGTGGGTGGGTGTCGGCAGGGTGCACTCCCCCGATGGTGACACACAAAGTCTTTAAGCTGGTCTTCGGGCAGGGGGAGAGGATGTCTTCGCCTGGGCAGGCTGGAGAACGCCCAAGGTCAGCCCACACCAGGTCTTCTCGATGTGCAGGAACAAGCTTCACCTGGGCAGGCTCCAGCCAACCCAGGCCAGGCTTTTGGCCCGTCTTCTTTTCCTCCCCCCACCTAGAATGCAAAAGTCTTTAGGGGGAATACACAGAGACACCCACCTGCAGATGTTAGAGTTGCAGCTCCTCCCCTCCTTCCAAGTGGAGCTGTTTGTATCCTCTCTCCCTCTCTCCCTCTCCTGGGCTGGAGGCCGAATTGGGAGGCAGTGCTGGAAAAGGCCTCTCCCGTTCTAATGCTGGCCTCCTCCTCTGCCCTCCACTCCTTCCTCTCCAGGCACCTCTGTAGATGATGTAGATGGGTTGGTGTGGGTAGGTTGTAGTGGTGGTGGCCTGGGGTCACTCCTTCCTTCCACTCCACTCCCAGGCCAAGGCAACGACACACTCACCCCACAGCAGCAGGAGCAGCTCAATAGCACAGCCTTCTCCTCTGACTGCAAGGTCCAAATGAGCTTGTGCGAGGGTGCCGGTAAGTTCCTTCAGTAACCCCTAGATGGCACCTTCACTGGTTTGTTTCCTTTTGCTAAATTGTTACTAGTTTACTTAACTGCCTTTTATCAGGTTTATTGGTTTCACCTGTTTTTGCTTGTATTTAAGTTCTGTGATTTCTATCCTCTGCGCTCAGTCTTGACAAGCTGTTTGCCTAGTGGTAGCTTGTCTTGAGCTCCTATGTTTGTAACTGTTTACCTGAGTGATTCTAGTAAAGTACTTTTATTTAAGACTGCATACCTGCATCTCGCCTCGTCTGTCTGCACTTGGGTCCAGAACCAGCCTCGCCCTGACAGCAAGACTGAGCCAGTATGGACCCAGCAGTGATGGAGGAACTTCGTTCTATTCTCTCCCATCAAGGTGCTTTCCTTGGCCGCCTTGAGCAACTTCTCCAAAGCATTTCGGACAAGGTAGATACGTGGACTCAGACCATTCAACACTCAGCCGCTGTGGCTTCTGCTCAGGATGTTCCTCCTCAGTCAGTTCCTTTGGGTGCTACCCCACCGGTCACCGATCTCCAGACTCACCGAGAGCCTCACCTACCCGCGCCAGAGCGCTATGATGATCATCCGGGCAAGTGTCGCGGCTTCTTGACCCAGTGCTTCCTAGTTTTTGAATGCCAACCCTCCATGTTCCTATCACCCCGCTCTAAGGTAGCGTTCATCATATCACTACTCTCAGGAAAAGCGCTCACCTGGGCTACCGTTATCTGGGAGCAGCAATCTTTCGTCTGCTCGGACATTCTCCTTTTCGTCGAAGAGATGAGCAAAGTCTTTGACCATCCTGTGAGTGGACGGGAGGCAGCTAAGAGACTTTTGAACCTCCGCCAGGGCAACTGCAGCGTAGCCGACTTCGCCATTGAGTTCCGCACATTCGCTGCGGAGAGCCGCTGGAACACCGAGGCCCTTCTCTCCACGTTTCTTCATGGCCTCTCCAAATCTATCAAAGATGAACTGGCGTCCAGAGAGGTTCCGGAGGACCTTGACACGCTCATCTCCCTTGCCATCAGAGTGGATAACCGCCTCTGGGAGCATGGTAGAGAGAGGAGATTCACTACTTCCACAGAGGTGAGATCTTCCGGTGTTTCGAATCTGACCAAGAGTTTCCAAGTACCCCTGAGTCCACCTGTTAGCGCCAAAGAGGAACCTATGCAACTCAGCAGAACTTGGCTCTCCCAGTTTGAGAGACAGAGGAGATTGAGAGAGGGGCGTTGTCTTTACTATGGCCTGTCTGGCCATCTCAGAGCCACATGCCCTGAGCTTCAGGAAAAAGCCAGGAGGATTGGGAAAATATGGACAGATCAAATCCCTTCTCCTACCCCTTCTGTCTTCCAAACCCTGCTTCCCGCTCATCTCTCTTGGGAGGGACAACAGTACAACCTCCAGGCGTTTATTAACTCCGGGGCCGCTGGCTGTTTTATCGATGCCACCCTTGTGCGCAGCCTGAAAATTCCTTTCTCCCGCCTTGACAAACCTTTACAAGTCACCGCCCTCGACGGCAGGCCCCTTGGTTCTGGGCATATTCATCATATCACCGGAGTATTACATGTCCAAGTAGGGGAGTGACATCAAAAGTTGCTGCAGTTTCACCTTATCTATTCACCTGGGCTCCTTCTCGTTCTTGGACATCCGTGGCTCTCTCTTCAGAACCCTCACATTGACTGGACTACCGGGACTGTGCTGGAGTGGGGTCCTTCATGTCTAGCCAACTGTCTTAAGGTCTTCCCTAGTCTGCCCCATCCTTCCTCTCCCGAGCCAGCTGATCAGCTGGGCCTTGCTCAAGTGCCCCCTGAATATTCGGACCTCCATGCTGTGTTTAGTAAGAGGCGGTCCACTACACTCCCCCCACACCGGTCCTACGACTGTGCCATTGATCTCCTGCCTGGCACTAGCCCCCCTCGGGGCCGGCTCTACTCTCTCTCTGGCCCTGAGAATGTTTCCATGGAAGAATACATCAAGGAAGCCCTCGCTACAGGTTTCATTCGCCCTTCCACCTCCCCAGCGGGTGCTGGCTTCTTTTTTGTAAAGAAGAAGGATGGTGGTCTCAGGCCTTGCATAGACTATCGGGGGCTTAACAAAATTACCATTAAGAACCGCTATCCTCTCCCTTTGATGTCTTCAGCGTTTGAGCAGCTGCAGGGAGCTACCATCTTCTCCAAACTTGACCTCCGCAACGCTTACAACCTGGTCCGCATTAGGGAGGGGGATGAATGGAAGACTGCCTTTATCACCCCTAGCGGTCACTGGGAATACCTCGTCATGCCCTTTGGTCTCACTAACACTCCTGCTGTCTTCCAAGCTCTGGTCAATGACGTGCTCCGGGACCTGCTGAACCAGTTCGTGTTTGTTTATTTGGATGACATTCTCATCTTTTCAAAGTCCCCCCAGCAGCATGTCCAACACATCAGACAGGTTCTGCAGAGGCTTTTGGAGAACCGTCTCTTTGTCAAATCCGAGAAATGTGAATTCCACGTCTCTAAGGTCACCTTCCTGGGCTACGTCATCTCCTGTGGAAGTGTCCAGATGGATCCTAGCAAGGTTCAAGCCGTCTTGAACTGGCCGCATCCCACGTCGGTTAAGCAGGTTCAGCGGTTCCTGGGATTCGCCAACTTTTACAGACGCTTCATCCGCAACTTCAGCTCCATTGCCGCCTCCCTCTCCACATTGACCAAGGGCTCGTCTTTACGGTTCAGTTGGTCTTCTGAAGCGGAACGGGCCTTCCAGGAGCTCAAACAACGTTTCACCTCTGCTCCCATTCTGGTACACCCGGACCCCACCCTGCCCTTTATCGTAGAGGTGGATGCCTCGGATATTGGAGTCAGGGCTGTCCTGTCTCAGCGCTCCCCTAAAGACCAGAAGCTACATCCCTGTGCCTTCTTTTCCCGTCGCCTGAAGCCAGCAGAGAGTAACTACGATGTCGGCAACAGGGAGCTCTTGGCAGTTAAGTTGGCCTTGGAGGAGTGGAGACACTGGTTGGAGGGAGCAGAGCATCCTTTTGTCGTCTGGACCGACCATAAAAATCTGACATATATCCAGGACGCCAAGCGCCTCAACCCTCGGCAGGCCAGGTGGGCTCTCTTCTTTTACCAGTTCAACTTTCTCCTGTCTTACCGCCCAGGGTCTAAGAACCTCAAACCGGATGCCCTTTCTCGCCAGTTTGACCCCTCGGAGAAGGACCGGACCCCGGAACCTATCATCCCCAGTTCCTGCATCGTTGCTCCCGTCACAAGGGAGATTGAGACTGTGGTGCAAGGGGCCCAACATCAGGAGGCTGACCCGGGAGGAGGCCCTCCTAGTAGCCTTTATGTCCCCAGTCAGGTGCGCGCCCAGGTCCTTCAATGGTGGCACTCTTCTTGATTGACTGGTCATCCTGGGATCCATCGGACTCTCAAGTTCCTTAAGAGGAGGTTCTGGTGGCCCTCTATTGAAGCCGACACCCGGGCCTTTGTCTCCGCTTGTCCTGTCTGTGCCCAGAACAAGACATCCCAACAACCTCCGCTTGGTCTCCTGCATCCCTTGCCCATCCCCAGCCGTCCCTGGTCTCATATCGCCCTGGATTTCATCACCGGGCTACCTCCATCTGAGGGATTCACTACCATCCTAGTTGTGGTCGATCGCTTTTCCAAGGCTGCTCACTTCATCCCTCTTGTCAAGCTTCCCTCTGCCAGAGAGACTGCCCAGCTGGTTGTCCAGCATGTCTTCCGCCTCCACGGCTTGCCCCTAGGTGTCGTCTCTGACCGTGGTCCCCAGTTCTCATCCAGGTTCTGGAAGGCTTTTTGTTCCCTCCTGAGTGCTTCCGTCAGTCTCTCCTCTGGGTTCCACCCACAGTCTAACGGCCAGACTGAGAGAACCAACCAAGATCTGGAGAGGGTGCTAAGAAGCTTTGTGTCCTCCAATCCTTCCACCTGGAGCAAGTATCTGGTCTGGGCAGAGTACGCGCACAATACCTTTCAGAGCTCCTCCACTGGCCTCTCACCTTTCGAATGTCAATATAGCTTCCAACCGCCACTCTTCCCTGAACAGGAGAGGGAGGTAGGAGTCCCGGCTGCCCAGGGGTGCGTCCAACGCTGCCGCCGTACCTGGAGGAGGGTCCGATCCGCCTTGCAGCTCACTTCTTCTCGGCAGAAAGTGCAGGCTGACCGACACCGCTGCCCAGCTCCTCGGTTCCGGACCGGACAGAAGGTCTGGCTGTCTACCTGGAATCTTCCGCTCCATGTGGAGTCCCGCAAGTTGGCTCCCCGGTTCATCGGACCTTTTAGGATTTTGGAAAAAGTAAACCCTGTGGCCTACTGGCTCCTCCTTCCTCGGTCGATGAAGATACATCCCACGTTCCACATCTCTCACCTCAAGCCGGTACTTACCAGTCCCTTGGTTCCTGCTTCCAGACCTCCCCCCCCGCCCTGCATGATTGACAGTCAGCAAGCCTACACTGTCCGTCGCCTCCTTGATAGTCGCCGGGTTAGGAGGAGCATTCAATACCTGGTCGACTGGGAGGGTTATGGTCCTGAAGAGCATTCCTGGGTTCCGGCCTGGGACATTTTGGATCCTGAACTCATCAGGGATTTTCGCTGTCGCCACCCTGATCGTCCAGGAGGAACGTCAGGAGCCGTTCCTAGGGGAGGGGGTCCTGTGAGGGTGCCGGTTAGTTCCCTCAGTAACCCCTAGATGGCACCTTCACTTGTTTGTTTCCTTTTGCTAAATTGTTACTAGTTTACTTAACTGCCTTTTATCAGGTTTATTGGTTTCACCTGTTTTTGCTTGTATTTAAGTTCTGTGGTTTCTTCCCTCTGTGCTCAGTCTTGACAAGCCGTTTGCCTAGTGATAGCTTGTCTTGAGCTCCTATGTTTGTAACTGTTTACCTGTGTGATTCTAGTAAAGTACTTTTATTTAAGACTGCATACCTGCTTCTCGCCTCGTCTGTCTGCACTTGGGTCCAGAACCAGCCTCGCCCTGACACTATTAGGCACCTTTGGGCTAAACTAGGGCCTATTGGATTGAGTTTGGACATTTTAAATTGTATGCTGGGTCTGCACAGGGAAATGGGATCCTTATAGGGCTGCTAACCCACCTGGGAGGCAGGCCCCCAGGGAAACATTAGCAGTCTAACAAAAGCCCACTTACCAGGGGCCCAGATACATACATATTTTAATAGTTCTTAAAACGGCTATACAGAAAAACCCTGGCATCAGCAAAATGCACAATGGACAGTATCAAGACCCAATTACATTCTAACAGCACCATTCAAAAACCCCATCAACACCTTTGGGAATCTTGTATCATGCTAATGCTCAATCAGCCCACAAAAATTCTCACAAAGGGATCACATCAGAGTTGATCAGCCTGACAAAATCGCACAAAAGGGAGTCATCTAAAATCAAGTGGGCACCCGAGTTTTGGCGCAAAAGTTTAAGCAGCCTCTCAGGTATAACTGGGGGCTTGCTAGTAACTAAAGAGACCTCAACAGGTGGGCTGAAGAGAGAGAGAGTGCTGGCGGGCAGCAGCAGCAGCACACCGGTGCAGAAGAAATGTACCTGAGAACACGCTGGAAAAGCACTTGGACTCTGGGCTCTTTGACTCTGGCTTTGAAACATCTAACTTGCCACACGAGGTTATAGCAACGCAACAAGAAAACCTAACAAGAAGCCTGGGAGTCACTGAAAGATCAACCATCATCCAGCGCTGACTCTAGGAAAAACGTGTTTACCATCAAAACGTCGACCAGTGCTAATACCGAAGACACCGCAACCAGCCAAGGAGTGTACAAGATTGAGGAGAGAGAAAGCAGTGTGCAACTGGTCTAAACTGTGGAGAAATCCTTTGGTGAGCATAGTCCCTGTAATTTCAGAGCCTAACTTAGTTAGTGTAGTGGTGGGAGGTGGTTTTATTTGGGTTTTTTTCCACTCACTGCATAACCTCTGTACCTGTTGGATATGCATTTTTGTTTAATTAATTCGTGTGGTGTGCAATTTCTAAATAAAATATTTGTTCTTGCACCAAACAGTTGTCTGCCTACATCTATCACATTTCCGAAATAATTCCAAGCCCCAGAACCAGGGAGTGGGACGATTCGAACCGTCAAGGTGAATTTAAAAGGCCAACAAATCCACCACCCCCTACATAATGGCGAGCCAGGTAGGAGCTTGGTACAAAGGATGTGAGGATGTAGACTCAGTTCTGGTGGAAAGAACAAAAATGGAGGAAAGAATTTCCGAATATGTATTTGAGAAAGTAAATATTACCAAAAAGTGGGTCATAAGCCTGTTACGGGCTGAGCGTCCAGTGGACGCAGCTGCTAAGTGGACCGAGAGCAAGGACCATAAAAGGCCAATAGAAAAGGCTATTTGGTTGGTCTGCTAGCAAAGACAGATCCAGTTGCTGGATAGGAAGGTCAAGAAATTGATAGCAGAGCTCTGGGAATCTGAAGAGCACTCAGCCATAAGGGCTATGGCAGGGGAGGAAATATTTGAGGAATTAACTAAACAAAAGCATATCAGATTACAGCTAGAAGAGACCCACAGGAATAAGCAGGACTATTTCCAATGCCAAGTAACAGAGGTAAAGGGGAATGAGCGAGCACTGCGGGGGGAAAATGCCCGCCTAACAAAAGTAATAAGAGAACAGGAGGAGAGGATACGGGATGTGCAGGCAGCCTATAAAGTAGCCAGTAGCAAGGGCTTCGGGGTGGAGGATCACAGATCCTGTGAGGCCAAGATAAAAGGTTTAACCCAGGCCCTATCTAATGCTAAGGGGATGGTATGCCTGATAAGCCCAAGCGCTCCTAAGGGAGACGTGCAGGAGCAAGGGGGAGTAGAGGGGGATAGAGTGGCAGAAAGGGACATCCAACCACCACCTGTAGCCCTACCGAGGTTAAGCCTGGCAGTACAGAGAGAGCGCAGCACCGAGGAAATACAAGGGGTGTCAGGACCGGGGCCGATGTGCCCGATCCGACAACAAAAGTATGGTGTTGGTAACAGTGGTCAGGGACAAGGGGCCCTGGAGAGCCAATTTGTAATTCCCCATGGAACCCAGCAGCTCCGGGCAATGGTAGATCATTTAGAAAAGTTAACCACTCAAGTGGACCCCCTCGGTCCATTTTATGGACATAGAGCAGGCAGCCAGTATAAACGGCTACGATGAGGCCGAACAGGCTAAAATGCTGCATTTCTCCTTGGATCGCAAGGTATACCAGGCCCTCTCTGCAGATAGCAAGAGGGGGCAGAGCACATACGCTGCGATCCAAGAAGAGTTGTTAGAGGTTCTGGGCCTAAATGATGGAAGTCCATTTTCTCGGGTCGAGCAGCAGGTGAAACCCCACAGGCTTTTGCAGACAGGCTGTGGCCCGTCTACGAGAGAGCATGTGGAGGAGATCTCAACTGGGAACACCTGGACCGGGAACCAACAGCTCGCTGGCTTCGCAACCTAATGTCTAACTGCCTGCCACGAGCAAAGGCTAAAGCCGAGCTGTGGTTCGACCCCAGAGACCCCACCGCTACTGAGGAGTCAGTGGTTGGACAGTTAGCCCTGGCTTACTGGAATGGCAGAAGGGCAGTTGAGGCCTGTTACATAGTTATGTTGGGACTACATTGTACAAGTGTACTAACACTCAAATCAAGTGTAGCAGCACTACGATGCTGGGAAAGTAGTGCGCAGGCGCCGCACAAAACTTGAAAATATCACCCCGCACCATGCGGCAGGAAGCCATTACAACACAAATAAAACATTAGTTATAATTACAAACTACCGAGTCCAGAGTCGTCTTTACAAAGCACTACGAGCGCTAGAAGACATAACATGGTGGCAGCGGTATAAGTGAGTAAAACTTACGCAAATAAAAAACGATATCAGATTGAAGAAAGAAATTTAAAAGTAAACTGTGTAGCGTTGTAACCGCGAATCGTACGAGCAGCTAAAATAGCGGCGTCCAATGCACTGACGGCGAATATGCTCCCCATCATGAACTGGGAAGCCGACGATATTGTGGAAGCTTTCCGGAAATTTAAGCAAAAATGCGAGCTTACATTTAAAAGTTTCCTGAAAGGCCCCTCCGACGAGGAAAAAGTCAGCTACATTCTACTGTGGGCGGGAGAAAAAGGCTTAGATCTCTATAACAGCTGGAGTTTATCCGAAGAGGATAAAACGAACCCTACGGAGATTTATGAAAAGTTCAGTAACCATCTCGAGCCTAAATCAAACCACCGCATACACAGGTATAAATTCCAAAGCTTAAGACAGGAACCTGGTGAAACGGCTGACAATTTCCTGACGAGATTAAAAAACGAAGCCAGCAAATGCAAGTTTACGGAACTAGGCTGGTAGACCAATTAATATGGGGATCAGCACATACAGAAGTGCAAAAAGAACTAATAGGAAAAGAAAAACTCAGAATATCAGAAGCCATAGATACAGCGAGCGCTCACGAAGCCACAAAACAACAGATGAAAATGCTGAATACTCATATGGCTGACAACTCCCGAATTGGATCACAGAGTAGATGCAGTGCGCGAAAAGCACAGCACCCAAAAACAAGTATATAACAGCAGGAAGAATACGTGTAGAAACTGTGGAAGAAAGCACGACTACACAGACAGAAGAAAATGCCCAGCATATGGAACAAGCTGCAACACGTGTGGTAAAGCAAACCACTGGCAAAAGATGTGCAGAGCTAAAAGAGAGGGGCTACACACCAAAAGCAGAGGCGGGCAGCAGAACCAACAAAAGAAAAACAAAATCCATACCATGGGTGAGCAAGATGACGAAGGTCCCCGAAAACTTGGGCGAAGATAGATACCCGAAAAAAGGATGTTTAAAAGCAAACAACGTCACGCTGACAGCGTATGGGGGGAGCGAGATCAGATAACTCAGAACAACCTATATAAAAGGAACACACAAAAGCAGAAACATCAACTGCACGTTCTATGTGACCGACTCCGAGGGACCAGCGATCCTGGGATTAAACAGCTGCGAGAAGCTGGGGTTAATCTCGGTAAACCACGAACTAACAAAAACATCACTGAAAGTCGACAGCAACACCCCACTGGAGAATCGTCCACAAATCATGGACATGAAACATTTGATGGACATGTATCCAGAGTGTTTTGATGACACTGTAGAATGCTTCAGGGAGTTCAAGTACCATATAACAATAGATCCAGAGGTAAAACCCGTCATCCATGCTCCAAGAAAAATACCCATCGAGCTAAAAGAAAAATTATACACCGAACTAAAAGAAATGGAAGAGAAAGAAATAATCGCAAAGGTCACTGAACCCACAGACTGGGTAAACTCGATTGTGGTACGGGAAAAGCCGAACGGGCGGCTCAGAATCTGTCTGGACCCCAAAGTCTTAAACCAGGCAATAAAGCGAGACCACTACCCCACACCAACATTAGAAGAAATTACACCAGCACTGGCAGGAGCCAAAGTCTTCTCCAAACTGAATGCCAGAAACGGCTACTGGAACGTAAAACTGGACGAAGAATCAACTAACCTGACGACTTTAAATACACCATTGGGGCATTATAAATTCCTACGGCTGCCATTCGGGTTGAAAGTCAGCCAAGACATCTTCCAACAAAGGATCGATGAAACATACAAAGGCTGTGAAGGAGCCATTGGAATCGCTGATGACATCCAAGTTTACGGATCAAATGAAAGAGACCATGACGTGTACTTGCACGAGGCCATGGAGCGCACCAGAACGGCTGGCATCAAGCTGAACGCCGAGAAGTGCATCGTTAAAAGTACGAAATGCAATTTTTTTGGCATGATCTACACACCGGAGGGTGTCAAGCCTAATCCCGAAAAGGTCAAGGCGATAGCAGAGATGAAACCTCCAAACGACAAGAAGGAGCTGAGAAGCTACCTCGGCTTGGTCCAGTATATGAGCTCTTTCATCCCGAACATGGCAGACTACACAGCGAACCTAAGAGAATTACTAAAAGAAGACACCGAATACCAATGGTCAGAATCCCATGAGAGGAACTTCAAACACCTAAAGGAATTATTATGTAAAGAAACCAGCCTGTCTTATTACGATAGAAAAAAACCTGTCACCCTACAGGTAGATGCCTCTACCAGGGGGCTAGGGGCAGCCCTTGTGCAGGAAGGAAAACCAATAGCTTTTGCATCGAAGGCATTGACATCAGCAGAGACTAGATACGCAAACATCGAAAGAGAGCTATTGGCAGTAGTATACGGATGCGAAAAGTTCCACACCTACTTATACGGAAGAAAATTCGAGGTAGAGAGTGACCATCATCCACTCGAACAAATTTACAAGAAAAACCTAAGCAAGGCCCCAGCAAGACTGCAAAGGTCACTGTTAAGACTCCAAAGTTACGACTTCGAATTAAAATACCGGCCAGGGAAAGAAATGGCACTGGCAGATGCATTGTCTCGATTGTCACCACACGAAAAACACGAGATGAAGGGCCTGACAGTAAAAATACGCCACCTCGTAAATGTTACTCCCACAAAGCTTAGCCAAATTCAAGAGGAGACTGGTAAAGAAGAGGAGTTGCTACTACTCATGCAACAGGTAATATAGGGGTGGCCGGAGAAGATCCAGCAGGTCCAAAACCAAATCCGACAGTACTGGACAATCAGAGACGACATCTCGGTGGAGGACGGTGTTCTCCTTGCTGGCTCAAGAATCATAATACCAAAAACGATGCAAACGGAACTTCTCCGCTTAATACACCAAATCAAATCAAATCAAATCAACTTTTATTGTCATTGTTAGTGCACAAGTGCAGTACAACGAAATGTAGGCTTGCGGCTCCCGAGAGTGTACAATTTGGATTAGGACACTTAAACATTTCAACATACATTTGTGCATATATATTAGCATAAATATGACCATAATAAAGTGCATCGGCAGATGTGCAGGCTTTAGTGTTTATTTGTGGAGTTCAGTAGGATGACAGCCCTGGGAAAGAAGCTGTTCCTAAATCTGGTCGTACGGGTGCGAATGCATCTGTAGCGTCTTCCAGATGGTAGGAGGGCGAACAGACTGTGGCTGGGGTGGGTAGGGTCTTTGATGATGGACCGTGCCCTCCGTAGGCAGCGTTTATGATATATATGTTCTATGGTCGGTAGCCGGGTGCCGGTAATGCGTTGGGCAGTTTTGACTACCCGCTGCAGGGCTTTCCGGTCATGGGAGCTACAGCTGCCGTACCATACCGTGATACAGTTTGTCAGGATGCTCTCTATAGTGCAGCGGTAGAAGTTAGAGAGGATCGGGGGTGACAGATTACATCCCTTCAGCCTCCTCAAGAAATACAGGCGCTGCTGGGCCTTCTTCACCAGAGAGGAGGTGTTGAGGGACCAGGAGAGGTCTTCCGTGATGTGGACTCCAAGGAACTTAAAGCTGGCCACCCTTTCCACCTCCGCCCCATTGATGTGGATGGGGGTGTGACTTCCGCCTTTGGACTTCCTGAAGTCCACGATTATTTCCTTTGTTTTTTTGGTGTTAAGGGCCAGGTTGTTGTCGGTGCACCACTTCACGAGATGCTGGACCTCCTCCCTGTAGGCTGACTCATCGTTGTTGGTGATCTGGCCTACTACCGTGGTGTCATCTGCAAACTTGATGATGGTGTTGGAACCATTAACAGCCACACAGTCGTGGGTGAAGAGGGAGTAGAGGAGGGGGCTCAGCACACATCCTTGTGGGGCCCCCGTGTTCAGGGTCAGGGGGGGGGGAGGTGTGGTTGCCTAATTTGACAGACTGCGGTCTGTTTGTTAGGAAGTCCAGGGTCCAGTTGCAGAGGGAAGTGTTCAGGCCAAGAGTTTGGAGTTTGGTGGCCAGCTTGTTGGGGACGATAGTGTTGAATGCTGAGCTGTAGTCTATAAACAACATTCTGATGTAGGCCTCCTTACCCCAAGGCCATATGGGGATGGAGAAATGTAAACTAAGAGCCAGATCAGCTGTGTACTGGATAGGCATGTACAAAAGCATAGAACAAATGGTCTCCACATGCTGCATATGCCAGAAATACCGAAACACACAGCAGAAGGAGGAGATGATTCAAATGGAAGTACCCCTGAGACCATGGCACACGGTCAGAACAGATCTGTTCCTGTGCAACCAGGAGTGGTACATCATAGTAGCAGACTACTACTCAAAATTTCCTTTTGTCAGAAGGATAACCGACATGAAAGCCACAACAATCACAAAAATTGCGAAAAACTTATTCGCAGAACAGGGCATCCCAGAGAAGGTCATCTGCGACAATGGGACACAATTCACCTCCAGCGAATTCAGAGCACTGGCTGGAAAATACGGATTTAAAATAATTACCTCATCCCCACATTACCCAAGGGGACACGGATTTATTGAAAGACAGATCCAAACAGTCAAAAGAGCTCTCATTAAAAGCAAGGAGATGGGAGAAGACCCTTTTGGCAATCAGATTGACTTCTTTGAGAGCAGACTCAAAATCACCAGCAGAACTACTAAACGGTAGAAAATACAAAACAACTCTACCAGCAAAGGTATATCCTCCC